>NC_053155.1:151573812-152237859 GCF_016835505.1 Polypterus senegalus
TACCTGTGTGCATCTTCCTCCAGTCTGGTACGTAACCCTATGTTCCTCCCTCTTCTTAAAATATGTATTCACCACAGCTATGTACATCCTTTTGGCAAAATCTACTATCCTCTGATCATCTTCATTCCTTTCCTTGACACCATACCTCTTCATCTCCTGTGTTCCCTTCACCAACATGTCCATTGAAATCCGCTCCAATCACCACTTTTGTCCCTTGAGTACACTTTTCATCACTTCATCCTATTCACTCCAAAAATCTTCTTTCTCATCCATTGCCCACCCAACTTGTGGTGCATATGCACTAACAAAATTCATCATCACACATTGCAAAATTGGAGGCTAGTAATCATATAAAGAAGTGGTAATTCAAGGTGCAGGTCATGTTTGCAGGAAATATTAAGGGCAGATAATGTAAAATCAGCTTAAATGTTAGAGAAGTGCCTGGACAACATCCAGGCTTGGGCAGTGTTAGTACAGATGAAATGTATTGTAACTAAAAGTGTAGTATCACATGTATGAAGTAAAATTGTTTGAAACTTGAAAGTACATCATATGAGAAAGAACTAGGAGTCATAGTAGATTCATAACTATTACCAAATAGTGTATAGAAGCGATCAAGAAGGCTGTTACAGTATTACATTATGTAGCATTGTATTACCTTCCTTGACTTGTACTCTGCCTAAACTATGTAATGTACTGGTGAGGGCTCATCTGGAGTACTCCGCACTGTTTTAGTCTCCATATTAAAAAAAAAAATAAAAAAAGAAAAACATAGCAGCACTAAATAAAGTCCAGGGAAAAATGACATGGCTGTTTCGAGGACTGAGGATTATGAGCTCTGGGGAAAGGCTGAAGGAGTTGAACATTTTAAGTTCAAGCAAACATATATAAGAGGTGATATTATTGAAGTGTTTCTAAATTTTGAGGAGAATTAGCACAGTGGACCTCTGTTGTTACTTTAAAATACAATTTTAATCAACATGGGGACACAGTTGGAAACTTGTTAGGTGCAAATTTTTCACAAATGTAAGAGTTTTCCTTCACACAATGGACTTTAAACGCATGGGGTAAATTGCCAAGTATCATAGTAGAGAGGGGCACTTCAGGAAGCTTCATGTATTATTATTATTATTATTATTTCTGAGAATCTTGGTGAATAGGATTGGTGAAATTGTTGTGTTAAGTGGCTTGTTCTTGTTAAAATTGTTGTGTATTAATATGATACCCTGTATGTCAGACATGAATTTCATCATCCTTGGGTCAAACCAAGTTCTTTTAAATGTCAAAATCAGACTTGAGTACAAGCTACACTGCTTGAAGATTTACAAATAAAACTGTTGTGAATTGAAGCCAACAATAAAATATATTTTGTAGAAGTTGTTGGACATTTAGCCAATAGCTGGATTATTCTGGTCAAAATTTAAACCTGTTAGTTAACCACACTATCTAAATAGAGGGTCCTTACAGAGAGACAGCACTGGGCGTTTTGTTTTTTTTTTTCTTTTTTCATTTCCCTCTGGGTGAAGTGGATCTACACTGGCAAACGGAAGGTTGCCAGTTCAAATCCCATAAACGCCAGAACTGACCGTACTCTGTTGGCCCTTGAGCAAGGCCCTTAACCTGCAATTGCTCCATCCTGGCTATGACATTGATCTGCACCCAGTCCTGTAGGTAGGCCCTCCAACCTGCAGGGAAAACTTGGGGGCTGGTGGCAGAATTGGCATGCCAGCCACCATATAAAAAAAAAAATCTCCTCACACTGTTCATTCCATCTGAACTAGTGTGGTGCTAAGATGTTACCCGTTGTATGGCAGCACTCGGGTCCTAATCTGGGATCTTGAGGTAGTTTGTCATGTGTTGTATGCAGCAATGCTCTGTATCAATGCATGCTCCTAACCTCCTCCTCGTGGCTGTCAAAAGGGCCAGGACCTCCAAATAGTCCTGATTAAATTACGTCCCATGGACCATTCACTCATTATAGAAAACAGCATATTTTTGTAGCATTCTGGTGGATAATAAGAGGTCCCTTCCAACCCATACATCGCAAGACATCTGTGTACATATGTAATTAAATAAAATTTTTGACATTTAAGTTGCTCTTTCACAATTGTGGCATTTTTTATTGCCCTGGAAGTGTACATTTTTAAGTGAAGCTGTATTTATATACATTTAGAAAAACACAAAAAAAAACCCACAACTCCCTTACAATTTAGACCAGTAAAGTGCTAGAAGCAATGTGAAACAAACGCTTTAAATGATACTTTCAGAGATGGAGATTCATTGTCATTTTCTTAGTGTTGTACCTTTATTAGGCTGATATTAATTGATAATTGAGTGTAATGATCAGTGTAATAGTGAGTGTAATTACTTTTAATGTTTTGAGCATTTACAGCTTATCTTTTTTTTTTTTGACCTCACTTTTAATTTGGTTGTATCTTTTCCTTTTTTCAGTTTATGGCAGACAGCATTAGGATACCATTAAAAGGTAATGTATTCTGCTTGTTGATTTGAACCTTGGTGCAACTATAACACAAACATGACATATCAGTCTTAATTATAATTCATTCTGGAAGTTAGTAAATGGTAGATAACAAGTTAATCACTAACATTTTGTTTCTAATGCCAAGTAATAATACTATATAATTTTTAAGTTAAAGTGAAGTCTTATTTAATTTCTATAAAAAATGCAACGTTTTTTGTTGTCAAACACTGATACATTGTTCATAAATGCATAAGCAGATTAAAATAATAGTTTCCTTGTTCAGCAAATGCTTCATTGTAATTTTAATAGTAATGAACTAATCAGAGACAAGTTAAGTGTATGCTAAATAGTTAATTCATTTTAATCATATACTGCAATAAAGTCATGCAGTTATTACATATGAATGGTATATTGTTTTTTAATTTGCTTTAGAGAACACATTAGATCTATAGGTTTATTTGGTCATTGTTGCCTTATGTAAAGAGTACAGTGAAAGTCTCCCTTACAAGATGTCATCAACATGTACTATCTCACCACTCTCAGGTTCCTTGATTAGAGAGTATTTTGAAACCTTTAACTACCTTACCTTGAAACTTTTGACTCCTTAAAAAGAAAAAAAAATCTCGGGACACACTTCTCATAATTTATCGGCAAAAATTTATATAGTAAATGTGATAATGCAATATGTTACTTGTGGCCTCCTGTCAAGATTTGCTCACATGCACATTTTATATCTCATTAAATAACATTTTGGAAAAATAATGATTAAAAGACTGCATCCAATATGTTTCAAGTGTATAATTTATATAATTAGAAGGGAAACTAAAAATATCCTACTCTATTATAAATTTTGTAAATTGTGAATGCGTGAAATCTTACTACTTGCTGAAAGAGCAATACAACTGACTTGTTGCTAAAAAGAATTTGTCAGCTGTAAATGAGTATTAGATTATTTTACTGAAAACAGTGGAGTGCTCTGATACAGAAGCAGAAATGAAATAATTTTGTTATGATGACAGAAGTTCAGAATGCTGTAACAAGCCAAACAGGTAAATTTTACAGTTTTACCACATTCGGTGACCAAATTATTAGGCATACCTGGTTGCTAATACAATTAACCCCTTTTTCCAAGCAGCCAATGTAGCTACAGCTCAGCATGCAGTACCATGCATAGTTTTGAATACACCTCTTTGTAGAAAAATAGTGTTACATTAAAATAGTCTTATTTTTGGATCTTCAAATATTTATACCTCTTTGCGTTGATGGCAACACTCTTTGTATTCTCTTAACTAGCTTCACAAGGTAGCTACCTGGGGTGCTTTTACAGCCATCTTGAAGGAGTTCTCAGATATTTTTGTTGCTTTTTTTACCTCATCTCAAACTATCTACAGTCAGGTCCATAAATATTTGGAAAAAGACAACTTTTTTCTAATTTTGGTTCTGTACATTACCACAATGAATTTTAAATGAAACAACTCGGATGCAGTTGAAGTGCAGACTTTCAGCTTTAATTCAGTGGGTTGAACAAAAGATTGCATAAAAATGTGAGGCAGCTAAAGCATTTTTTAACACAATCCCTTTATTTCAGGGGCTCAAAAGTAATTGGACAATTGACTCCAAAGGCTATTTCATGGGCAGGTGTGGGCAAGTCCGTCGTTATGTCATTATCAATTAAGTAGATAAAAGGCCTGGAGTTGATTTGAGGTGTGGAAGATTTTGCAGTGAACAGACAACATGCGGTTAAAGGAGCTCTCCATGCAGGTGAAAGAAGCCATCCTTAAGCTGCCAAAACAGAAAAAACCCATCCGAGAAATTGCTACAATATTACGAGTGGCAAAATCTACAGTTTGGTACATCCTGAGAAAGAAAGCAAGTACTGGTGAACTCAGCAACGCAAAAAGACCTGGACATCCACACAAGACAACAGTGGTGGATGATTGCAGAATCATTACCATGGTGAAGAGAAACCCCTTCACAACAGCCAACCAAGTGAACAACACTTTCCAGGGGGTAGGTGTATCGATATCCAAGTCTACCATAAAGAGAAGACTACATGAAAGTAAATACAGAGGGTACACTGCAAGGTGCAAGCCAGTCATAAGCCTCAAGAATAGAAAGGCTAGATTGGACTTTGCTAAAGAACATCTAAAAAAGCCAGCACAGTTCTGGAAAAACATTTTTTGGACAGATAATACCAAGATTGACCTCTACCAGAATGATGGCAAGAAAAAAGTATGGAGAAGACGTGGAACAGCTCATTAGCCAAAGCATACCACATCATCTGTAAAAAATGGTGGAGGTAGTGTGATGGCTTGGGTGTGCATGGCTGCCAGTTGCACTGGTTCACTAGTGTTTACTGATGATGTGACACAGGACAGAAGCAGCCGAATGAATTCTGAGGTGTTCAGAGACATATTGTCTGCTCAAATCCAGCTAAATGCAGTCAGATTGATTGGGCAGCGTTTCATGATACAGATGGACAATGACCCAAAACATACAGCCAAAGCAACCCAGGAGTTTATTAACAGTAGAATTACCAGAGCCTACGAAAAATCTCGTAGCTCCGTCCCACCTTAAAACGCTTCACACCTCTCAGTCACGTCTTTTGTCTTCTAAATTTGTGGCTAAGCAGCAAACAGCAAGTAGCCTACTATTCCATCCCCCAATGGCGAACAGTTTTCTCAGCTCAAGCTTGTTTACCTGTGTGTCAGTTGCTTGGAGTTGTATAGAGTAAGAAGTCAAGCAAAATGACATCTTTTAAAAATACTATATCGTTATTTGGAACACTTGCATTTCATGTGTGTTCCGTGTCTACATAGATCTATGTACACACATCGTTAAAAAAGAAACGTTTTTCATGTTGTAGTCATAATTGAAAAAAATGTAGACATGAAGTTTATAATGTGTGAAGACTGAAGTCCAAATATCAAAGAAACAGTTTCACAAAAAGTACAAATATAATAGAACAAGTGCGCTTTTATTCAAAAATATAACTACAGAAAAACAACCTGCGTTAGAGTGCGATATTGACACGCTTTTGCTAAGAGCGCTGTGGTGGCACAACGGCATCAACTCTTGACTGGTAGTCTGAACTTCACGGGTTCGATTCTAGATGAGTCCGTTTTGAAAAGCGAGCTTCACGTATTCTTACTATTTTAAAATAAAAACATACATTTGATTCCAGTCTGTAACAGCCTGTGTAATTTATTATACTTGTAAAGGTTAGGTTTTTTTTTTATTCTGTTATTCTCTCAGCCGCATTAACGATCCCAACTCAAACCATACCCCCGCTGTTTTCTCAGACGCGCTATAACAGAGGAAATCTCAAATCATGATGACTGTTCTACATTGAATCAAGAATACCCTTTTGCCATCGCTGTACTTTGTATATGTACATGTGAAACACTGCACTCGTGACTTTACGCTGTAGGAAGTAAGTAAGTAAATAAATAAAGGTAATAACATTAGATCTGGCTCTTACATACAAGGGATGGTACATATAACATTTATATGTTACTTACATACAAGTGACAATACATATAACATTTATATGTTACTTACATAAAAGCCAGATCTAATGTTATTTACCTTGAGTTATTTACTTACATGGCAACGGTTCTACATGGGATCAAGAATGCACTTTTGGCATCGCTGAATTTTGTATATGTATATGGGAAGCTCTGCACTCGTGACTTTGCGCTGTAGGAAGTAAGTAAATAAATAATATCTATATAGTAATAACAGTAATTTTATTATTATATAGCAGCTTCCCTGTCTGCCTATCACAGTGGTGTGAAAAACTATTTGCCCCCTTCCTGATTTCTTATTGTTTTGCATGTTTGTCACACAAAATGTTTCTGATCATCAAACACATTTAACCATTAGTCAAATATAACACAAGTAAACACAAAATGCAGTTTTTAAATGATGGTTTTTATTATTTAGGAAGAAAAAAACGTACATGGCCCTGTGTGAAAAAGTAATTGCCCCCTTAACCTAATAACTGGTTGGGCTACCCTTAGCAGCAACAACTGCAATCAAGCGTTTGCGATAACTTGCAGTGAGTCTTTTACAGCGCTCGTGAGGAATTTTGGCCCACTCATCTTTGCAGAATTGTTGTAATTCAGCGTTATTTGAGGGTTTTCTAGCATGAACCGCCTTTTTAAGGTCATGCCATAGCATCTCAATTGGATTCAGGTCAGGACTTTGACTAGGCCACTCCAAAGTCTTCATTTTGTTTTCTTCAGCCATTCAGAGGTGGATTTGCTGGTGTGTTTTGGGTCATTGTCCTGTTGCAGCACCCAAGATCGCTTCAGCTTGAGTTGATGAACAGATGGCTGGACATTCTCCTTCAGGATTTTTTGGTAGACAGTAGAATTCATGGTTCCATCTATCACAGCAAGCCTTCCAGGTCCTGAAGCAGCAAAACAACCCCAGACCATCACACTACCACCACCATATTTTACTGTTGGTATGACGTTCTTTTTCTGAAATGCTGTGTTCCTTTTACGCCAGATGTAACAGGACATTTGCCTTCTCAAAAGTTCAACTTTTGTCTCATCAGTCCACAAGGTATTTTCCCTAAAGTCTTGGCAATCATTGAGATGTTTCTTAGCAATATTGAGACGAGCCCTAATGTTCTTTTTGCTTAACAGTGGTTTGCATCTTGGAAATCTGCCATGCAGGCCATTTTTGCCTAGTCTCTTTCTTATGGTGGAGTCATGAACACTGACCTTAATTGAGGCAAGTGAGGCCTGCAGTTCTTTAGACGTTGTCCTGGGGTCTTTTGTGACCTCTCGGATGAGTCATCTCTGCGCTCTTGGGGTAATTTTGGTCGGCCGGCCACTCCTGGGAAGGTTTACCACTGTTCCATGTTTTTACCATTTGTGGATAATGGCTCTCACTGTGGTTCGCTTGAGTCCCAAAGCTTTAGAAATGGCTTTATAACCTTTACCAGACTGATAGATCTCAATTACTTCTGTTCTCATTTGTTCCTGAATTTCTTTGGATCTTGGCATGATGTCTAGCTTTTGAGGTGCTTTTGGTCTACTTCTCTGTGTCAAGCAGCTCCTATTTAAGTGATTTCTTGATTGAAACAGGTAAGTAAACAGCAGTAATCAGGCCTGGGGGTGGCTACGGAAATTGAACTCAGGTGTGATACACCACAGTTAGGTTATATTTACTTTTTCACACAGGGCCATGTAGGCTTGGATTTTTTTTTCTCCCTAAATAATAAAAACCATCATTTAAAAACTGCATTTTGTGTTTACTTGTGTTATTTTTGACTAATGGTTAAATGTGTTTGATGATCAGAAACATTTTGTGTGACAAACATGCAAAAGAATAAGAAATCAGGAAGGGGGCAAATAGTTTTTCACACCACTGTATATATTTATCTCCTTAGGTGTTTTTTTTATATATCTATTATGCAGTGCCCTATGGGGTGCTAAACAGGCAACTACAATGATTTTCGAAATATATAAAGTCATTCCTGAATATATAAAGTCAAAACTTGAATATATAAAGTCGTCATCAGAATATATAAAGTCATTCTTGAATATATAAAGTCAGAGTTAGAATATATAAAGTCACTGGCAGAATACCCGCGCTTCGCAGCGGAGAAGTAGTGTGTTAAAGAAGTTATGAAAAAGAAAAGGAAACATTTAAAAAATTTTGTCATTGATATGAGTAGTGTTGTCATATTTATCTATATATATATATATATATATATATATATATATATAAATACCAGCTTGGCAGCAGAGAAGTAAAAAGAAAAGGAAACATTTTAATAATAGCGTAACATAATTGACAATGTAATTATTTTGTCATTGTCATGAGTGTTGCTGGAATATATATATATATATATATATATATATATATATATATATATATATATATAAATATATATATATATACATATTTACACATATATATACATATATACACATATACATATCTACATATATACTGTATATACACATATATTTACAAATCTACATATATATCTACATATATATATTGGGGTGGGACTCGATTAAAAAAATTAATCCAATTAATTAGAGGCTGTGTAAAAATTAATCTTGATTAATCGTATGTAATCACACGTAAATTTGCCCCAAATCGCAAATGTTTTTTTTTAATTTAAAAGGGTTTTAGTGGGCAACAAAATCAAATAATAGACATGGACATGAATATTGTAAACTCAAACTGTTTTAATTTCTGAAAAAAAAAATGCTTTTAAACTGCATTTGACTTCAAAACAGAAACAAAAATATCATCCCTGGTTAAAATTGGGCAGACTTAAAAATAAAGTGGTAGTTTAAGTACATTTTCAGAATGGTATTGTCTTTAAATAATAATAACCAAAATTTCAACATAAAGTGCAGTTTTTCTTCTTAAAAAAATAAGTCAGAAACATAAAAGGTAATTTGACCAACTTAATCTTTAAACTCTGAGTAACCTCAGCCAAAATTATTTTGTACATTAGGCTAAAACAGTGTGATCATTGAACATTTTGTAATTAGATGTAATTAGAATTACTAACGGTCATGGAAGTCCAGTGATCCCCAGTAAGAGCCACAAAGTCCGCTTTCTGTAATGCATCTAATTTTGCTTGCTTTTCAGTGTGCACAAAACCATGCTTTTATCAAGGCTTCGCTCGGGTAGTCTTTTGAAATGAAATTTTGATCCGATCAGTCGTAGGAACATGCTTTATTCCGACTCTAACATTTTTGTAGCTGTGATGTGTGCATCAGTGTAATGGATGTACCAGGAAATCATGCATTGACAAAAGTTCCCCTTTGCTTGGAATTGAAAGTGTGATTAAATGCGTTATAGAATTTCGAAGTGAAACCTGCCCAACTTTTGTAAGTAAGCTGAAAGGAATGAGCCTGCCAAATTTCAGCCTTCTACCTACACGGGAACTTGGAGAATTAGTGATGAGTCAGTGAAGTGAGTCAGTGAGTGAGTGAGTGAGTCAGTCAGTCAGTCAGTCAGTCAGTGAGTCAGTGAGGGCTTTGCTTTTCATTAGTATAGATTCCTGAATATGTAAAGTCAAAACTTGAATATATAAAGTCGTCATCAGAATATATAAAGTCATTCCTGAATATATAAAGTCAGAGAATATATAAAGTTATGCCTGAATATGTAAAGTCAAAGCCTGATTATATAAAGTCAGTGTCAGAATATATAAAGTCATTACCGAATATATAAAGTCAGTGTCGGAATATATAACCTCATTCCTGAATATATAAATTTAAAGTCTGATTATATTGATATTGATTGAAACGACTCTGGCACATTTTTAGTAAACTCAATGAGTTCCTACTAAAACGTAATGAACTAAGTTAACAAAAACATCTTTAGAAAAATATTAAAAGAAAAACTCACTGTTCAGTTAATTCATTCAAAATGATGTATGTGCCCGGCATTTTGAACACTATATTTATTTATTCTTTTTGTATGGGAGCATATTTGGGCGAACCTCACAAGCCCGATCGACTCTGAGTGGCTTCTGTCGAAGTTTACCTTTCACTAGAAAGAGTGAAATAACAAGCACGGAAATTTTATATATTTGGGAATCATTTTATGTATTCTGACGCTGACTTTATATATTCAAGTTTTGACTTTATATATTCCAAAGCTGACTTTATATATTCGGTAATGACTTTATATATTGAAACTCTAACTTTATATATTCAGTAATGACTTTCTATATTCCAAAAATCGTTGTAATTGCCTGTTTGGCACCCCATAGGGCACTGTATAATAAATATATAAAAAACAGCTAAGGGAATTAGATATATAGATAGATAGGAAGGAAAGGCACTAGATGATAGGCAGAATAGGAAGCTACTATATAATAAAGCTGCTATATAATAATAAAATTACTGTTATTACTATAGATAGACAGGGAGTTCAGGCAGGCAGAACGGCGAAGGTTTAAAAAAAAATAATTTTCTCCCCAGTGGGGAATCGAACTCCAGTCTCTGAAGTACGGCAAGTCTGCTGTGCTCTGAGTGATGAAATCTTACCACTACGCCACAGGAGCTGTTGTGACATTCTTTAACCTTTTGTGAAAGTGTTTATTTGATCATTGGCCTTCAGGCTTCACACATTTTATAGTTTATGCCTACATTTTGTAACATTTATTACTAAAATATGAAAAGTGTCTGTTTTAACAATGTGTTTACACAGATTACTATGGAAACGGAACACATGAAATGAGTGTGTTCCAAATAATGATCTATTATTTCCTCTCTAAATCTCCACTTCACTCCCAGATAATCAATCAAGGAATTAGCTGGGAGAAGCTCGTGCACGTTCTAAGTTGGTGGCGGGATGGAATTGCCAGCTGCTTGCAGCTTGTTTTTATCAGCACATTTAGATGAACAAAAGACACTGGCGGAGATGTGAGAACAGTTTTAAGAAGCGATTTAAGGTGGTACGGATCTACAAGTTTTTTCGTAGACTCTGGTAATACTAGTGTTAACGCAAAGAAGTGGAAAATTCTTGAATTGCCAAGTCAGTCACCTGATCTTAACCCAATTGAGCATGCATTTCACTTGTTGAAGACTAAACTTCAAACAGAAAGCCCCACAGACAAACAGCAACTGAAAGCCGCTGCAGTAAAGGCCTGGCAGAGCATTAAAAAGGAGGAAACCCAGCATCTGGTGATGTCCATGAGTTCAAGACTTCAGGCTGTCATTGCTAGCAATGGGTTTTCAATCAAGTATTAGAAATGAACATTTTATTTCCAGTTATTGAATTTGTCCAATTACTTTTGAGCCCCTGAAATAAAGGGATTGTGTTAAAAAAATGCTTTAGTTGCCTCACATTTTTATGCAATCTTTTTGTTCAGCCCACTGCATTAAAGCTGAAAGTCTGCACTTCAACTGCATCTGAGTTGTTATATTTAAAATTCAATGTGGTAATGTACAGAACCAAAATTAGAAAAAAGTTGTCTCTGTCCAAATATTTATGGACCTGACTGTATATATGAGTTTAGGTCAGGTGACTGTAGTGGCCAGTTTATCTGTTACACTCCTCCATCACATTCCTTCTTTGGAACAAATAGGTCATACACATCCAGGAAAAGTGTTGCTTTACCTGTTGAAAAACAAATGGAGGGCCAGAAGAGATGGCATGTTCTACATAGTTCCGTTTTAGCCGTGCTGGTTAAATATTCCTAAATTTGTAAGGCCTGGCTCATACCTATTTGTATGTATATGTGTGCATTTTCTTTGCTTTTTTTAGTTGATTGACATGTATTGTTAATGCACATTAACATACCTAAGTTTGTGTATTGTGCAAATTATTAAATGTTTCTGCTTGTCATTTTGTGCTTAAATAAAGCGGTCTAGTATTGGAGTCCTTTTTCCTTTCACATGTAGACATTTTGTTGAGCCATTTGTCAAAGTTTGTGGTATTCTGGTTGTACAACACATGGGTTGTCTGTTGTCATGGCAGTTATGGTTACTGGAGATCTAAAGATGCTAAAGTGCATTGGGTGCATTCCTCCACAGAATGAACACCCTTATTTGCTCAGCCTCATCTGCCTGAGAAAGAAAAAAGATGACTATTAGAGATTTGAAAAGGGCAGGCCTCTTGGGTGATGCTTTTTCTTGTGAAAGGAGGTGCTAATATGCACAGTGGTGCATCTATGTGCATAGAATATGCTGTATGTAACTTTTTTTTTAAACAAATATACTGCACTCCCCTATAGAAAATGCAGAAGTGTGAATGTGCCCTAAATAAATAGCCAGCCGTTTCACTAGCATGTCATTCCCAAACTATAAGACCTGTTATGCCAAATAATGGGAGCTACACATGCATACATTATCCATTCATCTGTTCCAGAAGACCTCATGGTTGAAAACAGAAATGTCATACAGTGGTGTGAAAAACTATTTGCCCCCTTCCTGATTTCTTATTCTTTTGCATGTTTGTCACACAAAATGTTTCTGATCATCAAACACATTTAACCATTAGTCAAATATAACACAAGTAAACACAAAATGCAGTTTTTAAATGATGGTTTTATTATTTAGGGAGAAAAAAATCCAAACCTACATGGCCCTGTGTGAAAAAGTAACTGCCCCCTGAACCTAATAACTGGTTGGGCCACCCTTAGCAGCAATAACTGCAATCAAGCGTTTGCGATAACTTGCAGTGAGTCTTTTACAGCGCTCTGGAGGAATTTTGGCCCACTCATCTTTGCAGAATTGTTGTAATTCAGCTTTATTTGAGGGTTTTCTAGCATGAACCACCTTTTTAAGGTCATGCCATAGCATCTCAATTGGATTCAGGTCAGGACTTTAACTAGGCCACTCCAAAGTCTTCATTTTGTTTTCTTCAGCCATTCAGAGGTGGATTTGCTGGTGTGTTTTGGGTCATTGTCCTGTTGCAGCACCCAAGATCACTTCAGCTTGAGTTGACGAACAGATGGCCGGACATTCTCCTTCAGGATTTTTGGTAGACAGTAGAATTCATGGTTCCATCTATCACAGCAAGCCTTCCAGGTCCTGAAGCAGCAAAACAACCCCAGACCATCACACTACCACCACCATATTTTACTGTTGGTATGATGTTCTTTTTTTGAAATGCTGTGTTCCTTTTACGCCAGATGTAGCGGGACATTTGCCTTCCAAAAGTTCAACTTTTGTCTCATCAGTCCACAAGGTATTTTCCCAAAAGTCTTGGCAATCATTGAGATGTTTCTTAGCAAAATTGAGGCGAGCCCTAATGTTCTTTTTGCTTAACAGTGGTTTGCGTCTTGGAAATCTGCCATGCAGGCCGTTTTTGCCCAGTCTCTTTCTTATGGTGGAGTCGTGAACACTGACCTTAATTGAGGCAAGTGAGGCCTGCAGTTCTTTAGACGTTGTCCTGGGGTCTTTTGTGACCTCTTGGATGAATCGTCTCTGCGCTCTTGGGGTAATTTTGGTCGGCTGGCCACTCCTGGGAAGGTTCACCACTGTTCCATGTTTTTGCCATTTGTGGATAATGGCTCTCACTGTGGTTCACTGGAGTCCCAAAGCTTTAGAAATGGCTTTATAACCTTTACCAGACTGATAGATCTCAATTACTTCTGTTCTCATTTGTTCCTGAATTTCTTTGGATCTTGGCATGATGTCTAGCTTTTGAGGTGCTTTTGGTCTACTTCTCTGTGTCAGGCAGCTCCTATTGAAGTGATTTCTTGATTGAAACAGGTGTGGCAGTAATCAGGCCTGGGGGTGGCTACGGAAATTGAACTCAGGTGTGATACACCACAGTTAGGTTATTTTTGAACAAGGGGGCAATTACTTTTCACACAGGGCCATGTAGGTTTGGATTTTTTCTCCCTAAATAATAAAAACCAGCATTAAAAACTGCATTTTGTGTTTACTTGTGTTATATTTGACTAATGGTTAAATGTGTTCAATGATTAGAAACATTTTGTGTGACAAACATGCAAAAGAATAAGAAATCAGGAAGGGGGCAAATAGTTTTTCACACCACTGTATATGGACTTACCAAACCAAAGGAGAGATTTCCGCCAGTCTGATATCAACTGCCTGCTTATTTTTACCCTAACTAGTCTCCTGTTCTTTGTCTTTTTCAGTGGTGGTTACTTTGTAACAGTTCTATCATGAAGGTCTAATTCATATAGTCTCCTTCAGACAGTTAATGTTGAGATATATGTGCAACTTGAATTCTGAAGCATTTAATTGGGGTGTAATCTGAGTTGGCTTCAATTTCCCATTTCTGAACCTGATGACTCCAATAAACCAGTTTTCTGCAGCAGATGTAATTGGTGGCCTGTCTTTGGTGGTGGATTTCATCATAATGCTGCAACTTTTAAAGAGGCACATGTAGTATTTATAATGGTATAATTGACTGTTCAGCTTTTTCCAGTTATTTTAGTAAAACTTTAAATCAAATCTACTATTTGTGGGGGGCATTTAAAAAGATTTTTAAATGTATAATTTTTATTTGAGAAAGAAACTCATATATGGGCATTAAGTATGCAATGGAATGTGATTACCAAAACATGATGATTAAAGTTTGGATAAATGTTAGCTGGTCTGACTAGTTTAGATATTTACTGTAAGCTGATAAGTAGCATCAGAGTATGTGTTGTCTGATGTTGTTTTCATGAACATAGAAGTAAATTTTGGGCTATTATTTAAGAAAGAAATCCATTACAAATTACTAATTATTTTTGTCATTTTTATTTTTTCTTGGCAAAACGGTACTACTTTTTAAAGTTACATCGTAAACCTATGAAAATGTGTAAAAATTGGAAAGTAAATTAAAAGCATCCAAGTATTGTTTCACTATTTTAATGATGAGAAAATAATAAAGAATAATGAATTTAGCTGTTAAACAAGTCAACTATATTGCCCCTGTTGCATTTTATATATGTGAAGCAGCAAGAATTTGTGTTTTAAAAAAATTCTTAGTAAAATAAAAATAAAGTAATATTAATTGGCATGGACAAGTTTTAATCCCCTTGAAAGTCATAATTTTCTGCATGTCAAATGATTTGTACCCATTTTTATCCATTCAGTAATTTTAATGTGAACTCTTATTTTGTAACAATACATTTCCAATGTCAAAATAAACCATTTTCTGTAGATACTGCCCCCTCCAGAACTTTTGGAACAGCAAGGCCAATTATTTTTCTGTGCAATGATGAAATTTGTGTACAAGATCAAAAGATGAATATAGGAACAGTGATCAGAGTTTCAGGTTTATTCCCTGGTATTTATATTTAGATATGTTAAACAGCATAGAAAATAGCACGTTTTGTATCAAACCACCCAGTTTTTCAAGTGAGCAAAAATGTTGTAATAGAATGTTTTCAACTAAATTAAAGTAAAAAATACTTGATACTTGGTTGCATATCCCTTGCTCACAATAATTGCATCAAGGCTATGCCCTATAGACTCCAAATTTCATGTTCCTTTATTGGTTATGCCTTCCCAGGCTTTTACCGCAATATCTTTCATTTGTCTGTTTTGTGGGATTTCTTCCTTCAGTCTTCTCTTTGATAGGTGAAATGCATGTTCATTTGGGTTAAGATCTGATGAGTGGTTTGGCCAGTCCAAAACATTCTTTTTTTTTCTCCTGATGAAGTTTGTTGAGGTGGCATTGTGTTTGGGCTCATTTTCTTGCTGCATAATAAAGTTCCTCCCAATTAGTTTGGATGCATTTCTGCATAAATTGGCAGATAATATGATTATGTAGACTTCCGAGTTCATCCTTCTACTACCATCATGAGTTGCATCATCAATAGAAATGATTGAACCTGTTCCAGATGCAAGCCCATGCCGTGATAAATCCTTCACCATGTTTCACAGATGAGCTTGTATGTAAGAAGGTCCACATAAAAGCACATATGGCATTTGCTACAAAGAATAAAAAAGACCCGGTTAAGATGCGAGAGGAGGTTTTATAATCAGATGAGACCAAAATAGAACTTTTTCGCCAAACTTCAAAAAGGTGTTTATGGTGTACATAAATCACTGCCCATGACTCAAGAAACATGATACCTACAGTAAAATGTAGTGGCAGCTTCATACAGGGGTGGCCATGAAAGAAATGTGCAAAGAGTGTACATGAGCATGCTGAAACGGGCACAGAAATGTACACTTTCCGCATCTTCTGTAAATGTGAGTACCAAATTTGATAATTTTTCTCTTCACCACATAATGCAGTTGTCTTGGGGGATGCTTTTCATTAGCTGAGACTAGGAATCTTGTGAGAGTTGAACGGACATTGGATGGATACAAATACCGCAGAATATTGCAGAAGAATTTGTTCCGGTCTACTAAGACCCTACTGCTCAGAAGAAGATTCACCTTTCAACATGACAATATCTCTAAAGCATAAGGCCAAAACACTAGAATGGCTCAGAAACAGAAAGGTGACTGTTTTGGAATGGCAAAGTTAACGCCCTGATCTTAACCCCATTGACAATCTATGGCAATATTTGAAAACTGATATCCAGAGGTGCCATCAGCCAAAAGGATCTCTGTAAATTCTGCCATGAAGAATGTGGAAAAAATCACTTCTGAACAATGTGCAACCCTGGTACAGTAATCCCTTCTCGATCGCGGGGGTTGCGTTCCAGCACCCCCCCGTGATAGGTGAAAATCCGCGAAGTAGAAACCATATGTTTGTATGGTTATTTTTATATATTTTAAGCCCTTATAAACTCTCCCACACTGTTAACATTATTAGAGCCCTCTAGACATGAAATAACACCCTTTAGTCAAAAGTTTAAACTGTGCTCCATGACAAGACAGAAATGACAGTTCTTTCTCACAATTAAAAGGATGCAAACATATCTTCCTCTTCAAAGGAATGCATGTCAGCAGAGAGAGACAATCAAAGAGAAAGCAAACAATCAAAAAATCAATACATGCTGTTGGGCTTTTAAGTATGCCAAGCACCGCAATAAAGCGGCTGCAAAGAAGGGAGCAATGTGAAGTTAGTCTTTCAGCATTTTTTAAAGCAGCGTCCGTATCCTCTAGGCAAACAGCCTCTGCTCACACCCCCTCCGTCAGATGCAGAGAATGTCAAAGAGAGTGAGAGAGACAGAGAAAAGCAAACAATCAAGCACCGCACAGGAAGCATATCTTATATCATTGAGGAGTTTTATTTAATACGTAATACAGTGATCCCTTGCTGTATCGCGCTTTGACTTTCGCGGTTTTGCTCTATCGCGGATTTTATATGTAAGCATATGTAAATGTATATTGCGGATTTTTAAGCTGATTCGGATTTCTGCGGACAATGGGTCTTTTAATTTATGGTACATGCTTCCTCAGTTTGTTTGCCCAGTTGATTTCATAAAAGGGACGCTATTGGCGGATGGCTTAGAAGCTACCCAATCAGAGCAAGTATTACATATTAACTAAAACTCCTCAATGCTATAAGATATGCCTCCTGCGTGGTGCTCGAGTTTGCTTGTTTCTGCCTCTATCTCACCCTCTCTGACATTCTCTGCGCCTGACAGAGGGGGTGTGAGCAGAGGTGCTGTTTGCACAGAAGCTGTTTGCCTAGTGGATACGCTCCTCTAAGAAATGCCGCTTTATCGAGGTGCGTTCAAAAGCTCACTTATTGATTTTTTGATTGATTGCTTTAATCTCGCGCTCTCTCTCTCTCTCTGACGTTCTCTGCGCTTGACGGAGGAGATGTGAGCAGAGGGTTTTTTGCACAGAGGCTGTTTGCTTAGAAGATAGGCACGCTCCTGTAAAAAATGCTGAAAGGCTACCTTCGCATTGATCCCTTCATTGCCGCTGCTTTATCGCGGTGCTTGCATAATTAAAAGCGCAACAGCCCTATTGATTTTTCATTGTTTACTTTACTCTCTCTCTGACATTCTCCGCTCCTTACGCGCACTTTGAAGAGGAAGATATGTTTGCATTCTTTTAATTGTGAGAAAGAACTGTCATCTCTGTCTTGTCATGGAGCACAGTTTAAACTTTTGACTAAAGGGTGTTATTTCATGTCTAGAGGGCTCTAATAATGTTAAAAAAAACGTATTTAGAAGGTCGTAAACAGGTTTTCTATGCTCTAACTGCGAAAATATTAGATTTATAAATAAAGAATCTTACTTCGTGGAAATTCATTTATCTGTCTGGAGCGGATTAACCGCGATAAACAAGGGTTTACTGTATAACTGTGCGGAGAATATTTATAAACAGTGTGGGAGAGTTTCTAAGGGCTTAAAATATATAAAAATAACCATACAAACATATGGTTTCTACTTCGCGGATTTTCACCTATCGCGGGGGGTTCTGGAACGCAACCCCCGATCGAGGAGGGATTACTGTACATGCTCTGATTGGAGAGCTTCTAAGCCATCCACCAATAGCATCCCTTGTATGAAATCAAATTCGCAAACCAACTGAGTAAATAGTACCATAAATTAAAAGACCCATTGTCGCAGAAATCCATGAACTAGCGAAAAATCCACGATATATATTTAGATATGCTTACATTTAAAATCCGCGATAAGAGTGAAGCCGCGAAAGTCGAAGCGCGATATAGCGAGGGATCATTGTACATACTTACCCCTAAAGAATGAATACTGTTATTACAGCAGAAGGGTTCTCAACAAAGTATTCATGTGTATTTGTTGAATACTAATACAAAAAGTATGTTTTTAAGTTTTTATTATTTGAGTTCACATTAAAAATACTGTATGCAGAACGTTATGATGATTTTCAAGAGGATTTAATACTTTTGTATGCCACTATAAAAGCAAAACAAGCTAACCACTCTGCTACTTGCAAATACTTTTAGTTAAATAGTTAAAAATATAGTTAGTATACCAGCCTGCAGTTGAGAGCAATTATTGATTGGATGGGACTGGATACCTTATTGACCCCCAACTCTCTAGACGCATGCCATTTGTTCCACAGCTTTCTAGGGATCACTGTCTGGAAGCTGGGGACTCCACAGCATGGGTGCTTTAAATATATGTGTCACAATGACCAGGTGGTCCTGTTTTTTCCATGGCAAGGGACAAGGTGAGGAGTCTTTGTGAAGAGATCTCTTGGGAGAATGGAAGGAGATGAGGGATCTGAAGCTGAGCAGGTGGTGGAAGTTGGCAGAGGTCTCATTTAGCAGAATAGTCATGGAGACAAACACCAGGGGCTCTTTTCATGCTGCTCAAAGCATCTCATCATGTTGGCTATATGTCTGCAGGTTCATGACACATTGCGAACCATGATCATCATCAGTGTATGTGATAGGGGGACAAGTCGAGGTGAGTCACGACTTGTTGCGAGTGTCTTGTTTATTGTTTTGGATGTGTGCCCTTTGACTCCTATCAGCAGGAAAGTTTGCATAGTTACTTCAGAGTAAGGCCCTTCCCTGTTTTTGTATAAAGCAATACGTATGCCTATTTGTCAAAGAGCTGTATCTGCGCATCCTAAGTGGTGTTTTTCCCTTCTCGTTGCTCGTTACATTATCAATGGACATGGTGATCAAAAAGAAAGCAATTAACTTCTTGAAATTATATTTCATTAACTAACATTTAAGGTGAAGACTGATTCAACTTGTACACAGACCTCTCCATGTTTGTGGGCAAGTTAGAGAGAAATGCCAAAAAATGACACACATGTCAGGATGTGGCAGTGCTCAAAATCTTCAATTTTGTAGACTTGTTTGAATGCTCCTGAAGAAAATTTTAATTATGCAGAGCACATTTCTATTTGTGCAGAAATTGATGCATAATGCAAATAAGAATTTTTTTTTCAGTGACTATAACATGATTAAAGAATTTAAACTGTTAACTTGTAACACCTCTTACGTTACTTTAATTGAATTAAACTTACCAGTAATGACTCCTTTGTGCAGCAGAAACCCCCCAACACTGAATAAAAATGATTTCATTTTACTCCAGTGACCTGCGCCTTCCTCAAATATGACTCATATAGAGTACCATAGAGACGAGGGTGGAAAATATTTTGCAACATGTCTAGGTAAAAAAAAATAAAAAAAATACTGGTACTGCATAATGCTATCAAGTCAGCATGAACCAAAATCCTTAAGGAATGTTTCACGTACTTACTGTAGTTAAATACAAGCCTTAATGAATCAGGCTTTTCTGGAGACAAACAAGATCCCATCTGGTACTGAATAGTTTTACCTAATAAAGTGGCTACTGAGTATATTTTCTTTGTACACCATAGCTGTGTAATTGAATTGTCTAGTACATGCTTGCATGGACTTTGGCTTGTCTCACCTCACTTTATAGCAGGACACAATCATGCCTTCACCCATGGTCACTTACACTGGGCCAGTTTAGAGTCACCAGTTCGACTAACTTGCATGTGTTCGGAATGTGAGAGGAATCCAGAGTCTTGAGAAGAAGAAAACAGCCACACTGAAAAAATGGGCAAACTTCACACAGGCAAGAAGCTTGACCAGGAAGTACATCTGAAGATGTAAGGCAGTAGTCCTTTATTAAGCAAAGGTTTTCAGTATTATTGTAAGAATATGTTTAATTTTTAGAAGTGATTTTAATTCTGTAATTCTTTTAAATTGTACCTTTTTAGAATTATTTTTAAGTTGTCATAAAATATTCAGTTCAGCCAATAAGCTTAATCTTAAATCTGTCATGATTTAGGAAGTTTATCGCAAAACACAACTTCAAATATGTCCTGTCACAACAGCCAATAATACACAGCCATAATCATAAAACCCTGCAGAGGCCATCAATTTCGTATTTCAGCATCCTATAGAGCAAAGGATAGTTTAGCATATACAGTATTTTAACATGAAAGACCTTAGAGATTAAACGGTTTTGTTTGATATAAGTCAGACAAAAAGCACTAATGTAAAAGAGTATTAAGCACCTTGGTGTGTTGCTTCTGAAATTATTGTCACTAACTTATTGTAGAGCACCTTGCTTCACCTAGTGTAACTACAGTTGATAGCTAGTCTTTAAGTCAAGCAGGAGAAGCATCTGAGCAAATGAAACTGAAGGATAATGGCAATGTATTGAAAAGAAAAAAAGCTGGAAAAGATTATAGTAACAAAGACAAATTCATGAAAATAATTCCAGCGCCAATAAAAAATATTCATATTTTGAAAGTGTTCGTGATTCATTATTAAACAACATTGAATAACAGTGGATTTAATTATACCATCCATCCATTATCCAACCCACTATATCCTAACTACAGAGTTACGGGGGTCCGCTGGATCCCAGCCAACACAGGGCACAAGGCAGGAAACAAACCCTTGGCAGGACGACAGCCCACCGCAGGGATTTAATTAAGATTAAGTTTATTTTTATTTATTTACTGATTGTTTGATTGGATGTATTATATGTTCTTTGAGATAGATAGATACTTTATTAATCCCAAGAGAAAATTCACATACTTTGAGCCTGCATTCTTGTTTTTTATGTTTCTGTTTCTGTTTGCGTTTGAATTTCCCCATGGAATTAATGTTAATCTAATCTGTATTTTGACAGTGATTCAACAGCAATGCACTTTAATGTTAAAGTGAAACCAGATCTCTCAAAGTGGTCTACATTTTTACAGATATGGACTACAAAATAATTGAGCTAATACTAATTAAGTATTTACCTCCTTCAAGTCAGTAGTTAATAGATTCACCTTTGGTGGTAATGACAGCTTTGAGTATACGTGCACAGGTTTCTGTCAGCTTTGTATATTTGAATTCTGCCATTTTCCCCCCATTCTTCTTTGGAAAACTGTTCAAATCATTATGTTGCATGATGATCGTGAGTGAACAGCCCTTTTGAAGTCTAGCCACAAATTCTCAATTGGATTGAGTTCTTGATTCTGGCTTGCCATTCCAGAACATTAACATACAAAATATAATCTTGTCTTGAAATAAATGGAAGATGAAAGCAATTATATAAGTATATTTAAGACTTTATTTATTGAATAGTATTATCTGTGACTTAAGTCCCTGATCACTGACCTCCTATCCTCTGATCTTTCAGTCCTAGTTATAAATGAACAAATGCAACAAGCTGTTGATCTTCTTGCCTATCATTTTTTTGTTAAAAAAATAAGTTCCTTATTACTCATTTATATAATTTTAATAAATTACTATGTTTAACTAATACTAAAAGCTACAAGGGAAATTTATTTCAGTTACTTTTTTAGGTTAATATTGAAACTGATTTTTGTGTTACTATTGGTTAACTTATATTAATAGATATTTTTAATTTGCTAATTATTAAATACTACTGTATTTTTGATATACTTTGAAAAATGTTAAGTTTAAAAAAAGTGAATAACAATTAATCAACAGACCCACCACTAACACACACAAGTCAAAGCCATTTTCAGATCACTTGGAATGATGTTGGCTATGTAAGAAAGCTACTAAGCCACAACAAACCTATTTGTGCCCCAGTTTTAACTCCATTGTAAACTGCTGTTTAAAAGCACATAGGCAATATAGTTTACTGACACATGTAATTGAATTCTATTATCTCTTGTTACTTTTGAATATGACTCATTGTTACAAACAATTTCATAAACAAAAATGTAAAACTGACTTTTAGACAAAGTAAATAAAAAATGTGAAATGCTCCATATCAGTTGCCAAATGCATCT
The DNA here is from genome assembly GCF_016835505.1 of Polypterus senegalus. NCBI lineage: Eukaryota > Metazoa > Chordata > Cladistia > Polypteriformes > Polypteridae > Polypterus > Polypterus senegalus. Next base: position 151,596,394 of record NC_053155.1, read on the forward strand.
GGATGTTGCGTAATGTGTACATTGTTTAACTTGTTTTACCCTCTTCCCTCACATGCCTTCAGCCCTCCTGCACAGAGGCCACCCACACCATTATGCTACAACCACCATAGTTCATGGTAGGGATGTTATGCTTTTGGTAATGTACAGTGTTTGGCCTAAAAATACCGTTTAGTGTGATAGCAAAAAGGTAACATTTTGGTTGCATCAAACCATAGAATCATAAACCATCTTTCAGTTGACTTAATGCACAATCTTTCCAAACTCTAGCTTACAACTCTTTCGGAGTTATAGGTCTATTGATGGTTTTCCTCACTGTTCGACTTCTTGTGCCATACATTTTTCAATTCTTAATGGTTAATTTAACTTAACTGTAGGGATATTGTGTGGTTTGAGTATTTTCTTTAGTCCTTCCCCTTGCTTGTGCTTTTCAGTTATCTTTTAAGGGAGATGGTGATTCTCTTGTCTGAGTTTCTGGATTTCACAGATGGGTTGTCATCTTAAATTAAAAAAAAAAAAAGTTTAAATGTTTTAGGGGCTACTGATCACAGATTTCAGTTCTGTGTGCAGTGTAAAGGACATTTTAATCTTGCATACTGGGGAAATGAAACAACTGATACTCGTTCTGTTAAGAGCAGTTGACATCTTGTTATACACTGCACCCTTCATTAAGAAAGCCAGTAAACAGCACAAGTTCCCTAAATGCCCTGTTGAATCACCTAATTCAGACTCTTCCAATTCTGTATCAGCCTCACAAGATTCATACCAAAAACCTGAATCAAAGAGGGATGTTAAATCAACTTACAACGTAGATTTTCTTTTACCATGAAATGTAACCTTGTACATTATCTACAAAACGAAAGCATAAAACCTTCAGCTATAAAGACATTTGAAAATAAAGCATGTTAGATACAGGGGTAAATCAATTTTTTAAATGACAAAAATGAAAATCTTGAGGTTTCATAAATTAATATTTTAGCATGTTTGTACAATAGGCCATCAGGCAATCAGGTGATCGTCTCCTTGCACGCTAATTGACAAATATAAGAAAGCTCACACTACTGCAGAACGGCTCATCTTGTCTTGTGCAATAAATATATGCCCCAGAATTCTTAATGAGTCAGCCACAAGCAAATGAAAACATTTTCTGTCTGCATTCTCTTCACTTACCCACATTTTGACAAACTTGTGAAAACTGGATGAGTCCAGGTAATTTATTAGAAAGACAAATGGACATAAATTTGATTCAGTAATAAATACCTATGTGTCAAATTATTTTTCCATCCAACAAAGATAGATAAAGCATAGATTTGGCCACAATACCGAATCACTACAGATTAGACCATCAAGGTACAGGTGCATTTATACTACATCTCGACTACAAACATTTAACTAATTCATTATTTTACTTCAAAAACCAGTGGGCTACACTAGTAATGATTTAGGTGTGTTGTATTAAAGGAGGTGAATAGTTATGTGATCAGTTATGTTTTATAAGAGGGATTTTCAAGAAGTTTCCGCTTTTTTTTTTTAACTCTATGTATTAAGAATTTCAAAAACAAATGACATCACTTTTCCACATAGTCACCTTCGTTTGCGATACAATTTTCCTAAGCGTTGTACCAACTTTTTAATGCCCAATTACTACTACTCCTGCCTTCACTGTTTCCAACAAAAATATAAAAGTGTGGAAACTTTTTCCATTTCCTTTGTATTTATAATTAATTTAGATCACTTTACGGAGATCTGTTTAAAAAGCAAAATTTAATGCACAGTGATTCAATTTTGTATTCTTACAATACTTGAAAATTTCCAAGGGGAAGAATACTTTTTATGAACACTGTAATTTCTACATTATTTGATATAGGAGCAAAATGAAGCATGTTTGATATTAGTGTTGAAGGACAATATATATAGATTTTTGTGAGAAGATTACAGAAAGAAAGCAATGATTAAAGAGAAAATGAAAATAAGATGGTTAAATGAAAGTGGAGCAGGTTGAAGCCAAGCTAATCTTGTAAGAGTCCTGTATCATGTTTGACTGCAGTCACATAGACTTTTCATTTTTTTGTTTGATAACTTAAATCACTTATTTCCACATCAATTTCAGGTTTTTTAAATCTCAGGTTGTATATCAAATTTCCCTTAAGATCAAATCCATTGAGTATAAGCCCAACTCTGTTAACAGCATACAGTAGTTATAAATGAGGCTGCATATTTTTTGTATGTTATGATATCATTTGATTCCATTAACTATTTTAATTTTACTCTTTTCTTTTGCTCATGCTGAAAAGATTTTTTTTTTTTTTTAGATTCTCAGGATGGTTGCATTTCTTTATCAGTGGTGACTTCTCAACTTAAGAAATATGGTACATGGACTTACAAATCATCAGAAGACAATAAGGAGATGCAGTCTGTTATCTGTCTTTGGGTTTCGGAAGCTCAGGCACAGCTAATTCAAAAAGAATTGTCAGCAGTATATCCAGTGCAGCAACCATGTAAGAAATTTTCTTTCAAACAAAAAGCTAAATGAGTCTCATTAAGTTCAGACAGAAAATTAAACAGAGCCTACATACATTGCATTTGGCCCACTTGTTCTTCAAGGAAACTTGTCAGGAAAGTTTGTTTTGTTGAGATATCTCAAATAGAGTTTGCTGTGCAAATTTTTAAAGTTTCCAATTGTAAAGCCCTGGAGAATTTTTCAACTTGTCTATCTTAAAATGGAGAAACATTATATGCGACTTTAATTACAGATTAGTTTTGCTGTTTCAAATTTAAATTGGAAGAAGTCACTTCAACTTGTATGTTTTATATATTTTCCTGTCTTACTTTTCCAAGAGCAAAATGGATCCCCTTTACAAGTTAGTTAAATGCCTGGGGAGCTGCGCACACAGGCCGCATTTCTCACTAGCTAAAGTCAGAAGCCATTTCCAAAACAAGCGACAAATTCTCAATGTTCTCTTATACTGCTTGAGGTGAAGTAACAAAAAAAGAAATAAAAGATTGACATATGTCACTTTTCTAAGAGCAAATATAGGTGGAAAGGAGTTACACTTTTAGTGTCTAGGAACATTTGGTGTCTTGGAGCTGCTGTCTATGGCCATTTTTTGTTTCAGTATGAGGTAATGCACAGGTCAAATCCTTTTGTCATCCATCAGCATGGCTAAAACCAAAGAGCTGTCAACTCAAATGAGAAAAAAAGTTGTTGAGTTGCATAGATTAGGGAATGGATACAAAATAAATAGGTATTCAATTGAAATTACCTGTAAGCACACTCGGGGCCATGATAAAGAAGTTTGAAAAGCATGGAACTATAGAAGTGTTGAACATTTTCCAGGAAGGGTACTCATTTAATTGCCCTCCACACAGAGTGACGAGGATGCCAAGAGAGGCAAAACGTTTATTTGAATCTTGGGGGATTCACCGTTTCAAAATCAACTGTGAGATAACACCTCCATTACCAGAAGCTTTATTGACGAGTGGCACAAAAGAAGCCTCTCCTGAGCCCAAGACACAAATCCCAGTGTCTCAAATTTGCCAAGTAAAATTGGAAATACAACTAGGAGTTGTGTTGTGGTCAGATAAAACAACATTTGAGCTTTTCACCTCAATGTGGTGGTGGCTCTTTGATACTTTGTTATATTTTGAGGTTGTTTTGCTGCCAGTAGTCCAGGAGCTCTTGTTAAGGCCAATGGCATAATGAATTCCATTAAATACCAGAACATTTTAGCCAAATATCTGGTTGCCCTCTATGAGAAGGCTGTAACTGGGCCGTGGTTGGGTCTTCCAACAAGACAATGATCAAACGCACTCATCAAAATCAACAATGAATTGATTGCAGAAACAGAGAATCGGGGTTGTGTAATGCCCTTGTCAGTCTCCAGATTTGAACCTATTTGAAAATCTGTGGTCTCAATTGAAGAGAACAGTTTACAGGAAAAAAACCTTTGAATCTCTGAGTTGGAAATGTCAAATGAATTAATGCGAAAATTGTCGATCGGTTACACGGCAAATTGGTTAAATGTGTATCAATAGACTATGCTCAAACAGTTGATGCTAATGTTGTGGAAGATGTAAACATCAACTTACAATATCCGGTAAAATATCTACAATCGTTAACACCATCCGGTCTTCCACCTGCCGTATTACTGTTGAAAGAAGGATGTATTGTAATGTTATTGCGCAGTTTATCAATGGGTGATGGGCTATGCAATAGAAAAAGATTAGTTGTATTCAAAATTGGTCGAACAATTCTGACATGTAAAATTTTAACAAGCGACAAGTAAAGTAATGTACAGTGGGTATGGAAAGTATTCAGACCCCCTTCAATTTTTCACTCTTTGTTATATTGCAGCCATTTGCTAAAATCATTTAAATTAATTTTTTCCCTCATTAATGTACACACAGCACCCCATATTGAAAGACAAAAAAATTATTTTTGAAATTGTTGCAGATTTTTTACAAAAAGAAAAACTGAAATATCACATGGTCCTAAGTATTCAGACCCTTTGCTCAGTATTTAGTAGAAGCACCCTTTTGAGCTAATACAGCCATGAGTCTTCTTGGGAAAGATGCAACAAGTTTTTCACACCTGGATTTGGGGATCCTCTGCCATTCCTCCTTGCAGATCCTCTCCAGTTCTGTCAAGTTGGATGGTAAACATTGGTGGACAGCAATTTTTAGGTCTCTCCAGAGATGCTCAATTTGGTTTAAGTCAGGGCTCTGGCTGGGCCATTCAAGAACAGTCACAGAGTTGTTGTGAAGCCACTCCTTCGTTATTTTGGCTGTGTTCTTAGGGTCATTGTCTTGTTGGAAGGTAAACCTTCGGCCCAGTCTGAGGTCCTTAGCACTCTGGAGAAGGTTTTTGTCCAGGATATCCCAGTACTTGGCCGCATTCATCTTTCCCTCAATTGCAACCAGTCGTCCTGTCCCTGCAGCTGAAAAACACCCCCACACCGTCATGCTTCACTGTGGGGACTGTATTGGACAAGTGATGAGCAGTGCCTAGTTGTCTCCACACATACCGCTTAGAATTAAGGCCAAAATATTCTATCTTGGTCTCATCAGACCAGAGAATCTTATTTCTCACCATCTCAGAGTCCTTCAGGTGTCTTTTAGCAAACTCCAAGATAGAAGTTTTTGGCCTTAATTCTAAGCGGTATGTGTGGAGACAACCAGGCACTGCTCATCACTTGTCAATCACAGTCCCCACAGTGAAGCATGGCGGTGGCAGCATCATGCTGTGGGGGTGTTTTTCAGCTTGCGTTTCTTAGACTTCATTTCCGTAAGTGTGTTCCGTTATCTGTTTTTCCAACATAAAATATATTTTTTTAAACATTATCTTTTAAATCAACCAAAAGTTCAAAAACACTAGCAATTTTAAATATTTTACAAAAGTTTTCGTGGCGCCCCTAGAAAATTCCACGGTGCACCAGTGCGCCACACTGCACCAGTTGCCCGACAATGACTTACATAGACTTTAATTTGGTGGGCATCCTTCACTCTGGAAATATAGCACATATTTTTTTTCCACACAGAAATTAAACAAGTTCAACTTGGAACAAATTTTTAATGGATGTTAGCATGTGATGACACCAAGCTTGTTGTACAAATAAACAAATTAATTTTATGATTATTTTGCAATACCTAAATAATTTAAGTGGAGTTCTCAAAATATTCAGGGTTTTGGCAGCACCCCGCATTATAAACCGCCACCGAATTTCATATTTACATCATATGGATCAGGATCTATGAAAGGTATTGAGCAACAACAAATCTGTTCTGGGCTATGTTTTAGTTACATGAGATTGTAAAGTACTATTCAAAACTTAGTTTTCATCCATCCATCCATCCATCCATTTTCTAACCCGCTGAATCCGAATACAGGGTCACGGGGGTCTGCTGGAGCCAATCCCAGCCTTTCATGTAGTTTACTAATGCATGTAATTGCTTTCTGGTATCATTTAATTTTAAATATGGCTCACCGTTACAAAAATATTTAACAAACAAAAATGTGATGATTGACTCTACAAAGTAACTAAAAAAGGTATAATGTCCCAATTTTCAAATCATTTTACTAAATCTCTAAACGCACCTGTTATACCATGCATACATTTAGTAATTTGTCATAATATTGGAACCAGAATATTTTCTCATTGATATAAAGTCAACAGTTTTTTGTTATATTTTATATTATATTGGATTTCCGTGTGTCTACCCAAATTAAATGTTTGTCTATTGTTTTTAAAATTGTTTTTGCGCTTCATCTGTTGGTTTGCATTCAATTTTGACATTACCTGCAAATGTCTTAAATAATGTTCACTTATCAGAATAATTTTCATTATTTCAATTGATACTGATTACATGACCTCTATGGCAGTCTTTTCTCTCTGTTCATTATTAAGCTACTTGAAATCCAGTTGTATAGTTCTCTACTAATTCTAATGATGTTCTTTTCAGAAATGTTAACATTTTCATGCAGAAGAGGTAAATTTACTACAAAACATAAGCACAAAACAGTTTTTTTTGCTGAACCATAGATAACACTGAATCTGGAATACCAAAGACAGTATCTACAAAAGTGGAATAACTGAGTACTGCTGATGTTAGAAATATTAGAAAGTATCAGTTAAAGGATTTTTGGTCTTTTCTTCTCAGTGATATTTGATCTCCTCATAATGATGTGGCAGAATTTTTCGTGGAAATTAATTCCTTTTTCTTTATTTTTTTTTAGCTGTTGCAAATGAATTTCTCATTGTGGAGTTGGTGAAGCCCTTGGATTTGAAAAAAAAACAGTTGCTTAGTGATATAATGTCTGAGATAGGAAACAGAAATGGAATGTCTCTACATGATGATGTGCTGACTTGTGAAGATGTTTGCACTCTACTGCAAGGTTTAAACTGTGAAAATTCCTTTATTTCATGGTGCAAATACCAGATTAGAAAAAAAGAAAGTTATTTGGAGACTCCCATTTCACCTAAGGTAAAGAGAATTTTAAAAAGATAAGCTTTTAACCTCTATTTTGCTTTGTGCTTATTTGCAATTAGGGCAATGGTTAAGATTAAAAAAATGCTAAAAAGTTTTAAAATTGTATTTTGATTATATAAGCCAAGTTCAAATATATGAGTGCCTGCAGTGTAGCTAATATGTAAGACACGAGATAGTCCAATGCTGGACCTTGTCTTAATGAGGCTAAGTTAGATCCTTCCATCCATCCATTATCCAACCTGCTATATCCTAACTACAGGGTCACAGGTGTCTTCTGGAGCCAATCCCAGCCAACACAGGGTGCAAGGCAGGAAACAAACCCCGGGAAGGGCGCCTGCCTAAGTTAGATCCAAATTTTCAATTGCCATTTTTGGCTAGAATATTAGAAAGAATGAGTTAGTTATAAACAATCAGTAGATTATCTTAAGTCCAATAATTTATGTGAGATCTACCATTCTGGCTTTAGACGTTATCACGGTATTGAGACGGCCCTCCTGAAAGTATTGAATGATATCTCTCATATTACTAGGGTCCTATGATTTCCACGATGCGGAAAACACAGAAGGAATCACGGAATTAACGCTTAAAAATGGATTATAGATTTAAAAATGGAAATGTGCGTAATTTAGAGACTGAAGGGGTGACTGTTACAAAACTTCCCAATAAATTAAATGATTGAATAATCTGTAGTTATATCATTCAAATACTATTTTCTAGTTTGTTGTTTTTGAAGCAAATGCAATTCTTCGTAGTAATCTAGTCGTGCCTCTGTGTGTTTGTGCATGTCAGTCCTGCATGTTTTCTCATTAAAGGCACACGAGTTAGCTAGCTGCACGAGATAGGTTATCTGATACTGCTCTCTTTAACATTTCTAACTAGTTAAAAAAACTAAGAAACACGAGCTTAGCCTTAACATTGAGGGCACAACAATATCCCGGCAACTTTTATGAATCTGGACAACTTTTCCGCAAGTTTTGCCAGCATACCATAGACTGGACACGAAAAGATACTTGCAATGACAATGACATAGGTTTATATTCATGTGTGCAATTCTGCAATGAATTGGCTGCACAGTTGCCTTGTAGAACTAAGATCCTGGATGGCTGACAATTTTCTTGATCTTAAACAAAGTAAAATGAAAGTGGTGATAGCTGGTTCTGCAGCCAAAGCTCAAATTGGTTTCAATCATCTAGGCTGCTTCATGGACTTTTAAAAACCTCAGGTTTGGAATCTTATTTTTGATAGTAACCTCTTTTTTGAGAAACAGATTAATTCTGTGGACAAGAGTTTCTTTTTATAGCTTTCAGACTGTTCTGTCATGGTGTGGATAGGAGGAGAAATGGAGTAGGAGATATTCTGAAGGAACAGTATGTCATGAGTGTTTTGGAGGTGAAAAGAGTGTCGGGCAGAGTCATGATTATGAAGCTGGAAATTGGAGGTGTGATGATGAATGTTTTTAGTGCAAATGCACCACACGTTGGGTGTGCAAAGGGTGAGAAAGAAGATTTTTGGATTGAGTTAATTGAAGTGATGAGCAGTGTACCCAAGGGACAGAAAGTGGTGATTGGAGAGGATTTCAATGGGCATGTTGGTGAAGGGAACAGTTTAGACAAGGAGGTGATGGGTAGGTATGGTGTCAAAGAGAGGAATGAAGAAGGCCAGAAGATAAGTGGATTTTGCCAAAAGGATGGACATGGCTGTGGTGAATATGTATTTTAAGAAGAGGGAGGAACATAGGATTACATACAAGAGTGGAGGAAGATGCACACAGGTAGATTACATCCTATGCAGAAGAGTTGTTCTGAAGGAGATTAAAGACTGCACAGTGGTGGCAGGGGAAAATGTAGTTAAGCAGTATAGGATGTTGGTCTGTAGGATGACGTTGGATATCAAGAAGAGGAAGAGTGAGGGTGGAGCCAAGGATCAAATGGTGGTAGTTGAAAAAGGAAGACTGCAAGTTTGAGTTTAGGGAGGAGGTGAAACAGTCACTGGGTGGCAGTGAAGAGTTACCAGACAGTTGGGAAACTACAGCACATGTAAGGGTGACAACAAGAAGGGTGCTTGGCATGACATCTGGAAAGAGGAAGGAGGAAAAGGAAACCTGTTGGTGGGATGAGGAAATACAGGAGAGTATACAGAGGAAGAGGATGGCAAAGAAGAACTGGGATAGTCGGAGAGATGCAGAAAGTAGACAAGTACAAGGAGATAAGATGCAAGGTGAAGAGAGGGAGGGAGGGAGAAAACGGCCTGTACTGATTGGCTAGACAGAGGGACCGAGCTGGGAAAAATGTGCAGCAGGTTAGGGTGAAAAAGGATAAAGATGGAAACGTACTAACAAATGAGGTGACAGTGTTGAGCAGATGGAAAGAGTACTTAGAGAGGCTGATGAATGAAGAGAATGAGAGAGAGAAGTGTATGGATGATGTGGAGATAGTGAATCAGGAAGTGCAATGGATTAGCAAGGAGGAAGTAAGGACAGCTATGAGAAGGATGAAGAATGGAAAGGCCATTGGTCCAGAGGACATACCTATGGAAGCCTGGAGGTGTTTAGGAGAGATGGCAGTGGAGTTTTTAACCAGATTGTTTAATGCAATCTTGGAAAGTAAGAGGATGCCTGAGGAATGGAGAAGTGTACTGGTGCTGATATTTAAGAATAGAGGTGATGTGCAGTGCTGTAATAACTACAGGGGGATAAAATTGATGAGCCACAGCATGAAGTTATGGGAAAGAGTAGTGGAAGCTAGGTTAAGAAGGGACGTGATGATTAGTGAGCAGCAGTATGGTTTCATGCCAAGAAAGAGCACCACAGATGCAATGGTTGTTCTGATGATGTTGATGGAGAAGTTTAGAGAAGGCCAGACAGAGTTGCGTTGTGTGTTTGTGGACCTGGAGAAAGCATATGACATGGTACCTCAAGAGGAGCTGTGGTATTGTATGAGGAAGTTGGGAGTGGCAGAGAAGTACATAAGAGTTGTACAGGATATGTACGAGGGAAGTGTGACCGCTGTGAGGTCTGCGGTAGGAGTGACAGATGCATTCAAGTTGGAGGTGGGATTACATCAGGGATCGGCTCTGAGCCCTTTCTTATTTGCAATGATGATGGACAGGTGAACAGACGAGATTAGACCGTAGTCCCTGTGGACTATGATGTTTGCTGATGACATCGTGATCTGTAGCGATAGTAGGGAGCAGGTTGAGGAGACCCTGGAGAGGTGGAGATATGCTGTAGAGAGGAGAGGAATGAAGGTCAGTAGGAACAAGACCGAATACATGTGTGTAAATGAAAGGGAGGTCAGTGGAATAGTGAGGATGCAGGGAGTAGAGTTGGCGAAGGTGCATGAGTTTAAGTACTTGGGATCAACAGTACAGAGTAATGGGGATTGTGGAAGAGAGGTGAAAAAGGGAGTGTAGGCAGGGTGGAATGGGTGGAGAAGAGTGTCAGGAGTAATTTGTGACAGACTGGTATCAGCAAGAGTGAAAGGGAAGGTCTACAGGACGGTAGTGAGACCAGCTATGTTATATGGGTTGGAGACGGTGGCACTGACCAGAAAGCAGGAGATAGAGCTGGAGGTGGCAGAGTTAAAGATGTTAAGATTTGCACTGGGTGTGACGAGGATGGACAGGATTAGAAATGAATACATTAGAGGGTCAGCACAAGTTGAACGGTTGGGAGACAAAGTCAGAGAGGTGAGATTGCGTTGGTTTGGACATGTGCAGAGGAGAGATGCTGGGTATATTGGGAGAAGGATGCCAAGGATAGAGCTGCCAGGGAAGAGGAGATGAGGAAGGCCTAAGCAAAGGTTTATGGATGCGGTGAGAGTGGACATGCAGGTGATGGATGTAACAGAACAAGATGCAGAGGACAGAAAGATATGAAAGGAGATGATCCGCTGTGGCATCCCCTAAAGGGAGCAGCCGAAAGAAGAAGAAGAATCTTTCAGCTAAGGTTAAGATTTTTTTTATCTCTGGTGATCTTGAGAAAGTTACTCATGTTTTTATCTTTTCTCATCTTGATTACTGTAACTCATTGTATTCTGGGATCTGTGCCCTAATAAGCAGGTTGCAGTTGGTTTAGAATGCTGCTGCTTATTTTTTGGTTGTGGCAAAAAAAAGTTTGCTTCTGTATCTCCAGTTTTAGCCTCTTTACATTGACTAACAGTTACCTTTAGAAATGATTGAAAAATTTTGCTGCTGTTTTTTTAAATTGCAACATGGATATGGTCCTGCCTATTTTTCTGAATTGTGTTTTATACACCAGCTCTCCAGAGAGCTTAGATCTATCGATCAGTTTTCTCTTGTTGTCGCTCATACTAAGTGCAAGACTTGTCTGTGGAATTCTTTACCTAATTACATTAAGGAGTCACCTTCAATTGAACTATTTAAAACTAGATTGAAGACGAATTTCTATTCTCTAGCTTTCTGTGACATTCAGTGTTACTGCATCCCCCTCCTCTTTGTCATTTGTTTGTTTCAAGTTACTGCTGATTAAATTGTATTTTATTGTGTTTATTTTATTTTTGTTTATTGTTTGTTTTAATGTCAAGCACTTTGGCTACAGCATTGCTAAATTTGTTTTAAATGTGCCCTATAAATAAATTGATTTTGATAAGAGCTTCAATAGGAGAAGAATTTTCCTTTAGTTTGGTGAGGTGCTATACCTGTTTTTTTTTTGGCCAAATTTTTTCTAATTCTAAACACAATGCAACACAGCATTTAAAAAAAGAGAAGTTGTGCTAAATCTAGGGGTGTAACTTTTTCCACATGCAAAATTTGAATTAAGGTTTGTTTAAATTACACACTGGAGTGCAAAATGTAATTATGGCATGGCGTTAATTTTATAACCTTTATCTTTAGGCACTGTTTATGAAAATCAAAGCTTGATATGTTTAAAAAGAAAAAACATTTCATATGGGTGTACTTATTTTTTTCAAATAAGTGCAGGTCCCACTGTGTGTTTTGAATTCTTAACTCTTATCTACAGTCTGAGTTGTAGCTGTTTTATTTGTCCATGACAGAGTGAATGTTCTAAGTTTATATTTAATATTTATTTTATATGGTTTATATAAGCATGATGCTGTCACAAATGTATTGTAACATTCATTCTCCTTGCTGTATTTTGTTTCTTCCACATGATGGTAGTATAATACTGGTAAAATCAGTTCTTGCTTTATGGGTTTATTGAAAATAATTACAATATTATCTTGCTTTTTTATTTTGAAATATTTGTAAATGTAACCTACTGAGTGTTTGGTTAGACATAGAGATGTTTAATACTAAATTCAAAAATGTTTTTAAAAAGGTTTTAGCTTGAGAATATCATTGTCTGTGTATAGATATTGATATTGATTATTTGCTGTATGTCTGTTATTGATAGGCTTTGAGATGCAGTCACAAATGCAGTTTCCTTCCTGCTGTATTTTTTGTTTAAACTTAAGTGCAAAGTACCATCATTAAATGTTTTAAAAGCTATCTGTACCAATTAACTTGTTTAGGTGGTATTTCATAAAATACTATATACAGTATAATGTATATGTGTGTGTATGTGTATGTATATATACTGTGTGTGTATTTGTATGTGTGTGTGTGTGTGTGTGTGTATCTATATATAATTTAATATCTAAACATTTATAAAGATACACAATTATTAAAGGTTTAATAATTGTATATCTTTTTAAATTCTAAGATATTAACGATTATGTAAAGTTGATAGGTTAAGTTAGCCGTTTTTATCATGATATGTCTCCCTATTATAAAAGAAAATCTTGAGACAAAACTTTTGCCAAGAGATTTTTGCAAGTCCCGCAAGACGAGACTTTTGCAAGAGATTTTTTTAAGTCCTGCCCTCCTCTCTACCATTTTCAACCACGGTCCTCTCACCTCTCATTCGTGTGAATGTTTTTGTCAGACACAGCTTTTGCGTTCTCAGCTCTTATAAATTTTTTATGTTTTCCTCACTTTAAGTTCCCAATAAAAGAAGACTTATTATGTCCAAATCTTATTGAAGAATTTAATTCTGAAGGGTTACGGCAAATTGGTTAAATGTGCATCAATAGACTATGCTCAAACAGTTGGTGGTGATGTTGCGGAAGATGAAAACATCAGCTTACAATATGGCATAGAATATCTACAACCGTTAACACTGCCCGGTCTTCCACCAGCAATTTTACTGTTGAAAGAAGGATGTATTGTAATGTTATTGCATAATTTATGTCTGAGTGATGGGCTATGCAATAGGATAAGTTTAGTTGTTTTCAAAATTGGTCGAACAATTCTGACATGTAAAATTATAACAGGGGACAAGAAAGGTAATGTACATCTTCCGTGGATAACATTAGACACCAAAGGAGATCTTGATATGCCCTTCGTATTAAGACGTTTACAGTTTCCCATTAGAATAGCGTTTTCTATGACAATTAACAAATCACAGGGATAAACATTTGAAAAAGTCAGTTTATTTATTAGAAAGATAGAAACAATATTCACGGGCAGTTACATGTTGCATTGTCACGATGGAAGTCCAGTCACGGAATCAAAATTCAATGCAATATCGACGAAAAGTTAATTAAAAAAATAGTTTTTACTGAAGTTTTACAGTAAAAGTGTAATTTTAAAAAGTATAGTTGTGTTCATTTCAAAACCAAAGAGAACAAAAACATATAACACAACGAATACCTCTAACGCAACATGAAACATAATTTTCTTTCAATTAACTATGTTTTACATTTTTTTTACTATGTTTAATTAGTTGCTGTAATGTAAAATAGTTCTATTATGCATATGTAACAATTCCCATGATAATAGCAATCTGTTTAAATTGTACATCCGCTTCCCCATACGCGTAGCACCCTCCCGGGGTTGGCGAGCGAAGTGAGCAGGGGTCAGATTCCCCTAGTTTATAAAAGTATAATAAGTGTGTGTGTATATATGTATTACATGCTTAAGTCTGATCACAATCTGATACTTGGGTTGTTACCTAGTAGGTAACGCTTGTGGTTGGTCGGCAGACATATGAAGTGCATGCACCTGATGAGCCCCACTTAGGGTGAAACTCGTTTCATGTAGTCTTTGCATTATTTGGCAGGTACTAAATATCATATAAAGTATCTTTTAAGATCCTAGCATTTAGAGATGTTGCAAAATATGTAGCAAATTGCTGACAATTCGTATTTTTTATATACTCTATACATTTTAACATTCATGGTTATTATGCTTTAAAAAACTTATAATGCTGTGTTAATGTGATCAATAGTGTATACATTCTTTCAACATTTTCATAGTAAATGAAACCCTAGTCTTCAAACAGAATCAAATCAACTTGGTTTCATATTCCAAGTGGGGCAAAGCAAGAATTAGACCATTAGTTTTTCTTTTTGTCCTCCTGCAGCTCTTGGGAGAGAATTGAGCACAACCCAATCTGAATAGGCACAAATTCTAGAAAGGATTTTTTCCCCTACTGTCTTTAGCGCAATTTCTCTAACTTAAGTGAGCTTAAAAGGGCATTCTCCCTGTTTGGCCACAATTATGGTACGCACCATTAGAGTTTTTTTTTTTTTAATGGCTTTTCTTTCATGTTGTGGCTTTTTTTTTTTTTTAATTAAAAAAAACGAGTGATACAGTCCCCTCTGTTAAGTTTGATAGCATCAAATTACTTTATATTCACTATAGTGTTATTAATATTTTGAAATATGGATTTAACATTTTGTACTTTTTATAGTGCTAAAAATGTTTCTCACATATATGTCATTGGCATTTTTCATATGCACAGTAGAGAAATATTATGTGAGAATACCCCTAAAAACTGTTTTTTTCTTTTAATATTACCACCATTATTATACATTAATTTTAAGATTTAACACCAGCACCTTATAAAAATGTTCTCGCCAAACCCTGACACAGGCAAGAGACAGGTTTTGCACCCAGCACATGTTTTTTTTTTTTTTTTATAGCTCTGTGCACACAGTAAACCAGCATCAAGACACAACACAGTCCAATCTGTGCTGCCAGTCCATCTACCTCCACTCCTCCTCAGGCTTTGTCCTCTTTCTCCTGACTCTGGCCGATGAATGGTGGAGATTGGCCCTTTTTATAGGACACCTGGAAGGACTCCAGATGTCCAACAAACCTCTTCAGGCTGCACTTTCAGGTGTGGTGGAAGTGTGGCCAAATAGAGCCCAGCAAATGTTCATGCGCCCCCTGGGTGGAGCTTCTATCCTCAAGACCCATGGCCCCACAGGAAGCCAAGGGGGCTGCCCTCTGTCGATCTGGGGGAGAAACGTTCTTAAAAATACTCTCCCCCCAGTCCTTCCATGCTCTGAACAGGTAAGGGCTCTGGCGTGTCCGCCATAAAGTACTAAAAGTAAATCAGGCATCATAATAGCGCCACAAAGTAAAATACATCCCGCAGCTCAAAACAATGTCTATGTGTGAAAGGAATTGACTCCAGTGGTGTTGTTGTTTTTCCTTTAAGAACTTTATTTCTAACACAACTGACAGGCAGACACATCCTGAATAGCAAATGAAAATTCTTATAATCTCATGAAAATTTAAGTTCAAGGAGATGGAAATGTTGGCTTTTTCAACATATTTGAACATGTAAACAGTACCTAAAGGAAATGGTGCTTTATGCTTGTTTTTATACAAGTATAATTGGTCTTTTCAAGCATTTATTTAAAAAAAGTCAGTAAATGCATTGGTCTACTGGAGAAAAAGTAAGTATACCCTTGGCCCCAGAAGCTGGTATGGCTCCTGTTAGCAGAAAGGACTTCTTGTAGGTATTTTGCATAACTGCCCACCAATCTATTGACATTAACTTCGTGAAATTTTTTTACCATTCCTACATTCAAAATTCCTTCTGTTGCAAATTGCCTGTGGGGTTTCTTACATGTGTGCCCATTTCAGAATAAAAAAAAAAACGGCAGTGGGATTTAAATCAGGGCTTTGACTAGGTCAGTCCATAACCTTCCATTTCTTCTTTTTGAGACATTCTTTGGTGGAGTTACTAGTGTGCTTTGGGTCATTATCATTTTGAAAAGTCCATGTCTGGTTTAACATCAACTTGTGGACAATTGGCCTCACGTTCTCCTCAAGCACAATATGATATAATATAGAATTCATAGCTGATTTGATAACCTCAAGTGTCCCAGGCCCTGAGTCATCAAATCAACTCCCAACCATAGTATTTCCACCATTATGCTTTATGGTTTATTCTGTAAGGGGTTATCTGAATCTAATAATTCTCTCTTGAACCCCAAAGATTCAGTGAATGGAAGCTTGTATGCTTCACTAACATTTGAACCAGAATCTTATCATGCTGTTACTTTCAGCTCTTGAAGAACTGTCAGTATTCTCGTACAGTAAAATCACTTTCTTCTTCACAAGCTTTATGTGCCCGTATTCTGCTTGCTCTATCACTGCAAATGCTGGGTCAACAACACGGCCTCCATCACCAGCTGCTGTTCACTGGATGAATATATGCGGGCAGCTGGTGATAGATGAGTTTCTGTTTTCAGGTTAAAAGTTGCAAGGGTTAAAGGCTAACAGCAGGAATATGAAATTCTTAATATATTTTGATTAATTTTGTGAACCCTGCAGCCCACGTTACACCTTGTGTAGTCCGGTTGTGATAAAAAACTATTTTTAGTAAGTTTTTTTTTTTTCCCAGTTAGTCTTTTCAGCTTCTTTAATAGTTCTGTTTAGTTTTGGTTTTTCATTTCGGTTTTATTAATTATTTCAGTTTACGAAAATGTTTTTTATTGCTAGTTTCAATTTTGTGTGTGGAGATGTATTAGCCAAAGTACAGGAGGTGTGATGAAATATTTAAACACCCAAAGCTAAGACTGAAGAGTGTCTGATGCGTATATTAGGTACATAACTGAGTGTTCACACCTTCCTTTTCTGAAAGTTTATGCAATTTAGTTCCATTTGCACAATTTTAAAGAAAGATGAAAGTTGTGGGATGCTTTGAATATTGTTTAATTTAGTTAAGATTTAGAAAGGGTATTACCATATTCTTTTACATCACCTTGGTCTCCGTAATGTGGGAGATAGTAAAGTGTCTAGCCATGCTTGTGCACAGTTGAAAGTATAGACTCGGGAAGATGTATTTGGTTATTTCATTTCCAAACATTTCATGTCAATAAGGTCAGTATCTTGAGTGAAAGCAATTTTTGCAATATCGAGGTGTAATGAAAACTCCCATCTTTCTTTCATTATAATCCTTGAATCATAACTTGTTTAAAGACAGAAAAATGAGTTGTGAAAATTACTCAACATAAGAAATCATAAGCATGATAACAAATGGCCTGGCAGAGCACCATAATAATGTATTCTGTGCTGTCAGGACTTCAGCACTGCCTTGACTTTAGGGCTGCACTAACAAAAAAAGCCTCTCTTTTCTGCAATAATGTGAGGCAGTTAGTAGTGATTTTGCAGGCTATTTATAGGCAGTGTGTACTTTTAGTCTAGTTTTGTAAAGCTGTTATTCCTATATCCAATTTCTGTGCATGTATTGCTTATAGTTTACAAAATAATTTTTTGTGTAGCTAGGCTTCTTTTTCTTACTTTGGAGGCAACATTTACTTACTTTGGAGCAAAAGGTTTGAGTGAATGACTGGAATGTGATTGTAATGTGATTTTGGCAAAATGTATCGCATTGATGTCCATGATATACATTGATAAATGACAGAATAGTAACAGTACAAGATTAATTTTTGAGGAATGGATTCCATACTATTAATATTAATGCGTTCGTTCTTAATTTTTTGGTAACAAAATTTGGTTAAAAAATAGGATAAGTGACAGTCTATAAATGCATGTCACTTAAATCAAGGAATAAGAATGTCACAAACTTTAAATACCTAAAACAATAAATGATTTTGATTAATAATTAGCAAACCTTTGAGACAAAGTTACCAATACTTACAAATCTTATTAAAGAGTTTTTACCACCAAAAAAGCAAATCAAAATGTTCAATTACATTCTTTAAAACTATAAATGTGTCATTTGAGAAAGTCTTTACTATTTCCATTGTAATAAAAATATTCAAAGAAAATCATATAATCAAGTATTAGTTAAAATTTTGACTGTTTATAAAATCACTAGCCATGTGCGCCCAACTACGTTGCGCGTGTGAAGGGCTCCCTGTTTAAACGCGGCTGCCAGTCGTGAACTGGGCCCTTCGTCGCACAGCATTATGATTTTTTATAAGGGAAACAAAGTTACAAAAGAAAACCCTTGGATATTGATTCGATAGGAACGGCCTATTCGGAATCACTGTCCGAATCGTAATTATGTGGTGGTGTAGGAGCATTTCTGCTTCTGTCCGTTCACAGTCTGTCTTGTTTTCACGACGCTGTCGTTTCCTCTCACAATCTCTTCTCAACCTTTCTCCAATCTTGCAGGTTGCTTTGTGGCAATCCAAAGAGTAAGGCAATATACACGGAGCAATGGTTATAAAAGGGGGACACATAGGTATCCAGGCTCTTTAAAGCATAAATAGGGATCACTTCACTGACATGTGAGCAAGCCACGGTACAACTGTGAGACAACGTACCAATAATAATTTTCGGAGCGTGCTGTTATGTTGTCATTCATTTTACCCACTGTCTTTCTTTCATTCATATGTTACGTAGGCACGTACCCTTTATCTTCGGCAATCTCATTCTCTAATCAGGCCTCAGGAGCTAACCAGCGTAACACTGTCCACCACCTCTTTCGTTATTCCGGCATATTGTTGACATCCGTGAGTAACAACAACGTACTAAACTGGAAGGTGGTCTACGCATGCGTGGAATTGGCGGCAAACAAAGATCAAGATCTAAATGAAGATCTCTTTAGTTAATTTAAAGCACAGCAATTTGTTTAGTTTGAATGTCTGTGTTTTGAGGTGTGACTGGAGTACTACAGTCTTCAGTAGTATAAGCCTGGAGGAGATTCTTAATGCAATGCCTATGTTTTAGCTGTCTCTTTACTGCCATCTAGTGCTTCTTCTAATTCATTCGCAGACAAACAAAGATCAAGATCCAAATGAAGATATATATAGAGATGGTCATGAGGTCAACATATAATGGAAATATAATGAGTTTCATGTTGTTTGTACCGAGAGGCTTGAATTATTCAAGTGTCCTTTCTTTCCTTCATGACAGTGGCTCTCCAGCACTATATTGTTTTAATGTTGGTCTTTCTGGTACTAGGAATATGAGCCAAACAGACATAACCGCTGCGAAAACAAAGACAATACATGATTTAATACACTGAAAACAAGATAAGTGTCCCATCTTTTCAATTTTCACAAATCCTTTTCATCCTACATATGGAAATGCTACTCATTTAGCCTTTTTATATTGAGACATTTGTTTCTTGTTTAATTTTTTGGCCCCCAAGCTCCAAAAAAAGCAGACTTGTGACTGCCACAAATGTCTGATAAAGATAGACACTGTATTTTCTTAAATAAATAGGTGATTTATCTATTGACCTTCAAAGTGTTGTTCAGCACAGGAACTGGTCAATGAGTTTGTTGTCAATGTTTTCTCAGTTGCTTTTCCAAAAAACATTATTAGAATTCTAATTCTTTTGTGTATCTTAGGGTGATGGTCATCATTTGTACCCCCTTTCAAAACATAAACAACATTTGTGTAAGAAAATGAAATGGACAGCAACTGCATAAATTAATAAATATCCTTTAGCAAATATGCCATGTATTGTTTCTCTTCACTGTACAATAGTTGGCCTTTATATAAAGATGTACAGAGTGTAACCTTCCTAACAATGTAAAACTGGAGATTTTTGTGTGCAGCTTTATAACTCCTCCCAACCCCAATTTTGCACAGGTATGTCAACTATAGGATCATATACCATGCTCATGTAGAAGACCGCACCATTTAAAATTTTCTAATCTAATCGTGATCATAACTCGATGGCTGTAATACTGTTTTTGTGCCAGTTTTTATTAGCCATGCCAGGTATGTATTGGTAAGTCTGTTTCTTCAGCATACCTTTATCATACCTATTGTGGAAAATATGTTTTCAAAAGTACAAATGCTGACTAGTTTTTAAATTATTATAATTATTTTTTGGTATTTTGAATTTAGCCATTTTAAAATTTGATAATGGGCACAGTGCTTGAAGTTAAATTTCATTTGATCATTTGTTGGAAAGTGAAGTAGTATTTCACCACCTTTGCAGTGTTTCAGTTTTTGTAGCTGCTGTTAAAATGTGGACATGAACTGTAAATAATGTAACAACAGTTGTTTAGATATTTTGATATACAAGTTGTGTGTAAGATCGTGTCCTCCTACTGTGTGTACTCACAAACTAGGAAAATACCCCATTGTACTTTACCTTTTTTGCAAGAAATATACAAATGCCCTGTAATTAATTTTTGTGTCTTGAATCTTATGCTCTCGAAATGGGCTCCTGCTCCTCATGACCTCAAGATAAGATCGAATCGATGGATTGATGAATATAAAAACAAATGAATTCAGTAATTTTAATCATTAAAATTATATCATTGGTAGATTTATAGTACTAAACTCTTAAAACTGTTTGTAAGATGGCAATCATTGTTAATGTGTATTTAGTATGTAGATTTCTGAAAATGCTGCACATTTTACAGTTGCAACTTGTATTTTTTATCATATGATATTAGGTTTTAAATGCTCATGTCTGTCCTAAACCACTATATTGGTTGAAGAAACGATAAATAAAATATCTTTGTATATCTATACATCCATCCTTCTAATCTGCTAATCAAGGGAAAAGTCATGGGGCAGGGATCCCCTGGACATGGAGCCAGTCCATCTCAGTTCTTTGTATAAATTGGATGCTAGTTTATGTTAAGGTTTTGTCTAGTCGAGCCTGTCCTATAAAGTGAAACACCATCCATCCATCCGTTTTCTAACCTGCTGAATCCGAATACAGGGTCACGGGGGTCTGCTGGAGCCAATACCAGCCAACACAGGGCACAAGGCAGGAACCAATCCTGGGCAGGGTGCCAACCCACCGCAGGACACACACAAACACACCCACACACCAAGCACACACTAGGGCCAATTTAGAATCGCCAATCCACCTAACCTGCATGTCTTTGGATTGTGGGAGGAAACCGGAGCACCCGGAGGAAACCCACGCAGACACGGGAGAACATGCAAACTCCACGCAGGGAGGACCCGGGAAGCGAACCCAGGTCTCCTAACTGCGAGGCAGCAGCGCTACCACTGTGCCACCGTGCCGCCCAAAGTGAAACACCAGTAAAACCAAAAGTTTTATTTTTCCATTATCTCCAGTACCAGTAATATATTTATTATAACATTAGAACATTTACAAAGCTTTGTATTTGCCATTTTTAATCATAGACACAGCCTATCCAACACTAACCCTTCATTATTGGGAACAAAATTTAGACACACTGGGCCAAGTATGGAAAACAGAGCAGGCGTGGAATATTTTTAAATCCTTAACTTCAAAGAGCAGACTGCTTTATGAATAACAGAAAATGAACAAACAACCTAGTACAGACTCAATTTTACTTTTTCACATTGCTGTCAAAACTCACACACACGCTATATCAATATTGAAAGGAAAGGAAATGCAAATAGTTTCATTTATTTATAACTAAATAACATATTATTTAATTTTTTTTATGTCAAACCACTCACAAAGAAGCACCAAAGACATGAACTACGTGGCCTATTAAGATAGGAATTTTAGGCATAAATAGTCATTTGAATTTTCTCTGATACTTTAGTAAATGTTAATCGAGTTAATGTTGAAATGTTTTTTGGTTTCATTAGGGTTATGGTTACAATCTGAGTCAGTACTTTTGTCATTCTGTTTCTGGTCAAGCAGGGCTGCCTCAAGGGTAAATGGTGCCTTTGGGCAGTGTTAGCAGCAAGTTCTTTGGCAATCTGTGCACTTGTGATCATAACTGAAATTGTAGGCAGGTGTGGGTGCTGCTTAATCTGACTGTTGACTTTAAACTGTCCCCCTTTGAATGCCTGCGTGTGATTGGAGATGAACTGGCTTCCTATCCAGGGTTGATTTCCATTTTACAGCCTAGCTGTGTGCCACAATGAATTGGTTTCCATCCAAAACTATGTGTTAAGAAAAGGTAAAGCCAATACAAAAACAGGACTGAGACGCTCTAATGTAATAAACTGCTCCCTGCATACGGACGCTCCTCTAAAAAATGCTGCTTTATCGCGGTGCTTCGGCATACTTAAAAGCCCAAAATCACGTATTCATTTTTTGATTGCTTTTCTGTCACGCGCTCTCTCTCTATGACATTCTCTGCTCCTGACATGCATTCTTTGAAGAGGAAGATATGTTTGCATTCTTTTAATTGTGAGAAAGAACTGTCATCTCTGTCTTGTCATGGAGCACAGTTTAAACTTTTGACTAAAGGGTGTTATTTCATGTCTAGAGGGCTCTAATAATGTTAACAGTGTGGGAGAGTTTATAAGGGCTTAAAATATATAAAAATAACCATACAAACATATGGTTTCTACTTCGCGGATTTTCATCTATTGCGGGGGGTTCTGGAACGCAACCCCCGCGATTGAGGAGGGATTACTGTATATACAATTTTCACATTCAACAATCCATTAATTCACAAATATGCAACTGTGGACCAACTAGTTAGGAATTTAAAGATATCTAATACTAAAGAACAATCCCTGAATTTTTTATACATTTAGCATCATCAGTTATGACTTATGGGACCCTTTTTTTTTTATTATTATTATAATTGTTTTACATTACATTATACTAGGGCCATGTCATACATGACTAATAATATAGCCTGCAGTTTCAGCACAGAAAAGTACAAGTAATTGAGTCTTTTGTTTATTTTGGAGTTACATTTAAAGTCACTTCTAAAAAAGTTCTGCTCCATCCAGAATAGCTTTTCTTCTTTCATCAACACCTGGAGACCAGACTCTTTATTGGACAATGATGTACCATTGAAAGATTTAGCAGAAGCAATAGAGAATGTGCTCCCTTCTTTAATAGCCACAGAGCAAACTGGTAGCTATTTAATGTATTTAACGTCCAGAAGCCATGGTTTTTCTGCATCAGTTGGGCTACATATTTACTTTTGTACATGTACTGGGGTTAGAGCAAACTTATGCTGATGTATTAAACCATCAGATTCCGGCCTAAAGGTTTCTGTTCATACAGATATAAAATACTGACCATCACCACTGTTATTTGCTGTTGCTGCTGAACCATAGACTGTCATTGTTTGCAAACACCCTGAGATTCAGGGGATGGTAAGGAATGAATTTCATCTAAATGTTTATTTTGGTAATGATATGGTGTTCTATAATACTGATCTATATTCATTACTTCTAACACTACTATAAGCATTATTTAATAGTGGAATTCTATATTTTTCCCAGTGAACCAACTTGCATGTCAGCTGATCACCTTTCTTTAATTGCTTCAAAAGAGTTCAAATAGTTACAGTCACAAAACAAAGCTTTAAAGGTCTATGTAAAAGCATTTTTTTCATATCAATTAAAAGAAACAGACAAAACATTAATAATCTCTTCATTATGCATTAGCTGGAAAAATTAATACTTTTCAAATGAATGCACATTTAAACAATTTTTAAGAGTATTTCTATACATATAAAGTTAAATGCAGTCATTCCTGTTTTGTGGCCAAGGCAACTGGAATAGTTTTCTTCATCCTGCTACCACAAGTTTGAGAAGCTATGATTAGCAATTTTATCAAAGGATGGATAAATGGACATTTTAATGGTAAATGAACAGAGCAGTGTCTATGGGTTAGAAAATTTCTTGCTTAAAATAATTTTCTATTATAAAAAGATTACTGGTAAAACATCCATTGTAAATATATTGTTGAAACTGTGAAAAATGTAGTAATGCAAAATTACGTTTACTTTATATTTCTCCCAGACTGCATCAGAAGAGCCTAAACGCAATTACAGACTTTGTCATCGAAGAATGAAGGACAAATACTCCATTTCAGTTACTGTGAGGCCCAATCTACATTTGAAGGAGCACAAGTTCAAGGGTCTAGTAGAAAAGTATGGTATTTTGCTTTTCTAACTTTAAGATTGTTATGCAGAAAATATATCTATATAAAATTGGTTTAATTTTAAACTGGCTTTTCACTTGTATAAGGAAAAAATATTTATTTCATGAGATTCTGCCTGTTTATTCCAGGTTTAGTGTTAGGGATATTTTACAAGGCTTTTCTTATACTAGTGTTGTTATGATTCAAGGTAATAATTATAAATTCATTAAAAATTTAATATTTCAAGCTTGAGTCTCTTTTTTTTACCCGCCAATTTATATAGCTGTGGAGTAAAATCCATTCTTCCTGGCTGCAACACACTCTAGTACACCATTCTTGGAATTGGTGAAGTTAGCTAAAAATATGTCTCTTACTGAACAAAGTATGCTGCATTTTGGCTTTGCACTATAAGATTCAGTAACAGTTTCTACCCTTGTTGCCTTAACGTTTTTATTTCAGCATATGGAAGCCATGCTCAGTTGGATTTAAGTTGAATGGCTTGGTCATTCAAGAGTTTTTAAAATTTTTGTTTAGCTTTTAAAAACTCTGCATTGTCCAAAGAGTTTGGAGGCATTTACTGGAACTTGAGCAAATGTTTCTATACACCTCAGAATTCATTGCTCCACTATTACGATGCAAAGTTACCGATGAAGACGGTTGTATGCTTACAACGCTTGACAGATGCCGAATGTCACTTCAACATAAGTCCTGCAAATACTAACGTAATTGAAACAAACCATGAAACTCAAAACGATTTTGACAGCAGCAATACAAGCTGTGAGAAAACAGTAAAAAGGAGGCGTGTCCGACGTTGTGGTACATTTTTTAATGCAGCTAGATGGAAACAACTTTGTGACGCTGCTGCCAAATACTCTTAGAAAAATACACAAGTTAATAGACATGCTGTCGCTAAATACTTGCAGGCAAATCCACAAGTTCATAGAAACGCTGACGCTAAATACTCGCAGAAAAATCCACAAGTTCATAGAGACGCTGTCGTTGAATACTCGCAGGCAAATCCACAACTTAATAGAGACGCTGCCGCTAAATATTTGCAGGCAAATCCACAACTTAATACCGGGAATGCCTGTTAAACATCTTAGATTCACGAGTAGCGATTTGGGTAGTGAAATGTCCATCGAGGTGATCACCATCGATCAAAGAAGTGTCACTTACCGAGTGGTTTCCATTCCCGGAGATGCCACCTGCCTTTTACATTCTCTGTGTTACATATTGCACGGCCATATCAGGCTCAGTCTTGATATCCGGAGCAACATTGTGTCTTGTGTATTGATTGACTGGGAGTGGACTGATGATGGTACAGGAGATAATTATACTACACAGGAGCACTATAAGAGTGAAATGTTTAAATCCTTCACCTATGCTTCTGCATGTGAGTTGATGGCTGCCGCGGAATTATTTGTTTGTTGCTTTCAAGTCTACCGAAATGGCCAAATATTTTACACCTTTGGAGAACCGCCAATGGCTCTTAAACATCTTAGATTCACAGGTGACGATTTGAGTAGTGGACACTTTGATGTTTATGAATGTTTCAACTCTCAAAAGCTGTATGCGAAGTTATCGATGAAGCCGGTTGTATGCTTACAACGCTTGACAGACGGCAAATGTCACTTCAACACAAGTCCTGCAAATATTAACGTAATTGAAACAAACCGTGAAACTAAAACCGATTATGACAGCAGCAATTGAAGCTGTGAGAAAAAAGTAAAAGAGGCGTGTCAGACATTGTGGTACATTTTCTGATGCAGCTAGACGGAAACAACTTTGTGACGCTGCCGCCAAATACTCGCAGAAAAGTCCACAAGTTAATAGAAACGCTGTCGCTAAATGCTTGTAGGCAATTCCACAACTAAATACCGGGAATGTCTGTTAAAAATCTTAGATTCACGAGTAGCGATTTGGGTAATGAACACTTTGATGAATGAAACCTGTTAACTTTACAACGGTTGACAAACACGGAATGTAACTTGAACACAACACGTCCTCCAAATACGAACCTGATTGAAAGAAATAACGATGACAGCAACACTCATAACAGTGGCAAAACAATTACATTGCCAATCATGTTACGTTATTTTTAAAATGTTTACTTTTCTTTTTCATAACTTATTTAACACACTACTTCTCCGCTGCGAAGCACAGGTATTTTGCTAGTATTCTTGTAGAATTAGGTTTTTCAGATTTTTCATTGCCAGATCTGAGATTGTTTACTATACTGATTTGTGTTTTTAACAGGTTAATTGTATTTCCACCACCACCAGCAAAAGGAGGGATAGCAGTTACTACTGAAGACCTTGAGTGTTTGGATAATGAACAGTTTCTTAATGATGTCATCATTGATTTCTACTTAAAGTAATTGTATTGTGCATTTTTTACATATGTTTCCATTTCCAGATATATTTTAGAATGCATTGTTAAAGACTGACCAAATGTGACTTTGTTTCAGAAGAGCATGCCAAATGTTTTAAACTATATTTGCAACCTACTGCAAAGCATAACTTCAGCCTTGACATCTTTAATAACTTACTTCTGCTTTTTATGTTATGAGTGGTTTTAGTGCATTCACACTTGCATAGTTTTAGAAATCACAATGTTACTACATTGCGATTTAGCATGTAAAAAAGAAACAAAGGAAAAAACCTAAAATAACTGTTTACTTTTCTTAAGGTGTGAAATATTAGTACAATTGTTAGTTTTACAGTTACACAAGTTAAAAGTGAGATTATTGTTCAGTTGTGACTTCTGAAATTACCATGTTGCAAAGAATCTATGCATATTCTTTCCTTTTCACCTAATGTAAATGGGTTACTATTTGTTTTCAAAACAGAGCAGAACCTAAAACAAAGCAAATTGCCGTCAAAATTTGCATTTGCATATATCAGATAAATTTATCTTTTAATGCATATTAAAAATTGATGCAGGATGGGATTTGAAGTGCAAGGTATTTTTTTTATGGCTGAGGTTTAACAAAGCAGTAAAAATCTATTTCTGAATGAAATACATGCAAAAATGTGTTCATCACATCCATAAACTCACCTTGAAATTGATCTACTAGCTTTTGACACTTTAATGACACAATTTATGTGTAGAATCCTAGCAACGACTTCCTGTTGTAAAAACTGTTGTAAAGCAGAACAAAGCCTTTTGTTATAGAATACCTAATTTGTTCTTGCATAAAAAAGTCAAGTACAACCCAGTTCCAAAAAAGTTGGGAACACTGTGTAAAATGTAAATACAAAAAGAATGCAATGATTTGCAAATCTCATAAGCCCATAATTTATTCACAATAGAACATAGAAACATATCAAATTTTTAAACCATTTTAAGAAAAGAATAAGGTCATTTTGAATTTCGACATCTCAAAAAAGTTGGAACAGGGTCATGTTTACCACTAGTATCCTCTCTTCTATTAACAACAATCAGTAAATGTCTGGGAACAGAGGAGACCAGTTGTTGGTCTTTTTCTTTCTAGTCTGATATAGGATTCTAGCTGCTTAGCAATTCTGGGCCTTTTTGGCATATTTTCCATTTCATGATGTGCCAGATGTTTTCAATTGGTGAAAGGTCAGGGCTGCAATCGGGCCAGTACAGCACCTGGACTCATCTACTACAAAGCCATGGTATTGTAATAGATGCAGTATGTAGTTTAGCATTGTCTTGCTTTAATATGCAAGGCCTTCCCTGAAAAAGATGTCTGGATGAAAGTTTATGTTGCTGTTAAACCTGTATATACCTTACAGCACTGATGGTGCCTCTCCAGATATGCAAGCTGCCAATTCCATAGACACTAATGCACCCCAATACCATTAGTGATGCAGGCTTTTGAACTGAGTGCTGATAACAAGCCGAATGGTCCTTCTCCTCTTTAGTCCATATTTTCCAAAAAGAATTTCAAATTTTAGCTTCTTTGGCAACAGAATAGTTTTCAGTTTAAAATGGGCTTTGACTCAGAGAAGACTGTGGTGTTTCTGGATCACATATGGCTTTAACCTGCATTTGTGGGTGGTACGGTGAACTGCATTCACAGACAATGATTTTTGGAAGTGATTTCCACGACAATCATATCTGTTTTTAATGCGCTGCCGACTGAGCGCCCGAATATCACAGGCATCCAGTATTTATTTTTCGGCCTTGTCCCTTTCGATTTCTCCACATTCTCTGAATCTTTTGATGATATTATTTACTGTAGATGATGAGACATTGAAAGTCTTTGCAATTTTACATTGGTTCCACAATTTATAAACACATTTTTTTACAGATTGGTGAACCTCTGCCCATCTTGACATCTGAGAGACTCTGCCTCTCTAAGATGCTCTTTTTATACCCAATCATGTTACTGACCTGTTGCCAATTGACTTAATTAGTTGCAAAATGTTCCTCCAGCTGTTTCTTTTTAGTACCACTTACTTTTTTTCCCCCTGTCCCAACTTTTTTGAGACATGTCGCTGGCATCAAATTCTAAATGAGCTAATTTTCAGTGAAATAGTACAATGTCTCACTTTGAACATTTGATATGTTTTCTATGTTCTGTTGTGAATAAAATTTTTGTTTTGCAAATCGTTGTATTGCGTTTTTATTGACATTTTACACAGCATCCCAACATTTTTGGAATTGGGGTTGCACTAGGTGCAAATAAGAAATAACCATCGTGGAACTAAGGCACACAAATAAACAAGCGTCCCTTTTACAATTGCCGAATACTCCAGCATTACCTTTTTTTTTATTTGTCTATAAACTTTCACTTATAGACCGTGCACTTATCTTTAAAATGGCATAATTTTGTTTATTCACATTCACATGATTTAAATATAATAATTATAAAAATTAAGGTAACACTTTATTTTAAGTGCTGTAAGATGCATTTATCAGTCATTTACTACTATGTAACAAGACCTTAACATACACTTCGTTGGCTCTTTGTAACACTTACAAAGCACGAGTAAAGTGTTTATTTGTCTCTGCAGTGTGACCTACTAACAATACATCACTTTGGAGTGGTCTGAGGTGGCTTAGCTGAGGCTGACTTCTGTTGATATTACATATTTAGTAAAAGACCTGTTACCATCATGTCAGTATGCCACACTGTACATTGAGGAATAACCTATTGACTGGTATTTTATACGTGTTATGAAAACCAAAACAAGCCTTTGTTAAGGTCTTGTTACATTAGCGTAAATAAAGTAATACAAGTGTGTTTTTGCAGCGCTTTAAACTAAAGTGGTGCCAAAATAAAAACTTGATGCCGTCTCTTCCAATGTGCATAAGATACTGAAGAATATCAGGTTGACTTGTATAATGATACAGTGATGTTAATTTAATTTCAAAACAATTAAAGAAATTCATTGCTTAACGAAGCACAACTCCATATTTGTTTTATAAAGGAGCAACCTTAAAGAACAAACATCTTAGAGGATTTAAGGCTTGCATGACGAACTAAAAAAGGTTAATGCTTGATTTAACTTTATAATCCATTTGAGAAGCTCTACAAAGATGCTCATGTAGCTACTTTAATGCTGTAGTTGTGTGTAAAAGTTGGGAACCTCCCCATTCGTAATCAGTTCTGTATGTACAGAAGCCAGCTTTAACTCCATATGGCACACTACTAAACAAGTTATAGTGTGTGTTGTAGATCCTCAAAAAGAAGAGGGTGCATCTAAATGTTTGTTAAAAGTTTAATATTAAAGAAAGTTTAATATTAAGGTCCTGAGAAGTTTACTCACATTTTGATTTTCACATGATTCCAATGATGAACCATAACAGTTAAAATCGGTGTTTGTTTGTTTTAAGGACTTTTAACTCTCTACTTACAGAAGTACTTGAAAACAAATGTAACTGATGTTTGCAAAATAAACAGACTATAAATGCAAAAATACATCTACAAATTTAGACAGTCAGAAGTATTGTCAACAAGTGGATGTCAAATGGGAGTTTCTGAGCATATAATAAAAAATTAATCAAAGCTTATTCAGTATTGCCATTATTCTGTAAAAATGCAGGTTACGTTTTTTCACGAGTTAATTTATTAAGAGAACAGCAGCAAGATTGAGCAGGAAGCTCTAGCCAAATACAGGTAGTGGGTCATTGTCTTTTACCGACTGACCTCTCCTTCATATTCCATCATTATCACTTGCAGATGATAAGATTCCTATTATTGTGCCCTGGCTCCTCTCATGTGTACTGTGCCTGGTATACCTCTGACCACTTAACTGGTTCCTCTCAATTGGTAGATGTACAGGTATTAGAACTCCCTTTATGTTGGTAAATGAGTATAATATTTATGTATATGTGCAATCCTGATAAAAAATTACTGATGCTTAGCTAAACAGTCAGAATGTTAATAATTTTGAAAGTGGTAAGATGATTCTTCCTATGCATTTAATATCTATTAATTTTTTATACTATGTTCCTTTCAATTCATTCTGGTTGATAGCTGGTTATGTCCTTTACTCTTATGGCAGGTACTTAATGCTGGAAAAGGCACCAAAGAATTTTGCTGAGCGTAGTCACATTTTCAGCAGTTTTTTTTACAAACAACTTACCCGAAAAGACACCCCAGAAGAGGAGAAGTCAAATATTTTGTAAGATTATTTCTACCAGTTGTTAATTTCTGCCTATTAATCTTAATTTGCAGGTCTTCTTTTATATGTATCTTTCAAAAGCATTCAATGATAATGTAGGTATTTTTGAAGCTTTTTATACACTTGTGACGTGCTTTCATTTGCCATGGAAACTTGCATTGTTTAATGAGTTCATTTATAAATTAAAAAAAGTTTCTTCCCCAGTGGCTTGCAGTGAGTGTGTTTACATATACACACATACAACTGGGGAAATAACCCGGTTAAGGCAGAAACCTGTTTTTTAAAAGTCTGTGTTTATTTGCGCAAGTAATCATTTGGAGTTCTCCTTTGGCAAAACACTCCAATGTCATTAAACTTCACAAATGAGTTAAGTGTTGTCATCAGACACCATATGTCCGAAAACAAGTATGAAGCCTCTAATATTTTCCAAGTAGTGTCCCTTGGAAGTTTTTATAAATCTATTTAGTCTTTTGTGTGTTGTAAAATAAATAACATCCATTTTCTTTTTACATCCTCAACCTGAGCTACCAGTGATTTGCAGTATGAACACTGTCCACTCACCCAATCACACTGTTTTGGCATATCTATATCAAACAGCTGGATTAAAACCAAACTGACACTCTATTAATATTTTTCTGGTACTGGATTGTACGCAGCACACGCTTTTCTGCTTGGCTATGTAATTTAGCACTGTAAAGGAACGGTGCTGCTGTGATAATAATAATGCAGATTTTTTTTTACTTCAATATAATAAGTATTGTGCTGGGTTACTTGTTACTTCAAAAAGTAATGGAACGACTTAACACATATTACTTTTTATGCATCACCCTGCCTCTCTCAAGATTGTGCTACTAAGCTTAGCACTGTATGTTCAGCTCATCAACATAAATTTTGTGATTTCTGAAATATTTACACATTATTTCAACCAGCAGAAGGAATAATGCGATCACCCAAGCATTTTTCTCAGGAAATTTACATTATGGGTATTTCCACCTATGGCTGCCGAAAGTGTGTGTGATGCTAATGCGCGATCAGTGTGTGGTGACCATGCACTATAATAGTGGATTGATTTGTACTAAATATAGTAGATGCCTATATTTAAGCATTAAAAGAAGGCAACCGTTTTTACTTTTGCATTAAATGTTTACATTATAAGGGTAATTTCATATTTTATTTATAAATGTTATCTCTGATTGGTAATTTATATTTTTAACCTTTGCATGTATATACTGTACACTAGGCATGTGTAAAGTTTTTTTTTTTTTTTCCTCTCTCTCCCTCCAAGGTGCTCTTTTTCAAAGTTACTTGTCTTGTGTTCAGAGAGCTCTTCGTAAATATAACAGGTTCCCCCATTTGGGTTCTGGCAATCTGTGGAAAATGAAAACATAATGCAGTCTGTAACTTGAGAAGTTAGGGTTATAGTCATATTAATAATTTTCATGCAGTTTGCTCAAATTTGGAGGTTGCAAAATTAGTCTAAGCATCCAGCCTTAAATGAAATTAACACAATTCAGCCATGTAGGCATTTAAAACACCATAGTGTAGTAAGAAACAACTTCGTTCAGTTTTTATATTATAAGTTTTGTTAATGTTAAGAAAATAACTTCTTTTTAATCTTTGTAACAGAGCTCACCATAGACGGCATCAGAAAGTGAAAACATGGACTCGACATATTGACATCTTCTCAAAAGACTTCATTTTTGTTCCTGTTAACCAGGAGTATGTTTTCATGTTAATTTTATAGTGTTTACATGCTTTGATGTTTGTTTTGCATATTGTCCTATGTTCCTGTAGCCAGGTGTTTTGAGCATTTTCTGTTTCCAGATACCAGTAAGAATCCTCTCTGACCTGTATGATACTGAAGTTATTATGGTGAAGATATGACATGGAAGTTATTTGATAAAGTAGATTAAATACTGTGTTCATAGAAAATATCTGAATCTGTTGCAAGCACTTCTCATTCTGCAGCTGTTTATACAGTCATATGAAAATGTTTTGGAACCTCTCTTAATTGTTTGGATTTTTATTTATCATTGGCTGAGCTTTCAAAGTAGCAATTTCCTTTTAATATACAGTATGACATGCCTTATGGAAACAGTAGTATTTCCGCAGTGACATTAAGTTTATTGGATTAACAAAAAATATAAATCATAATAAAATTAGACGTGCATAAATTTGGGCACCCCAACAGAGATATTACATCAATACTTAGTTGAGCCTCCTTTTTCAAATATAACAGTCTCTAGACGCCTCCTATAGCCTTTGATGAGTGTCTGGATGGTGGTATTTTTGATCATTCTTCCATACAAAATCTCTCCAGATTAGTTAAATTTGATGGCTGCTGAGCATGGACAGCCTGCTTCAAATCATCCCATAGATTTTTGATGATATTCAAGTCAAGGAACTGTGAACATTGTACTTCTCCCTCTGCACGAATGCCTTTGTAGATTTCAAACTGTGTTTTGGGTCATTGTCTTGTTGGAATATCCAACCCCTTCGTAACTTCAACTTTGTGACTGATGCTTGAACATTATCCTGAAGAATTTGTTGATATTGGGTTGAATTCATCCGACCTTCGACTTTTAACAAGGGCCCCAGTCCCTGAACTAGCCACACAGCCCCCACAGCATGATGGAACCTCCACCAAATTTGACAGTATGTAGCAGGTGTTTTTCTTGGAATGCAGTGCTCTTCTTCCACCATGCATAGTGCTTTTTGTTATGACCAAATAACTCCATTTTTGTCTCATCAGTCCAAAACACTTTGTTCCAAAATGAATCTGGCTTATCTAAATGAGCATTTTAAGACAACAAGCGACTCTGTTTGTGGTGTGAGTGCAGAAAGGGCTTCTTTCTCATCACCCTGCCATGCAGATGTTCTTTGTGCAAATTGCACTGAATTGTAGAACGATGTACAGATACACCATCTTGTTCTTGCAGGTCTTTCGAGGTGATCTGTGGGTTGTCTGTAAACATTCTCACAATCCTGCACATATGCCGCTCCTGTATTTTTCTTGGCCTGCCAGACCTGGGTTTAACAGGAACTGTGCTTGTGGCCTTCCATTTCCTGATTACATTCCTTACAGTTGAAAGTGACAGTTTAAACCTCTGAGATAGCTTTTTGTAGCCCTCCCATAAACCATGATACTGAACAACCTTTGTTTCCAGATCTTTTGAGAGTTGCTTTGAGGTTCCCATGCTGTCACTCTTCAGAGGAGAGTCAATGGGAAGCACAACAACTTTAATGAGCTAATCCAACCAATTTGGTGTTACAAGTAATCAGTACTGAGCAGTTACCTGCATTCAAATCAGCAAAATTACAAGGGTACCCAATTTTTTGCACAGCCAGTTTTTCACATTTGATTTAATTTCATACAACTAAATACTGCTTCACTAAAAATCTTTGTTCGGAAAACTCTACAGTACTCAGATGTTCCTAGGAAATGAAAGACATACCACTGTTATCTTTTTTGTTGAAAGTTAATTATTATGCAGCCTGAGAGGTGTTCCCAAACTTTTTCATATGACTGTATGTCAGTAGTTACTGCATTGGTGGTGAGTACACAGTAAAATGTGAAAAATTACAATGCTGTAGTTTCAAACTATAGCAGATTGGCTCATCTTTTATTTTTCTTCTTTAGGAATATATGTACATCTAAAAATTTAGAAAAGTTAATTTTGTTCACATTATGTGAAAAATTTATACAGTACATTAAAACAAGACTTTTCCTAAAGTGCACTCTGATATTATCAGGTCATCTGTGACATGCACCTAACACAAAAGCTGCAAGCTATCATCTTAGGTTTTTTCTTAAAAGAATATTCCACCCAGAAAATCTATTTCTTGTATGCTACTTTCCCCAAATGTTTGATAGTCATGACCAAGAATTTTTTTTTCTTAGCTTTCCATGAAAAACAGAGTTTAAAAAGTTTATGATATAATACAAGGCAGTAGTGACTAAAACTGTACAATTGCAAATGATATGAGAAAAGTCCGGGAGTTGATCTCCCATTACTTGTGTCGTAAGCTCTACATGTCAGTTATTTAGTCATTTGCCCACAACATGTAAAACGTGCATTTTTGCTAAATTATTAAATAGATATGTCTGGAAAAAGGAAATGCACTTTTGCATTAAAGATCTGCCTCTCCCCCTTATTCATTGGTCAAGAGTCATGTCTTTCAATTCAAAAATTCAGTCCCATGGAGAGAGTATAAGGCTCCTTGCAATGTGTCAATTTTTGTAGTTGATATGAGCTCTTTACAAAAATCTACGAAAAACATTGACTGAACTAAAAGCAACTATGAATGTGTCAATTTCAGCAATTAAAATGAGAACACCTTTTGAAAAAAGTAATGTAGCTACTCTCCCCCTTCTTGCCCAAAATGAGCACCTGGCTTACTTATCTTATTAACAGAGGAAAAGTCTTGATTTGCCTTTAAGCTTTACCAGAATATTCTGCATGTCTGTTCATCATGGCAAGACTTTCAGGCTGAAGTCTTTCACCTGAAATCTGTCAGCTGAGTTGGCTAAAGTATACCCCATACATAACACAGATACTCAGTGTGCTCTCACTGGAATTACCAATAAATTTACCAGTGCTAGGGTGTAGGTATCACAACAGGAAAATTATAAAGCCTGCTTGCAGGAGAATTCAGCAGGAGATTGATAAAGGCCATTACAGATGTGATATTCACACTAAAGTGTCAGATAAGAATTATTGGGCTAGTAAAGCATTATGGACAGCTTTGAGAGATTTATGCCTGATTGAACAAACTACAGGCAAACCAAAGCATACCACTCCATCAATAAAATGCAGTTTATGAAATGTCATGATTTATATTTGCATAGCAGCATCTACAATAGGCTTTATTAAATGTTTTGATACTTTCAGTGACATGTGTATAGGAAGAATAAATAATGTACATAATCATTTTATTTTACCTCTATACAAGATAATGCCCATGAACAAATTGATAATCATTTCCTTATGCAATGAGAGAGTGACTCAAAACACATACCCAGTGTAATAACTGATTGGTTCAATCGCCTAATAGATGGTTTTGTAATCCCTTTTATTATGTGAATTTTAGGCTCCTTCCACACTAATGCATTTTCAATAATAAAAAAAAAAAAATTCCACATTTTCACCTTTCATCCACACTACCACATTATTTTTGACACCTGATAACAAAAACTTTTAAAAACACTCCCAAAAGCCGTATACAGTATCTCACAAAAGTGAGTACACCCCTCACATTTTTGTAAATATTTTATTATATCTTTTCATGGGACAACACTGAAGAAATAACACTTTGATACAATGTAAAGTAGTCAGTGTACAGCTTGTACAACAGTGTACGTTTGCTGTCCCCTCAAAATAACTCGGCACATAGCCATTAATGTCTAAACCCTGGCAACAAAAGTGAGTACACCCCTAAGTGAAAAATGTCCAAATTGTGCCCAAAGTGTTAATATTTTGTGCGGCCACCATTACTTTCCAGCACTGCCTTACCTCTCTTGGGCATGGAGTTCACTAGAGCTTCACAGGTTGCCACTGGAATCCTCTTCCACTCCTCCATAACGACATCACTGAGCTGGTGGATGTTAGGACTTTGCGCTCCTCCACCTTCTATTTCTTCAATAAGGTTTAGGTCTGGAGACATGCTTGTCCAGTCCGGTACCTTTACCCTCAGTTTCTTTAGCAAGGCAATGGTCGTCTTGGAGGTGTGTTTGGGGTCGTTACCCCAAACTTTATGAAAATCGACAAAGGCGGATCACGGATCCTATTGAGGATGACACTAGCAAGGACCTTACCCGGCACCGAGAGCAGTGTTATCCCCCTGTAGTTGCTACAATTCAGGCGATCACCCCTCCCTTTCCAGGAAGGGACAACAAGTCCCATTTTCCAGTCAGTTGGGATGATGCCAATCTCACAAATGGAAGCAAAGATTGCTTGCAATACCAGGAGGACAGCCTTACCACCAGCCTGGAGAAGTTCACCCCGGATACCACAGATCCCTGCAGCCTTTCCTCCCTTCAGCTAGTTCACCACCTTTGCAATCTCAGTGAGATTGGGTGGTTCACAGCTAATTGGAGGATCAGCCTCAAGAACCGTGGACCCAGATATATCCAACATTCTAGCATGAGGATCAGCTTTGAACAACTGCTGTTGAGCTGATTGATTTATTTATTTATTGATTTTAATTATTAAGGTGTTGTTTTAAAATTTATTTTTATTTAATGATAAGACAACCATCACAAGTGCTTAAGGCTATTCCTTTCAACTGTAATTAGTGCATTAAAGTTACATTAACGTTTCTGTGCTGTGAAAGTGCTTTCACAGTCCAGCGTGAATTGATAGTTTTGAAAGCATAGAAGCACATGGGAATCTGATCTTCATGGGGCTCTGAATTTTTCTGTACACTGTTCTTTCAAGGCGCTTGCTGCCAATTCAGGCATGTCCAGTGCAAGCAAAGATCTATGTCATATGCATTGTTGGACGTTTCAGTATGGACAGAGATTCTTTTGTAAATGATGCAAAAACTTCAGTATGCACTAAAATCTTTTTTGTTTAAAAAGTTAGTTTTTAAATGACAACATGATAATGTTAATGTAGCCTTAATGAGAGGCTTAAGAAGGGTATTCCTCAAAACATGTCATATATTGTGTATAAAGTGTTCTTCTGCCTCTTTCACATAGGTTTTTCTAATTTTTCT
This sequence comes from Polypterus senegalus, assembly GCF_016835505.1. Taxonomy (NCBI): domain Eukaryota; kingdom Metazoa; phylum Chordata; class Cladistia; order Polypteriformes; family Polypteridae; genus Polypterus; species Polypterus senegalus. The sequence continues at coordinate 151,633,732 of NC_053155.1, forward strand.
TACAGGTCACATTGGTATCTGGTTGTGATTTGTTTTCCTGGTCTTGAAGAACCAGTAATTGAAGACCGGATTAGGCAAGAATTGCAAACAAATGGTGATAAAAGAGATATCTGTGAAAAAGCACTATTAGATATTGACTATAGTAAAATTAAGGAGGAGCCCCCAAACTGTGGAATTGATCCAGATAAAACAGGTATAACATTTTTATAAGTTCAAACCAGTGCTGCTAGCAACTGATATGGTAGTACTTTTATTTTCTCATGTATTAAAACATTAATGTAGTATCAAGTATTTAATAAGGACATTGCAAATAATGTCCCTAAATATGAAGCTCTGCATTTTTTAATTTATTAGCAAATAAAATATTTATTTTGCAGAACTTCTGTTACCCACAAACAAAAAGTTTCTTACTGCTAATAATGGGTGTGTCTCATCTGTGTCAAATATTTTTTGTCTGTCTTATAAAATTGCTTCAATTGCTTCATTAATGTTTTGTAAAGATTTCAAATTAAAAACAATCTAAACTTTTGTTTCAGACATTTCAAAACAACAAAAAAATCTTTCTTATAATTCATAACTTAGTAATTTCATTGAAGTATTTTAGATGAAAGTCACTCATATTTGGCTCAACTAATGTAAGAAAAGCCTGATTGTCTCCAAAAATACATTTTGGCACGACTCAGTGATGGTTGCTCATCAAGGTCCTGTGGCAGAAATGCAGCTCCAAACTATGCTACTGTCATGTGGTGATATATATGTTGGTGGCTATTACGTTTTTGCCAAAAGGATCAATTTTAAGATTTGTCAGTCTAGAAAACTGGAGACATAACCTGTCATTTTTCAAAGGTAGAAGGAGAACTTTGAGGAACTCCTAAAGCAGGATGTGGCATTGACAAAATTTGTAAATGACTAGCTCAATCTGATAATTATGATCCTCCAAAATGGCTGGGTCACAAGGATAGATGATATTTGAGTAGAAATGCTGAAGGTACTGGACATTATAGGTGAGTATTGTACAATGCTTTGGGACTGGCAGACTGGAGTGTTGGTCCCCTTTTTTTTAAAAAGAGGGTCACAGTATATCTTAGGTTCACAGCTGGTCTGTTTACAATTTAAGGGTTATTAATACTTCATGTGACATTTTTAAGTAGTATTCAAAATGGCTCCGTAGAAATCTTTCTGTACACTGTTAGTACTTTAAGACTGAAAGCATTGCAATATTTTAGATGGATTATAATTGATTCTTAATACTGAACAAATTATCTGCATTCATTTTTACAGCTTAGAATAGGGATGTCTTTTGTTAAGTGTTCACTGATCAACTTACTTTTTAAAGATCAGTTATCTTGATCCACTAGAAAGACTGTTCTACTAGAAGGACTGCTATCAATTGTATAGAAAAACGTTTTATCAAGAATATGCAAGAGCTGAAAACTTGGCCAGTCCCACCAAACAAGCTTCCATTCATAATTGACTTTTGTACTATGCTAACATTTCAGCCATGTATCACAATAATGTGCCATTACATAGTGAGCAAACTCTTCTGAATTTGCTTGGCTGTGAGTTTGGCAGTTATGGAAATGTTTGAGAACTTCATTGATTTCTGCAAAATGCTTTAAAATCAAAGGGGAAGTAAGTACTAAATTAGTTTTGAGTAGATTATAATGGTATAATGCATCTTTTAACTATTCTGAACTTATTAGTCTTCTTCTTTTGGCAGCTTTTGTTAGGGGTTGCCACAGCGGATCATCTTTTTCTATATCTTCCTGCCTTCTACATCTTGCTCTGTCACACCAATCACCTACATGTCCTTTCTCATTACATCCATAAATCTTTTCTTAGGCTTTCCTCTTTTTGTCTTATTTGGCAGTTCTGTCCTTAGTATCCTTTTTCCAATATACCCAGCATCTTAACATGTCCAAACCAAAGCAATCTTGCCTCTGTGATTGTGTCTCCCAACCATTTTCGTCACAACCAATGCAAATCTTAGTATCTTTAACTCTGCCACCTCCAGCTCTGTCTCCTGTTTTTTGGTCAGTGCCACTGTCTCCAATCCATACAACAAAGCTGGTCTCACTACCATCCTATAGATCTTACCTTTCACTCTTGCTGATAACCATCAGTCATAAGTTACTCCTGACACTCTTCTCCACCCATTCCACCCTGCCTGCACTCTTTTTTTTTTTCACCTCTTACTCCTGACATTCTTCGCCACCAATTCCAACTTGCCTGCACTCTTTTTCACCCCTCTTCCACAATCCCCATTACTCTGTACTATTGATCCCAAGTATTTAAACTCATCCACCTTTGCCAACTCTACTCCCTGCATCCTCACCATTAAACTGTTCTCCCTCTTATTTATACACATGTATTCTGTCTTGTTCCTACTGACCTTCATTCCTCTCCTCTCTAGAGCATATCTCCACCTCTCCAGGGTCTCTGCAATCTGCTTCTTACTCTGGCTAAAGATCACAATATCATCAGCAAATGTCTAATCTCATCTGTTAACCTGTGTTTCACCATTGCAAATAAGAAAGGGCTCAGAGCCCATTCCTGATGTAAAACCACCTCTATGTTGAATGCATCCGTCACTCCTACCGCAGACCTTACCACTGTCACACTTCTCTCGTCCATATCCTTTACAACTCTTACATACTTCTCTGCCACTCCTGACTTCCTCGTACAATACCACAGCTCCTCTTGAGGCACCCTGTCATATGCTTTCTTCAGGTCCACAAAGACACAATGCAGCTCCTTTTGGCCTTTTCTATACTTCTACATCAACATTTGAAAAATACGTAAACGTGACGAAGCAATTAAGATGAATTCAAGTGTTTATGCTCTGAATTATTTAATATGGTCTGTGTTTCACTCTGAATATTTGTATAATAATTTATCATCAAAATTATTGTGTTTTTAATTGTATTTATTTAGAAGCTAGTAACAAGTTGCACAAATCTGGTTGCCGAAAACAGCAGCAACGTAATTTACTGGTAAGTATTTTATTTAGATTTTTGTATTAGTTTATTGTATTAACAGTTAATTATTTGTTCATTTTGAAGTGAGACTTCACTGGAAACGAAAGAGGTCTTGCCTAGTTGAAAGTTCTTAAAATTCGGCTGAGAGTTACCAGCAGGTCAAGGAAGAAGCTGGTGCAGTAGTTCATTTCTTTTTTCATGTAGATAATACCAGAATCTTCCTATTTAATACCAGTACCAGTGTTTGATACCATATCAAAAACAGAATGGAAAACGTTCCATAGTTTTTTATTAAAAGTACATCCATTATTCAGGTAAATGATATTATGCATTTTGCTTTTATATTTCATGTCCTGTCAGTAACCATAGCTTTAAAATACTGGTGTGTTCTTCGAGTAATTACCCAGCTATTGTTAACAGGGCATGAATTTTAATGTGTGATTGATTTCCTCAGTGTAATAACAGTCGGGTGTCATAGGTTTTATAAAAAATACCGCCATGATTTATTTTGCATGTGTACATTCTGAATTAATTCTCTTGACATATCCTATTGTATTCAGTAAGTGAAAGTACTGATTAAAATCCATATTAAAGTAAAAAGTACCTTTAAATTAGTTCTAAAATAATTCACAATATTTTACTTAAACTCTTTAAAGCTTTTTTCCAACAACATGCTTTTAAAATTTGGTTTGTCATAGAATCACTCTGTTAGGTTTGTAACATTTGCTAGTATAATGTTTATATTTGCAACATTAGCTGGTTATAAAAACGTACTTAAAATTGATTTGTAACAAATTAATTAACTTAATTTCAATTTCTAATGTCACAAACTCCTGGTGCTCCTTGTTCAATTCTGTCTCTCTTTTTTTTCTTTGCATTTGTCCAAAGTTTAATCCTCTATTTCAGGACTCTACAGAAACCTGCTTTGTTCTGATGTTTTCAAAGTATCACTTTCAATTAATGTTTGTGTATTTCTTTATTTGTAGGGATGTACCAAAAAATACTGCCATCGAACACATGTTTGTAAAAGGTAAGGTACCAAAGTAAAAAATGTTTTATGTCTGTGGTTGTATATTTTGACAAGGGAACTTGAACATAAGTTATGTGTGCCTTTTTTTTTTTTTTAATATATACAACTTTTGACTATATTGGTATTTTGACAAATTTTTTTTCTGTTTATTCATAATATGTTTCTCCATTTTCTTTGTAGGCCATGTATACTTATAATGGATTCTCTGAAATTATCATCACACGAACGCACAATCAAGCTATTAAGAGAGTGAGTTTATTTTGACTGATAAGTTAAATGGTAACATTTGGTATTTGGTACATTTGGTATTTAATTTTACAGCAACATGTTTTAAACCTGCCTATTTGGCCTTCCGCCGTTATTTGGAAATTACTTCCAGAAAAGCAAAGATCCTGATAGCAGTTCCCTGGTAGCTCAGTAAATAATTAAGATGTGTTTTGTTTTTCTTTTTTTTCCTCTGTTTCTACACATACATTGTAAATAAATAAAAAAATAAATAAATATCCTTAATTTTATATAAGCAGAAGTATCTTAATGTGTTTTGTAAATTAATATCAAAGATGTTTTTCTTTAATGTATTTAGAAAAAATAATTTATAAGAATGTTTTGATTTGTACTAAGAAAAAACATGCATTGAAGTCACATTTAAAAACATTGGGACTGGTAGTTTGCAAGTCAAAAGGAGGTGATCACCCCTGTTTCACTTAATTTGGAGGAAAGGAACATTGTTGGGGAGTCATTGGAAAGAATTTTGAAAGTGAGCAGTGCCACAGCATAAAAAATGCCATGAACTTGCTAAACATGTTGGTGCCGCTGTTTTGTTTGACAGTAGATTGTGTAGTTTTTGAGTTGTCACAAGAAAGTGGAGGTGAGAGTGCTGATAGACAGCATTGGCAGTGCAGGACATACTCAAAACATAATGATGTAGCAAAGTATGCATTTGGTTTCTTTGTAGTTTCATACAGTTCAGAATTATGTGTGGCATGTTCACATAGTAAATAGTTGTGTGTTTGCACAGAATGAATTATAAAAAAAGTTTGATGTTTTCACAAAAAGTGAGTTTTTCTGAAAGCCTTTGGAAGAGAAAAATAGCTTAAGTAGCTTATTTGGCAAAGCTATTCTTTATTTATCAAACAATTTGTGTTTGTGTCTAGTCTTCTTGGTGAACAATAATGGGGTTTACATTTATAATAATAGTCCATTTCTGTACTAGTAAGTCCCTTTTCAGGATCCTGCTTGCATCATTGAATGTCTAATTTGTGGTTATTTGTTCTCAGTGGTATAATTATTATCAGGAGGGTTGCTTTGAGAATATTTTTTCTTCAAAGGAGAATATTAGTTTTAAAAAATAAGTGGAGTAAGCACATGACTTTTTCCAAGAATTAAGTATTTTATTCAATGTAATGCACGTATCAGGTCAAAAAAAAAAAAGACATTTCTTTTTATTGATATCAGAAATGCATATACAGTCATCTACCAAAATAAATTCACTGCTTTTGTAGAGAAGGCAAGACTTTCTTTATTGATCTGGGAGATTAAAGACAGTATCATTGAATAAATTACAATAAGATGATTCTTGATTTGACAATATTCCACTTACATTTTAATTACCAAAAAGCTATATTTATAAAAGTTAATTTTATATCCAAATTGTTGGATGCATTAACCACTTTCATTTAAATACAACAGTGAGTTCTCCTACTCAATCAGGAATCATTTTGTTAATAATAGTGTCTCCTATTTCTATACACTTTCACACACAGAATATTCATGTGCACCCATTTACCTCTGTGCAGAAGTTGAAACTGCAAGATATTTTAACTGCCCTCACTTTTCTTCACCTAGAATATTTTATTTTTGGTAGCTTTACATTCTTGACCTCCAGTTAATATTTCATCCATTGTTTCATCATTACATGTATGCCATTTATAATATTCGTAATGCTGAGCAGAGTACTGCCCAACATTTTTTAAAATAGGGAGCAGTTTAAGTAATAAATATATACAGGTGCTGGTCATAAAATTAGAAAATCATGACAAAGTTGATTTATTTCAGTAATTCCATTCAAAAAGTGAAACTTGTATATTAGATTCATTCATTACACACAGACTGATGTATTTCAAATGTTTCTTTTAATTTTGATGATTATAACTGACAACTAATGAAAGTCCCAAATTCAGTATCTCGGAAAATTAGAATATTGTGAAAAGGTTCAATATTGAAGACACCTGGTGCCACACTCTAATCAGCTAATTAACTCAAAACACCTGCAAAAGCCTTTAAATGGTCTCTCAGTCTAGTTCTGTAGGCTACACAATCATGGGGAAGACTGCTGACTTGACAGTTGTCCAAAAGACGACCATTGACACCTTGCACAAGGAGGTCAAGACACAAAAGGTCATTGCTAAAGAAGCTGGCTGTTCACAGACCTCTGTGTCCAAGCACATTAATAGAGAGGTGAAGGGAAGGACAAGATGTGGTAGAAAAAGTGTACAAGCAATAGGAATAACCGCACCTTGGGATTGTGAAACAAAACCCATTCAAAACTGTAGGAAAGATTCACAAAGAGTGGACTGCAGCTGGAGTCAGTGCTTCAAGAACCACCACGCACAGACGTATGCAAGACATGGGTTTCAGCTGTCGCATTCCTTGTGTCAAGCCACTCTTGAACAAGAGACAGCGTCAGAAGCGTCTCGCCTGGGCTAAAGACAAAAAGGACTGGACTGCTGCTGAGTGGTCCAAAGTTATGTTCTCTGATGAAAGTAAATTTTGCATTTCCTTTGGAAATCAAGGTCCCAGAGTCTGGAGGAAGAGAGGAGAGGCACAGAATCCATGTTGCTTGAGGTCCAGTGTAAAGTTTCCACAGTCAGTGATGGTTTGGGGTGCCATGTCATCTGCTGGTGTTGGTCCATTGTGTTTTCTGAGGTCCAAGGTCAACGCAGCCGTCTACCAGGAAGTTTTAGAGCACTTCATGCTTCCTGCTGCTGACGAACTTTATGTAGATGCAGATTTCATTTTCCAACAGGACCTGGCACCAGCTCACAGTGCCAAAGCTACCAGTACTTGGTTTAAGGACCATGGTATCCCTGTTCTTGATTGTCCAGCAAACTCGCCTGACCGTAACCCCATAGAAAATCTATGGGGTATTGTGAAGAGGAAGATGCAATACGCCAGACCCAACAATTCAGAAGAGTTAAAGGCCACTGTCAGAGCAACATGGGCTCTCATAACACCTGAGCAGTGCCACAGACTGATTGACTCCATGCCACGCTGCATTGCTGCAGTAATCCAGGCCAAAGGAGCCCCAACTAAATATTGAGTGCTGTACATGCTCATACTTTTCATGTTCATACCTTTCAGTTGGCCAACATTTCTAAAAATCCTTTTTTTGCATTGGTCTTAATTGATATTCTAATTTTCCGATGTATTGAATTTGTTACTTTCATTAGTTGTCAGTTATAATCATCAAAATTAAAAGAAATAAACATTTGAAATACATCAGTCTCTGTGTAATGAATGAATCTAATATACAAGTTTCACTTTTTGAATGGAATTACTGAAATAAATCAACTTTGTCATGATATTCTAATTCCTGTATATAGTAAATAAATGCATGAAATACCAAGTACGTTTGGATCAGCATAATGGCAGCTATGGTCCTGGAGTGCTCTCTAAGACCACTACCATGCTACCTAATGAATAAGTTGCCGATATATTTGACCTCATCCAGTTGGAGCATGTGATCACTTTCCATGGAAAGTGTACGAGGCAAGACCCACTAGAAGAAATCTGAAGGTGAGACCCAGGACATGATGAAGGTCTGATACCTTTTGAATGGCCTTGGAACATCTGAGAATTCTGTTGTACCAACATATTTTCACTTGATAACATACTCAATTTTCCTGTTTATTTTTTTATTTATAATGTGGAAAGTAAAATCTTAATTAGCAGTACCTTAAATAATAATCTAGCTGATACAATAACACTGGTACTAAGAAGTAACTCCAGTATTAATGCCGTTGGTAGTATTCCACACTAATAATTAAGCTTCAGCTACTGTTTACAGTATGAAAGGTATTAAGCTTTTAGCATATTTTTCATGTGCTACGTTTTAGTAGCTTTATATAAACATCTCACTTTTTTCTTTGTCTAGTATTTTTTAAACAAAAAGATATCACATGAAAGAAAATTGTTTTTCAGTGGTTTGAAACAAAAATATCATGGAGAATAGGATAGGAGCTGTTATGCAATAAAATTACAAAATTGTTCAATGGTCAGAATACTTTTGCAGGTTGATGAAGTTATATCAACACTATAAAATGAGAAAGAGACAAACAACCAAGTGCATTTCTGGATTAAAAGCTATGTCCTGTTCTTATTGAGAACTGAACCTCTTATTCTTGACCAGTTAAGTTTACTTGGAGGCTTAAAATAAGTCTCTTAAACTGCTCACAGATACAGTGAAAAATTAATACATAATATTCATTTTGATAAATTGTGAATCATATTCTAGATGATACAGATAGAAATTAATGAGAAAGTGTATTCAACATGGAATCCACAAAACTCTTCTTCACATAGACAGATGTGGGGGTTCTGGAATAAAAAAATTATTTGAAGCAGGGTCCTTGATGGTTTTTAAAAGACAAGTGAATGACAGATTAGGTGTGTTCAATGAAACAATTTAGGATTCAAATTTGTAAGATTTATTTTTCAAAGTAGGGCTTAAAATTGTAATATAAATAAAATACATTTTATTATTTTCTGTAAGAGTGGTAGTCGTTTTATACAGTTCTAATGCTATATAAATACATGTCCGATTAATACAGTGATGTAGAAAAAAAAAATAATGAGCAAGCAAGGGACACCCCTGTGTCCTTTGGTGACCCTTTTCTCTTTCCCTATCATTAGTTTATTCTGTCTAATGTAGAGAATGCTTTGAATGAGGTGTCATCAGATGCTGCTTTTTTCACCAGGAAATTTGCTCAGTCATAAATAATAAGTAGTGATTCTGTGTCCATCTCAGGATATAAATTACAAAAGAAATATATGTAAATACTAAAATAGATGAGATAGATAAGACCCGCTCATAGAGTTTTTATCAGTGGTTATGTTAGAAATATGGCATTTATGCATTTTATGTCGTTTTGTGAGATTATTACATCTTATGTGATTGTATTTTGTATTTCATAGTTGTCACCATTTTGGACCTTTGCCAGGCATGTAATGTGTAATATTATGACTGTCACGCTGTAAACTCTTAGCCTTAGCCTTCTTTAGCATATTCAAGGAAAGAGAAATAGGAGACTTGTCATTCAGAAAATCAGACATTTTAAAAAAAATATATATTTTTAAACCTTAACCATCACCAGGAAAATCAGGTAAGAAGGTGAGATGAACCAAGATTGCGTTTTTAATATGGTTTTGTTCTTGAGTTCCAAATTTGTGTAACTGCTTAATATTTGTTTAATGATCTAATGTCTTGTATACTAACCTTTGCTTACAACCTCAGATATTCTTTTGATATTAGAAATACGTCAATTAATCCTTGCCACTCATCTGTTAAAGCTAAGAAGACTTGGCTTAGTTCTTCTTGAGCACGTTATGTGCTCTCAGTATTCCTTTTTTGTGCCAAGCACTAAGGTCAATTTACCATCTGAAAAATACTGTATGCCAGTTTATTTTTCTGTTTTGTTGCTGCCTTTGTGGATTTTGCATTCAGTTTATTTGTAGGTCATGTACCTGCATATTGTAAAATTATAGCCTGCAGCGGATTTAGAAGGTATTCAAACCCCTTCTTTTTCTGGACACTAATTTGTGCAGCTTCACAATATACAATTGAAAATTAAAATGGATATATTTTTCATTTTTGCCCGTCAATCTACATTCAGTAACCCATATTGATAAATGAAAACATGTTTTCAGAAATGTTTACACATTTATTAAAATCAGAAGCTAAAGCTGTTATTTATGTAACTGTTCAGATTAGAAGTCTTCAAGGTATTGACTTTTCAGTTGACCTTCTAACCGCTCCAACCATAGTCCTTTCCCACTCCTAGTCGCTCTCAACAAAATTCCATCCCTCTGCTGTCCAGTCTGGCCTGATTTCTCCTGTGCCTGCCTAAGGCCAGATTTATACTTCACAGGACGCAACGCATACTCCAGCGGACACTCCTGCTACGCAGGTGTTTTACTGTTTATACTTGCGTGCATACTTTACATAAATCTTGAAGAATCGACCTGGTGGCAGTGCGAGATATTATCACGGTGAGAACAATTTCAGCTTCGCTGTGTTGTAAATTGCCTGGAACACCCATTAAATTCTGATGACACCTTACCGCAATATCTCTGAAAAGAATGTTTAATGATTAAATCCATCAATCCAGGGATGTGTCCATTCCAACAAGCATTGGGCTCGAGGCAGAAACAATCCCTAGACAGGGTATCAGCTCATCCATCGCAAGGTGGATGCAAGCACACATACACACACACTAGTGTCATTTTAGCATCACCAAATCTGCATATCTTTTGAAAGGAAACCAGAGCACTCTGTGGAAACCCAGCAGGAAAGCATGTAAACACCAGCGGCGTGACTCTGTGCAAGACAGCAGCGCTGCCGCTTTGCCACCATGTCAGCCCCATGTATGTAATTATTAACAGTATTCATTATTTAAACAAAATTAACGATTTATCTGTAAAATGTAACATACATACATACGCTAATGAATTTCATCATGAATGTGATGTCAAGTATAAATCTAAGGATTCTAAATGTGCAGAGAGTTGTAATATCATAAATGTTATGTGTTCTCTGTGGTGATCTGTTGCTGACCCAGGGGCAGTGGCAAAGCTGCACTTCCGAACTCCAATTTCCAAGCACCTCTGCAGGCGTCCCAACTGTGTTGTCATGAGGAACACTGCCATCTGATGTATGGGGGATGGATCTGCACCCAGATCTCAGCTTCTGCTGGTTCGTCCATTACTTCCTGTCAGTCAAACACAAAATTATTTCTCCGATCCGTTGGCCAATTTGCTTTCATTGTTGTGCTGGGTAATGTATTTTTCACCGTCTCATCCAGGATGCCTGTTCTCCTCCTACAACATTTAAAAGGAACTGAATTGGGCACATAGTTTTAGTGAAGTTATAAAACAGGAGATTATGTAATCGAGAAAAAGGGAGAGGAGAGATAAAAAGTAAGAGATCTGAGTAAATCTGTATGTTTGTGACAGGGCTGACACACTGTCTGTCACTCAGATCTACACCTCGGTAGCCACTTACATTTCATGGACAGACTTTCATTAGCAAACCTCGCTGTGTGTAGCATCTTGTCCTACTTTTTTTTTTTTTTTATAAACTCTGTCAATGTTGTGAATGCAGTGTTAAGACATGGAAATGAAACTGATTGATTTTAATATTCTTTGCACTTTGAACAGCTATGAATATATGAAATGATGTGTATGTAATAATGGAACAGATAGCTTCATTATGGTGCACAGCATATTATGTTCCAGTACTGGGTGTTCCTATGTTATTAGGCATGGGTGGTCACTACTAGTGTGTGTGAATAAAGTTTATTATCAAGAAATAACACAGTAAATGATCAAGCTAAGGTGACACGCTACTACCTGTCAGCAGACTTGCATTCATTTGGCATTGCTTCATCATGTGTGAAGGGAGGTAATATTGACCAAATTAAATTAATGGTTTAGGGTTTGCGTTATCAAAGAAATATTTAACTTGTTAATCACATATATTAACTGCAATTAATCTGTAGCTCTAATTATTAACCTGTGAAGCTTTAAATGGCCATGTACTGAATTATATCAGTATCCTCCTCCTTCACTGTGCTTCTTTTTGCCTACTAATATCTCATTTTGACCCAGACTACCCTCTGCCCTTTGGGTGAGTCACCCAGACTTAAAACTCATTGTACATCTGTGAAGAGATCTGAAGATGGCAGTTTACAAACATTTAGACATTTCAATAATGAGAAGTAAAGCAATTTGACACCTTTTATTGGCTAACTAAAAAGATTACAATATGCAAGCTTTTGAGGCAACTCAGGCCGTTTCTTAAAGCAAGCTTGCATGTTGTTTTAGTTAGCCAATAAAAGGTGTCATTTTGCTTGACTTCTCACTACATTCATAAAAGTATAACACCCTAGTACTACAAACATTTCTGAAAACATGTTTTCACATTGTCGGCATGTATTGAATGTAGATTGATGGGCAAAAATGGCAAATGTATCCATTTAAAATAAATAGTACAACAAAATAAAGAAATAAAGTGTGAACAAAGTGAAGGGGTCTGAATACATTCTAAATTCACTGTAATGTATGTCAAAATTTATTAAACCCAGTTGCTTTCTGGATATCACTCTTGTAATAAATTGTAGGTATTTACTTTCCCTTTTGGAAGATTTTTATTTCTTTTGGCATATTTCTTGTATATTACTTTTATTTTGAACTGCTTAATATATGAATTCTTTATTACCCCATTTAAATGCTTTCAATTGAAATTGCAAAAATAATTATTTTTAAAAATCCAGACTGTTACAGAAAAATACATATTCCAGTAGTGATATCTTGCTTTAGAAGTTTGTTAATAATAGCTGGTTGTGAATAATTTTAAAAAACATTCTGTTTTCTAGGTATCTGCAGGTGGAATGGGATGTCAGAAGGGGGACGCAGAGATTTTTTTTACCAGAGAATATAAAAGGCTCAGCATGCAGGGTACCTTTGCAAGATAATAGCAGTGATTGTGGCATATATCTTCTCCAGTATGTTGAGAGCTTCCTTCAGGTAATAGGTTTTTTTTTACTGGCCATATTGTGTTTATTTTAACGGTTGCTCTTTTGAATATATGTCACCTGTCAGATTTTGAAATTTAAATAGACGATTGACTATTGTTAGCTAAAATATGGTGATAATCATCATAATGGTGATAGCTGTTAACAATGAATATATTTACAACTTGTTAAAATAACAACATGAACATAATGTAAGTAAGTTAAATACTTGTGTTTTATTTATTATAGCTCTCTAAGTTTTCTTACTGTGAAGTACTATAATGGATAATTCAAGACGAATAAATGAAGATTGTGAAAAAACCTTAAATCATACTGTTAAAATAATCCATATTCAGAAAAACAAAGCATGGATTTTTTTGATAAACTGCTTATTTTCCCATTGTTATATTCCATATTTGGTTGTGTTTGGTCTGTACTAGCTGATGTACTGTATTTATGTGTCATTCTATAAAAATCAGATTATTAAGTTGAGGAATAATTTGTAAATTAATTGGTTTTCATTATATCATTATCTTTTCCAGAATCCTGTTGTGCATTTTGATCTGCCCCTACAACTGGAAAATTGGTTTTCACGACAAGAAGTAAAGAGGAAAAGAGATGCAATTAGAGACTTAGTTCTTCAGTTGTCCAAAAAGCAGAAAACCATGAGCTAATAAAGATCTTACTCTCCAGCATTATTGATATCTGCCAGAAAGAAGCCTAATTTACTTCATTCTGTTTGCTACCTTTGACCTGTCAGTAAATTTGTTAAAGTTTAGAGAGAAAAAAAGTGTACAGTCTTTTATATTATAATGTAACTACTTGTTTTACACTTTTTCATAATAAATCTTTTTAAGAATGAAATTGTAAGTTTCTAGCACACCCTGTCTTGTATAGTTAAGATTTTTTGATAATTTGTGATCTCCCCAATATTCTAGGTTGCTGTTTATAGTTCAGTGGATTGTATTGTTATTATCTTGCTCATCAAAAAATAGAATATTAAATGTATATCATGAAACTGTTCATACAGAGATGTTAATTTATCATTTATTTATAACTGGATAAATACCTAAGCAATATTTTTCAAAATTATGGTAATAAAGTAGCACAAAAGTATCTGTACAGAAAAACATAAATAACCTGTTATTGCATACAGTCATGGCCGAAATTATCAGCACCCCTGGAGTTTTCCCAGAAAATGCACCATTTCTCCCAGAAAATTGTTGCAATTATAAATGTTTTGGTATACACATGTTTATTTCCTTTATGTGCATTGGAACAACACAAAAAATAGAGAAAAAAAGCCAAATCTTACATCATTTCACACAAAACTCAAAAACTGGGCTGGACAAAATTATTGGCACACTCAACTGAATATTTGGTCGCAAACCCTTTGGAAAAAATAACTGAAATCAAGCGCTTCCTATAACCATCAGCAAGTTTGTCACACCTCTCAACTTTTTTTTTTGCAAACTGCCCAAGGTCTCTCACATTTGAAGGGCGCCTTCTCCCAACAGCAATTTTGAGATCTCTCAATAAGTGTTCAATCGGATTTAGATCCAGGACTCATTGCTTCATCCACTTCAGACCTTTCCAGTGCTTTGTCTTCAACCATTTCTGGGTGCTTTTAGAGGTATGTTTGGTGTCATTGTCCTGCTGGAACACCCATGACCTCTGACGCAGACCCAGCTTTCTGACACTGGGCCCTACATTGTGCCCCAATATCTTTGGGTAGTCTTCAGATTTCATGATGCCTTGCACAAGGTCAAGGCATCCAGTGCCAGAGGCAGCAAAACATCCCCAAAACATCTTAGAACCTCCACCATGTTTGACTGTAGGTACTGTGTTCCTTTCTTCGTAGCCCTCGTTCCATTTTCTGTAAACAGTAGAATGATGAGCTTTACCAAAAACCTCTACCTTGGTCTCATCTGTCTGCAAGACGTTCGCCCAGAAGGATTTTGGCTTCCTCAAGTACATTTTGGCAAACTCCACTTTGGCTTTTTTATGTTTCTGTGTCAGCAGTGGGGTCCTCCTGGCTCTCCTGCCATAGCGTTTCATTTCATTCAGATGTCGACGGATAGTTCGTGCTGACACTGTTGCACCCTGAGTCTGCAGAACAGCTTGAATATGTTTTGAAGTTGATTGGGACTGTTTATCCACCATTCGAAATATCATTCGTTGCAGTCTTTTATCAGTATTTCTCTTCTGTCCCCGTCCAGGGAGATTAGGTACAGTGCCATATGTTGTGAACTTCTTGATTATGTTGCGCACAGTGGACAAAGGAACATGAAGATCTCTGGAGATGGACTTGTATCCTTGAGATTGTTGATATTTTTCCTCAATTTTTGTTCTCAATTCCTCAGACAATTCTCTGCTCTTCTTTCTGTTCTCCATGCTTAGTGTGGCATATTCAGACACACACAACAGAAAGGTTGAGTCAACTTTTCTCCAATTTAACTGGCGTCAGGTGTGATTGCTATATTGCCAGCACCTGTTTGTTGTCACAGGTGAGTTCAAATGAGCATCATATGCTTGAAATAAAACGATTTACCCACAATTTTGAAAAGGTTCCAATAATTTTGTCAGGCCCATTTTTGGACTTCTGTGTGACATGATGTCAGATTTGGCTTTTTTTCTCTGTTTTTTTGTGTTGTTCCAATGCACATAAAGGAAATGACCGTGTATACCAAAGAATTTGTAATTGCAACAATTTTCTGGGAGAAATGATGCATTTTCTGGCAAAATTTCAGGGGTGCCGTTAATTTCGGCCATGATTGTATATTTTGACAGAACAACTGATCAGCCATGGATGCTGTAACAACCATGAGTGGATTCCGTCATAAAAATAAATATTTCATAGATCCATTTGTGACTTTCCCTATCCTGGGTCCTTAAGAAGACCCTAGACCCCATCTTTTGGAGACTTGGCAAAATTACATCCATTGCAATGTAGATCTAAGCTTGAAGTAACCAGTTTATATGTAAGGCCTGTTGAAAACGTGAAAGGTTTATAATATATAGAGTGGGACTAAAAATGTTATCTTTTATACTGTATGCAGTATAAACTAAATGTTCTGCTGTACAGTATCATAAAATCACCACAGGTTCTTAACAGTACCCTTGATCCAAGTGGTGACCAAACAGGAGAAAAGGTTTGAATTATTAGAAAAAGGTCATGGGGCATATAGAAGAAAAGGCAGAAAGAACATGTAGGGAAAACTAAACAATATATTTTGCATGGGAAGTTTGAGCATAATATTGTTTAATCAGATGGCTCATTAAGAATTTTTTTTATTTGTTTTGTGTCCTCCCTTTTTTGCATCTTTGTGTGTGTGTGTGTGTTTGACACACACTTAAATAAAAAAAAAAATACTTAATTTGACCTTGTATCCTTTTTTCTTTTTGGAAAACTTCTTTTCATCATTCTGTTTTGAAATGGATAGATAACACGAGAGTTATTTTATCCTGATTCAGGCTAGGTGGTTCTGCTTGGCTGGCTAGTAAAGAAAATTTACATTAATATGATCAGTTTTAGCTAATTGAAGTTAGAACACATATATCATTAATAAAATGTAGTAGTGCATAGAGTTTTAATGCAGGTTTACTAAGATGAAAGTAATTAATGGAAACACTACCTTCTTGGATAAATTAGGAACAAACATGGAAGTAGATTGCCAAGTTATATAAAGAAAACTTTTAACATTTTGTGTTTAGGCCTGTTGTGCATCACTCTGTAAATCAACTTTGCTTTTTCCCCCGTATGTTTGTTTCTTCATTATTCATTTTAGCCTAGCTTGACCGATTTCAGAACTTTTAAATACATTACTGTGCCTGAATTACTAAGTGTCTTTAGGGCTTTGAATCTCTAGATCTAGTCAAGAATATCATGGTGTTAAAAATAAACCAAAATCCTGATTTCAGAGGCCAAGCCACTGTCTAAGGCAGTTAATAAGAAAATGAGAATGGAGTTATATATGGTTTGAAATGTGGCACACAAATCAGCTATTTTAAATCTCAGTCATTAACTACTTTGACTGAAGAAATGTCTGCTCTATGGCTAGATTTAAAACCTTATTGTTACTTTTTACTCAATCATTTTCTAGGATTTTTACTTAAGTAGAGCTTTTCCTACAGCAATTTTTAAATCTTGAAAAATGCGTGAATCTATTGAGCAGTGAAGTTATGTCTAGTACACTGTCAGTTTGGCAGTTGGTGACTTCTTTGAAGAAGTCTGTAGAAATAGTGTGCATGTTTATGGTTTGTGTTGAAAGTTATTGTACATTGTTCTTGTACCTTTCTTTTGTTAAGAGACTTTAGTTTGACTTGCTGAATGGAAGGCAGTTCCATTAACTCAGTTCTAGATTTCTATGTTATATTAGATCTTATCAATTTTTTTTTATAAAAATGCAGCAAACATTTATATTGTATCACCAATACTTTGTTCATCTTCCCCACAGTTGGGACAGGTTTCAGTAAGAGGTCAAAAGTTGTTCCCCACACCAAAACTTATTTTACAGCAATAAGACCATTTCATAGATCATACTGCTATAATTATATCTAGCTATTAGATTTTTTTAAAATGTCATAGTGTACTGTTAATTTAGTTTTCCTCCATTTTTGCTCATCTTTCTGGCAGTCTGGTTTGAGTTTACAGATTGCTTGAGTTTTCCTTGGAAATGTAGCTGTGGATTTTTGTGGGGCATATCTTGTCAGTTGTGGCCTTTAGCCTAGCATTAATATTATTTACTTTGCTGTTATCGTTTCTGGCAGTAAAGACCGAGATTCCAGCCATTAATGGTTTCTTCCCCTTTGGCAAAGATCACAGTTTGCATTTGTTTTTGTAGCCAGCTATGAGTCTTAAAGGTCTTGTTTTTCATTCTTGCATGCACAGGTTTTCTATGATCTGCCCACTGAGTTTAAATGATGTCTACATCTGGGGACAGTGAGGGTCATTCCAAAACCTTCACCTTGTGTTTCTTGAGGCACTTCATATTAGATTTCCTATTGTTCTTTGGATCATTGTCTTTTTGTAAAAGTTTTCCTTTTTTCACCTTAAGTTTCTGGAATGATATTCGGTGATCTCCTCAAGGATTTGTAGATATTTGATGGAATCCATTCTTCCCTGTACTCTCTCAAAGTTTCCTGCACTCCTAGCTTCCATACAACTCTAAATCATAATAGATCCCCTCCTCTACTTAAGAGTAGGCAGTGAAAATTAGTGATTTTTTTTTTGATTTTTTTTTTAAAAATAATTTTTAATTGAATCCACAGTAAATTCCAAGGTATTGTTCTAGTTTAGCTCCAACTGTATAATTGGAAAAATTAGGTCCTTGAAGTAAGCACAGCATGATAACAGGATTCCTATTTTTCCATTCAATGCCTTTCTCCGTTTTTTTTAACCTCCATTCCTTTTAAAGTCGTCCAAGTTTGTAGCTTGTACTGGTGTTACAGTAAAGGTTAAATAATTCAGTTCTGTTGTTTCTTCATCTTTCTTGTTTTATTTGGTAAACAGTGCTGCATTATTCACAGTAGGAAGTAAAAATATTAGGTTTGAATACACAGTGGGAGGTCTGAAAATAAAGTACACCTTATGAGGATTTAAGACTTCATTTTTAAATCCTCAGTCACATGTTAAGAAGGTTGATTGATCTTGGCACAATATTTGAAAAATCAAAGCTTTGTTTGTTGTTGATTTATTTACTATTTTTTACTTTGAATATCAATGAAATGTTATTTGGGACTGTCCAAGCCCTTTGCATTGACCTGAATGTCGATGTAATCTATTTCACATCAATCTTAAGTCATTTTCATATTGCTAAGTGTAACAAATGACCTTAACTTCCTTGTATGTTGTCTAGATAACATGCTGACTAAGATCAATCGAATATAAAAGTTTAATAAACACCCTTAGTTTAGGGATGCATTGATTTTCCACATGAACATTTAAATCACCTGCTACCAAGAACTTGTAATTTGTTATTGTTGGAGATCATAAATCTAATCATTCATCGATGAATTATACATTAAATTGTAGAGTATGATAAACAGTAGAAGTCTAATTTCTAATCAGAGGGGACTGGGCAGTCTAATGGTCTGGAATCCCTACAGATTTAATTTTTTTCCTCCAGCCGTCTGGAGTTTTTTTTTTTGTTTTTTTCTGTCCACCCTGGCCATTGGACCTTACTCTTATTCTATGTTAATTGATGTTGACTTATTTTATTTTCTTACTGTGTCTTTTATTTTTCTATTCTTCATTATGTAAACACTTTGAGCTACTTTTTGTATGAAAATGTGCTATATAAATAAATGTTGTTGTTATAATTTACAGTTTGCTATATAGAACCTTAAAGATTATGTGGTCATGCTGTGAAAAGAGCTATGGTCAGATGAAACTAAAATTTAAATTGTTGACTGTTTGAAGGGCACCATTCCTGTTTGGGTAGAACTAGGACAATCGTCAGAATAGATGAGGGAGAGGGTAAAGTAGCACGCATATTTTTAAAGAAAACCAGCACCTCTGCCAGGTGTTGGGAAAATGGCTCAAGATGACTTGAACAACTCTAACCATTAAATATCACAATTCACTTGGACTAAGCTTGGACAAACCCTATGAGAATGAATGGGCAGATAGTCTCCTCACTAGGTATGCAATGTTGGTAGACATTCAGTTCAGACAAAACATGCTTCTATCATGCACTAACTTTGACTTTGGGGTGTTTTTTTTATCCTACTATATATGATTATTCTACTGTTTTGTTATATTTTTCAGAAAATTTATTTTCACTTTTCATAACGATTTTCAAAGATACAGTCTGTAAATAAAACTGGAAAAGTCTTGCCATCTTTTTAGGCTTTATGGAAACAAAACAAACATTTTGAAAGTGGGTGCTGAATTTTTATATATGCTTATTTACATGTAACTTTGTATATTTAAGTTCCTGAATGTTAATAAATGTAATCTGAATATATTAACCTAAGTTTACCTACCAAAGCAAAAAAAATACTCAACATGTCTGTCTAGATAGGCTTCTTTTGCCCAACAGGACAACTGTTAGTTGACTGATATTGTGTCTTGTTAATGATAATGACACACTAATCCCAAAGTTGTCTTCCAGAATTTGGTTTGGGTAACTAGTTGACCAAAATAATAAAAGTATGTGCCACTGCAGAGAACTAGAATTGGAATAACCTCAGAAATACCTCTAACTAGTATATTATATTCCAATGGGATTCGTCTGTAATATTGGCAGAGAGATCATTTCAGAGTTTGGGGTCCCTACAGTAAAATGCTCTGCATTTTGTCAATTTAAATTATTTTTACAGGTAACAAAGAAGCTTTTCAGGGTCTTGCATATGAAGAAATCACCTTGTGTTTTGTTAATTCTTGGGTAGTGAAAGCAGATTATATTCATAGTGTGCTGAGGGATGTGTAAGACTGCGATCAATGTCAAATATAGTATTTAAATTCTATATAGATTTAGCCAAACAAAATGTCAAATGCTTAGTACTGGATTGTTAGTAGCATTGCTGTTTCCACAAATACAAATTTATTTAAGAATTATTATTATATATTTAAAGCAGTTAATATATGTAAATTTGAAATTATAATTAGCTTCTATTGATAAATATAGCTTGAGTGTTAAAGCCATATGAAGAAACAGTAAAGTAAATTTATGATACAGAGGTTGAATATTTTGGCAAATGGTTAAAATACCTGGGGCCTCATGCATAACGGCGTGCGTAGAGCTCACACTATAAAATGACGTAAGCACAAAAGCTGAAATGTGCTTACACACAGAAAAATCCAGATGCAGGAATTTGTGCGTTCGCCAACTTCTGCGTTCTTCCGCTACATAAATCCCGGTCAGCGTGAAAAGTAACTCTCGTGCACACGCCTGCTGTCCACCCCCAACTCCTCCCAGAATTATGCCTCTTTGAATATGCAAATCAATATAAATAGCCCTTAAGCTCAGCGTTCTGTGAAAAGACAATGACAAAAGCAAGAGGGAAAATGGAAGAATTTCAGCGAATACCAAGTGGAGGCAAGGAAAAACATACTATTTGTTGGTTTAAACAGTGGTATAAACAACAAAAGTTAGCTGATTGAGTGACATAGTGTGTCAGAAAAACTCAAAAGCTCAAGTTCACAAAGTCTCAAAGTGCCTGAAATAAAAAAGAAGTTGTCAGATATCAAAGTCGCCGTGAAAAGGCAAGTCGTAGTCTGCTGTCTGTGTCATATGAAAATTTATTAGGGTACAGAGGAAAAAAAGGCACACAGTGGGGGAAAAAGCACGAAATGTCAACTTCAGTCTCGAAATTTCCACTTTAATCACGTAGTTTATTTTGTCATTAAAGTAGAACATCATAAACTTCATCTTAAAATCGTTTAATTAACTGGTTTCTCAAATCACATCGTAAGTAAAGTAGCACGTTAAATGCTTTTTTTTGTATGTGTTCTTATGTGTGTGAATCACTAGTGCTTCTTAAACTGCCTTTTTCTACCTCCGACAGGACACAAAATCCATTACATTCGTGATATTACAGCTCTCTGAATAAGTAAAATACTGAGATGTATACGTGATATCATTTTCATGATGATGGGAGTTAAAGCACATTATTAAACATGGGAACATGGTGGCCCAGTGATTGTGCGCGACCTTCGATGAAATAATTTATTGCAGCAGTACTCAGAGGCAGCTCTAGGCCCGTGGCGGCCCTGGGCAGAGGAAGAATTGGTGGTTCCTTCGCCCGCCAATGTCAATATGGTATCTTATGCATAGCAGATGGTCACGCTCGTTGCGGACACTGCATAGCTGCCTCGTGCTCATGACACAAGCGTTTAACTTTTGCCAAAATTTGCTGCTGCATTTTTAGCTGTGTTATTATTTTCTCTTTCTGTTTTATATTCAATATATATTGGCTTGGCAGCCCTGTGCAGGTGCACAGTTTGCACATGCCTAAGGCCACCCCTGCAGTACTGTCTTTTTCAAACGTACAAACCTCCAATTCTTGTCCGTCCTTTTCTTTCTCCAAGTAACCGATCGCCACACAATCGGCTCTATAGTAGACGTTAAGCCATCTTTAGGCTTATAGCGCCGATTCTTCAAAACTTTTAAGGAACACTGAAATATCTTCGTAGTACATGTTTAATTATTCTATCCTTCACGCCAGTCCCAGTGACGCATACAGTGCATGGCAGGAACAATCATGAGCAGAGCGCCAGGTCCTTGCTAGCGTAGCAACACCGTGTCCTTTAATTATTAACAATATAGATTATTTAAATGAAGTTAAAGTTTTATCTGTATAATATAATAAACATATTTTGCTGCATTTCATCTTAAAAATGATATCGTCATCATATGTAAATACACTCTTTATAAAGTGGCTCAGGTTATGCAATATTATAACTGTAGTGCAAGTTTACAGTGAGGTAACTGTACTTATAAGTACAGACAGTTCTACAAGGAGCACTTGATAGACTGAGTGCGTTTAGAGTTCTTGGGATGAAACTCTTTCTGAACCGCGAGGTCTGTACAGGAAAGGTTTGAAGCGTTTGTCATATGAAAAGCAGTTCAAATGTGAAGCATGGCTGAGACAGAGTGTGCTTGATGTGTAGATTCCCGTTGCTTTAATAAAATTATCTAATTGCTAATAAAGGCCCTATAAACCTATAACACTATGATACAGTATTATTACATTATAGGGTTTTAGTCAAATTATAGGGAAATGCAAGTGTTACTTTGTTGATTTTAATTTCAGTCTTCTCTTTAAAATCAACTGAGCTATACTTGTTTTGGGAAAAGAAGAGTGCAATTTAATCATTGTGTTTGTTACTATAGAAGCAGAACAATGTTCTTGTACAGTCAATACAGACATAAAAAGCTAGGATGAGGAACAAGAAAGAGAAGTGGCACAAAAGAATATGATCTTAATTTTCCAAAAGATCATAGGTTTGGTTTATTGATTTTTTTTTTTAATAAACTTTTCCTTTGTAACCTTTGTGTGAAATAAAAGGAACAGTCGATGTTCTCTAGTTTTGCTGGGACAGTGTATTACTCACGACAAGGTTATGTATTCTATTTATGTATTTATGTATTCATCCAAATGAATATCAGCACGATTCCCAATTCCCATCCCATGTGAGTGACACTTACTTTAGTCTTCTGGCTGTTACAGCATTGTTTTCTATTTAGTATTTAGTTTTAGTGTCTGAAGACCTACACAAGCCCTTTGCAGGTGGTCTTCTAAAACCCCAGGATGCTGCACTGCACTCAATTCACTGAGGCTTTCTTTATGATGACCTTTCTGTTTTCCTAATTTTCCTCAGATGCAAAGTTTTAGTTTTAGTGATGTATCCCTTTCAGCATGTTTGTTCTTTATCTTATTTTCTATCCTTAATTCACATTGGGTTGATGCAGATTTTGGATCCATACACACATACTATATATTTTCTTTCCATTCCTTTATTTTGAAAGCAGTGCCATTATGAGCATCTTTAGAAAGGTTGTTTATGTGCTTGTTACAAATCCTGACAATATGAGGAAGAGAAATACTTCTAGGCTAGAGTTCTGCATAATCACTGAAATGGTCACTTTACAACCTTGGTATATCTTGAATTGCATATTTAATATTGCATGTGTAATAACTGTTTTATATTACTATAATTATTATTCTGTATTAGTATTAACATAAGTAATTTATAAAATTAGTGAAAGTTATAGAACCCTACCATCTAATGTAGTAGCCATTTGTGTGATCTATATAGTGTACATGTCAACATATGTATATATTTACGTATATTTTAATTGTCCTTATGATTTATATAATTTTCAGCAACAATATCAGTAGAGAGTGAACTATATCAAGCAACTGATATAAAAAATTGTTTCTAGGTTCAGAAACATGAAGTCAAAAATTAAAAAATATATGTCATTAAAAAATATACAGCTGTAGTCCACATCAAGTATATACTTGAATATAAAAATATAAATCAGTTCAAAATCCTGTTAAAGTACCAGATTACAAACAAAATGTTATACAGATACATTTTAAGGCACAAAAATAATCCTACAATAATGAAACACTTGTATCATAAAAAGGGCCATACAGTTTGTCTGGGGGGGAACGCAATTTACAACTTCACCTAGGGCAGCAACAATGCTAGAGCCAGCCCTCCTTAGAAGTTCTTTGTTCATCTTACAGACTTGCTTGACTTTTACCACTAATTTGTCTTATTGTTCTAACTTTATTACTTACTATATTTCAACTTTTAACTATCAAAATTTACATTTTTTTTCTTCAAAAAAGGCTATTTTACTATTTTTGCACCTTACAGCTTTGTCCACTGTGAATTATTAGAGGTGTATTTGAAGGTATATGCTCTTTAAGAAATGGGAGTATGAAAGAAAAATGTATTTTATAGTCATTTTATTGGGTTTGTGGTTTGTAAATGGGCAACTGGATTATTGTAATTACAGTATAGACATGTTCTTGAATGTGGCAAGCAGACATAGTGCAGATACACTGCATTTAGTCATTCTTTTGTGTTCTTTGCCATTCTTCTGTTTTACCTTTTGTTTTTTAGAGCCTTCTTGAATTTGTATAGTACAACTGCACAATTTTAATTTGTTAGAGGGATCTGTGAGCAAGTGACACACCATTTAACGTTTGCAAAATACATATGTGAGCATTCGTCAGAATGAACTGACCCCTACAACAATCGATAGTGTTAAGTTTTGATAAGAAAAAAAATTAATGTTGTGAAATCACACCATATAGCATATGAAATATAAAGCATTCTCCAACTGCAAGAATTATGTTTTAGGCAAACCAATGAATTCCGGTATGCCATAGTCCCCTCTGCTACTTTTGATCCCTGGCCAATTCTGTGTGTTGCACTCCCACTGCAAAACAGAAACTGTAACGTTTATATGTGATACAAATAAGAGTGATGCAGTGTGAAGTTCACAGGGAAGCCATGCACCTTATTGCTTTGAAACAATCTCAAGTTCAATGGGGAGATTATTTTTTCAGTACTGTGCACCAGGGAGGTGGCTAAGAATAGTGATGTGGTGTGAAGTGTGGCACTCTACCTTTATAGTTAAAACTTTCAAGTCCAGACTACTTACTTGTAAGATGGTGCTAGTACTCAACCAATCACCGCACAATTTGTAAGATGGTGCCTGTACTCAACCAATCACTGCACAATTCATTGCTCAAGCCCCACCCACAACAGTTCTTGTTATAATGAAAAGTACATGCCCTGTAGTAGGAGCTAAAAAAAAGTCCCAGGAACTAAGATAGGCCAGGAAAATGCTACAGAATTTCCTGAGATTTCAAAAAGTCCCTGCAGTGGGAAAGCACCCATAATGTAACAACCTGAGGTACAGAAGAGGAAGGACTGGCACACAAATACAAGCATCTGTTTAATGGTCTTTGAAATAACTTTTTATTGTCCCTTTAAGAAAGGACCCTGATCAACTGTTAAATTCAGGTGACGCCACTCTTCCTCTTCAAGGGGTACTGCTGTCCTCGTGAGCCTTCACACCTTAACTAGGTCTGACCTACTATACTATTCATCGCACTTCCTTTTAAGGTTCATTGCACACTGCTCTAGGCCTACCCGACCACTTAACCTACCCATTCTCTCAAAGGGCAAGTCGAAACAATAACAATGGAAAATACAAATTTCAACATTGATGAAGCAAAAATAGCTGGAGCCTTACTGCAATCCAATTCTGCTGTGCATGATTATTATAGAATGCATTTTGTGCAATACGTGTGTTTATAGTAGCTGAATTGCTGAAACAAACACACGATCGGTTTTAGGACTGTAGCAGTAGGGGGCACTATCGCTCCCTTGAATCCTTAGGTACCACACCAAACACCAAGTAAAAATGCCACAATAATTATTTTTATTATAATAATGTGCACTAAGCACCCTCCACTCCCAGACGCATTGAGAAAGCCCATTTAAGAGGCATGTAGTGATTCATACACACAGAACACATAAAATGCAAAGCATTTAATGTGCTACTTTAGTTATGATGGGATTTTAGAAACTAGTAAATTAAACAAATTTTAAGATGAAGTTTACGACATTCTGCTTTAATTACAAAATAAACTACAAGATTAAACTGGAAATTTCAAGATTAAAGTTGACATTTCAACCTTTTTTTTCTTCTGTGTTCCTATTTTTTTTTTCTTTTCTCTGTGCTCTAATACTCTTCCGTAAGACACTCAGACGTTGGGCTATGACTCACATTTTCACGTCGACTTTGACATTTGACCACTTCTTTTTAATTTTGGGCACTGTGCGACTTTCTGAACTTGAACTTTTGAGTGTCATTCCATCAAGTTCCTTTTGTTGCTCATACAACTGCCTAAACCACCAAAAAGAACATTTTTCTTGCCTCCACTTCGCATTTGGTGAAATTCTTTTTTTATACATGCTTTTGCCGTTGTCTTTTAACAAAACACTCAGATGAAAGGGCTATTTATATTAAATATATATTCAAATATGCAAAATTCTGGGAGGAGTTTTGGTGGAGCAGCAGGCACATTCAAGTGTGTTACATTTCATGCTGACTGGGATTTATGGAACAGAAGTGCGTGAAAATTGGCTTAGTGCATCTAAATTTTTTTGTATGTACATTTCCACTTTTGTCCATACGCCATGTTTTAGTGTGAATTCTACACATATATGAGGACCCAGCTGTTTATTTTGTTTCTTGTGTGGATATGAGAACAGCCTTGCCTGCTGTGTTTTCATCTCTTTTTTTATCTCCACAGTTGTACCAACATCCTGCATTGTGTGAGAAGGACAAGTGATAAAAGTGACATCCTGCTGTGCTCAACTGTGGTAAAAATGATATACAAAAATTTGTACTGGTGTCTCTCATTTCTAATGTGTTCCATGCACTCTTACACAAAAGTCAGGTCATATTTTAATGAAACAGCATCTTTTGATTTTTAGAGCTATAGTATCCATCATGTTGACATGAATGGCTTCTTGAAACAATATCTTGTTGCATGTGCTCCCAAACAGCTCAACTGGCTTAAATGAGTCCCACTTGCTGCAGTCTCAATCTCCTAGGGCAGAGCCCAGTGAGCGGCAGCCTTGTTATAAATCGCTATTGTGGAGCTGCTGTCAACCTGACTGCTCTCTTGACTCTGAACCAATTAGAAAGGAAATCATGCCTCAATCAGCCGACTCTCAGGATATTTAATACAAAACTAACATGGGATTAGGAGGTGGAAACATTCCTGTTACATTTTTTATAGGCTTTGATGTTGAATGTGGATTCCAAAGTACACAAATACAGTGCAAACATTATGCAAAAAGAAAACAATGAAAAACTGGGAGTGATCTGGTTTGAATATTTGGAATAATGGAAGGAAATAATTTTTCATCTTGACATGGCTGTTGAATGTTTGGGCACATTTTCACACAATATTGTCAAATCAGAATAGAACAGATAGGTCATATGACAATGATATTGCAAAAAATATTAACACACTGTGCACTTTCATTACTGATTTTAATTGTATGACATTTAAGCTATGCACTTATTCCTTTTTATATTTGATAGCTTATACAAGTCATCAATTTTTTAGTTTTAGTTTATTTTATTATCTCTTCTTTATCTCTTACTACATTTGAACCAAGCTGATATCCTCCTTTATCTTAATCATGGCACACTAGGCCTTCCCATTAATCAACATTTTCCATACAGCTAAACTAGAAGCAAATGTGCAAAAAGGCTCAAAGGTTTCCTTGTAAATTATAAGAATGTTCATATCCTTGACACATAGCAACTATTGAAAAAATTCTTCAAAAATGTAACTTGTGCTTTTTTTGTGGAAAGATTCTGTTTTTTGTTTCAGAGTCTTTCTTATGCACAACCCACATATGACTTCAGCCTAAACTCTTCTCATTTCATTGCACTCGCTTGTCTGGGAAGTATACACCCCAGCAGCGCAGTCCGACTTCACCCAGAATTGAATGACTCCACTTCTCTATCTTGGAGGTGTCTCCCCTAATCGCTTGTCCCCAGGCTGTAAGATGGAGCAACACAGCAAGCAAAAGAGAGATTTAACATTCCTAATATGCCATAAACAAAAGAAAATGGTTATGACAATCACACCCTAGGATATGGACGGCTAGCATCTGATACTGAGAGGGCTAGTGGACAAACCCAATATGTGATGGTTTTCATGTGGCTCTCGGTTCTTGTATTTCTGCTGTGTGTGGCTCCCTGGCATGGACCTTCCATTCTTTCCAGTTGTAGCAGCTGACTTTTTAATGTTAGTTAGGACACAAGGTGACCACCTCTAGCCTTATTCTCGGTTTAATGTCTTTTTGACAGACCATATCAGTACATTTCATGTGGTGTGCAGACACAAAGATATTCAGTCAGTCAATATTCATGTTGCCAGCATGCTTGCTAATGTCCAGTGGTGCAAGACCCTTTAAGTATGTGTATCATCCTGCTTCAAGAACCTCAAAGTCCAAAACTGACCTTTGCTTGTCTGCAATAAGAAGCACAAAGCTCTTAAGTACCTCCTCTTTTGTGTGCTTTGGAACACAGGTTCTCAACAGGATGGGGTCAGTAAACTTTAAGGAGGGGATGCAAGATGAATAATAAAATTAATTAATTATAAAATAGCTGTAAAATACTGAAATCAGTAACTGACAGCAGGGGTGTGAAACTTATGCTTTTAAAGAGGACCACCTATAAAATACTGTATAGTAATATCTTGGCCGGTGTGGGGCACTTGGATCTGGTGAAGAGGTGGACAGCAACATGTGGATGTTGCATGTCCTGTAAATCAGGACACTAAGGTAAAAAAAAAGAGAGGTGGCACCGTGATCAGGTAAACTTTAAAGGAAAAGGCTGGGCCGGAGTGTGCAGTGGTAGGCTTTGATTTTGGAAACGGCATGCACATCTGCAGAGAAAAGTGTGGTGGAATTGTACAGTTGTGTGGAACCGCTTCCTTGTTCTACTACATTTTCTTCCCAAACCAAGTACTGGGTTGCTACAGTATTGTGCATATAGCAAGATAGTTTTATCAAAGACCCCCTTTACCAATCTTTTCCTATAAAATGCAGCTGTAGTGCTGATCTGTAGTAGGGTGGGTACATGCTGTTCGTAATGACCCAACAAGAAGTGAAAAAAAAGTGAGATGCCACACTGTCATAAAGACCCATGGGTCCTGAAATCAACCTTATTGTTGGCCGTGGACTGGCCAATCTAGTCCTCTTTATGATTAGTCTTCAGATAACTCATCCACTATTTTTATGGCTTTTGCATCACAGTTTGCATGTCAATTCTTCCATGATGCACTGGGGCTGTGCTGGTTGTAATGTCATCGGTGTGCCGGTATAAAGATTTCTGAAAAACAGCTGCTTTTATCTGAGATTGGGTCAAACGTAGAGACTTACTGTCCTTATGTTTACTGGTTATTGAAACAAAGCTCTGCCTTTGGTTTACAATTTGGTTTTCACCTCCTTTCTTTTAGACTCTGTTCTGTCTTCTGAACCTGATTCCATGGTTTTTCTGACTGCCTTTTCATCAGAACACCGCATTCACATTGAAGAGGAGCAACTGCTTTACATTCGAAATGGCATGCTTCAGCCTGCCATGCTCTTCAGTAAGTCCAATTGCAGTGCCAGTCTATGTCAAGATGGTAAATTAGTTTGCTGCACACCATTAAATTATTCTTCTTCATGAAAACAGCCATTTTAGCATTGCATGCACACACGACCTAGTGCATATATCTCATACAAAGTGGCTGTTTTGAGTGATCTTCTTCTTCTTCTGCTTTCAGCTGCTCCCGTTAGGGGTTGCCACAGCGGATCATCTTCTTCCATATCTTTCTGTCCTCTGTATCTTATTCTGTTACACCCATCACCTGCATGTCCTCTCTCACCACATCCATAAACCTTCTCTTAGGCCTCCTCTTTTCCTCTTCCCTGGCAGCTCTATCCTTAGCATCCTTCTTCCAATATACCCAGCATCTTTCCTCTGCACATGTCCAAACCAACGCAATCTCGCCTCTCTGACTTTGTCTTCCAGCCGTCCAACTTGAGCTGACCCTCTAATGTACTCATTTCTAATCCTATCCATCCTCGTCACACCCAGTGAAAATCTTAGCATCTTTAACTCTGCCACCACCAGCTCTGTCTCCTGCTTTCTGGTCAGTGCCACCGTCACCAACCCATAAAACGTAGCTGGTCTCATTACTGCCCTGTAGACCTTCCCATTTAGTCCTGCTGATACCCGTCTGTCACAAATTACTCCTGACACTCTTCTCCACCCATTCCACCCTGCCTGCACTCTCTTTTTCCCCTCTCTTCCACAATCCCCATTACTCTGTACTGTTGATCTCAAGTATTTAAACTCAACCACCTTCACCAACTCTACTCATTGCATCCTCGCCATTCCACTGACCTCCCTCTCATTTACACACATGTATTCTGTCTTGTTCCTACTGACCTTCATTCCTCTCCTCTCTAGAGCATATCTCCACCTCTCCAGGGTCTCCTCAACCTGCTCCCTACTATCGCTACAGATCACAATGTCATCAGCAAACATCATAGTCCACAGGGACTCCTGTCTAATCTCGTCTGTCAACCTGTCCATCACCATTACAAATAAGAAAGGGCTCAGAGCTGATCCCTGATGTAATCCTACCTCCACGTTGAATGCATCCGTCACTTCTACTACAGGCCTCACCACTGTCACACTTCACTTGTACATATCCTGTACAACTCTTACGTACTTCTCTGCCACTCCCAACTTCCTCATACAATACCACAGCTCCTCTCGAGGCACCCTGTCATATGCTTTCTCCAGGTCCACAAAGACGCAATGCAACTCCGTCTGGCC
Source organism: Polypterus senegalus (assembly GCF_016835505.1). NCBI lineage: Eukaryota > Metazoa > Chordata > Cladistia > Polypteriformes > Polypteridae > Polypterus > Polypterus senegalus. The sequence goes on from NC_053155.1 coordinate 151,664,420, forward strand.
TTCTCTAAACTTCTCCATCAACATCATCAGAGCAAACATTGCATCTGTGGTGCTCTTTCTTGGCATGAAACCATACTGCGGCTCACTAATCATCATGTCCCTTCTTAATCTAGCTTCCGCTACCCTGTCCTGTAACTTCATGCTGTGGCTCATTAATTATATCCCCCTGTAGTTACTACAGTCCTGCACATCCCCCTTATTCTTAAATATCGGCACCAGTACACTTCTTCTCCACTCCTCAGGCATCCTCTCACTTTTCAAGATTCCATTAAACAAGCTGGTTAAAAACTCCACTGCCATCTCTCATAAACACCTCCATGCTTCCATAGGTATGTCATCTGGACCAACAGCCTTTCCATTTTTTGTCTTCTTCATAGCTGTCCCTCCTTGCTAATCCATTGCAATTCCTGATTCACTATCTCCACATCATCCAACCTCTTCTCTCTCTCGTTCTCTTCATTCATCAGCCTCTCAAAGTACTCTTTCCATCTGCTCAACACACTCTCCTCGCTTGTGAGCATCATCTTTATCCTTTATCACCCTAACCTGCTGCACAGCTTTCCCAGCTCGGTCACTCTGTCTAGCCAATCAGTACAGGTCCTTTTCTCCCTCCTTAGTGTCCAACCTCTCATACAACTCATCATACGCCTTCGCCACCTCTCTCCTAACCTTGCACCTTATCTCCCTGTACTCGTCTACTTTCTGCATCTCTCTGACTATCCCACTTCTTCTTTGCCATCCTCTTCCTCTGTATACTCTCCTGTATTTCCTCATTCCACCACCAGGTTTCCTTTTCCTCCTTCCTCTGTCCAGATGTCACACCAAGCACCCTTCTTGCTGTCACCCTTACTACATCTGCTGTAGTTGCCCAACTGTCTGGTAACTCTTCACTACCACCCAGTGCCTGTCTCACCTCCTCCCTAAACTCAACTTCCACCATTTGATCCTTGGCTCTGCCCTCACTCTCGTCCTCCTCTTGATCTCCAATGTCATCCTACAGACCACTATCCTATGCTGCTTAACTACACTTTCCCCTGCCACCACTTTGCAGTCTTCAATCTTCTTCAGATCAACTCTTCTGCATAGGGTGTAATCTACCTGTGTGTGTCTTCCTCCACTCTTGTACGTAACCCTATGTTCCTCCCTCTTCTTAAAATACATATTCACCACAGCCATGTCCATCCTTTTGGCAAAATCTACTATCCTCTGACCTTCTTCATTCCTCTCCTTGACAACCATACCTACCCGTCACCTTCACGTCCCCACTGTTCCCTTCACCAACATGTCCATTGAAATTTGCCTCAATCACCACTTTCTGTCCCTTGGGTACAGTGTTCATCACTTCATCTAACTCACTCCAAAAATCTTCTTTCTCATCCATTGCACACCCAACTTGCATTGCATATGCACTAACAACATTCATCATCGCACCTCCAATTTCCAGCTTCATAATCATTTCTCTGCCTGACACTCTTTTCACCTACAAAACACTCTTGACATACTGTTCCTTCAGAATAACCCCTACTCCATTTCTCCTCCTATCCACACCATGATAGGACAATTTGAATCCACATCCGATCCACCTGGCCTTACTTCCCTTACATTTAGTTTCTTGCACACACAATATATCAACCTTCTTTCTCTCCATCATATCTGCTAACTCTCTCCCCTTACCAGTCATACTGCCAACATTCAAAGTTCCTACCCTCAGTTCCACCCTCTTTACCTTCCTCCTCTCCCCCTGCCTCCGGGCACGTCTCCCCCCTTTTCTTCTCATTCAACAGTAGCCCAATTTCCGCCAGCACCCTTTTGGCTAACAGTACTCGTGGCGGTCGTTGTTAACCCGGGGCTCGACCGATCCGGTATGGAAATTTGTATTGTTGTCTGTATATTGATACTGGGCAGAAATACATCAATGTATCTTTGTGTGACACAATTCATCTGCTTAAGATATCAGTATCCTAATTTATTGTATATTCCATAGTATTAGAGTAAGATTTTACTGTTAAGTGAATACTGGAGGACTACGATTACCATGGGGTATTTCACACTGTATGGAAGCCTAATTGACAAGGATCTGGCGAAAGCCCTGCAACAGTCTGGTCCCCCCATCTAAAGTTGGTTTCTACCTTGTGCCCAATGCTGCCGGGATAATCACCGTCTTACCAGTTTATGGAACAGAATAGGCAGGTTAAAATATGAATGGATGTTCCCCAGTTGTACAAAGCCTATAAACAGTCTTCACACACACACCCCATGTATTTTTGAAATTACTTTACATTTCTTATCAGAGATCTGCCTTCACTTTGACATTACAGAGTCTGTTTCTGTTGATCAGTGTCAATGCATAACAATGAAATTCACAAGTGATTCAATATTACATAACAATAAAATGTGAAAATTTCCAAGAGGGGTGAATACTTTTTATAGGCACTTTATCTGTATACTTCATAACTTTGTGTAACATTTTGTATTTTTATTGGGATGATGTCATAGATTACTTGTATCTGAGTGCCAACTTGAGATTTGGCAGGGCAGTATATCTTGTCACTTATGCCTTGGAAAAAATCTGTGGCTCTCATTTCTTGCTTGAGAAATGTTTGTATTTAATTCTGCTGAAATGCCGTCTATTAAGTCTCCTCCAAGATCAACTGCGTTGTTTATCTAAATTCTGACTTGGAGCAGATTTTAATATCATTCAGATCTGTTCAGTTCTCCTCCTAATTGCTTTTTGATGTCAATGGTTTTCTTTACACAAGGTCATTTATGCCTTTGTGGGCTTTTTAATGAGTTTGCTCCAGGCTGTCCAAGGCCATTTAAAATACTGTTTTGAAAATGAATTTTCTTGTCTAAATAATTTTGTTTGTTTTAGCAGCAGTTCTCTTATTTCACATTTGACTTGTGTGAATAAATATGAGATCTCTGCGTTTCATTGTAGTGCGGCTCTTAAAGTAACGCTCTTTGCTTTTCTTTGCTGCTATGGTGGCCCATTCATGTTCCCAGCCCACAAGTACTTATGGAACGTAATCATAGGAGGGGTATCTTGATGTGTTCTTAGTTAGCAGTTTTCATTGATCTCCTTCCCAGATAATGTCACAGGGAGTCCTGATGCAGAATAAAGTTCTTAGGGGAAATGTCTTCAATCATCACTGGGTTATCAGGCACTCCTTTTTCAAATGAGAATGAGTCACATTTTTATTATTTGGAGCCAGACTTGAATTGCTTGTGATTCACATAGCATACTCAGGCTTCAGTGTGAAGTAAATAGTGAAAGGGGTCAATTCTTGCCAGCGGATGGTCCTCTCATTGATCTCTTGCATTTGGGCAGGGAAGTTAAATCTGACTTCAAGCTGCAGCTTGGATTTTCTCCTCTAGATGCTTCCTACGTTATTGTAATAGAAATTGGTGGAAGGACTGTCTGTTGAGCTGCACACAGAGGTGTCACAGAGGGACCCCACTCCACCTATAATAATCCTAACCTCTACCCATTTATCTGTTAGTCAGGTGTCATGCTGCCTTATCTTTTCCTGACACTGACCACTGACAGACTAAACCAGGAATTATTATTTTTAGGTCCATAGAGCGTTGAAGAGTAGGGTTTGACACCCTTTCCATAACTCCCTCTGGACCCTTGATCAATCCCATCCAGGTTGTACTCTTACCCATGGCAAGAGTCTCACAAGACGTACCTTTTGCTTTAACACCTTTGGTCCATGCTAACTTCACTTTTCTTTACCGTTTCTAACCAGTCATGCAGCAAGCCGAGCAGCTCAGTACATCTCATAACAGAGTAATTCCAAGGCAAAGTGTGTTTAACCCTAAACCTTCCTATTTCTTTTGTAGAACATGCTTTTATGACTATTGTATCAAGTATCTAATTACTACATGCATAAGATATCGAATAATGTGCAGGTAATCATTTATAGTCCATTATGGTCATTCCCTATTTCAGATACCAACAATTACTGTATGTCTGGCTAAACAAATTCACCACAATCATCCATCTGCCTTCTGAAACCACTTATTCCAGTTCAAGGTTGATCACATATATTTTAACGACTTCTTAAATAGGGCAGCATTACTCAAATCATTTGAAAGCAAGATACTCTCTCTAGAATGATTCCAACTCTGTAGGAAATTATTAAATAAAATCATTTAAATTCCTGCATGGATGAAAGATCATTATTAGCACTGGACAGATGACTTGAAAATAGCCAGACATCACCGAATGGTAGCAAGTTTTCTGTTTCTAGTTATCGTTTGATTAATCAGGTCAGATCGTTTCTGGCAGATCTGTGTTAGTCTGTCACCGTTCAGCTGGAACGCTGAAAGCAATAGGAATTTGAGAGCTCTCTGGAATGATTGAGACTGACGAGGTTTTTTCCCTTAAACATGTTTCCAGTGCTTACTTTTAGTAAACTTTTCCAGATCAGGTTATGATGCTTGACAGAAGGGTGCATTTTATACCCTGAGAAAATTATTCTTTACTTTAGCATGATTATGGGGAGAAAATGGATAGAAGACTATGTGTGTGTCCACCTTTGGCTCAAGATATACAGGTAAAATGACTTATCTATATATATATAATTCACTAAGGGCACGCAAGACAGAGAGCGCAAGCAAGACAGAGAGCCCCGCCTGCCAACTCACAGAGCCCCGCCCACCAACTCTAAGACCATGGGATACGTTCGACAGAGACCCACCCGCCAACTGTAACCCTCCTCCTGCGTCCACCATCGCTCTCGAGGCATGTGCACTGCTTGCTCATGTGCCCGCACGCAACAACTCACCGAAAACAGCCTCAGTCGCTTTCGTCTGTGCTACATTCCACATGACAGAGACACACACACACGCACACACACGCACGCACGCGAGAGAGAGAGACACACACATACACACACACACACACACACGAGAGAGACACACACACACAGACAGACAGGCGAGAGAGACACACACACATAGGCGCGTGCGTGCATTGTTTCAATGTTACTTTTCTTGGTTGGTTATTAAATTACGGATTTTTCAAATGTTCATTTTTTTCTCTGTGCTTAAAACTCATTAAAAAAAGTGTTTTTAGCGAGCGGTTCGTAGCGCTATAGCGCAAACTCTTGCAGTGTTAGTTTTCTCTGTTGTTCAAGGTTTTCTCAGTGTTATTCAATGTTTTTACATTTAGTTTACTATTACGCTGTGCATTCTATGGTATAATTAACTATATTTGTGCTTACAAACTTAAAAAAATATATATTTATATACAGTTCATACGGTATGGAACGGATTAATTGTATTTACATACAATCCTATGGGGGAAATTACTTTGGTTCATGACCAAATCGGTTTATGACCAGAGTTTTGGAACACATTATGGTCGTGAACCGAGGTTCCACTATATATATATAATCGACCAAGTCGCCAGACCATGGGGTACGCACAACAGAGCCCCGCCCGCCAACTCTTACCCTCCTCCTGCATCCACCCTCGCTCTCGAGGCATGCGCACTGCTTGCTCATGTGCCCGCCCCCAACATGTCACCAAACACATCCTCACTTGCTTTGGTCTGTGCTACAATCCACTTGCAGCTGTGAGCCACGTTGACTGTTCACGTTGATAATGATGTGGCATATGCTACGCCGCAGGTTGGCTAGTAGAGGATATTATGAATCTAAGAGCAATGAAGAAAAGGGCAAACTACACAGAGAATAGAATGAACTTGATGTTTCCTCTTTAAACTCTTAATTTAATTTGAATTGATGCTATATTGAACATTACCATTGGCCAGATTCAATGAACTGTCCACATTTCAGTGCAATGTATTAGTTCACTCACAACCCAGTACTTCACATACAATATTGTGTTACAAAAATGTACGACTGGGAAACAACATTTGATAGCCAGGGGTTGGTGTTGTCATTTAATGCCTCTCTTCTACCTTCTTCTACAGACAGAATTATTGACGGACTGGCCTCCAATGACATCACTTCTGGTTTCTGTTCTACTGAACCCATCTATTTCACTGAGTCTCCTTAAAAGCTTCCATCTTGGAACAGTCTAATGAAGACCATTTAACGAAGACTTGTTTTGCCCATTGATCTTTATTTTTGATTTCAGGCATCATAATATATGGGGTTCTTTCCTGTACCCCACACCTTCATGATCTTTTTTTGTTTGGTCTTTTACAATTGCTAAAATAAAACACAACCAAAATTCAGACATACACACAGCTCATTCTGTGAAAATGTATTTGCCCCTTCCAGATTTTCTGTATAATTACAAATTTTTGACACTGAGTGTCTTCAGGTCTTCAACAGTAGATAAAAGGCATTTGAATGAACAAAACAATAGTTTTCTACTTACAGTATGTCATCTGTCTAAGGAACTAAAGTATCCAACACCAACTGGCACTGAGTAACAAGTAATTGCCTCCTTACTCTTAATAACTGGTCTGGCCACCTTTATCTCAGTGACTTCAGCCAAACTCTTACTTGAACTCAATACTGGACTTTTGCATTCCTGTGGAGGAATTTTCACCCTCTCCTACTTGTAGAATTTGGATAATACAGAAACACTTTGAGCATGCATTGATTATTTTAGGGTTAGGGTTCTCTGAACATGTCCATTTGGTTTAAATCTGACTAAGCAAGTCCAAAGCCTTACATTTTCTTTCCTTTTTTTCACAGTCATTCTGATATGAACTTAATTTTATGTTTTGAATCTTTATCTTGCTGCAACACTACAGCTCAACTCAGAGCGGAGAAGGTGGGGGTGCACTTGGGGCTTTTAGCTAATTTTTTACTGATCATGAATTGATTTGTTTGCAGTTGTTCCCCTCTTCACACCCTGTCACATTTCACAACTTTTTCAGCAATTTTCAGTTGCAGACTTCATTTACATAATCTTACTGAAGTTGTGGTGCACCATCGTGACCAATAGTCGTCTCGTCCAAGGGTTTACAAAGTGAGTCCTGGGGGCCCACTTTGGGTTTTTGTTCCAGCCAGATTCATAATCAATGACAAAAACTGATAACACTGATCTCATTTAATTAGCTGGTCATTTTTTTCCCACTTTTCTACATTCAGAAAAGCACAACAGCATGCTTTTTACATTTATTAGTCATTTAGAAATATTTCTGTTTTTGCAATAGATTTAAATGCTTAACTCTCTTTTTTTAATTTCATTATATTTTCTGTGCAGTTTGCTCCCTTCATTGTATCTTAATAATAACATTTAAAAATGAGAAGAGCAGACAACCAGCAAACAGCACTGCATCATGACAGACTGCAACTACTTTAGCGTCAGACCCACTAATTAGTAAATAATTGATTAATTAAACACTTAGAACACCCTGAAAAGTAGAATCAAAATCAAGATGAAAATATTGTTAAAATGAAAAAAATGAATTATTCCCATATAACTGCTTAGTACATTTTAATCATTTTTTTTTTTTTTTTGCCAAACTCACTTTTTCATTTTTTATATTGTTTCAAAAACATAGAATCTGGAAAATAACAGTTCACTTAATTAGCCAAAGAGTCTAATTAAAAACAGAAGCTGGTTGGAACAAAAAGCTGCAGCCACAGCAGGTCTCCAGGGCCGAGTTTGAAAACCCCTGGGCCTCATGTATAAACGGTGCATATGCACAGAAATGTTGCGTAAGAAAGTTTCCACGTTCAAATCGCAATGTATAAAACCTAAACTTGGCGTAAAGCTATGCACATTTCCACTGTACCTCATACCCTGTCGTACGCAAGTTCTGCGCTTGGTTTTGCAGACTGGCGGCACCCAATATCAAAGCAGTGCTACTATTCCTGTGTGGTTACCCTTTATTTCTTAGATCCACATTCCTGATGCGGCTTTATACATACATTGAAACTAACTGCATATTGTTTATTAGTGTAATGCATCTGATTGTAATTAACCTGTAACAATATAATGGTCCAGGGAACAGCCATAGTATTCCAAATACCATAACTGCTTTAGCGTTGTTACTCTCACTGCACCTTCTTTTTTTTCTTTCAGCTGCTCCTGTTAGGTGTTGCCACAGCGGATCATCTTTTTCCATATTACTCTCACTGCACCACTCGGAGTATTTTTACACTGTATCTGATTGTGAATCACAGCAGCAGCTGATCGGAAAGAGAATTATCGGTATACAGCTTTAAGGACATGCTGCCTCAGCCACGGCAAAACGTTTCAAAGCCTTTCCTGTATGGATCTCGCGGTTCAGAAACCGTTTCATCCCAAGAACTATAAACGCACTCAATCAAGTGCTCCTTGTAGAACTGTTTGTACTTACAAGTACAATTACCTCACTGTAAACTTGCACTACAGTTATAATATTGCACAACCTGCGCCACTTTATAAAGCGCGTATTTACATAAGGTGATGATATCATTTTTAAGATGAAATGCAGCAAAATATGTTGATTATATTATACAGATAAAACTTTAACTTCATTTAAATTATCTGTATTGTTAATAATTAAACATGTGAGGACATGGTGCCGCAGCGCTAGCAAGTTTACGTATTGTTTCTGCCTTGCGCGCTGTATATTTGCCGAGACTGGCGTGACACTGGAAGGATAGACGGATAGAATAATTAAACACGTACTATGAAGATATTTCAATGTTTCTTAAACGTTTTGAAGAATCGTTGTTGTAAGCTTACAGATGGCTTAACGTTTATTACAGCTGATTGTGCGGCGATTGGGTATTTGGGGAAAGAAAAGTAAGGACAGGAATTGAAGGATAATACGTTTGAAAGAGACAGTACTGCTGCAATAAATTATTTCATTGAAGGTCGCGCATGGCGCAGCAGCATCTTGTGTGAGACATGACCAATCACTGTGCCATCGTGTTTCCATGTTTAATAACATGCTTTCATTCCAATCATCATGAAAATGATATCACGTATACATCTCAGCATTTTAATTATTCAGAGAGCTGTAATATCATGAATGTAATGGATTCTTTGTCCTGTCGGAGAAAGAGAAAGAATGGAAGCACGTAGTGATTCATACACACAGAGCACATAGAAGATCAAATACAAAGCAAAGCATTTAACATGCTACTTTAGTTATGATGGGATTTGAGAAACTAGTAAATTAAACGATTTTAAGATGAAGTTAATGATGTTATACTTTAATGGCAAAATAAACTACGTGATTAAAGTGTAAATTTTGAGATTAAAGTTGACATTTCGTACTTTTTTCCCACTGTGTGCCTATTTTTTTTTGTCTGAACCCTAATAAGCTTTCATATGACACTCAGACGGTGGGCTACAACTCGCCTTTTCATGGCAAAATTTAATATGTGACTTCTTTTTTTATTTCAGGCACTGTGCGACTTTGTGAACTTGAGCTTTGAAGTTTCTCCGACACTCTATGTCACTTAATCAACTTCCTTTTGTTGTTTATTCCACTGTTTATTTGAACAAATAGTATGTTTTTCCTTGCCTCCACTTGGTATTTGCTGAAATTCTTATATTTTCCCCCATGCTTTTCCCATTGTCTTTTCACAGAACGCTGAGCTTAAGGGCTATTTATATTGATTTGCATATTCAAATAGGCGTAATTCTGGGAGGAGACAGGGCGGAACAGCAGGCACGTGCATGAGCGTTACTTTTCACGCTGACTGGGATTTATGTAGTGGAAGAACACGGAAGTTGGAGTACACACAGATTCCTGCATCTAGATATTTCTGTGTGTAGGCACATTTCGGCTTTTGTGCTCATGTCATGTTATAGTGCAAATTCTACGCATGGCGTTCTGCATGAGCCCCCCTGGTCTAGTCAAACCAGTCTGTCACTCGACTGGACAGGTTTGATTTTGTCTTTACTGGTAGACATGGGATCTTGAGCACGTGAGAGCTGATAACAATTGAGGGCTCAGTCAGAAGTACAATGCATATAATGCATCAAAGAGGAATAAGGAATGCCAGTGTCTCAAGTCTTTCAAAACAGAACATATGTCTTGTGTATACTGTTCTATGTATTATAACAGACTGGAAAAAGGGATAAATTGCTGATGATATTGTAATATGTAGCGATAGTAGGAAGCAGGTTGAGGAGACCCTGGAGAGGTAGAGATATGCTCTAGAGAGGAGATGAATGAAAGTCAGTAGGAACAAGACATAATACATGTGTGTAAATGAGAGAGAGGTCAGTGGAATGGTGAGGATGGAGTAGAGTTGGCGAAGGTGGATGAGTTTAAATACTTGGGATCAACAGTACAGAGTAATGGGGATTGTGGAACAGAGGTGAAAAAGAGAGTGCAGGCAGGGTAGAATGGGTGGAGAAGACTGTCAGGAGTGATCTGTGACAGACTGGTATCAGCAAGAGTGAAAGGGAAGGTCTACAGCAAGAGTTTCCAAACATTTTTCGGCTGCAGACCCCTTTACCAAAAACTTTTAAAGCCATCGACCCCCTAGTCATTTGCTTTACTTACTCAAATTAATACATTTGGATAGTACTCGATATTAAATATTTCACTAGATATCAAACTATTCATTTTAATCACTTGTAATTAATGATTGAAAAAGATAAAAGGACTACAGAATATGGCATTATCTTGTGCAACATTTAATATTGAAACCTGCAGTAACAAAAATTAAAGCAAAAAAAAGTTTTTTTTTTACATTTTTGACATTTATGAAATAAATATGTAAATTCAAAATAAGTACAAATAGCCCAAGCTGTACTGTCTGCATTTCTTTTTTGGTTCAGTCATATTATGTGAAGAAATAAAAACTTTTATTAACAAACAATTTCGACAGCCCCTGTGATAAAAAAAAACTAATAAAGTATGTACTTACTTGAAACCGAAGATTTTTCTTCAAACTCGAATAAATAAACTGTGTCCTCTGATTTTCTTTTTCGTAGCACTGCTTTTCAATAAATAATTATATTCAAAGTTAAAATCACAAATAAGTACATGTCACATCAAGCGAACCAATTTATAGTGTTTTATGAAAGCATGACCGTACAAGACTGAAAGATTCTGCTAATATCGAATATCCGTCGTCTCATCCCACCGCGAGCAAGTGTGGACATTTAACGGTTTTTCATGTCCGCACTTGCTTTGATACGTTCGATACGACAATGCACAGACATGTTTGTGTTACACGTATTTTCATGCATTCTTACGTGTGACTCTTTTAATGACACCTTTTACCTTTTTATTCTCAAGTTTGGTATGAAATGTGTTTTCATCAAAAAAGTTTCTTTTTTGAATTATTTTACTTCTTAATTAGGTACCTGTTGGAATCATAGATATTTTGAAGTAACAAACAAATCGCAGTATTAAAGGGGTCTATTTTTGCTGCCGTTGACCCCCAAATTTTTTTATTGAAACTAGTGACCACTAGAAAGTTGAAAACGACTCCAGGGGGTCGATATCGACCACTTTGGGAACGCTTGGTCTACAGGATGGTAGTGAGACCAGCTATGTTATATGGGTTGGAGACGGTGGCACTGACCAGAAAGCAGGAGACAGAGCTGGAGGTGGCAGAGTTAAAGACGTGGGTGTGACGAGGATGGATAGGATTAGAAATGAGTACATTAGAGGACGGTTGGGAGACAAAGTCAGAGAGGCAAGATTGCGTTGGTTTGGACATGTGCAGAGGAGAGATGCTGGGTATACTGGGAAAAGGGTGCTAAGGATAGAGCTGCCAGGAAAGAGGAAAAGAGGAAGGCCTAAGCGAAGGTTTATAGATGTGGTGAGAGAGGACATGCAGGTGATGGATGTAACAGAACAAGATGCAGAGGACAGAAAGATATGGAAGAAGATGATCCACTGTGGCAACCCCTAACTGGAGCAGCCAAAAGAAGAAGAAGAAGATTGGAGTTGAACTCATTGTACATGGAAAATATTCACATGGGTACTCAGAATGTGTCAATTTTGTAATACTTTGGAAATGTGAAACTAGGCTGGTAAGTCTTCATGGAGTTTTGTGAATTGTTATGCCCTGCAATTTCTAGTCTTGTAAATTGACATCCTTTTGATGATGAAATCAGCAACTTTCAATCAATAAGTTTGACATCTCTGCTGCTTAAGACTTCAACAGGCCTTTGGGTGATGTAGCTCCTTAACAGGGAGCTGATCATACTTTTAATAATGCAGCTAGTGGACATCCGGTCATTTCATGTAGGGCAGTATGTCTCACTCTCACTATAGGGATGTGGAGACTCGATTGTTTTATTGAGCTTGGTGTTGTGGAGGGATGTCCCCCTTGGTCATTTCAGTGCAAGGAGACTCAGTTGTTTTATTGAGGTCTCAGGTGGTCATTTTGGCATGCAGAGACTCTTTTAAGCAGCTGGGATTGCTGAAAAGGCCCCCTGCCATCACAGGCCTCTAAGCACTGTGAAAACTCTTGAGGGTGTAGCAGCCACTCCACATGACACAGACAGACGCAAGAGGCAAACTGATAAAAACACAAATGTTTCTTTTTATTTTGTTTCTTCACATGTGGGCAACATGTCCCCCGTTCCCACAAGTATAACACAGTCCAAAAGCACAAACCCACATAATACTCTTCTTCTCTATTCTTTTTCTTTCTTTTCATTCTCATCCACTCCTCCTTGGTAAGCTTTGTCTCCCTCCTCCCAACTCTGGCTCCCCGAGTAGTGTCTGCTGGCCCCTTTTATAATGCCCCTGGAAGTGCTCCAGGCACTTGATGATGTATGTGGTGGACGAACCGCCCATAAGGACTCAGAGGTTGCTGCAGCACCTGCTGGTGGTGCCCACGGATCCCAACAGGGCTGCAACAACCTCCAACTCCTATGGAGCCCTGCAGGAGTCCTAGGTACCACTATAACCCAGGGGGGCTGCCATGTAGCGCTCCCCCGGGCCTCCCAGTGTGTAGAAGTCCCAGACGAACAAGGGTCCTGGCCATCCACCACAGCACATACCCAGAACACTTGATGGTAGAGCCACCCCACCTCCGAATAAAAGTTATATAAAATGCCCCTGACTTTAAGGAAGTTTAAATGATAGATTATCACTATAGCATACCTCTCAAAATTACAAGATGAACAATTAAAAAAAAATACATTCATCTCATTTTACCTGCCAACAACAGTCCCACATTTTGACAATGACACAATTTTCATACTTTCAGCTCTGTACACCACCACAAGAGATTTGAAACAAAGCAATCAAGATGTCATTCAAGTATAAACTTTCAGCTTTAATGTAAGGGTTATCACAAAAGTATCATATGAGCTGTTTAGAAAAAACAGACATTTTTATACAAAACCATCAATTTTCAGGGGCTCAAAAGTATTTGAATATTTGGCTGACAAGCTACTCCATAGGCACATGTGAGTAGGCCCCTCATTATTTCATTAACTATTAAGTAGGTAGAAGGTCTGGAATTGATTCCAAGTGTGGAATTTACATTTGGAAGCTGTCACTGTGAGTTCTCAATTTGACATCCAAAGAGCTGTCCATGTAAGTAAAAACAGTTTATCATTATATTGAGAAAGCAGGAATGGTCAAATCAACCATCTGGTACATTCTTAAAAATAAGGAACACACTAATGAACTCAGCAACACCAGAAGTTTTGGAAAACCACAGAAGACAACTGTTCTGGATGATTGTAAAATTCTGCCATTGGTGAAGAAGAGCACCTTCACAACATTTAGCCAAACAAGGAACACTCTCTGGGAGGTAGACCTATCACCACCAAAGTCTACAATCAAAAGCAAACTTCATGAGAGTAAAGGCAGGGTTTACCACAAACTGCAAACCACTGGTAAGTCTTGAGCATAGGAAGGGCAGATTAGACTTTGCCAGAAAACATTTTTAAAAGCCTGTCCAGTTCTGGAACACTTTTCTTTGGACAAAGGAAACTAATATTAATACAGTGGAACCTCGGTTTGCGAGGTTTCGTTCGTTTTGTTCTGGAAACGTGCTCGCAGTTCAAAGCACTCGTATATCAAAGTGAATTTCCCCATAAGAAATAATGGAAACGCAGATGATTCGTTCCACAACCCAAAACTATTCAAATGATTAATACAAAATATAAAGTAAAAATACATAAAACAAATTAACCTGCAGTTTACCTTTAAAAAGAATCATGGCTGGTGTGAGTTTCTAAACTCTTGTGGGATTCCACCCAACGGGACGACATGCGGTAGAGTGTCCCAAAGCAATCGCTGTCTCCCAGCTCTGTAACAGTTCGGCGTATAAGCGTATCCAAAAAGATCGCGGACATGCTATAAGCGCCTGCCATCAATGGGTGATACAAGGAACATTATAAAGATCCCGCTACAATAAATAACCGCGCTGTTGCTGTTTCAAGCTGAATAAAGCTGGCATTGTACTGAGAGTACTGAGACTCGGCTTCGTGGTTTGTGGCGCAAGACGGGGACTCGCACTTCACAGAACACACGTGCGCTCACACACACAGTCACAATGCTGTAGTAAACAGTATACGCTTGTACAGATGTTGACTATATGAGTGAGGCACGCAGACTGAGATGGAGAATAGGAGACGATTGCCCTCGTGAGAGAGAGAGAGAGAGACAGAGACGGAGACGCGGACGCGTGAGCGAGAAATAAGGAGATAGAGAGAGAGATAAGGAGGGAGAAGAACCATCAGCTCAGTTGTGATCACATGACGCTCAGCAGACAAAGTGTATCCATACTACTCGTATTGCAAGACATCGCTCGTTTATCAAGTCAAAATTTATTAAAAAAATTAGCTCGTCTTGCAAAACACTCGTAAACTAAGTTACTCGCAAACCAAGGTTCCACTGTATACCAGAATGCTGGAAAGTGAAGAGTATAGAGAAGAGAAGAAACAGCTCATGATCCAATGAATACCACATCATCTGTAAAACATGGTGGAGGCAGTTTTATTGCATGATCATGCATGGCTGCCAACGGAAGTCGTCCACTGGTGTTTATTGATGATATGACTGCTGGCAGAAGTCAAGGATGATTTAGGAAGTTTATAGGGTTATACTATCTTCTCAGATTCAGCCAAATGCTGCGAAACTGGTAGGACGACGCTTCACAGTACAGACAGACAACGGGCAAAAATATATTGCAAAATCAAACACAGTGCTTTTCAAAGCAAAGAACTGGAATATTCTTCAATGACCATGTCAATCAACTGACCTCAACTCAATTGGACATGTATTTCACTTGCTGAAGACAAAACTGAAGGAAGAAAGTCTAACAGTCAAGTAACAACTGAAGACAGCTGCAGTAAAGGGCTGGTAAAGCATCAGTAGGGAGGAAACCCAGTACTTTGAGAAGACCAAGGTTCTAGACCTTATGCAGTCATTGACTGTAAAGGATTTTCAAACATGTATTGAAAATAATTTTTATATTTATGATTGTTAGTTTGTCTAAATACTTTTGAGCCCCTGAAAAAATGCTTCATACAATATTCTTGTTCAACAGTTCTCAAACTGTGAGGCACGCCCCCCTGGGGTGGCGCTGAAGCTGTACAAAGGGGCATCCAATAAATGAAGAAGACATCAAAATTAATTTTTTACATTTTTTTTTCAATTTTAAATTTGCAAGTATATAATCACAATGAATGCATTATAACTAAAATTTAAAATAAAACATTTCTAAGGCATAGATCTAATGACTAATATGTGCCTGTTTTAAAGTACACAGCCTGTCCAGGGTTGGTTTGATATTCGAGAAAGACACTCTGAGCTCCTTTTCTGTTTGAAGTTTTTTTCTATGACAAGCGGTGCCACTGCTGCTGCTTTTATAGTCGTGTATTTTCAATCCAGAAAGTTCGAGATGTATCGGTTATCTGTCACAAACATTCGGGTAACAGTAGATCAGCTGATAATGCGGTGCGACTGCACCACATTGGCAGCGTAGCCTATATTGCCAAATTGAGTTAAATAATTTACTGCATATTTTCATGATGCAACTAATAACGATATGGTATTTGTCGGACGAAAATACGTTCGTCTTGCGCAGATTCACTTCATCGGTGTCCTCATTTACGAGATTTTTGAAAATGAAAACATATTTAATCATTTCTTTACATTAAAAAAATAATTAAATAATTGTTTTTGGGATTAGAATTACTACCAAAAACCACACAAGGCATTTTAACAGTTATTAAAAGCACTTTAAAAAAAAAATGCAAATATTTCATCGAAGTTAGCCAAACACATGTAAATTTTATGGAAGTAAAAATGATAAGATGCCGTGACACCGCACGAGTATCATACCTTTGTTAGTTGTATCATGGGTTATTCTCATCTATCTTATATTATGCAGAGGGTGCAGAATTATTCCAGGTAGAAAACGGGGGAGTGCGAAATACGAAAGTTTTTTGTTCTTGTTAAACCCCTTGAATTAAATCTGAAAGTCAATACTTCAGTCAAATAGTGCATATTTCAAATCCATAACGGTGGCACACAGAGCAAAAATTATAAAAATTGTGTCACTGTCCAAATGCTTTCGGACCTAACTGTATGATGTGCACCATATTGTTTTAGTTTTAATGCCCAGCCTGTCATGTGGCACCTTATCAATAATCAATTGATAAATAATATCATCAGCTCCACTTTGATCACCCCTTTTGTTTCTTCATCATAGAATTCCAGGATATTAGTAAAACATGACCTCCCTCTTCCGAACCCATGGCAACTGTTCAGAAAATGTGCGGCTCAATCTTATCCTTACCAATTCCTTCCATTAATTTTCCTGTGATGCACATTAAACTTACTAGCCTATCGTTGCTTGGCCCGGACACCCAATTAATATAACAGGTTATATTTTCTATTTTTCAGTCCTTCAGAATCTCTCCAGTGCACAGTGACTTCCTAAAAATATGGGTTAAGGTTTTATACAGTAAATGTACTTGTTAGCCTCCTTAAGAACTCTAGAGTAAATATTATTTGGTCCTAGTGATTTGTTAATTTAAGCCTTTTTAATCTGAGCAGTACTTCTCCCTCTAAATTTTCCAAATCACTCAAAACCTCCTAAGTAGTCCCGTTTACCTCTGGGAGGTTATGTACTCCCTCACTTACAAAGGCCTCAGAAAAATGCACGTTTAGAGCGTCCGCTATTTCATTGTCTGAATCTTTTAATTCCCCTTTACTATTCCTGATGAACTTGACTTCCTCCTTAACTGTTCTTTTACTACTAAAATACTGAAAGAATCTCTTAGGGTCTTCTTTTGCCTTATCTGCTATATTCCTCTCCAGCTGTCTTTTAGCCTTCCTGATATCCTTCTTAATGGTTGCCCTCATGTTCTCATACGCTCTGCGATCCACTTTGGAATTATTACTCTTATACGCCTTATACAAGTGTTTTTTTCCTTTGCACTTTCTTTTTTAACTCTTTATTAACCCACTGCTTAGTTTTTTTTGATTTCCTGTTAATTCCAAATTTAGGTATGTCCTGCATTACATGTAAAACATTTTTAAACCTGTTCCACTGCTCCTTGACTGTCTCCACACTTAAAGGTTTATCCCAGTCTTTAGACTCTTCAGACATTGTTGCATCTGCTCAAAATTTGCCCTACCGACGTTAAACTTGACAACTTTAAGTCTTTGCATCTGCACTCTTTCAAAATACTGAGAAATGTATTATATTATGGTCACTTGACCCTAGTGGTTCAAACACTTCTATACCCTCAATTCTATCTTGACTTTTACAAAATACTAAATCCAGACAGGCTTCACACCACGTTGGTGCTTTAACATGCTGTGTTAATTATTTAGTATAATACAAAAGGCAACCCAAGTAAGCACAATGCACAGTTTTTAAAATATCATTTGATTTATTGAAGGAACAAAAATCACCAGCACCTACTGTATATCACCCATGTGAAAAAGCAATCGCCCCCCTAAACTTAATACTTATTTATGCAACTTTTTGCAGCAACAACTGCAATGAAATGACTTCTTATCGCTGTGGAGAAAGTTTGACCCACTCGTCTCTACAGAATTGTTTTAATTCAGCCACATTAAAGGGTTTTCAACTATGAAACGCCAATTTAAGGACCCACACAAATCTCAATGGGGTTCAAGTCAGGACTTTGAGTGGGCCCCTCCAAAACCTCTTGTGCTTTGTATTGTTGTCCTACACCATAACCCAATTGTACTTGGACTTCATGGACTGATGACTGGACATTCTCCTTCAGTACTTTCTGGTAGAGAGTTGAATTCATGTTTCCCTCAGTGATGGTGAGTCAGCCATTCCCTGAAGCAGCAAAGTATCTCCACATTCATCACATTACCACTGCAATATCTGACTGTGGGCATGATGTTCTTATTATTGAAAGATGTGTTAGCTTTACGTTAGATGTAATGAGACCCAGATCTTCCACAACGTTCCACTTTTGCCTCATCAGTCCATACAACATACACCAATGTTAGACAAGCCTTTATGGTTAATTGTTTAGCAGTGGTTTTCACCCTACAAATCTCTACCATGGATACCAATGTTACTCAATGTATTTCCAATGATGGAATCATGAACGCTGTCATTAATTGAGCTGACAGAGGCCAGCAGTCCCTTAGATGTTCATCTGGGTTCTTCTGTGGCTTCATAGATGCGTTTTCTTAGTGATCTAGGAATAATTTTGCTACGCCTGCCACTTCTGGGCAGATTTACCAACTCATCCAAGTTTTCTCCATTTGGATGTGATGGTTCTCATGGTGGTTCAGGGGAGCCCCAGGGTTTTTGACATTGCTTTGTAACCTGTTCCTGACTTATATACCTCAGAAACTTTCTTTCTCAAGTCTTCTTGAACATCTTTTAATTAAAGTATTGTAAGCTGCTAATTAAAACCTTTTACCCAACTTCACATTGCTGGAAACGTTCCATTTAAGTGAAATTTAGATTCCATAGGGCTATCAGCAGTCAAGCTTGGGGGTGTCTAGACTAAGTAATTTTCTATTTGAATTTGATTATTTGATGGATTGATTGAATGAGGGGCAATTTCTTTTTCACAAAGGTGTTATAGGTGTTGTTAAATGCTTTTCCTTCATTAAATCAATTTTCAGACTGTGTATTGTGTTTACTCAGGTTGTCTTTTGTATTATACTAAATATGTCTGGAGTTGTGTAATGAATAAGAAAAAATAGAGGAACTCAGGACAAGGCAAATACTTCTTCATGGAGCTGTATGTACTTATCTACAGTAACAAATTTCAAGATCTCTAATTGTAAATATGGCATTCTCAAATTCACTTAAGCTAATTCTAATTTGATGGTGGGTAGTGCCCCCAACCCTGGATTTGGTCAATGCAGGGTATAGTCACTCACACATATTAGGTAGACTGAAGAAATCCCGAGTACCTGCAGAAAAACCTATGTAGACATGAGGAGAAAGTACAAACATCAACTGGGCAAAGGGTTCAGATTCAGGATACCAAATTCTGTGAGACAGCCTAACCACTGCATTACCACTGCAGATCATTTACATTTCAAAATAAAATAGATGTTAATTATAAGCCAAACTGAAGTGATCAAGTTTAAGGCAGAATGACAAATATATCTTTTATTCATATAGTGTCTTGCACTTTCTGCCTTAAACTTATGAAGAGAATAGCAGTTGCTTGAACACTCGGTCCCTTGGCACAGCTGCAGAACATCTACTGTAAGAAGATGAGCCCATAAGCCAGCAGCACAGCACTTTATACAGCAGCATCTAC
The DNA here is from genome assembly GCF_016835505.1 of Polypterus senegalus. Taxonomy (NCBI): domain Eukaryota; kingdom Metazoa; phylum Chordata; class Cladistia; order Polypteriformes; family Polypteridae; genus Polypterus; species Polypterus senegalus. Next base: position 151,684,061 of record NC_053155.1, read on the forward strand.
TGGCACAGAGCAGAACTGCAAAAATGCCTGGAGTCAGATAAAATAGATCAACCATTAGGGAAAAAGATAAAGAGTGTAACTGATCCTTTGATTTAAGAGAGCCTAACAGTCACTTGCGGATATTGTGAATTTTGACAGAGACTGCTTCCGCGATATTGATGTATTTGCAGAAAAAAATGACAAGAAATGAAAAGTAATTCAAAAGCAGAAGGGACCAGCAATTTTGTGGGTGAGTATCTAAATAATTTAAACTACAACATGGAAATTACTTGAGAGACATAACAAAAATGAAGAAGCAGGCTGTGTTGCATAAAGATTAACTGGGTAAGGCAGTAAGGCTGCTGTACAGCAGACTTCCCTCTTAGGAATTATGGGAGCTTAAATAATTATCAGGAGGGATTACAGCCTGCTGTAGTGGCCTGGGGTCACTGGGATACTTAACAATCTAATGCATTACTGGCAGTGGGCTAAGCATTCCAAACATGTTATGAATGAGGGAATGTTAAGAATAAAGGGATATGATGTTAAAACTCAAATAAATAAATGAATACAGTGGATCGGGACTGTTATTTTAAAATGAGTAGGATTTTCGGGACTTTCAAAACTGTTATTTTGGAAGAATTAAGTGGATAGGACTGGCAAGCTTTGCTGGTCTGACTGGCCTGTTCTTGTCTAGATTGTTCTAATGTCCTAATGTTCTAATACGTCTAAGGAGTAACAAAAATATAAAGTCATAGAGTGATCAGTTATGATAACTCCAAATACACAGTAGTCCATAGAGCTGCTAATAAACAATAAGGTTTTTATGTGCATCAGCACTATACCATAGTCCTGCCATGCTGTATTTAATCAAATAAAGAATAGAAAAGACCAATAAGAATAAACTGGTGGATGACAAGACAACATTGACCTTAATGACAAATGATCCCCTCAGTTTATCCACCCATCCATTTCCTAAATCTGTCTAACACAAGTCTGGGCTCAAAGAATTCAAAGTCTGATCCTACAGGATCAGGTGCAAAGTAAGAACCAACTCTGCCTCTTGTGAAAGTCCATCATAGCGCCCACTGACTCAACTATCCCAACACGGTGTATATTCCAGTTAGTGCAACCTGCGACTGTTTGGTAAATGGGAGGAATCTGGAGAGCAACCCAAAGGACACATGAAGAATGGACCAACTGTCTGGACTGTGGCTGGGGTGGGATTTGAAGCTATGACTCTGAATCTTTAAGACGACACATTTCACTATTGTGATGCCCTCTTTTTGTCTAATTGTTGACCTTGTAATGAGCGAATAAGTCTGGGTCCTTTGCAGAAGTAAGTCATTTTTGAATTACTTTGAAAGTTGAAAGGAGCTGGAGGTCCAGTGCAATAGAAAAACAAGGCCCTGATGATGCAAAGTTCACAAGTGGATCAAAAAATATAAAAACTCACACTGAAGGGGGAGACTGAATTAAATTGGCAGAAGAAGGTGCTGGAGGTGGGACTCCAATAGAAAATGGAAGCAGAGATAGGTGGATCTTACAGAAAAGGAAGCACTAAATGTGAGGTGGTTCAACAGAGGGTTCAGCATACATGAGTGTTTTCATGCAAATGGTTCAACAGCAGGCACTGGAGTAGATGGCTCAACTGAAATGGCAGCAAAGACTGGAGACTTGGGTATGGCAGCTGGTGACTTCATGTTGGGATTGGTTGAGGGTTTCATGGAATAACACTGGTAGGCAGCACAGTGTACATTTAAAATATACTTTATAGAACCAGCAAGTGATTGTAAGTGACTTTCTAAATCAAAATTTTCCAAATTAAAGATACTATTCAAAAATTAGGAATAACATTTCTATATGTAATCCTCCATTGCTAATGAATCATTTTTTTTTCTTGTGGTTTTGTCTTATTGTTTAACACATAACAGAAATATAAGATATCTTTGTATTTGTCTATAGAAAATTCAGTTTGGACTGAGATACTTCTCAGGCAACATTTTTTTTCTTTTGTAGGGTTTTGGCCTTATGTTGTGAATTGTTGCCAGCTCACAAACTCAGAAGTGGCCTCAAAAAACAAAGCCAGGCCTGCACCTTTCTCAGGGCTGACTCCAATAGACTAGACTTCACCAACTTCATCAGCTTGGCCCCAAACTCAAAAGGCAGGCCCAAAAAGGGGGCAAAGACTTTAAAATCTCAAATGTCAAAGGGAGAAAATTATGAAAAGCTTCTCATCAAAGTAAACTCAACAGAGTTACTTTAATATTTTTAAAGGTAGGAAAGTAGGACCAAAAGACAAAGCAGGAAAACTGAGAAAAAATAAAAGGTCTTGCCCAGAAAGGCAAAGTCTAAAGCAAATGCATTCAATGAATTCAAACCCAAAAGACAGTACCATGCGAATGAAGCTGGGGTCAAAGCCAATAATTTCAAATACCAAACAGAAGCAAAAATCAAAAGCAAGAACTGAAACAAAGACGCACCCCTGCCTGTGGCTCTACAGCTCCTTTATTTGCATGATGGAATGCCAGCTCATACCATAAGTGTTTCATACTTGGCTAATGTGACTTGTTACAAAGTTGTTGTGCCCAGCTACCATTTCCAACTTTTTGAAATGTCATATAATTCTTTGAAAAGGAAGTGGATCTGGTGGCTCTCCTTAAACACTTGCCGGGTCCAGTAGCTCAGCTGCATAGTCAACAACCCTGGCTAAATGCAAAATGAGAAGAAGGAAAACTGGAGACCTACTGTCTCCTTGAGGACTTCCTGTATGTCTCTGAGACCCTGTCTACCAGGTGGGATGGGTTGTCCCACCTCATCAGTACTGCAGTTAAGCACTTCCTTTCCCACTTCCTATGTGGAGTCTTTTTCTCCCAGCAGGCAGTGATGTTCTTTCTCTCTTCTCAACTCTCTACTCCATTAGCTGCTTGCAGGGAGACAGCATTAAACACTAATTCAGGGCTGAGCTCCAGTAGAATTTCTGTGGTTGGGGCAGCTTTTCATTTGCTCCAGTGACAGGATGTGTCACTAGATCTGGTTTAGAGAAGGTTTATAAACTATTTTGGCTCTGCTAAGACATGGCGGTGCGGTGTGAGTCATCAAGCCGCTATCCTACCCAAAGCTGCGTTGAGGAAGCCTGGCCCAAGAGATGTTAGAGCTACTTACCAGAGGGGGCGTGAGAGAAGCCGACAGGCTGGAGGTTGCTGGCACGCGTGCAGGTTCATGAGTGAGAGCTTTTAAGAGCAAGTGGAGATGCAGGGTTCTAGTCAGCAGAATTGTGGCAGAGTCAATGTCACATTGTGCACCCCAGTTGGAGCGTCGGCATGGGTTCATTCTATAAGGAGGCATGAAGCACCTAAGAAGTCTTCTTTTGCAGGTCAGCAGGGAGAGAACATACATCAATACAATACAATTTATTTTTGTATAGCCCAAAATCACACAAGAAGTGCCACAATGGGCTTTAACAGGCCCTGCCTCTTGACAGCCCCCCAGCATTGACTCTCTAAGAAACCCTTATAGGGAAAAAATGGAAGAAACCTTGGAAAAGACAGCTCAAAGAGAGACCCCTTTCCAGGTAGGTTGGGTGTGCAGTGGGTGTCAAAAAGGAGGGGGTCAATACAATACAATACACAGAACAGAACAAATCCTCAATACAGTATAAAAATAAAAATAGTACAAGTACAGGATCAGGAGCAAAAGGGAACTGAGCAGGACACCAAGATTATTAAATTATGGTGGGTGATTCGGTCATTTGCTCCTTTCTTTTTGTAAATAGTTTTTCTTTTAAAAACTCTTTCTTTTTCTTGATTTAATTTTTATTTTTCTTGTGATATTTATTTTAGTGTGTCATCAGGGGCTGTTTTACATTTATTAATGACACAACACTGTTTTTTAATATTTTTTATTACTCTCACTGTAAATAAAAGCCTCACTGTTTTCCTTTTGTTGTGTCTCTTAGGTGTCTCAACCACTGGTCCCCAGTCATGAACTGCTAAATGCCCTGGGATTTGAGGTTGTACCAGGGTCAATGTTGCCACAGGGCATCACAGCACCCTTAAACATTCCATTACCATTATGCACCACACCATTTCCTTGGCACAGGCTCAGACAATCCTGTCAAGTGCTGGGTCATGTGCCCTCCATCTCCAAGTGCCAAGTACTACAATGGATGCTTTGTTCTTTACATGGCTGTTTACAATCCTTAAATGGATTGCTTGCCATCACTAGATGGAATTTGTTCTTGTGATATTGCAGGCTTGCCTTTTTGTATACGCACCCCTGCCTGTGGCTCTGAAGCTCCTTTATTTGCATGATGGAATGCCAGCTCATATTATAAGTGTTACATATTTGGCTGATGCGACTTGTTACAAAGTGCTCCCTTCAAAGTTGTCATCCCCAGCTTCCACATCCAACTTTTTGAAATGTCATATTATTCTTCGAAACGGTAGAGTGGTCTTCATTTCTGCTGCGGTTTTTCAGGCAGTGATAAAAGTACATCAGCGGGGATGGTGAGTTCTGTGCTGTCATGTAGCGCAGCAAGGATATTGGATGCTGTGTTGTCACATGATGCAGCAGGGATGTTGAGTGCTGTGCTGTCATGTGGTGTCTAACATGGCACACATCTCTACTATCAGTGATCTGTAAATAATTAAGTGAGTAGGCAAACTTTTGTAGCAGTGCTACTTAGTAAGAACTTCATCTCCCAGCAGTCCTTGCAGGGGCTGTTGGGGTCAAAGGAGGTTAAAAGGAGGGCAGGGGGCCAATAGAGAAAAAAGTTGGGTTTGTTTTGGTGCGTTGTGTGTTACATTTATCTGTTGTACTGCCTGCTGTTATTTGAACCTTAATTAATCATTGTGTTCAGGACTGTATTCGTTTGTTGGGGTCTGGATCGTCTGTCTAGATAGATAGATAGATAGATAGATAGATAGATAGATAGATAGATAGATAGATAGATAGATACTTTATTAATACCTGTGCACTGAGGACTGTTTTGGAATTCATTGGTTTTCCGAAAGAGTGGAGCGCTCCTGAACCATCCATCCGACTTCATCCTTTCAGTAACTACTGGTTAGAACTGAGTTTTCTTTCACCCTTTCAACTTAACTTCATCACCTCTCACTTCATCCGATTTGGTTTACATGGACTTTGCTGTGTGGTGTTTGTGTTTATTTGTTAAATGTAATAGCGCCAAAGGGGTCGGGGTGGTATTATTGTTTTCATTTAGTTCATTTAATTTCATTATATTCTTAATTGCTTAATGTTCCCAGTGCGCTTCATTTGGTCTCTGTTGTGAGTGTGTGTGGGTCGATCCAAGGCTGGGGACGTTCCTGGGGTCTCCTCTATTAAAATAAATAAATCACCGTCATTTTTGACGGTGTGAACCTTAGCGGCCCCTGACCGCTACACCTCCTTGTGTGAAATTGTAGATGTAGTAATGTCTTGGCTGTTTTCCTTCATTGAACTAACCCTGCAAACACTGTTCCAGGTCTAGATCTCAACCTAGAACATCTGTGTCTGTTGCTGCTGTGTAACACCTCTGCAATCAGGGGATAGAGTCTGGTACAGTGCAGCAAGAGCAAATCTGAGGAGAGGCATCAAAACTGCCAAGATGGCCTATAAAAGCATGGTAGAGGTCCACCTGCCAGACAATAACCCACAGCAGGTATGGCAGGAAGTACAACAAATCACCAACTACAAAAGCAATACATGTGTATCAATCTGTGTTGATGCCTCATTGGCAGAGGAGCTAAATCTTTTCTTTGTCCACTTTGAGGCAAAGTAATCTCACACTGACACTCTGTCCTTGCCAATTCCGTGAGGCAACATACTCATTTTTCCGGAACTTCGGGAAAGACGGGTGCTCAAGACAGGGAACGTGAGGAAAGCTGCTGGACCAGACAGCATACTTAGTATGCTACTTAAAGCTTGTGCTGACCATTTGTCAGGAGTCCTTACTAAGTTATTTAATCTGTCACTGACGCAGGCCACAGTTCCCCCCTTGTCTTAAGTCAGCTACTATCATCCTTGTTCCTGAAAAGTCAGTCATCAATAACCATAATGGCTATAGACTGATTGCATTAACTTCAACAGTCATGAAATGCTTTGAAAGACTTACTGCTCAGCACATTAATGCCTGCCTCCCTCCCACCTTCAACCCTTACCAGTTTGCTTCAAGATCAAATAGATGCACAGAAGGCATCATCAATAGAGCCCTCCATACAGTAATGTGCCATCTGGAACACTCAGGAACCTATGATTTGATGATTAGAGCTCAGGGTTTAATACAATTATCCCTAGCATTCTAATCGATAAGCTGTATGACCTGAACTTTTCTCCCTACTTCTGCGTTTGGATAAAGGATTTCCTCGCTGGAAAAAGATAAAAGATTACCTCACTGGCCGCCTACAAACTGTTAGAATTGGCCTCCACAGCTTCTCCACCCCTTAGGGTTGTGTACTAAGCCCAGTTCTCTAAGCCCTGTACACTTATGACTGTACAGCTAATAACTCCAGCAACAGTATCATCAAGTTCGCTGATGACTTCACAATGGTAGGTCTCATGACCGGTGATGATGAGTCAGCATACAGAGACAAGCTGCAGAACCTGTCAGTGAGTTCCAAGATCAATCTCTCACTCAACAACCTCATAAATAAAGAGATAGTCATTGACTTCAGGGTGCACAGAGCAGAGCCAGACCCACTCTACATCAACGGGGACAGCGTAGAGAGGATCACCTTTTTGAAGTTCCTAGAAACGTACATTTTTGAGGACCTGTCCAGGACATCAAGCACTCTGGCGGTGGTCAAAAAGTCCCAGCAATGACTGCATTTCCTGAGTCTCCTCCAGAAAGTGGAAATGGAGGGGAAGCTGCTGTTGACCTTCTACCACTCAGCCATTGAGAGTGTTTTAGCATACTGTATTTCAACACGAAATGCTGACTGAACAGCAGCAGGCAAGAAAGCTCTGCAGAAGGTCTTATCTATCACAGAGAAAATTATTGGCTGCTCTCTGCCCTCCCTGGAAGATATCTTCAGTGCCCAATGCCTCCACAGAGCCAGGAAAATCAGCTGTTCACACTACTGTCCTCTGGCACGTGGAATTAAAAGTAAAACAAAAAGATTTGCAGAGAGTTTTTATCCTTGGGCCATCAGAATTTTAAATTTGAAGAACTCATAGAAATGTTACTTTTTTTTTCCTCCAGTACGTATGCTTTACTGAATAATAATTCCTGTCCCTTATTTATTTATGTATTGTATTTATTTGTTTGTTGTTGTTGTTTGAGGTACTTGTACTGTTTACAGTTGTAACTTTTAATATTTCATTATACTGGTACAATGACAATAAAGGCTTCCTTCCTTCCTCTGATTTCAACCATTTGCCTGGCCTTGTGCGATTTTTTCTAGTCTACATTGGTCCTGACCTGATAGATGTGTTCAGTTGTTCAGATTGCCGTTGAGAGCTGCTAATCTGCATTAGCGTGCGCACGGAGGTTTGCGATGAATCATTTTATTTTGTGACCTGATCACAGGTCAGCGCTGCTCCTCAACAAGTGAAAGCCTTGTTTTGTAACAGATGCATTCCTGATCCACAGCTCAAAGACAAATGAGCGGCATCAAATACATGCAGTTAATCATTGCCAGCCCACACCTCAGGTCACGAGCATTATACTAATCCACTTAAATGCATATTCAATGAACATAATCGTGAATTAACTATTTTTAATAATGGGTTCCAAATAAGTCAAGTTTTCATATTTTCCAACTGTTGATTTCATTAGGGTGCCAAATTTAGACAATGAAAACTTCCATTTGTATCTGATGGAAGTACAGTATGTCTGCTTACACCCACAAGTAATGCAGAAGTCTAATAATCTGCTAGCTTTTATGTATTATCTTTAGGCACATTTTCTAAGCAGCCACATAATGATTTATGCAAAAATTAAAAAAATACACACACACACAAAGAAACTTCTTATTTATCGCTAGTGTCAGTTTTTATCAGTGCCTACTAATATGACCGAAACTATCGAGAAACTATAAATTAATAAACATAAACACTGAACTTTTAACACTGCATGGGTGATATAAATACAGTACTGGTATTTATCTTTAAACATTGCCAATAAGAAGGCTTACATGGATTGTGGCTCACCCACGTATGTCACTTATTTCATTTCAGCTACTCATCCTGTTTGGGGTGCTTGTCAATTGCAGGTGACACACCCAGACTTACATACTTTGGGAAATGCTGGAGATGCCAATCAATTAATCGCAGGTCTCTTGGACTGTGGAAGAAACCAATATGAACCCATAAAGGCATTCCATGTGAGAATTGATCAGTAAAGCTTCAGGCTGCTTCTACTTTCTTGACAATCTGGAATAAATGAATGGATTTTCTAGACCCATATGCTACAAAATAAAAAGGCCTACAGAGGTGTTTCTACACTCTTAAATAACAGTTCTGTAATGGCACTTTATTAAGTTGTGTGATTCCTTGTTGGAATCCAGACTCTTTTTGCTTGCCCACTCCCTTCTTGCTCATGTTTGTTTCTACTGAATATTAAATATTTTGTCTATTGAATATTTGCTATTTGGATGTGAAATTGGTCTTCATGTTCTGAAGTAAGCATGGAGTGAAATTACTCTTAGAAATACCACCAAAGCTCCTTATACCGGGCTCTGCTTGAGTTGGAATGAAGCCCCAGCCTTATTTAGAAAGTAAATGAAAGGAGTGATGCATTTGACTAATTTGAAAATGAACAGTTTCATTCCATGAAGGGTTCTTTGCATTTGAAAATGTTCTTTGAAGTGACCCGACATTTGCGCGATAAACATATGAGTGCCGCAGACAAAATCGCGCCGACAAAATCGCGAAAGTTTCATTAAATATGAATTACTAGTTTAAAGCATATATATTAATGTTTATTTTAGAAGTCAATATTATGACACACGCAGATAGTCCTTAAGATCACGCCCTGCATATGTAGGAAGAAATGCAGCAAGATGTCTTGATAGTTGAGCGTAATTAGACTTGCTGGCTGCCTGACTGCTGGGAATTCCGCTTTGTATACAACTCATTATGCCAACCCCCCACTAAGTTATTTGTTCGCGGCATGCCATCAGCAACACGTTCTCGCATGTTCCACCATGGTGATAGGAAACAACGGGTTGGCTCGTCGATTGCACCTCAATCGACCAACGTAATCATAAACATTCTGGAGATTGTCGGGTCTACTCTCGCTCAGTTCATCGAAAGCGGACCCAACATCTTCCGGAGGAATGAAACTCAGTACAATTAGCATCTTTAAATACAGTTATAACCTAGCACATAATGTGTACATAATGCGCACGTATGCGTCCCACTCTCTTGGCCTCTCTTGCGATTTTGTTGTGGCGATTTTGTTAGCGCGAGTTTGTCGGTGCTCATTTGTCCGTCGCGGTTTTGTCGGCGCTCATATGTCTATCGGGCTTTTGTCGGTGAACCGTTTTTGAAAGGGTCTGTAAAACCTGGAAAAAGCAGAAATCTTTAATGTATAGTATGCTAATTAGCAGGACACTAACAGATCACTAAGAAAACCAGAACTTAGCTTGTGTTATCGTACTGTATGCAGCAAGACTCCCTTTAAAACCATAAACCCATTTGCATTTCACAAATCTATTATCATATGTTTGTGCCTAATTATGGAATCCGTGATGGATCTACTGTAAATAAATACTGGAATCTTCATGTGGATGAACTAAAAATGGTTAGCCAATGGCTTCATTCTAAAGAACAACACAAGGTAGAAAGCAACCCTGGACAGGTCACCACATTCAGCATTAATGGTACAGTTTACAGCTGCCAATGAACTTCACACTTAGTGTAAGTGTATAGGTGGAGGAAAGCCAGCAGACTGGTAACCATAGTTACACATTTAATAATAATAATAATAGTAATAATAATAACGAAGAAGAATAATTTCTGGTAACTAGGAGCCTGGTAACTGTAGGTTTGGATTAAAACATTTAGATTTTTTTTAATCCAAGTTTTCAGAAAAGTAAATATTAAAAGTTCAACTAAATCAATTAGTTAATTATATTTCTTTCTTTTAGTTGCTCTTCCTCACAATCACATGAGAGCTTCTTTAAAGAGCTTAGCAAAGAGGATTAAAGTTTAAAAAAAAAAATCTTTCCTGTAAAGTCCCATCTGCTTACCTTGAGGAGCTGTCTTTCAGCACCATAGCGGCAGAGTCCGCAGCAACACACAGAGCCCCAAGCGGAATTAATATGATTGGTAAGTTTTTGTTGTGATTAATCGTGAGTTTAATATATACCATGAAAAAGTTTTGAAACTATTTTTATTCAAAAGTCCGGAGTATAACTATTGCACATTATAAGATGTTACTGCTCTTTTTATCCTGTGAGCTTGGTTAACCACGGAGCAGGCTGTGGCTTCATCTCCTTTTCTTTAGTTTGAATTTTGGCTCGAGTTGTCTTACTGTCGATAGTTAAGAGGAAGCTGCGATCATACATTGACATTATCATATTACTCTTCTTATATTATCTTTTTAGGATCAATGGATTTGATTCAGAAAATCTTTGTGTTTGGACTACTTTGTTTCTGCATGATGGAACACCCTGACGTCAGTGCAGGTACTGTACTTATGTTAAATAGCATTTAAAACAATCATATTGACACGTTGTTGCCCCCCAAAAACCAGTGTGCTGAGGTGATATCATTATTTTCTGTTTCAGAGGCCAGTCGAGGTACAACACAGAGCAACCTTCATTCATCAATTTCCCCAAAATTTGTTGGAACTAGCAGAACTTTTCTTGACTTACCCGTTCTTGAAACACTTCTGCTGCCGCCTACTTCTGATCGGACTAATGGGAATAAAGAAGCAATGTCCAGAAAGAAGAGAAACATTTTATTTCCTAGTGGAGTTAAACTCTGCCCTCAGGAAACTCTGCAACAAGCCATTGAAAATCATTTAAAATACTTTTATCTTAGAGGTAAGCCATATTTGAATGGTCATTGTTTTAAACTGCTTGTATAACTGTAATCCTTTCTTTAGCGATAGATTGATTTTTTTTTACTATATTTGTTATTTACTTATGTAGTCATTGACATCAAGATAAACTCTGTCAATAGAGCAAACACTCCTTTTGTAAACTAGAGGAAAGCCAGTTGTGTGCTGTTGTTAAATTATTCTTCGCAAAACACTAGAGCAGACCTGGCTCCAGATGAAAATGGTAATAGGGGCATCTGAAATACCAGTTGGGCACGGTGTGATAAAGCCCTCATAGTCCAACAAGAAACAATGTGCCCAACAACACATCTGAAGGAGCTTGACACGATACGTGGGAAGGTTAAGCCTGGCTAAGCAACTCCCGAATCAAGGCCTCAGCTACACTGCAAGCCAACTGTATTAAATGGACAACATGCTTGTCCCTCTCAGGCATAAGAATGTTATTTTGTTAAATGTAATGCCTCTTGTGTATTAGACTGTAGACAATTTGCTCTTTTTGAAAATTTGTTATTTATGTTATTCAGTTTTTAGGTAGAGGCTTGGCACAGAAAAATTAGCAACTGCTGGATTGTAAAATTGTGTTTACATTTCTATGGTGATGTTTTTAAGATTGTGACCTTTTTAGTGGGCTACAACCTTCACCTTGTCACTGAGAAGTTAAGTATGTTTCTTAATGCACAACAAAATCAGATAAATAAGAAAACTACTCCCTGATGTCAGTTATGTTACACAAGAAGTTACATGATAGTTTTTATTTCTTAGAGCATAACTGGCAAATCAAAGACAAAACCTGTAAGAAAGCAGAGAAATACTGAGCATGTTAATTATATAGAAACAAACTACACTGCAAAGTCTAAGAACCACCTAAGAAAGTATCACTGTGTACTTGCATTTATTTGTTTGTTCATTGACCGCTTTTACCTCAAAGCAACAGTTTTGGTATTTCTATAATTGCAGTGCAGAATTGGCCTGAGAGATACATGTTTATTAAAGATGAGAGTAAAATCACAGATTGGATCGCACAATCTCAGCCAGTCCTCCCTTTAGTTCGGAGTATGAACATATCTGAGGGCCTGCCCTGCTGTTCTCCTGGTTATATGACCGGTTAGGAGGACAAAAAGGTTTGACATTGTAAATTGGATTAGTGGCTTGAGTTATGGTAATGGCTGGAGACATCTTTGGAGGATTGTTTCTGGCTTTTTAATGTCACCCCTGTCTTGAATCATATTCCAAATGAGTGATTGTTCACAAAACTGGAAGCGGCAAATAAGGTGTGTATTGGACTAAGCCTTTAATTATTTTTACAAGCATGTGTGTACAGATATATCTGAAAAATTATATATAAACCTCTGATAGTTGTTATGCATGTTATCTATATGCTTCAATAAGCTTTGGTCATTTCAGTTACATTTCTCTGCCTCATTATTTCTCCCGTTGTGGGCTATATATACTGTATGCAAACCGTATCACAGATCTTTGCTTCCATATATATATATAATAATAATATAATAACATATATATATAATGTGAAGCAATATCTGGAGAATGTAATGCACATTTTGTCGTACTACATATAAAGATTTAATGCACAGAACCTTAGAGTGATAGAACGGTTTCCATCAATTGCAAGTTTGTTAAAAGGTCACTGCAGCCTGAAAACTATCCGTACGGGAGCATGTAGTACTGTCAATGTCCACTATGGGTGCTAAATTCCTTCTTTTTCATTGCCACTTTTAACAACAACACTCATAAATCCTTTGTTAGGATCTCATGTGCCCCCAGGATTTTTCTTCTAAAAGTAGGCCTTGAGACTCCACCGAGGTCTAGTTAACAAAAACAGCTATACCTCCAACTTAAGAAGCAGGCTTTATGGCTTGCAGCACTGTAAAGGAGTAAAAGGCTTCCTATTTTCAAATAAACTGAAAAAGGGAAGAGGGAAACCATTAACAGCCCCTGGCCCACAAACCTAACACAGTGATTGAAAATTCATTAAAAACAGAAACAAAACCAGTGTGAACTTTGACCCAGACACACACAGACGGACAACATAGTTCCACCACACACTATTTATTTACACTACAAATTACGTGCAACCCAAAACCCCAGTGCCTCTTGCACCGATTACCCAAAGTCCAGGGCTCGCAGTCTCTGTGCCTTTCTTTCCTGGCCGCCTCCAGTCCTCTCTCCAGCTCTGTCCACTTCCACCCGACATCCACCAATGACTGGAGGGAGGCGGCCCCTCTTATAGGAACCCGGATGGGCTCCAGCTGCTTCCCGGCATTCAATCTTAGCCACACCCCAGTGTGGCGGAAGTGCCGGCTGCGCACCCGGAAGCCGCCCGGGTGTCCCCTGTCGTCTTCCCCCCAGCACTTCCTGGTGTGGCGGAAGTGTTGAGCTCCAGGGTTCCTCAGGCACCTGGGCGCCGCCTGGCGTTGGCCACGGGTCCCTACAGGGCTGGGCTTCCAAGCCCTGTACCCGAGGCCCCCAACATAACCAGGACGGACGCCCCCTCGCGGTCTGGAGGAGGCACAAGCCCTCCTCTGGTACTCCTGGGCCCGGCCGGGGACCACACCAGAAACAACAAGGCTTTACAAAAAGACCAAACTGAAAACTGTGTGAATACCAAATCAGAATCCAATAATCAAAATCCAAAAACAGAGCCAACATTTTTAAAGAAGAAAACAAGCAAGAACAAGAATAGTAATAATCACTATCTAAATGGAAGATGATTGGATTGGTAATTCCACTGCAGCCTGATTGCGATCCGAAACAGCACAATGAAGGGGAACTCATTGTGCAGAAAACATTTTGCAGGTCAGTCTGTATAAATGATGGGTTAAATATCAGAAAAAAGAACCATATTAACTAAAGGCTTTTATTTAATAAAAGACAGTGAAAGACTCTAAGATGCTAGCAAAGTCAAGAAAAGGCGGGAGGCAAACATTTACAGGGTGCGTAAATAGCAAATCTCAAGCAAAAAGATCAGAAGCCCCAAATATGTGAGGTGAAACTCTTACTTGCATGTACTAATCAACATGCAACACGTCACCATGATTAATAAGAAGAACTACCTTACCTCAAAACGTCTGTCTTTCTTATCTGAAAAATCTCAATATGCATTTGTCATAACCTGGCAAGATGATAAGAAAACCGACAAATGAGTCAAACGCTGAAAAGATGTCTTTTTGTGTTAATTATTGGTATTAACAGAAAAGAACCAATCACAGTATAGCAGGCAGTTAGCTGGGAATATAGATAGTAGAGAAAATGGAATCCACTGAAACTTCTAAAAGTCGTATCACATTTGATGACTTTTTCAGTGATTTTCAGCCTTAGTCTTCATTACAAGTCAGAGGCAGTCGGTGGCGTGACCACATTACTCACTCCAATTAGTTCACTACTTGCTTTAAGAAAATCAGACAGGTTTAATTTTGTCTTTGGTTGTAGAGGTGGGGTCTATGTACATGAAAGCTGACACCCAGTGAATACTCATCTGAAAGTACAATGCAGATGATGCAGTGACGAGGAATAAGGAGCACTGGGGTTTTAGACCTTGCAAACTGCAGAGAAACTCGTCTGTCTGATATCTTGAGTTTTACATACCTTGATATAAATGGGCAAAAGACAAAAATGACTGCGGTTGTGGCTTAACTTGCTGTACCTGTTAACCCTTTGTACAGCACTGGCTCCATCAAGCAGAACGCTATTGGCTGTCACAAAGATTGGGGAGCACAACTGTGCTAGAAGGTCAACCCTCAGTTGGTAAAAGTGACATAGGCAGTGATGTGTAAGTTGACTTGGTCCGGGGACAAGATCAACAACTGCTATTGCAGATCTGACATATCCCATGAGTAGACATTTGGTGAAGAGGAATAATACGCTTCTTCTGGATTTGATGGAAAAGCTTTTGAAAAAGCAAACAAGGCTGTGTATCTCAGGAGTTACTGGACGATAAGGAAACATTACATTAAACATATAAAAAGACGAAATCCATCAGGATCACTTATGAAATACTAACTTAACTAAAGAGATTAATTGTTTTCTTTTTTTAATTTTATTTGAAGAAAATAACATTACAAACGTCGAACTTAACAAAATAGCATTCAACCCCCAAATGAGAGAAAGAGAGGAGAGCCAACAGCAAGAGCAAATCTTTAACAAGAACAAAGAAAGGAGAATGTCTTTTTCCTCAATATAAATGCTTATTCTAAAATTTTATCAATTAGACCTTGCCATATTTTAAAAAAAGATTTGATCAGATTCTCTAAGTGAGAATTTAGAACATCAGGTACCCAATGACTTATAACAGGTGGTCTTGGATTTTTCCAGTTAAGCAAGATAAGTCTGTGTGCTAGTAGTGTGGTAAAGGCAATTACAATCAATTTGTCCTTCTCTACTTTAAGCCCATCTGGGAGTACACCAGACACAGCCGTTAATGGGATAGGAGTGATTGTGACACTAAGGCTGTCTAATAAACATTGAAAGATTTTTGTCCAGAATTATATTAATTTGGTGCACTTACAAAGCAAGTGGCCCAGTGAGGCTGGAGTTAGATTTCAACATTTGCAGGTTGGATCTTGCCCTGGATAAATTTCATATCAATTTAAATGAGGTAAATGTGATCGAAGATTTTAAGTTGAGTGATTGAAAGCTTTGTGCATATGGAGGTAGACTGTGTGCTATGCATGGCTGCCTTCCACTCCTTTTCTGAGATGTTAAGTGAAAGATCCTGTCCCCAACATACCCTGGGATCTTTGAAAGAAAGAAACTTTAATATATTTATTATATATTATTGAGATGCTGTCTGAGTCTTAAGGACTGATAAGTATTTTGTCTGGAATAGAAATGGGTGGGAGGTTAGGAAAATCAAGTAGATTCCATTTAGCAAAGTTTCTGTTGATTGGAAATTAAATTTGACGTGTAAAAGTTTATAAGACATTATCTGCAATATATTCTCTAAGTGTTACTTCTTGACATTTTCCAAAGATTAAATACTGTGTATGTAAGTTTGAGAGGATAGAAAAAGGTGATTATCATGTAGAGGTGCAAGCTTCTCTGCCTTGGGGTGCTTTGCTTCCTGCATTGGTTCCATATTCTGACTGATTGATGGACAGTTGGATTATTTGTATATTGATGGTAATTTGCATTTACTGGAGTAAAAAGCAGGGCATATAAATAAGTACAGCAAGATTTTATTTCTTTTGCAGATCAGGCTTGTGTATTTTCATTCATTTGTGTGAATTTCCAAGATTTTATAACTTGTAAGAAAACTGAAAGTTAGGTAACGCCATGCCACCTTCTGCTTTAAGTCTTTGTAGAGTCACCTTTTGAATGCATGGATGTCTCATATTCCAAATATCTTAAAGAATAAATTGTTAATGAATATAAGGATGTTCTGAAATAGAAAAAGAATATTGAGAAAGATGTTCATCTTGACAGTATGACTCTTCCTACTAATGTAAGATGAAGTGTAGACCAGTGGCGTAGCGTGGGTGTGAGCCGCCCGGGGCGGAGGAAAATTTTGCCGCCCCCTTATTTAGGTATTTCAATTCAAAAGACTAAAATATACAGTAATTCTAAAGAATTTTTTGGCAAGAACAATCATCATTATTGTGTATTGTACAGGTTACAAATAAAAAAGTAATGTATATACAGTATGTTTTACTGTACAGACGATGTTGCCAGTCGCTACAATGAGCAAGATGTCATTATTATACATTCATTTAAAGAAAGAGGATTCCCCAATTTCGTCACAGAATAAGTAATGAAAAATTCCATGCTCATTTCAATCGGTCCGAATCGTAGGAGCGACAAAAATCTGAATTAAAAATGGTTCAAATTTTTACAAGATATTATTATTATTTATTGTGAATTTTTGCCGCCCCCTAAAAGTGCCGCCCCCACTACGCTACGCCACTGGGGTAGACCATCTGATCACATCTTGTTTGCTTTTTTCCATGCGGACAGCAAAATTGTGTTGAAACAGATCTTTATGTTTAGTTGTAATGTTTACTCCGAGGTATTTAAACTGTTCTGATAAAGTAAATGGATAGATGTCCAGTCTAATACTGTGTACTAGAGTATTCGCAGGAAAAAGCCCACTTTTATTCAAATCATATCTTTTGAAATTCTACTAGTGCATTAAGGACTACTGGTAAGGATGTTTGTGGCTCTGATATATACTGTACAGTACCATGTCATCTGCATATACTGTAATGACAGCCTTCAAGTTCAAGTCTTTCTCTGATAATTCTCTTTATCTCTAATGCATTTTGACAGTTAAATGGCTAATGACTCAATGGAAACTGCAAAAAGCAATGGTGATAGGGTCATCCTTGTCAAGTTTTTTTGCCCAGAGGGGACTGGGCGGTCTCGTGGTCTGGAACCCCTACAGATTTTATTTTTTTCTCCAGCCTTTGGCGTTTTTTTGTTTTTTCTGTCCACCCTGGCCATCGGACCTTACTTATTCTATGTTAATTAATGTTGACTTATGTTTATTTTTTATTGTGTCTTCTGTTTCTCTATTCATTTTGTAAAGCACTTTGAGCTACATTTTTTTTGTATGAATATGTGCTATATAAATAAATGTTGATTGATTGATTGATTGAAGTCTCACCTGCTATTTTGGAGCAGTTTGAGATAATGTTGTTAATACAGACAGAAGCTTCTGGACTGGTATAAAGTAGTCTATCCATGTACATATATTTGGGCCAAATCCAAATGTGTGCAATGTGGTGAATAGGTAGTCCCATACAACCATATCAAATGCTTTTTGTGCATTCAAATAAAATAAGATCTATGGTGCGTTAGATTTTATGAGTGAGTATGTTAATTAAACACAGTGCTTCCTTCTGTAATATCACAAGACCACACAAAATTTATTAAAGACAGACACTTGGCTTCTACATTTTGTAGACTCATTGTTATATTACAGTTACTTTTCACAGAGAATGTCTGGATTAGCAAGGCCTTTAAAAAGTGTAAACTATAGTCCATGAAGACCTTTATACCTTAATATCCTCCAGCCAAGACTCCCAGTGGCACCATGTTGCTCCTGGCAACACTTTAAACTGTAAAAGGAAAGTTCAAGACTAGTGATGCTGTGTTTGGGACACGTAGATCAGGATTGCCTCACTCCTGTTAGGATCCTGGACCACAGCTCAGTCTAGTTTTTTGGTTTGTCTCCCCTAGGCTGCAACTAAGCTGGTGCTTGTCGACCATACACAGTTGTATTAGGGTTAGGCAAATACTGATTTTGGCACTTGGCATTTGATTTGAGTAACCCATTAATGACACCACTTTCTATTTCCAAGAAAATCCAAGCTCTTTTGGGCCTCCCACATTCTAAAACTCTGTGGACTTTAGGTGTGCTCCTACGTATGGTGTGGAAACAACTGAATATTCATTTACGTTGAAGCCACGTTTTATTATCGTGTTTTGCTGGTGGCACATTGTGTACTGAAATGATTTAACCCAGTCAACAAGTGACAAATCAACTCCAGGATTTTGGATTTTAGAAACAAAACTACTTCTTTACTTGGAAATCAAAAGCTTATGAAGTTTAAGACGCTTTGTAAAGCTGTTTCAACCTCAGTTTTTTGGATCACTTTTCTGGTTTTGACATTTTGAATTCTTAAGTGCTGGTAAAAGGCCCCTAGTGTCATAATTGGATTTTATGTTTAATTTCTTTAGTTGTTGTCTCACTTTTTTACTTTTCCCATTAAAAGGCTTTGACTTAGATCTGGAAAATTCTAAAACATTTAGCTCTTATCGACAGCTAAAATAGTGTTGCACAGATGTTACATAACATGACTTCTGGGGATGCACCTCTAATGGCGAACAAAACCGTGCCTAAGCCAACTTCCGCACACTTCTGCTACATAAATCACGGTCAGCGTGAAAACTCCTCCCAGAATTTTCCATATTTTAATATGCAAATAAATATAAATAGCCTTTTCCCTTCAGTGTTTGGTTAAAAGACAATGGAAAAAAGCACATGATAAAAAGAATTCCAGTGAATACCAAATGAAGGCAAGGAAAAATGTACAATTTTTTGGTTTAAGCAGTGGTATAAACGACAAAAGAAAGGCGATCAAGTGATACAGAGTGGCGGAGAAACTCGAAAGTTCAAGTTCAGAAAGTCGCACAGTGCCCGAAACGAATAAGAAGTGGTTGGATATCAAAGTCACCGTGAAAAGGCGAGTCGTAGCCCACCGTCTGAGTGTCATATGGAAGTGTATTAGGGTACAGAGAAAACAAAAAAAAACTGGGACACAGTGTGAAAAAAAGGTTGAAATTTCCACTTTAATCATGTAGTTTATTTTGTCATTAAAGTAGAACGTCATAAACTTCATCTTCAAATCAATGTTTAATTTACTAGAGTTTCTCAGATCCCATCGTAACTAAAGTGGCACGTTAAATACATCGTATTCTATGTGTTCTTCTATATGCTCTATGTGTGTGAATCACTACGTGCTTCTTAAACGGGCTTTCTCTTACGCCAGCAACACAAGGTCATTTAAATGAAAAAAGACGCAGAAGAAGATTTTGATCACCAGCTAGAGGATGAACTCTAGCTGAGATATAGCATCTCCATTTGCAGTGGTGCATGATGGCATTTACTGGCAACGGTGTATGAAAGATGACAAGCATCATTCTTTGTCCTAGTTTCTTGATAAAATAACCTGTTTCGATAGAGCTGAGAGATATATAATAGACTTTAGGATTTAGGCCTTTGTGATTTGGATTTGTTCTTTTGACTTTCTTTTGTTTTTTCTAATTTTTACTTTTGTCTGGATTTTGGTTTAAATATTTTTGGCTTCTTTCCCCTTTCTTTCATCCGGTGTTATAATGTACAAAATAGACTTGAGCCCAAACTCCAACCAGGTCCTCCGTCACAACTCATCCATTCCTCTATGCACAAACTCCAGGAACTTATTGCTCTGGTGGTCCAGCTCAAAGGCTCAATGCAAAAAGATTATTTTATCTTAAGGTACTGACTCCACTTAGTGTTGTTTCCTCTTCATGTAAGAAAGGTTCTCACCAAATGCTTACAATATTAGTTTTATGTAGCTCATCTGTGCTTGCAAATTGTTTGTTCCATTTCAGAAGTAGTCATAGCTGTCTGTCAATCCAACAATGATGTTGTTCATTTATTTGTTTACCTATGTAACTTCCCCACCTGTGTGCATGCTGGTGGGAGAGCAATTTTCAGGAAAGGCAGACCCTGGGCCACAATGTACAAGGGAATTGCCCACTAGGCATGGTAGTTTGGTTTCAATGGTGATGTTTTCCCATTCTCTTCTCCTCTTGTTGATGGGTCCATTGTTGTTCAAAGTGATGGACTCCTTCAATTATTGTCCATCTCTAAAGCATGCAGTCCCCAGCAAGTGTCTCAAGGTGCATATGTGGAATGGAGTAGGCCTTGAAAGAATGCTTCAAGTAGACCCTGCAACTTCACCATACAGGACTATCTGTGGAAGCCGAGGCTTGTCCATGCGCATAATGTGCCCAGTCCAGCAGGGAACACAGCTGAGCAGCATGGCCTCAATGCTAGTTGATGAGTAGCATTCCAGAATTTTAGTGTGCGGAACCCTGCCCTCACAAGTGATGCCCAGCATGTTTGGGAGACAGAGGATGTGGAATGCTTCTAGTATGCGTATTTGCTTGCGTAGGGAATCCAGGATTCGCATCCATAAATGAGTGTTGATTTTCATACCATGTGATATATCATAACCTTGGTTGCCATGTGGAGATTTTGGTTACAGGAAACACGCTTGTGTAGGAGGCTGAAGGCAGAGGAGGCTAGTTAGAGGCCGTTCACAATCTCAGTCATTTAGGCGTCACTGGATAGTATGCTTCTGAGGGATTGTGTGTTCCCCAGCGTCTTGTTGCCAGTCTTGATGCCCACTGGAGAATCTGTGTGGTTGAAGACATTCTGAAGGGTCAGTGTCTTGGTGGTGCTGATTTCCTGACCCATCCAGGAATAGGATGAATGACAGAGCCAAGGACTTTCTGAGCAATATCAAGCAGTGAAATATCACAGCTGCTGCAACAGTCACATTGGACCCCCTTCTTCTTGAAGATGGCCATGATGGTGCAGGTTTCCATGAGTTGGGTATTTCGCCAAATTTCCTACACAGAGTGAAGAAATCGATTAACTTAACAAGAAGATTAATTTACTCATATTTATATATTTCAGCAGGTATAGTATGTTTGCTATGAGCCTTCTTGTTCTTCAGGGCTTAGATAGCAGCTTGGACTTTGTGAAGAATTTATCTAGTTTGTCTAGTTCAGGGACTTGGGGGAGTGTGTGAATCTTTTCAAGGACTAAAGGATTTGCTGGGTTCATTTGGTTCAAAAAAGTGCTCTGTCCAACAATCCAAGATCTGTTGCTTGTCTTTGAGGAGTGTTGCACCATTTGTGGTCCGGACTGAAGCTATGTTAAATTGAGAAGGACAATAAATTCCTTTGATGGAATTGTAGAGCTAATAGGGTTTTCATCTGTGCGGCACTGGATTTAAGTGGCCTCATTGATCCACCAGCTGTTCTGGATTTCACGGAACCTACGCTGTGTAATCAATCTAGTATATTTCCGCTTCTGCAGGAGGGAAACTGATGTCAGATTGACAAGATAAGCTTGGATGAACTGCATTCTTGGAGGGGGGAATCTTGTCTGTAGCCTCCTCAAATCAGTCTGGATTCGTCTTCTTGGAGAATCCAAGGGCTTTCTTGGAGGAGGACTGCAGGGCTGTGAGCAGCGAGGTTCACAGTTCATCAATATTAGGATTGGTAGTCATGTTGTCACCATCTGTAGTTGAGATCTGGATGTGTTCAAACTGAGTGTGAAGATGACTTGTCAATACATTTCTGGTGTCAATGGTTGCAGGGGATGCAATGTTGAGATGTAGCTTGGGGGATTGTCTTCTAGTAGGTGGTCTAAGTACAGTGCGGAGGATGAACCGGACAGGTCTATGGTCTGTCCAGCATACTACTCCTCACATCGTTCGTGTCATCAGGACATCCTGAAGAACACGGTGACAAACAATCATAAAGCCCAATAGGTGCCAGTTCTTTGATCAAAGATGCACCCACATTGTCTTGTGATTTTTTTGGGGAGCTGGAACATTGTGTTGGTAATAGACAGGTCATGCTCCACACAGAAGGATAAGAGATGGAGCCTGTTATTGTTCATGTTTCCAGTTCCATGTTTCTCAATCACATCATTCCAGACATCAGAGCAACTTCCAGCTTGTGCATTGAAGTCTCCAAGTACGGAGATCTTACCTGAAGCAGGAACATCCCAGACTGCTTTGTCAAGGGAAGCATAGAAGTAGTACAGAAGGAAAGAGTCACCTATTTAATTAGGATATTTTTGGCCGTGTCTAGTCAGTTCTAACCTGTCAAAATGGCAAAGGGGCCAAAAGATAATAGGGATGTGAACAATATGAGGTGAACTTCTTCTTCTGAAGTTATTTGTGTCACTTTCATTTGGTAATCGTTTGTATCTCCAGGGCTGGCAGTGACAGTCTGAGCTCAGCATGCCCAGTAACAAAACATCCTCTACTGTGATACATAAAGCCCTGCCCTCACAAGGCCATATTGCTGTCCACATACTTTAGAATGCTCAGTACAACAGTTGTTTTGGCCAGCTTGTTTCAATATTTGCCATTGACAGCCTCAGTCTGTAAAGTTTTCCATCAGGTGTTGCTATCAGGTCAGGGAACATCTTCTTTCCTGGCAGTTTATTGGTCCTCTTTCTAAGAGCTCAGAGAGCTGGTCATTGAATCTTTAATGCATTTACTTATCTCCACATACAGACCAGCACCTGAAGTGAAATTAATTCTGAGCGGATCTGAAGTGAACCCTGCCATATTAAGAGCTGGTGGTCCTTTCCAGCTATAAGGCCAATGACTTTGAAATTGTGATAATAGTAATTGACTAGCACTTAACTGGAAGAAGGAAGAAAGTTTATAAAGAGGAAGGTTCTGAATATATTATGGTGATACTGAAGTGTGCAGATGTTTGGACACCCCCACAAGACAGGGTCTGAAATCCTATTAGTTAGGCTCAGAGAAGAAAAATGTTTATTGCTTTATTCCTGTGTTTTGCACTTTTGACTTCTTCCCTTGCTCCTTATATGTGTCATTTCTGAAATTAACTCATTTATGTACTCCTTTGCTGCTATTCTGGGGTTGTGTGATAATTCAAAGAATGCTTCTTATATTCCACACCTCCCAATATTTTCTCTCCTTCATATTTCCTGGGTGTCTGCTGGGTTTGTTTGACTTTGTCTGGCCCCTGAAGCAGCCTTTACATAAGCAAAGTTTATTTGGCAAGCAAAATATGAGCCACCAACTTTCAGCTTGAAGTCCTGTCATCTTTTGTAACACAAAGAACAGGTCATATGTACAATTTGCTTAAAAAGCCACTTTTTTCTTTTTGAAGCTATGATCATAGACTTGAACGGCTGTCTTCTATCACAAACATGAATGTTGGTGTCTCTCTGTTGTCCAGTTGACCTTTTCGTGTTCTCCTTGGGTTAGTTGCCCTAAAGAGCTTCTTACAGGGAGAACAGACTCATACTTTTGTCACTTGACTATCCTAAATGATTCTATGAATATTAATAGACTGTGTCAATAAGTACACAAACTTTATAGATCATAAAATCTCTACCTTTATGGTTCAGAACCTAACCATGTTCAACTGGAATATAAGCCCTGCTCCTGAGTTTTAAGATGCAACTACCATTAGGGATGTAATTGGAAAAATAAAATCTGTCGTGATTTGACTTTTTGACAATAATTTTTTAGTCATTTTCTGGCCTCAAAAAATCATTAAGCTATTGTTTCAGGGGGTGTTTGAGGCCAAGGGGCTTTGTGGTCTTATTTATTTTTTTATTCTGATGTGTTTTTGATTAAGAATTAAGAATTCTGAATACATTCTCACATTATGATACTATTCTGTTTTTACTATGGACTCTAGAATTGTATATCTGGTTGTCTAATGGTTGCTACAGTAGTATGTGAAGCATGCTGTCCTCACTTTGAAAATTTACTGGTCACAATCATACATTTTCCTGGTCATTTGAGTATGCAGATAGTGATTAAAATTCTTAGCAATCAGTGTTTATTCCTTTTAAGATTCCAGGTTATGTTCTGCTTTGTTCCTTAATAAGAGTTATTGTATGTCTTTGAAATTGGCATTGGCCACGTTAAAGATTTAATGGCTTTTGACCCCCCCAACACTCTGTCTTTAGTTACTTTGATTAGTGGCTCACACCCTTCTGTTGTTACAAGACCAAGAAGACTATGCATCTCAACATAGCACTTAATGGAAACAAGGCCTTATGCATTTTGACTGGTTTCTACTTCAGTCTGAGATTTTAATTTTCATTCTCTCCTTCTTCATGTTCACTTATGTTCATGACAGGACTGGTGGAATGTGTTGGGGTGTCTAAAATTTAGAGGGGCAGGCAAAATTTCAGGTAAAACAGAGTTATTACAACTACTCAAATAAAATGTTACATTCAGTTTCAGCCCAAATAACTAGTCATTACTCAAATTTGATATTATAAAGTCACTTTAATTAATTGATATTTGTTTAATTATTGATATTACCCTTTTATTACCCTCTGATAAAAAATAAAAATTAATATGGCTTTATCTTTGATTTCCTCCAACGTCCAGCTGCCTTAACAGATCCATACACCTTCAAGAGAACATACTTATAAATGTTAATGCATGATGAACATGTCAGACATGGAATATTTTAATTAGAAAGGCTAAGTTCAGCATGGAAAAAATCAAACACGATGTGAACAGATGGTCTACCCTCCATCTCACATTAGCGGGGAGAATCAATACAGTGTAAAAGAACGAGTCTCAACACTCTTAAAAAGGTTTGGGGCAGCCACCCGTATATTGTTCCTAGCTGCAAAAGGATTATATTGGTACAGCAATGTTGCTTCTTTGAGTTCCACACTGAACTGCTTGAGTTAGCCAAGATGGAGGCTTTTATATCTTGTAACCCGGAAGTGACGTCAGTCTGGGTGCCGGAACAGGAAGTGACATCTAGGTGCCAGAACAGGAAGTGACGTCAGGTCAGGCAGGTTTTCCCGTATTTGATCTGCAGAAATAACAGACAAAGGTTTAGAGCACCCCGCCACCCCCTGGCCTGGCAGGTAATCACCTTCACTTGGTCCCTTCAGCCTGCTCCTAATCGCACGCGTGTGACAACAGTCAATATGCTTTTCCTATTCCAGAGCATCCCTATATACATTATCAAATTGTTCTTTAAGAAACTAGACTCTACTATAATCTCATCTGGAATTCGAGACATCCAATTATTGAAAAGGCAACCCTTTTTCCATCCTCTCACACTTACACAGTTTTTAATGTTTGGAAAATGTATGGGATTAAATCATTTAGAGATTTGTATATAAATAATGTCTTTGCATCCTACAAACAATTACACTCCAAATATAGCTTCCCATGAAAAGATTTTTTCCACTATGACCAAATGAGAAACTTTAAGAAACAAATTCTACTTAATTTTCCTCAGCCCCATCTATTTTTATTACAGAAGAAATATTGATCAGTCTTAAAGATTCTATAATAATAAAAAAAACATTTTAAAGTCCATTCCTTTTAAAGATCCCAAAGTACAGTGGGAAAAGGATCTCTCAATCAACTTCTCAGAAAAGGAGTGGAAGGCAGCAATGCACAAAATTCACTTGAGCTCCATATGCGCAAAGCATACAATTATTCAACTTAAAATGTTTTATTGAGCACATCTCTCTTGTTTAAAATTGCAATCGATCTCCAGCCTTACGAAGCCACATGTTCTGGGCATGTACCAAATTAACATCATTCTGGAAATAAAGTTTTAAATGCTTATCAGACAGCCTTGGTGTCACAATCAGTCCTAACCCATTAATGCCATGTTTGGTGTACTCCTAGTTGGGCTTAAAGTGGAGAAGGACAAACAAACTGTGATTGCCTTTACTTCACTATTAGCATGTAGACTTATCTTGCTCAACTGGAAGAATCCTAACTTACCTCTTTTAAGGCAGTGGGTAACTGATGTTATATACTATTTGAATTAGGAAAAAAATCTAATTCTCTCTTAGAGGATCTGTTCAAAACTTTTTTAAAACCTGGCAGGATCTAATCAATAACATTTTAGAATAAGCATTAATAGAATAAGTTTGACTTGAGTTGGCCTTCCTCTCTTTATCATGGGTTGGGGTTGAATTGAATTTATTTTGTTCAGTTTGACTTGATTGTATGGAAGGTTACTTGTGTTACCAGCCTCAGGCCAAGGGGAACCTGGGCCAGGTACAAGCCATTATTGCTACAGGGTGTAGCCACAGTGATATGGTGAAGAAGCAGGCGGCAGTCAAGAGTCTCAGACCATACTTCTATGTTCTATTTTATTCTCATTTACCTAGAAATACAGTGAGAAGTCAAGCAAAATAACACCTTTTATCGGCTAACTAAAAGGATTATAATATGCAAGCTTTCAAGGCAACTCAGGCCCCTTCTTCAGGCAAGATGTCTACACAGACATGGCATGGCACTACCTAACTTTCAATTTTATTACTGGGAGACAAATATACAAACTATAAAGACCTGAAAATTGACACAAATTGATGAATAAAAACAAGTATGGTCTGCAATGAAAATGAAACCTTGCTCTGTTCCTTTGTATGCCCTGCTTTGTGCCCCAGTAAAAAGTAATTATCATCAATATACCAATAATCAAATTGTCCATTAATCACTCAAGAGTATGAAACCAATACAGGATGTACTTTATCGCGGAGAAGATTGAGAAATTATAGCAAAATGTTGTTAGAAAACTATGAAGGCTGATGTTTTTATTCCCACTGGTAGGAATCAGTGTGAATTGGATGGGTGGGTGTTAACTCTACACTGTAGTATCTCTCCTGGTATGAAATAGTCAGTGTAGCTACTGACCAATGACAAAGTACAGCTGTTTTTATAGTGGGCAAGTTATGCAGTGTCAGGGATGCCAGGGATGACGACCCGGCTGGGACGTCTTGAGGGACCAGAAGAGGGTCGTGTGCCCACCTTGGATCACGTGGGGGCCGCCACCCTGATTGCTTTGGGGGCCACGGGTTGAGGGTTTGGAAGCCCAACCCTGTGGGGGCCCAGGGGTCACCGCCAGGGGGAGCCCCAATACCTTGGGAAACCTGGACCTCAGCACTTCCACCACACCAGGAAGTGCTGGGGGGAAAAGAAGCAGGGACACCCGGAGGGCTTCCGGGAGTACACCCGGCACTTCTGCCACACGGGGGCACCTGGAGCATATCCGGGTGAAGATAAAAGGGGCCGCTTCCCTTCATTCGAACCTGGAGTTGGGTGGAAGTAGGATGAAGCAGGAGAAGCGAGAGTGGAGGCGGCCCGTCGAAAGGCAGTGTGTGAGAGAGGCCTGGACTTTGGGGGACTTGTGGGGTTTGTGGTGCACTTTAATTAACTTTGTATATAGTGTAAATAATGTAAAGGGTTCCGTTCACAGCAGGTACATTTTGAAAATCTTTTTTGTTCAAAACTATGAGAGCAAAGCCTCCTTTTGTTGTGCTATGGAACTGAGCATAACTGGCTTTCTTTTGATTTTTTTCTTAATTTCCTGCTATCCCAGTTCTGTTTTATGTTGAACTGGTGTAATAAGCTACAAGTCAAGTTCATATTGTACTGCTGTATGAGCTGGCAAGATAATAAGCTAGAGAGGCAATCCTTAGAGAGTCAGCAAAAAAACCCAAAACATTACAGAAAGATGAGTGACCAACACTTCCTGCTTACTAGCTACTTTACAGATACAGAACACACTCACAGAAGTAAATGAAATAATGAAAAGACGTTATTATATTAAATTGGAAGACACAAAACCACAATACCATTTAGGAAATAACTCAATTTCAATACATGATAATTTACATTAAACCATTAATATACTAACATAAACCATACAAGAAGTTTCAAACATAGAAAAAAATATCCTTAAAAACTTTGTTAAAAGTTCATGTGGATTTTATTGCTCTTTATATCAAATGGAGTTGCTGAGCAGTTAAAGATCAAAAGAAACAGTCCTCCACCGTAATCTTCAACTCAACAAGGCCTTCTCCCAAATTGGTCAACAGAATAAACAAAAAGACCTGCAGTGCTCTTTTGGGCGCCTATTGTGTTTTCTTTTCTGTTGTGTTTTCTTTTATGAACCTCGATTCACCATTTGCTGTCCTGCAGGTGGGGTAGTTTGTTCTGTGGTGCTGTGAACAATTCTTTTTTTCTTCTCCACCACCCCTTTTTATCCTGCACTGACCCTCATTCTGTCATCTCCAGTGGATGATTTGACACATGTGCTCCCTTTTATATAATCCATAGACTTTTATTAACTTAGATAAGCTCACTTTTTTACCTAGATGGATTCTCTCTTAACATTTAACAGAAATATTGAAAAGCACTAACAGACAATAACTAAGACTCCCATATGACAAAAGTGACAATTTGACCTAGCATTAGAATATTAGAACAATCTAGACAGGAAAAGGCCATTCAGCCCAACAAAGCTCACCAATCTTATCCACTTAATTCCTCCAAAATAACATGAAGTCTAATTCTGAAGGTCCCTGAAGTCCTACTGTCCACAACACTAGTTGTCACTTATTCCATGTTTCTAAGGTTCTCTGAGTGAAGAAAAACTTCCCATCAGAAACTGTTTCTTTTCTCAAGCACCTTTAAGCACTTTTTTAGTTTTCTAGGCTTGTGGTGCCAAAGAGGTTTTATGACAGGCTCTTTGGAGACATGCTAGAGTGAAGAAGGATGCCCAGCTCGATGGATTCAGCATTCAAGTACTGGACCAAGTGGGAAAAGAACACAGAGTAAAATAAAGACTTGATGAGAGCAGGATGGGTGGCATGGTGGCGCAATGGTAGCGCTGCTGCCTCCCAGTAAGGAGTTCACTTCCCGGGTCCTCCTTACGTGGAGTTTGCATGTTCTCCTCATGTCTGCGTGGGTTTTCTCTGGGTGCTCCAGTTTCCTCCCACAGTCCAAAGACATGGAGGTTAGATGCATTGGCGATCCTAAATTATCCCTAGTGTGTGCTTGGTGTGTGGGTGTATGTGTGTGCCCTGCGGTGGGCTGCCACCCTGCCCGGGATTTATTCCTGCCTTGCGCCCTGTGTTGCCTGGGATTGCCCCCAGCAGACCCCCGTGACCCTGTGTTAGGATATAGCAGGTTGGATAATGACTGACTGACTGAGAGTAGGATTCCCACCTCATTTTGCTATTATTGGCATGGTAGATAAGGCAGAGACCTTTAAATCCCAAGATTCAATCCACACCTCTGAATCACTGAGTGACCTTAAGCAGGTCATGTGTGAGAACATGGGGAGGATGGGTAATGTCCACACAAGCACTAAATTCACCATGAAAAGCGCACATGGCCTGGGAGCTGTGAGACCACTGCACTGCCAATTATAATAAATATTTTTTGAGTAGTTTTTCAATTTACAGTACATGCAAATATTAAATTCAATGATCAAGCTTTGTTATACTTTTTAAGTTACCAATTTTTTGTTGTAGGAAACCACATCTTCACATGTTTCTATATTCAGCAACAGTACTGAGAAACATATTCATATTATACAGTTTAAGTATATGGTTCATAGTCATGTCGATAGCGTGTGTTTCACCCACATCCACCCATTTGCTAGATGAGTTTAATTTAGTTTAGTGTCATGGAGGTGGTTGGGTGTTAAAGGGTATTTAAACAGCATTGGGTACAAGTCAGATGCAGAAGATAGGAAGATATGGAAAAAGATGATCCGATGTGGCAACCACTAACGGGAGCAGACTAAAAGAAGAAGAAGAAGAAGAAGAAGAAGAAGGGCACAAGTCAGTAGCTAACCAAGAAGGGGTGCCAGTCCACCGCTGGACACATTCACACATTCACCTTCACACACTGATATTGCAAAATATTCCATGGTTTCCTGCTATTCCCTAAATAACCATTTTAAAGTAGCCAACAAGTTAGTAAAGGAAAGAGGACAGCCTGGCATGCCACCAGGATTTTGCTGGTCACCCCAGACAAGATTTGGCATTCTTTTTTTTTTTATTCCAATGCAGCTTTACAATATGGTTAGCAATTTGATTCTCTTTTTTGTTTATTCAGTTTTTTTCATGAAGATAAGAACTGACATCTGACTTAAATAAGTCCCCATCACTGTCTGTGTGAACTTTACATGTTATCATAATGGCTTTGCTTTCTTCAAGCGCTGTTCTTTCCTCCTACATCCCAAAGTGTTATCTCTAATGTTTCTAGGCATAAATAAGTGTGGGTTGGTGTTCTGCAACAGTCTACGTCAAATCCTGGAACAGGTCTCTGCATTACGCCCAGTGCTACTAGGTCAGGCTGTGGCCCCTTAGCATCCTGAAAGCTGATTGAGAAAATCAATAGATGATTATACTTCTTAACTTTTTTTAAAGGCGGCCCATGATTTTATCTCATCTTTTATTTTTTTTGTATTGTCAGTTTTTCCATCTATTTTACTTCTAATGAACTTACTGATGACTCTTCTGCTTGTTATTCACTTTCCAGTTAAAGGCAGTGCATTATCTTGCTATGGTTTGTCCACTGCACATTACATATCATCATTCTTTTCCTTTGGGTGAATTTCCCACGATCAGTACATCTTTGACCTTTCTGTCACTTCTAAGGAGGAACCCCACACTTGCAATGTTTCTTTGGGTATTATTATTAATAGTCATCGTTTTGGACCTTTTCCAGTGTTGTTTCTTATTTTGAAAGCACAGTTTAGTTTTGCTCACAATATTCCCCAGAGCTTCATCCAGCTGTGAAGCAGGCTTTGTTGTTCCATCCCGCTGTGCTTGGAGAACTGAAACACAGAAAATGCTCTTATTGAGTGGAAAGGTCGTCCTTTGCTTTCTCTTTTTTCTTAAAACCGTGTTTTCCTAAAAAAATGATTTGTAGAAGTCAATAGGTAAGACTCAGCAATGGCACAATATTCTGAATTTACTGTATTAACCTGACTTGTTGGATACCATAAATTAATTTAACTGTAGCATTAAATGCACCCCTGTATGAATATGTTCACTTGTATCTCTGTGTGTCGTGGTAGATTGATTTTCATTGACTTAAACCAGAGGTCTTTCAGGATCATTCCTGTGGAGCTACAGTGGCTGTAGGTTTTGGTTCCAGCCAGATTTCTTCATTAAGTGTACTGCTTTCTTTCTGCTGCCTCGCTTCTTCTACCCCTGGTCGATTTCTCCTTACCAGGGGTATCTTTCAAATGATTGGTGGTCTAGAGCTAAATAACCATTTTAAAGTTCTTCAATCTTCTCTTTTCCATTTTTTCCAAATATTTTTATTAAAACAGATACTTCATGTTAATGACAAGCACAAACAGATATAAATAGGGCCAAGGCAAATGTTGAGTTGTGGGCTCCTTTGACATTTGCATCTCTTGGTTAACTAAATCAAGCAAATAAAAAGAGTGAATGCAACTGTCAGAGACAAAAAGAAGCAAATAAAGTTTGGCAGTCTGACTCAGCGAGTGAACTAAAATGAAGAACAAAGAGATTCTGGAGCCACATCTGCTTTAAGAGCATCAATTGGATTCAAATTAAGAAACAAACAACCTGTGACAACATGGGGTCCCCAGGACAGAGCTTGAGACCAATGGATTTCAACTGATGCTATATTTTAATATTATTCCCTTTGATCAACTGAAGTCAGTTTATGTATCTTCTTCACCAATTCTGATCTAATGGAAACAATTGAAATTTCTTACCTACAGTAGCTGCGAGAAGCCCATGTGATGCTTTGTGTTGTTTGCCATTAAAATGCTTATTTCTGCTCTCTTTCATATATTTGTTAATTCAGTCTGCAATCTTCCAACTGCATTAAGGGTCTACTCACTGAGAACTGAGCAGTAACACTTCAGTCCTTCATTATTAGCAGCTAATAACGGCCTATAAAAATGATATCACTTATGGTATAAACAAAACTATTTTACTATTAGAAATAATAAAGATGTTGAGTCAATGCAGGGCGCAGTTTTATCTGTTGCTCTAATACATGTGTGGACGCTAGAGGTCGCTGTTGCCCCGTTAAACCCACCAGACAGACGTCCAGGACACACGTGTACCAAGAAGATTTCTTTAATATTTTTCTTCAGATCTAGTGCACAAAGCACCACACACTCCACAATTCTTCAATAATAATTAATAATCACAATCCAATAAACAATCCTCTACTCCCAGCAGCTTAGTCACCCAACCTCCCAACTCCGGCTGCCCTTGCTGGGTTTCCCATAGTCCTTTAAATAGTCTGTGACCCAGAAGTACTCCATCTCTTCTTCTGGGTCAATGCCACATCCTCAGTTCTCAAATATCCTGGAAGTACTGTGGGCTTCCGTCCTCATGACTCCTAAGTACTTCCGGGTTGTAGTAACAGTAAGAGTCCCCAGGTTCTTTGTAACATCTCCCTGGTGGCACCCACAAAACCCAACAGGGCTGAGAAAATGAACTCCATGTCCCAGAATGCTCTGAGGGAATCTGGTGAACCGTTGCTGTCCTGGGAAGCTGCCACCTAGCGTCCTGGGGGAGGCAGTATCCAGAAAAGGCTGCCTTCCTACATTCTTCTTGTTCTGGGATGTCTCGGCCAGATTGAACAGTCGGCCATCTATCACACATGATATTTACTTTCTCAACATTCTCTAACCTTATCTTATGGAAAATACTTGGGATTGCAACACTTTGAGACTTATACATTGATAATGTATTTTTTACATTACAGATTTACTATCCCTGCTAAACAGTTTTTTCCTACATACAAATTAGAATGTTTGTTACAAGCAACCTACCCAATTTTCTGTTCCCCTTACCCATGTCTATCTTTGGATCAATACTGTCTAGCCTGGATGAAGAATCAGATACAGTATATGTAAATGGGAAAGGGAGCATAGCAAAGGTGGTATATAAATAAAACATTATCATTATAAACATATTATAAGGCGTTTACCCTTTAATGATTCTTTAGAGAATGAAAGGAGAAAGATCTTTCAATTAAAAATCTCAGAATAGAAGTGTAACTCAGCAATTTATAAAATACACTCTAGTTCAATATGCACCAACAATGCCATAATTCAACTAAAAGTCTTTCACTGATCACATTTAAAGTTTAAACTATACCCAGAGCAAGAACTTATGAGCATTGTCATCTAGTGCCAGTGTCATTAGGTAATATGTTTTGGGAACACCATAGAAATTTGGCAAATGTTTCATATTTGACAGATCATCTTAGATTTAAAATCGCTCCTAACTCTTCGATGGTGATACTTAACGCTCTACTAGATGGAATTAATATGTGTGGGCAGAAATTATTTGTAATATCCTATAGCACCATACTAGCATGTAGACATGTTTGCGCAAAGGAAAAATTTCCAACTCTCCTGCAATACCTGAGAAGGAAAGCAATTTTTTTTATTATCTGAAAGTGGAAAAAAAAAACAAGAAAAAATTTTATTTAAGGGGATCTGTTCAGAAATATTCTAAAATGTGGCAACAATTCATCAATATAAATTTAAAATAAGCATGTGGGGCCCATTATTAACTCTCTCAACTACTTAATTAAATGTAAAGAGCTATATTAAATGGGGCTTTCTACTCATTTTTCTCTCATTATTTTATTGGTTGTAGAATGAATGTTAATTTCTCTCTTATTTTATTGATTTTGTAGCATGTCTGAATGTATTAAATATCACAAATTTATCACAATTTTAACTGAAAAGATTGACAAACTTGAAGAAATAATATAAAGTTGACAAGATAATAAAATACAAGTTTAATACTTGTTTTCAAATTGACATGGCATTTGAGTGTGTTCTTATCCTGTGGTTAAAATCTTTCTTGTTTATAAGTTTATAGTTACAACATTATTATGTGCCTGAATGAATTATAGGGCAAAAATGTCCTTATGACTATATTGAATGCAGCCTTAAACTTTAATTTATATAAACAGCAGACAATTTAGACTTGTATTGTGAGAAAAGCTGGTGGTGATATCATTGTAGCAACATGACAAATAAGTCTGAATTAGCATAAGCGGCCCTAATTTGTGGTTTCCTCAGAAATGCAATGATTTATTTCAGGAGGTAGAAATACATAATAAACAAGAATAGTTGTGTCAAACATTTAAAATATTGAAATGTGTGCTTCAATTTTCTTGTTAAATGTCTAAATAGTCTTGATTGTAACAGAAACTAGGGGGTAGCTTTGCCCACCACCCCCCACTTTCTTTGCTGCTCGCATATGGGTAAGTGGATGTACAATTTAAACAGATTGTTATTTTCCTGGGAACTGTTACATATGCATAATAGAACTAGCTTATTTACAGTACAGCAAGTAATTAACCATAGTAAAAAATAGTAAAATGTGATAAATTGAAAGAAAATTTTGTTTTATGTTGCATTAGAGGTATTCGTTGTGTTATACGTTTTTGTTCTGTTTGGCTTTGAAATGATCACGCAAATACTTTTTAAACTTATACTTTTACTGTAAAACTTATTAACTTGAATTAACTATTCTTCAATATTGCATTGAATTTTGATTCCGTGTTTGGACATATATCATGACAACGCAATGTATAACTGCACATGAGTGAATATCGTTTCTTTCTTTCTAATAAATAAACTAAACTTTTTAGAATGTTTATCCCTGTGATTTGCTAATTGTCATAGCAAAAGCTATTCTAACGGGAAACTGTAAACGTTTAATATGAATGACATATCAAGATCTTCTTTGATGTCTAATGTTATCGGCGGAATATGTACTACATTACCTTTCTTGTCGTCTGACAGATTCTCATAGCGTATGGTCCAGAATCGTGTAAATCTACATTTTGAGCATGAATGATGCAGATGCAAAAAGATTATTGTACACTCAGATATTTTGCCTGCAGTGTTTGTGGATTTCACTTTCACTAAACAACAAATCTTTTAATTCTCGCAGACACGCCTTGTCATTGGGAAGAAACACTACTTTTCCCTGATGACAACACGAATTAGATGATCTACAAGTCTCTGACTTAAACTTTAAAGCTGAACAATATCTACATACTTCTGTCATGTCATCTATGTCCATATATTCAATCTCTTTTCACTGTTCTGTTATTTCACCAAGTAGTAATTTCTGTTTGTTAGCACTAATGTGATCTTTACTATCAGTGTTTTGAGACTTTCGAATTTTACTACTTTCATACTCTCTAACCTGCTCTGCATGTGTATTGTGCCAACGTTTTTGAACCTCTTTATGACATTCTACTTTGTCTTGTACTCTTTGTCTTTTATTTCCAACCCTGCTTGGACCTGCTAGGTTTTCAATTCCACTTGGTCCAGGCTGATTATTACTTTTCTTATTTTTCAAATTTCATCTTGGATTATTATTGTTCTTTTTGAACTCTTTTCTCTCCAACGCTTTTGGGCCTTTTTTTTGATGCTCTGCCCTTTCTTCTTCGCTTAGTTGTTGACGTGTTATCTAGAACATATAAAATTACTGTCCAGAAAAGGATTACAATGAAGGAAACAAACAGATTATATGTATAAAAATACTGTCCAGAAAAGCTTCTTTAAAGGATGTAGTACTGGGGTGTTGTACCGTGTTAGCCATTATGAATCTAAGTCAAGCAAAATGACACCTTTTATTAGCTAACTAAAATGATTACAATATGCAAACATTACATCTTGGCTGTTGAAGGGGCCTGAGTTGCCTCGAAAACTTGCATATTGTAATCTTTTCAGTTAGCCAATAAATGGTGTCATTTTGCTTGACTTTTCATTTTTTTAAAGGATGAAACTGAGGACTTTTCATAAACGACTTAAAATGAGGAAAATTTATAATAGCTGAGAGCGCAGGAAGTGTGTCTGACAAAAGCAAACATTCACACGAATGAGAGGTGAGTAGACCATGGGTGTGGTTGAAAATGGTTGAGAGGAGGGCAGGACTCTTGGCAATAGTCTTGTCTCAAGATTTTCTTTTATAATAGAGAGATGTGTCATTTTTCATCCTCTTATAAAGGTCCACAGAGGGCATTAAAAGATTAAAAATCAAAAAATAACATCATGTTCATATTCTCTAACCTTGAAATTGTCTAAAATGTTACGCCACATTCTTATATTTGAAGTTGTCATTTTTAACCTTCTGGGAGCAGCTCTTAGAGGGCTTGGACCATGGGTAAAGAACCAAATATTAAAAAATGTGTTCACATTCATGATCGGTTAATCTTGAAATTGTATAAAATGATAATTCACATGTCTACATTACCAATCCCCATTTTCTCAAAGTTTTGTGAAATGAAGTAACTTTGAGCCCTCATTTCCCATTAAAGGTGAACCCTTGCAGTCAGTTGATGAAGAATTCACCACTTCAAGTTCTTTCTTCATTTTTGCTGAAGATACCTATTGGTTTCCTCTTTATCTTAAGGGTGTAACTTCCTGCACAAATTATGGTCTAAAATAGCCTACAAATGAGGGGTTTCCAGCTCTAGAGGGGCAAAATTAGAGAGGTATCCTAAAAAGCTCAATGCCTTACATCACTAGATAGCAGGATGAGTTGAATGGTGTATCATATGTGGGGTTTTTCTCATACTAGTGAATCAGGATGGACCAAAAAAACTGGAGGGATTTTAAAACATTCTTAAGTAAGCACATCATAGCAGCAGAAAAATGAAAGAAGGATGTGAGATGAGAGCTTTCTTTGCCTCTACTGGCTGGATTGTCGGAATTGCATCAATGCCTTTTTACCATTTTTTTTTTTTTTTTTTGTTTCGCGTTTTTATTTTCTCCTGGTCCCTTATACTCAATTGGGTTCTGAATCTGCAGGTCTCATATTTGATTACAACTCTCAGACGCTGCTGACATTAGACTATATAAGACCACGACTTGTCAAAGCATGTTGTTGTTGCTTTGTCTCTCACTCCTTTTCTCTTAAGAGTCTTCCTAAAAATCTTACTGTGCTTTTTGGTCTCTTCCTCAGTGCTGCTTGGCTTGATTGTGTTTCAGGTTAGATTTTGGCTTGTTAAAGACTAAGGTTTGGTTCTCCCCAGTGTTTAGCTTATTTTTGGATTACTTTTTGGTTTTATTTATTTCATTTACTTGTTTTTTTGTGTTGGTTGCTCTTCTTTTAATTATGTTCTTTTTCTTTTATTTTGTTTTTCTTTCGCTTTACTGATTATTGAGTCATTGCCTGTTATCTTTGTTAGCTCGATTATTCTTTATTAAATAGCAATTTGAAAGAAACTTTTTTTTTTGATCTGGCAGGGTAATTTACCTGCTCTGCGTTTCCCATTTGGGGATTTTTGTTTTAAATAACAGGACAGTCTTTACTTCAAAAATGTTTGAAATTGATAAGAAACAACTGTGTGGGCCCTCATATCATCAACATTGTTTGAAACCCTTCCACCTTGAAGCACACAAGGTGGAGTAGGCCAGACCTGCCCTAATTCTGTTGGGCATTTTCATAGGAGTCTGCAGAATATTTTCCAGGATGGACAAAATTTAAGGGATATTAATAACGACCAGCAGTAGACTAATATAAAAGAGACATAAACTTGAACATAAAATACCATTTGACATAAAAGAACAATAATAGACATTAAACCCCAAATAATACCTATATTTTTTATTACAAAACACATATTTTACTGCCAAAAATTGTGCCGCTTGCATATGAGAGATAAATCACTCCTGCTTGATCAGCTGCTGTAGTCTTGCCCAAAATATTAACAAAATAATTAACATTTTACTCTTATTCTGAAGAATCTTTGTGCAGTGAACACTCATCATGCACAGTTCGGAGAAGTGTGCATCTAACATACTTAACCTCAGCCAACCTTTCACTCTTTTAAATTACCTATCCACTGTGCAAGTTGTTACAGGTAATGTTAATGCTTAGTTTGCTTAGATGTTAGTTTGGCTTGTCAAATTGCAGGAAAAAGATCAGAGAACTTGAGCAAGTCCACATGTCCATCCTTAAGAACATTTTGATTGCTTCTTGCAATATTTTTTATCGACCACATGGCAAAACAAATGAATGCCTCAGCGTTTAAGTTATCAATTTTGTATACCTCACTGATATGCTCAATGTGACTTGTACAGCAAATTCCTCATGTGTCATTTTTGCCATCTGCAGAATAACACTTTGCTTGGTTCCTTCACCAAATCTGCTGTCCATGGATGTGATGACTGAGTCCAAGAATAGTACATAACTTGTAAAAATATTCTTCTACACTGGAGCAGAACCCACTAACATTTGATCAAAAACTGTTGCTGGCCACACTATCTAGGAATGGATCATTCAAAGCCCATTGTTTTAGCTAATTTTCTAGCTTTCAAAATAATGTCTTTGAAGTACTCATCTGCTTTTTCTCTATGGCCATAGAAGACATCTAAAAGTTCTTGTATGTGCTCACACACTGATAGAATTTCAAGCGTAATTGATTTGGAGACCCTGAGCCACGGGTTCAAAACTTGCTGACATTATCATAAGACAAATTTCCTGTACTTGAAGTACATTGTAACTGGTATGCTTCCTGATATATTTTGCAGTCCAGCATGTTTCACTTAACAGTAGTGCGTTTGGAATGAGATCTCTTTAAACTGTCAGTGCAAAAATTTTATGATAGATAGATAGTGTGAACGCTGGCCCGGACACAGACAGACGGACAACATGGTTCCACCCAACACACTGTTTATTTACAATTATTATTTACAATAACTATAAATGGTCACTCAGACCCAGTTCATGCACTCACAAACCCCAGTGCCTCCTGCACCGATTCCCCCAAGTCCAGGCCACACAGTCCTACTGCCTTTCTCCTGGCCCCCTCCAGTCCTTCCTCTCGCTCTGTCCTCTTCCACCCGACTTCCGCTCTAGACTGAAGGGAGGCGGCCCCTTATATAATGCTCCCGGATGAGCACCAGGTGTTCCCGGCATTCCCTCCTTGGCCACGCCCCAGCGTGGCGGAAGTGTTGGCTGTCCTCCCGGCAGCTCTCCGGGCGCCACATTAAGTCTTCCCCCCAGCACTTCCTGGTGTGGCGGAAGTGCTGGGCTCCAGGGTTCCTCAGGCACCAGGGTGCCGCCTGGCGGTGGCCATGGGCCCCTACAGGGTTGGGCTTCCAAGCCCTCTACCCGTGGCCCCCAATACAACTAGGGCGATCGCCCCCTTGCGGTCTGGAGGAGGCACAAGCCCTCCTCTGGTCCTCCTGGGTGTCGGCCGGGGACCACAATAGATAGATAGATACTTTATTAATCCCAAGGGGAAATTCACATAATCCAGCAGCAGCATACTGATACAAAAAACAATATTAAATTAAATAGAATAAAAATGCAGGTAAAAACAGACAATAACTTTGTATAATGTTAATGTTTACCCCCCCGGGTCGAATTGAAGAGTTGCATAGTGTGGGGGAGGAACGATCTCCTCAGTCTGTCAGTAGAGCAAGACAGTGACAGCAGTCTGTCACTGAAGCTGCTCCTCTGCCTGGAGATGACACTGTTCAGTGGATGCAGTGGATTCTCCATGATTGACAGGAGCCTGCTCAGTGCCTGTTGCTCTGCCACGGATGTCAATCTGTCCAGCTCTGTGCTTACAATAGAGCCTGCCTTCCTCACTAGTTTGTCCAGGCGTGAGATGCCCTTCTTCTTTATGCTGTCTCCCCAGCACACCACCGCGTAGAAGAGGGCACTCGCCACAACTGTCTGGTAGAACATCTGCAGCATCTTATTGCAGATGTTGGAGGACGCCAACCTTCTAAGGAAGTATAGTCGGCTCTGACCTTTCTTACACAGAGCATCAGTATTGGCAGTCCAGTCTAATTTATCATCCAGCTGCACTCCCAGGTATTTATAGGTCAGTAACCTCTGCACACAGTCTCCTCTGATGATCACAGGGTCCATGAGGGGCCTGGGCCTCCTAAAATCCACCACCAGTTCGTTGGTTTTGCTGGTGTTCAGGTGTAAGTGGTTTGAGTTGCACCATTTAACAAAGTCTTTGATTAGCTTCCTGTACTCCTCCTCCTGCCCACCCCTGATGCAGCCCAAAATAGCAGTGTCCTCAGCGAACTTTTGCACGTGGCAGGACTCCGAATCGTATTGGAGGACCGGAGAAAGTACAGTCTCCTGCAGCACTCCTGTGTTGCTGACCACAATGTACGACCTACAGTTCCCTAGACGCACATACTGAGGTCTGTCTGTAAGATAGTCCACGATCCATGCCAGCAGGTGTGAATCTACTCCCATCTCTGTCATCTTGTCCCTAAGGAGCAGAGGTTGGATGGTGTTGAAGGCGCTAGAGAAGTCCAAAAACATAATTCTTACAGCACCACTGCTTCTGTCCAAGTGGGAGAGGGATCGGTGTAGCATATAGATGATGGCATCCTCCACTCCCACCTTCTCCTGGTAGGCGAACTGCAGAGAGTTGAGGGTCCGGCGGACCTGTGGCCTCAGGTGGTGAAGCAGCAGCCGCTCCATGGTCTTCATCACATCTGACGTCAGAGTGACAGGCTGGAAGTCATTCAGCTCACTAGGACGTGATACCTTTGGGACTGGGGTGATACAAGATGTTTTCAAAAGCCTCTGGACTCTCCCCTGTTCCAGGCTCAGGTTGAAGATGCGCTGTAGAGGGCTCCTCAGTTCCAGCACACAGGCCTTCAGCAGTCATGGCGATACTCCATCTGGACCCGCTGCTTTGCTGGCACGAAGTCTCCTCAATTCTCTGCTCACCTGCACTGCTGTAATTGTGGGTGGGGATGTCTCTCCTATGCTGGTATCAGCAGAAAGATGGTTGGAGGATGCAGTACTCCGAGGTGAGAGTGGGTTAGGGTAGTCAAACCTGTTAAAGAAGTTGTTAATTTGGTTTGCTCTCTCCACGTCTCTCTTGATGGTGGCACCCCGATTCGAGCTGCAGCCAGTGATGATCTTCATCCCCATCCCACACTTCCTTCAGGCTGTTATTCTGCAACTTCTGCCCAGCTTTCTCCTGTACTGCTCCTTTGCCTCTCTGAGCTGGACTCAGAATTCCTTCTGCACGCTCTTGAGCTCATGCTGATCACTGCCTTTAAAAGACATTTTCTTCTGGTTCAAAAGGCCCTTGATGTCACTTGTAATCCATGACTTGTTGTTACTGTTCTTACTGGAACTACAATGTCCATACAGAAGTTGATGTAATCAGTAGTGCTGTCAACAGCCTCTTCAATGTTCTCACTATGTGATCCCTGCAGGATATCCCAGTCTGTAGTTCCAAAGCAGTCTCTCAGAGCTTGCTCTGCCTCAGGGGACCACTTCCTGAATAAGCGTGTGGTTATTGGTAGCTCCCTCACTCTTAGTTTGTAGTGAGGCTGAAGCAGAACTAGGTTATGATCAAGCACAGGCAGCGAGGTGGCGCTGTATGAGTCTTTAACGTTTGCATACAGTAGGTCGATAGTCCTATTTCCCTGGGTGTTACAATCTGCATACTGGGAGAAAGCAGGTAATGTTTTGTCCAGCGTTACATGGTTAAAGTCTAAAGCGATTAGCACGAGCCTCAGGGTGCTGCGTTTGTAACTTAGCAACACCGGAATGGATGATGTCACTCGCTATCTCTGCTTTCGCTCGAGGGGGGATGTAAACAATAACAACAATCACATGTCCAAACTCTCTGGGCAAATAATAGCGAGGCAAACTTACGGCCAACAGTTCAATGTCCCTGCAGCAAGTGGAGATTTTAATGTTTACATGTCCATAGTTGCACCATCTTGTATTGACGAAGAGACTGACACCCCCTCCTTTCTGCTTCCTGCAGGTACTTGCGTCTCTGTCCACTCTAACTGTTCTAAACCCGGGTAGCTCCACTTTAGCATCTGGGATGTTAGTTGTTAGACACGTTTCACTAAAACACAGCAAACTGCATTCTCTGTAGATCCGGACATTTTTCACCAGTGCAGCCAGTTCGTCGATCTTATTTGGTAGTGAGTTCACATTTCCCAGGATCACAGAAGGCACCAAAGGTTTGTAGTGCCACTTTCTTGCTAGATGCTTGGCTTTTATCTTAGCACTGGCTCTGCTGCCCCGATACCACCTTCTTTCCTTGTCAGGTAAATAGGGAACCACACCTGCGTGCGCATTTGTTCTTAGAACTTGAAGTTGACTACTTGAATAGATGAGTCTCGGTGTGTAAAAATCCATCTCCAAGTAGTAAAAAGTATCCAGGGAACGAGTCTACATAAAAGAAAGTGGTAGGAGTTAACAGTGAAATAAAGAAAAATAGAGAAAAAGGTAGAAAGATAAAGATAAACTAGTTGTATTTCTTATACTACATTATCTGATTATTTACAACAAGGTTAATTTATTGGCAGCACAATGAACAAAGCTTTTGGATAACTACTTCTTATTTTGGATTGTAAATTATTACTGAGCAACCAAAATTCGCTTGACCATGTAACTGTTCTAGATTTACTCCAAATGTTGTATACAATGACCAATAATTTTGTTTGCAACAGCAGTAGCATCTAAGTAAGTTAGATGAGCAAAACCTAGAAATTTTTCACGCACAATGATTTCATTACTGTTAGATTCAATAAACCGATTGGCGATTGCTCATGTCCAGAAATATCAGCACTTACATCGGCAATGGCAACAAGTCAATTTGAGCTGCTCACCATTACAATTTCTTTTCTTACTGTCTCTTCATACAATATTTTCAACACGACAGATGTGTAACGGGCATTAGCTGGTGAAGTTTTCAAGTGTTGCCTCAACATTCCAATTCATTTCCACTAGCACTGTGTTTTCTATGCACAGCAATGTCGTGCATGTCACAGAATAAAATGGTAAACACAACTGGGAATAAATTCTTTCTGTTGTCTTCCATATGACATTCTGAAATAAAATGCTACTTTCTGGATTGTTCATTGTATTCAGAAAGTTACTTACATACACTTGCCATCTGATTACAAGCATTTTCATGAAACTATTGTCAAGGATGCCAGGGGCGATGACCCGGCCGGGACGCCTTGAGGGACCGGAAGTGGGCGTGCGCCCATCTGGGATCACGTGGGGGCCGCCACCCTGGTTGCTTTGGGGGCCATGGGTTGGGGGCTTGAAAGCCCAATCCTGTAGGGGCCCGTGGTCACCGCCAGGGGGCACCCTGGTGCCTTGGGAGCCCTGGACCTCAGCACTTCCGCCACACCAGGAAGTGCTGGGGGGAAGAGGAGCAAGAACACCCGGAGGACTTCCAGCTACACAGTTGGTGCTTCCGCCACACGGGGGTTTGTCGGCAGAAGCTTCTCAGGAAGCACCTGGAGCCCATCTGGGCGCGCATAAAAGGGGCCGCCTCCCTCCAGTGGATGGCAAGAGTCGGGTGGAAGTGGACGGAGTTTGGAGGAGAGGAGTGGAGGCGGTCTGAGGACTGAGCAAGGCATCATTGTGCGGCCAGGACTTGAAGGGGTGATTGGTGCTGCGGCACTGGGTTTGTGCACTTTACCACTTGTAAATAGTTGTAAATAAACACGTGTGTGGAGAAAGAACATGTCTACCTGTCTGCATCCGGGCTGTACCCCACACTATCCATTTTGTAAAAGCTGCAGTAGTAAATGCTCCTTGTACACAGTCAAAAAACAGACTTTGGAAAAGTGTACAGTACTTACAAAGTGTTATTTCTATAGATGTACTGAGTAACAAATCCACCATGCATACTAACTTAGCCATGCAATGTGGAAACTGCCTTTTGCATCATTCTGAAAATTATATGAATTTGGCAGCGTATACGCTTTCACAAGAAATCATCTTGAAAATCATCTGTTATCGTCAAATAAAATCTGTCGCAATTGAGTGGATTTTAAGTTGGCTAATTAAATATCAGACTTATCTTCGGCATCACTGGTAATTAATCAAAAACTTCGGCAAGGCTCCTACTTTGTTTATCTTAACTTTCTCTGCTGTAGGAAGGAGTTCTCTGGATTTTAGTCTTACATAGACACATAGGGACACTTGTTTTAAGGAAAAGACTAATACAATTTATTCATAAACACAAGGATTACAAAAGTATTGTAAATGCAAATATATTTATAAATTAACAAATAAGACTGGATGCA
Source organism: Polypterus senegalus (assembly GCF_016835505.1). Classification (NCBI taxonomy): domain Eukaryota; kingdom Metazoa; phylum Chordata; class Cladistia; order Polypteriformes; family Polypteridae; genus Polypterus; species Polypterus senegalus. Next base: position 151,728,213 of record NC_053155.1, read on the forward strand.
GACAGACTAGAAAGACAAACATATAACATTCAGGGTGGCTGTTTACTGGGATTTAGAGTTCCGCTTTATCTTGGCACAGATAAATATTTTTACAATGCCAAGTCTTCGTGGATGATGTCTGATGTTGTGTGGAGTTGTTTGCTTTGTTCTTGATTCAGGTTCAGATGGAAGATTCTTCATGCATTCCAGTGCACTCTTTCTCTTTGTCTCATGACTTCTTGTCCATTGTATGCTTTGCATTGGCTGCTTGCCTTCTCCTGTCTTTTGTGCAACTTTATGGAGAATAGCACCAGCCTTTCTGACACAAGACTTTAGATGCTGAAGTTCACCTCTTGAAGTAATAGCTGCTCCTTAGCAAACAGGGCTCAGTGCTTAGCTTGGCACACTGGATCTCAGCTTTCATGTCCAAAAAAAGAGAAGAATGGGTCTCCTTTCCAGCTTTTCAGGGAAAGAGAGGCTTACAGCTTGTTAGTTTCTGAGAAAAAGATTTTAGAATACCATTTTGGAGAAATGTGCACAGAATTCCCCTAAAAAAATGTTCTCTCAGAATCCCACCAGGATTTCAGTAAGTTTGTCCTGAGGGAACTTCTCTAAACTTTCCTTTCTCTGAAAACCCTGCAGGGTACAGCTACTTTATAAATGAAGGTTGAACCTTCTCCTGATTGGATTAACATCGCTTTCAATTATAAAATCAGTGTCTTCTAATAGGCAAGTTATTCTGTCCATCCTAGTTGTCATCCCATGAATTATAGTACTTTGTCCTGCCCAGAGTCTATTTTTGAGCTCTTTTTCTGTAGAGAGAGCCTCGGCAAAGATTTCAGGTCACCTCTGATTTACACCTTTGTTATCAGATGAAGTACAGGCAGATCCATTATGAAGAATTAAGCCACTTTCCGGAATGTAGCTTGGGAATCTAAGTTGGGAATTTTGTGCAGCTGGAGTTCTTCTAAATGTGCTGCTTTTACAGGCCTTGTGGGCCCCTAACTACACTTGACAGTTGCTGTTTGAACTGAGCTGGAAACACTGCTCTGTAATTCATCTGTGGGATGTCAAAGGATGAAGGTCCTAGAGTTAACATAGTTAGCAGGTGTACGCATGGAGTCTACATTTTGACAGCTGGCATTTTTATCAAAGGGTGGTTGAAAATGATTGAAGACTTTTGCTGACAGTTTATTCTTACGGTCAAGAATAACACATCCTGCACACCAACATAAATATGCATCATACTTTCAGTCACGTTTTCACATTTTTCATTCTGCTAGATTACTTTTTCCACCTACAGACTGTTGGATACAATGTTATAGCAACACAAATGACTGGTCAAATATGAAGAAAAAATGTTGTATTTTAGCAAGTCTGAAGTCTGATATTTACATGTTAAAAATGGGTAAAACAACTGAAAACTGTGGCTGTTCTGTTTATTTGCATTGTAATGTGTCCTCAGGAATCAGTTTTTGATGGGCTAGTAAAATGTCCACATATATAAGAACACCTGTATTACCTCCCCTATGATTTACATATAATATAAAGCATCTAAAACAATAATGACTTACATATTTAACACTTTATTGACTCAATAGTGGGTAAGTTTCATTGCATTTCTAAAGTAAAACCAAAGACCTATTCATTTTCATAAACCAATTACATTCCCTGCTACATTGGAATGGACATGTACTGGAATATAAATAAACACTTAAAACAGATAATGAATGGATATAATGCTTAGCAAAATAAAATAAGGCAATTTACAAGAATGGTTTCTTACCAACTGAGAACTGCCCCGTGTTTGGTTAGATAGTGGAAGGGATGGCTGAGGCGTAATTTTCCACTCTTCTTGTTTGCCTTCTATGTAAACATTCTTCTTTTAATAATGGGGAAAAAAACAGTAAAAAATCAAAAGCACAACACTTCTAAACAAAGGGAACCACAGCCCTGAAACACAAAAGTGTTCTTCTTTCCTTTGGATAGATGAGTAATGTAAATTTGTCTTTGGCTAGCGCACATGCATTATCCAAATTTTTTTTGGATAGAGACTTGAAATGGGGATTTTGTTGTGGGTATGTGAACTTTGATGGCAAATATAACAGATTAATTTTCAGAGAGAGTAAATATAAATAGTGAAGAACTGCTGTACCATTAAGAAACAAAAGCCCTTAAAGCAAAGTAAAACTTGAAAATGCAGTAAAGGTAATAGTTTTGCCATGGTACTTCCAGTTCAAGTCCATTAACACAAATGCAGGAGGCAAAGCAGAGCGCAAACAATACCCTATAGAGATACTTTAGCAAAGAAAATCATAAAATTATAAAAATACAAAGATAATGCAAAACCAAAATCAGAATTAATAATGTGATATACAAAATGATTTCTAAACAACAAAATACTATATAAATAAAAAATACTTAAACAAATGTAACCCTTTTCTTAACCCTAGGGGTTAATTTAATTGTATACTCAACAAGAATCCTGGATCCCCGGCAGTTGAATGGTGAATTAGGCCGGTAACTTCTTTACTTTCGGTTTTAAACTTTAGCAGTAACTTGATTTCTTCTTAAATTTAAATAACTCTCTAGTCTCAATGAAATACCAGAATACAAATTTGTAAAAAGGAAAAAAAAAAAAATAATAATTTATTGTATGACAATAATGTAATAGTTTGTGGTCAAATAAAAGACATAAACCTCTTCTCTGATCTTTTTTTAACTTTGTCTATGTTTCTGTTTTGGAATACCTTAGTTGAATCACAATAATAGCAAACCAGTGAGAACACTTTTCAAGGACTCCATTTCCCCTCAGAACTATCTAATACAAGAAAACCAAAAAAAAAAACACATCATCCATTCCAGGTGAGTTTAAGACTCGAGAAAACGTGCAGTTCACACCACAACAGTATATAGGTACCATATAAACACTAGACGGATAGATATTCGGATCCATTAAAGTATGCATGAGTCAGTCAACTAGTTCAAAAGTACGTGAGTCAGTCAAATAGTTCAAAAGTTGGATTGTTAACGTTGGGGCCCATTCGTGGGTGCACATTAAGCAGAAGATGAATTCCAATGACAATCCTGCATGAAAAAATGAATCCACTTACTTTCTCCGATGAGTTAATGAAACAATCGTGTATTCACCGAACAACACCAAGACTCAGCGTCATTCACGAGCCATCTTGAAATCCTAAATGAATCCAGAAGAAATGCACGCTCTGTCCTGTTTTGCTGCACTTCTGAAGACTTCGGCGGTGATAAGGGTTTTTTATCAGCAGTTCTCGCTCCTTGCGAACAAATGTCTCTCCAGCTTCTAGGCCTTCGCATCACACACACACTCGCAGTGTAACTAAGTGATGACTTAATATTGCGACCGCTACCGTAGAGAAACAAACATAACTGCACTTGAAATACAACCGAAAAAAATAAACAAGCGTCATCACTCTTCACTTGGGCCGGATATCACAGTGAATATACTAGTCTCCAAAACAGATGACGCACTCTTTTTCTTTCCCTTGTAAAGACAGCAGATATCGCTGGCAGCGCACACGTTCACCATGCTCTCTCACACTGCCTCATCGCGGGACTAAAATCATGATGCAACCTTAAGCTCAACATTGATTGGCTTGCATTAGTACACCTACATTGAATGAGCTTTCTTATCGGATACTGAAACACAATTATTATTTTATCTTCCCAATAAAAAAAAAAGAAATAATAAAACAACAACAAAAATACAGTTTAGTACATTGTACTATTTCTGACACACAGCATACTTAAAACAAACTTGTTTACTACTTTTGGGGTTCCTACACACTCCCCGCACCAAAAAATCCAGTATGTCCCCATGCTGGTTACAAAGTTATTATGCAGTACTTAGAGGGAAATCATCTGTTTACAGAGCATCAGTAGAGGCAGATTGTTACACATTTCACACAAGGCATTAGGATTATACCACCAAACATGTGAACTATTATAACCCCCAGAAACTTTTAGTATTTCAGTAGCTGCTACATGAATGCCACAGTGTTGGGATGATACAGACTGTATGTATGGCACAAACAGCTTATCATAGGTAAATCTGGTATTAGCTCTTCTCTCCCTACTTGATCTACGTACTTCAGGAGGTACAACCTCTGCCTGAGTTTCATTATCAGTAGGAACAGCAGTCTGTAAGGTACTGTCATGAACTTCAACCACATCATCAACTACTTCAGTATTGCTATCTTCAGCCACCAGCTGAACATCAGATTGTACAGGTATTTCTGAAACAGTGTGAGCTTTACCAATTTCTAAACCTTCTTCATCTTGTACAGGGTATTCATTCTGCATCTCCTCTGTCCTTTGAGAAGGAGGGTTCGAGACATCCTCGACATAAAACCCAAATTCAGACTCTGAATCTGAAGAATTACCTTCTTTTGGAAGGGCCTCAATTACAAGCAGTGAGTTATCTGACTGAGCAGCCTTACGCTTCTCTTTTGCTCTCCTACGCCTCAAAGCTCTAGGTGATGGAGTAGGGCTAATATCTCCCTGAGGACTTAACCTCACTTCCTTTCCCAAAGGCAAGAGGTTATTGCGGTGCATGACTTTGACTGGTCCTTTACCATTAACAGGCTTTAAGCGATACACTGGAATACCAGACAATTGACTCTCCACTACATAAGGATTTGAGCCCCATCTATCTGCAAGCTTGTGTTTTCCCTTGAGGCCAAGGTTTCGAATCAGAACCCTGTCACCCACATTTAAGCTATGATAGCAAACTTTTTGATCATACCTTGCTTTTTTACTCTGATTCATCTTTTCAGAGACATCTTGAGCTAACTGATAAGCGGTCTGTAATTCCTGCTTCATTTTGGACACATACTTAGAGTATGACTCAGGTGAGGTATTATCAGCAGAGACACCAAAAGAAACATCGACAGGCAATCTAGCCTCTCTGCCGAACATCAGAAAATAGGGGGAGAAACCAGTAGCTTCATTGGAAGTACAGTTATACGCATGCACCAACTGGGCTATGTGCTGACTCCATCTAGTTTTCTGACTAGGCTCCAGAGTACCCAGCATATTCAATAAGGTCCTGTTAAATCTTTCTGGTTGGGGATCACCTTGGGGGTGATAAGGTGAGGTTCTAGATTTCTTCACTCCTAACATAGTCAGCATGTCAACCACCAACTGGCTCTCAAAATCCCTGCCTTGATCTGAGTGTATGCGATTAGGAAGACCATAATGTATGAAATACTTTTCCCACAAAGTCTTTGCCACTGTAGAAGCTTTTTGGTCACGCGTAGGAAAAGCTTGCGCATAACGTGTATAATGGTCAGTGACTACCAAAACATTACACACATTGCGGGAATCAGCTTCGATAGAAAGAAATGCACGCTCTGTCCTGTTTTGCTGCACTTCTGAAGACTTCGGCGGTGATAAGGGTTTTTTATCAGCAGTTCTCACTCCTTGCGAACAAATGTCTCTCCAGCTTCTAGGCCTTCGCGTCACACACACACTCGCAGCGAACTAAGTGATGACTTAATATTGCACGCTACCGAGAGAAACAAACATAACTGCACTTGAAATACAACCGAAAAAAATAAACAAGCGTCGTCACTCTTCACTTGGGCCGGATATCACAGTGAATATACTAGTGTCCAAAACAGATGATGCACTCTTTTTCTTTCCCTTGTAAAGACAGCAGATATCGCTGGCAGCGCACACGTTCACCATACTCTCTCGCACTGCCTCATCGCGGGACTAAAATCATGATGCAACCTTAAGCTCAACATTGATTGGCTTGCATTAGTACACCTATATTGAATGAGCTTTCTTATCAGATACTGAAACACAATTATTATTTTATCTTCCCAATAAAAAAAAAAAGAAATAATAAAACAACAACAAAAATACAATTTAGTACATTGTACTATTTCTGACACACAGCATACTTAAAACAAACTTGTTTACTACTTTTGGGGTTCCTACACAAATAAAACAAAAAATTAAGCCAGGGCAATAACTCTGGCTGAAACATAAATATATTGAAATGATTTTGGGCCTTTTTAAAATGTTCTCCAGAATCTTTCAATGAATTTTCAATGCCTTTATCTTCTCTTCCACAGTTTTTAAGCATATTCCCTAAATTACTTTGTGCATTTATGTTTATGTTAATGCTCCTAAAAAATTATTTAACATCATTACACACTACCATTTGTTTGTGTGTGTCCTGCGGTGGGTTGGCACCCTGCCCGGGATTGGTTCCTGCCTTATGCCCTGTGTTGGCTGGGATTGGCTCCAGCAGACCCCCGTGACCCTGTGTTCAGATTCAGCAGGTTGGAAAATGGATGGATGGACACACTACCATTTTGTTTTTCATAGGGGCCACCCTTTTGTGGTTTTCCTGCCACATCAGGTGACATATTGCTAGGGTTCGTGGTCTCAGAGGTTGCCTCCGATGACATTACTAGTGTGACAACATAGAGGTTGGCACCACAGACTTCTCATTGCTTCAGACATCTGGATAAAACCAAGGACTGTCTTGTGTGTTTAGTAGTTAATGTGTGGCTATTTAGAAACTATGCTTTTGTTTTATTCTCTATTCTTTTAGCTGATGTATTCACTTAGTGTTGGAAATATTTATCTTGGTTATGACCCAGCTTGTATTTACAATTTTTCCATCTCTTTCTTTTTCTGTCTCTGGCAGAGCAAATATAATTTGTTTCCTTAGGTCCTGAGCATTATTGAAAACAGAAAATAAATGATGTTAAGTTATTATTTGCTTCCTTTTCATGGAACCAGGTTTGTAGATCAGAACAAAATACATGTTGTGATTCCTGCCTCTAAAATACCAAAATGATGACTTGCCACCTAAATCTAGTCCCTGGCAAAACTGAGGACCAATATTTAAAATGAGCCTTTACTCCAAACAATAAATCTGCAAAGAAAAAACTAAATTAACAAAGACGGGAGAAGCCATAACAATTATTGTTTTTTTTTTAAATTAGAAGATTTGCTGCCAAAAAATATGTTTTTATAAAAACCACAAAGAAATAAAGCAGAGCCCAAAGAGAAGTGAAAAAAGCTAACAAATTGAATACATACTTTAATATCAAAATCAACGAAAACAGTAAAAACCGGTAACTTTTCACTCATAAATAAAAGGTTTCCACTACATCTCTCAGTGCCAATCTGGAAGATCTGACCCATTGGCTGGAATAAATAGGCAGAGGACAGTCTTTCAGGTAAAAGACATGGGGTCTCATGTATAACACCGTGTGTAGAATCCATACTAAAACATGGCGTTGGACAAAACTGGAAGTGTGCAAATGCACAAAAAAATTCCAATGCACTTCCCCTTTATGAATCCCAATTAACGTGAATTTTAATGCACACGCACACGCCTACAGCCGCACCCCAACTCCTGGGGATTTTGCATATTTGAATATGTAAATCAAAATAAATATCCCCTTCCATTTAGTGTTTTGTTAAAAGACAATGACAAAAGCAAGTGGAAAAAAGAATTTCAGCGAATGAGAAGTAGAGGCAAGGAAAAACATACTATTTGTTGCCTTAAGCAGTGGTATAAATGACAAAAGGAAATTATGGATATGATACTGTGTTTAAGACACTCGAAAGCTCAAGTTCAGAAAGTTGCGCAGTGCCCGAAATAAAAAAGAAGAGGTCAGATATCACAGTTGATGTGAAAAGGCAAGTCGTTTGCTGGAGACGATCTTACAAAAGCTTCACACCAAGTTTAATTTTTGTACATCTTGAAGTGTGTATTGAAATGAGTGTATGCAATTGTTTTGTGCGTTCGCACCGTTTATACATGAGGCCCATGGTGGCTCTGCCTCGTAAATCTCTATATAAAGGGAACAGGAAACACAACTAGACAAACTAACACAAAACCGAACATAATACATACATAATAAATAATTATTAAAAAAAGCAATATTTTAAACAAACACAAGGACAAAAACAAAATATGCACTAGTGATATTTACAGACTAACAAGAAGATCGAAATAAATAATACTACAATTAATCCCATTGTTGAAACAATTCAGCAGCTTGCTGAGCAGATGATACATTATAAACTATACATATATATTATGTTGATACAACAAGATCTCATGCATGGTTCTCTATACTTTCGTCTGCAGCTTTGTATGCCCTTCTCTTTACCACAGAAATGCCTTCTCTTTGTGGTCCATGCAAAATTATATTATCAAGTTCAATTAATAAGTGTTCAAGTTACTGTACACTTGGCAACATTCTGAGTTGAGTTGAACCCCATATATCTGCTCAGGTCAGAGCTTTATTCTATAATCTATGAGACATCAATGACTTCTGACCACTAATTCCAATGTTGATGTACTTTGCTTCGCTTTTATCATTGACTGGACTGGTACAATTCTGCTTTCAATGGTCTTCATGAACAAATGAACAAAGCATCACCAGATTACAATGGGCTCAGAAAGCTACTACCAGAATGTTGATTTGAAATAAATGCTGTGATCACATTACTCCTCAGAAGACTTGTCTATGCTGACTTTCTTATAAATATTGTCTTCTAAATCATATAATGTAAATCTGTATGCAGTACTTATGAACTGTTAGATGATCAACATCTTCTGACACTGTCCTTCATAATGTTGCAGTGTTATTTTACACAAAACTTGGCAAATGCTTATTCTGCTTTGTGTTTGCTACTGTCTGAAACTGTTTTCTTGGATCTACAAGGGATGTTCAATAATTTATCTGAGTATGAAAGAAAGTAGCAGGCATTTAAGTTTTGTACGTGTTTTACTCTTCTTCATTGTGTTAGTAAAGACAGCTAAATTGGATTCATCATCATTATCATTATCAATGCCATTTCCAGCAGGCAGTGGGGCTGATGGACTTTATCTTGGTATTCTAAACAGTTCTATCTTTCACCATGTCCTCCATCTATTTGTTTCTGTTAGATCTTTTCTGTTGACCTTCCACTGTCCTAATGGGTTTATCTGTCTATTATTAAATTACAAATCATTTGTTATCCATTCTTATTACAAGGCCAAAACCACCTTAAACCTTTATTCTTTGCACTTATTTGTGATACATTGCACATCCACACACTTCTGTCTCTCCTTATTACTCTTCATATCTTTCAGCAACAGTCTTGAAATAATTCTCAGCATTCCCTGTACTATATAGTAATATCTGTTCATATCATGGAGGACAGGCTACCTGGAGTTCCAGGTCCTTTGATTAGAATATTGAGGTCCAAGGGAGCCTAGATACCTTGTACTATCAGAGATAAGCTTAGGGTTAAGATAGCCCAAATAAAGTTCTCAATCCCCAATATAATTTTTATAATCCCCTTGTGTGGCTTTTAAAGCTGCCCCTCTACAAGGAGGCCATTTGAGCATAAAGTCAAGAGCTGAGTGAGAGCAAACTGGCAAACTCAATTAGCGTGAGGAAGAGTGCAGTGGGACAGATCTTTTGTAGTAATGTAATAGGGAAACATTTGTCTGATACATTGAGGTGGATAATAAATCAGCACCTCACCTATTAGATAGGTTACTGAGGCCTGTATGATCAAGCCCAGAGGGACAGCATGTTTATTGCGTCCCTTTGTTTAGTTTTTTACTTTTGTTATCCTGTTTAAATACATTGGACTCCTTGGCTTTATGTAGATCACAGGGAAGCTATTTGCATTTGTTTTATATTTTACAACCTCTATTCACAATTATATTTTATGATCCCACAACTCTTCCCACACCATCCAAGCCTCTTTTAGCTCACAAACAGCCCAGTCTTCTTCTGGAGTATTTGTAATCTCTGTTACCTTTCTAGAAATTCCAAATAGAAATAGTATACTGTAGTTCTAAATGAAAACTACACAGCTTAGTAAATGCAAATGTTAACATCACATTGGCAAAAACCTTGATGTTTTCTGGCTAACTATAATGCGGACGGACAATCAGTCCCTATTATTCTATTCTAATTGTCAATAGTAATAAGATGCCATTCATCCATGCTCATGGTGTTTAGTATACAGAACTGTTACCACATCTGCCAGATCTCTGCTTTGAGAGCCTGTTGAGCAGATTGTACTGCCTGTTTGTTCTTAATGCACCAATTAACTTAGCATTACAGACTTCACATTGTCCAGCTCAAAGACGGACTGGCTAATTTAAGTAATTAACTGCTCCTAAAAAAAGACACATGCTGCGATGTTTTAAGGCCTTCTTGAAATAAAGCCCTCTTTGAGCAAGAATCCAAGATTTCACCAGACACCAATGAAAGTTTCTTGTTTCACTGCTGAAATGATGAATACACGACTGGACCAGATATTCTTCCATGGCCTTTCTAATGCTAGATTCTTGGTTTTGTATTTGTCACTGTTAGTACAAAGTAAGTAAGTCAACACAAGGTAGCTTGTTGAAAGAAATGAGCTTTAATTGATAGCTGAAATAAATCTTGTATTGATGTAAAAAGAAACTTACTTTGAATGAATACAAGATTCAGTTCTGATCTGGGCAGTCTTATTATTATTTTGTATAGGCATAGTATATGTTGAATATGCAAATTTAACACTGAGCTAAATCTAATCTCAGCACTTTTTAATGATTTCATAGCTGTTTTCATGTCCAGCCAAAGCCATACCAGTTCATAACAATTGTTATTCAATCTGAACAACCTTTGTTAAAGTTGTTGTTATTAGGCTGGACAGTAGAATCTTTCGTATGAGGAGAACTCGGGGATACTAAAAGAAAGCTCGTATTATACAGATAATCTTCCACATTCCCTCACTTGATTCTCAATCTTTTAGTTTTTGGCCAGCAGAAGGCTTAAAGTAATACTCCACCCAATAATGATCTGTTTTTAATATGTTACTTATCCCATGTAGTGTGTAAAGATTGCTAACAAAAATTTTTAATCTCATGTTATTATGCAAAATGGTGATTAAAAAAGTTTATAAAATATTACAAGCCAATGGTGATCAATGCTCTCACTGGGTGGTGTTGTTTCTTGTAGAGCCTTTGCTTGTCCAACCACCATTTTGTTCTGGGAAGGGTTATTTGCATATGAAGTTGATTCTTTGTGCTTTGAAAAACTTCCCAATATGTAGAAAAAAACCCTAAAATCTTTAATATATGGTATGCTACTTATGATAGATTAGGAAAACATGGACTTGACCTGTTTTGTTATAGGCAGCAAGAGGTCTTTTAAAATGAGAAACCCATTGTTATTTCACAAATCTGTTACCATCTATTCATGGTTATTTATTGTATGGCACCTGTTGCAGATCTGGAACTTTCATATGAATGGATCTGTTGAGAACCAAAAATGGTTCCTCAATGGCATTGCTCTGAAGAACCATTGCAGCAGCTTTGATTTTAAGAGTGAATGCCAAACAATGTGAAAAAATTTCAAAGAAAAACAATCTCATTGTATTCCTGTCATATTGTCCACATGTCAGTTATCCAAACACATTCTCAAAACATGCAAAACACATGCATTTTTTGCTATCATATTGTTAAACAGATATTTCCAGAAAAATCAGTGAACATCATAAACTGGAAACACAAGTCACATGAATTGAGTTTTTGACTTGAACATAAGACTCTGCACCAATGAAAGAGGGGGAGTGGAATTTGTTGAGTCAGTGAAGAGAGTGGTGGGAGAAAGTGTTTAGCGGGGAGAGATTTAGTAAAAGTGTTTGAGACCATAAGAGCAATAGGAGTGTAGAGTAAAGGAACTTTCAGCGTAATCACAAGTGGGAGGATCAAATGCAAACCACACATTTTAGAGTTTTAGACACAACTCTATAATTCATAAACTTTTCAAATCAAAGGGCCAAAAAAAGAAAATCAGGACCATACTGAGACCCAAGGAAAGGATATTACCACAATGACAGCAGATACATACATAAATATTTAACAACTGTCATGTAATAAAAAACAGTATACATTAGTTTCCATTCAAGCACATTTCCACATGAATATTACTAAAAAAGTGAAAAACAAAAATATTGTGAATAAATCAAATTTTGCCAGTGTGAATGTTTACTGTAAACGTTAGTAAAATTAAGAAAAATAAAATCTTCTTTAAAACAGGTGCGTTTTTTCATAGTGTGAATGTTCACTTGACGCATGGTACTAGTATAAGGAACAAAGTAGGCAGAAAATTAGTCAATGCTGTTTATATACTTTGTCTTAAATAACTTTTTTAATAGTGTTTTTCAGATGTGCTCCATTAACAGTCCATTATTCTAAATGAGTTCTCAGATTGTCCAGCCTATCCTGGTGTTCATTTAACAATTCAATAAACTGTGCAAAAAATTTGAGCTGTGTAGCTAAATCATTCTTTAAAAATGGATGTGCTTGATACTACTGATTGAATTGATGCTAAGTGTCGAGGGCTCAGCTTTACAGCCTCTCTCACCCTTTTGATATTTTCTGCTGTTCTTAAAGTTCTCCACGGTCCATCAAACACATTCTTCACACACCAGTAGATTGAAATTTATCTAACCCTTTTAATATAGTGTTACAAGAAGGAATGTTGACAAACATGAGACAAAATCTTTTGTGCTCCTTATTTAGAGATTTAGATTCAGTATATGCCGTAATGGCAAATATGTAATAAGGCACTGACCTGTAGTCACTGATCCCTGAAACTGCATTTATCATATAACACTGTCACGGCACTAAATACCCCACCTTATCGACACCCCAAAAATCACTACATTCTTCAGCACATTTCATTTCAGTATTTTGGTCATCTCAGTCTGATTATTTCACAGTTGTGAGAGGGGTGATCATGTTGTAGGGAGTTTTTATTATGCATATTTTTGCACCATAGGAACAGAATCTTTCTTATGGACTACTCCTCAGATTTCATACCACAACAAAAACAAGGTGGTATATCATTTGCTACTGAATTTGCACTTGGATGAACATGGCTTGTTTTACTCCACAAACATTTGGTGCCCCACAGGGCTGGATTCAGTCTCCCTGGTGCTCCTTAGCATCAATTGAACAATTTCACAGTTATCTTTGGACGTAGGTTTTTGAAGGCTATAAAGATAAATACTAGACCAGAAACAATAGCTTGCAACAAGACAAACATAAAAAAAAACTTGTTTGAAAAAGACAGGTCCTTTTTTTGGATTTTATTGTTGTACACAGGTTTGTACAGACAGCATACTAAAATCAGTTACCCTCTGTGTTTTGAACATCATCTAAATTTAACTTGACAGGGAACTCTTGACACCATCACCAAACTTCCAATTACATAAAAATAAAAAGGGTAAAATAGAAGATGAGTACCCGGCCATTTCATCTTCTTGACTGATATCAAAAACTGGTAATATGGTGCTTGTGGGAACATAATAGTTTTTCTTTCTCTTTATTATTTTATTTTTTGTGATGCTACTTGTGAATGCACTTGACAAAATACAGACACCAAGATGCTCATGATTTCAGTTTTTCATGTGTAGGGATCCTAACCCTTTATGGCCATATCCCATAACCTAACCCTAACCCAGGTACCTCAGGGCACATTCCTCCAATCTCCCATGTGGTTAATTTGCAGCAAATGTTAGCAGTGCAATGTAGATTAGGCAAGATGGGACGAAAGAGAGGAGAGGAAGAGAGCAAGGGAGAGTTATGGCATGAAATAAAAATTAGGATAAGTGACAAGTCAAGTAAAGAAAGCTAAGTGTATAATAGTTCATTTATACACCAAAAAACTCTATAGAATAGAGAGAGTGAACAATACATTTCAAATACCATTCATGAACCCTGAGGAGTTTGTCAGGTGAGCAGTGGAGCATGTCGCTTCACTTATATAACAAATCATCATAATGGATTGTATGTATTATCTTGTCTACAATTAAAATAAAATAATCACTGGCAGGTTAGAGATTAATAGAATAATGGGTACATAGATGTCTTAATGATAGCAGGAGCACATAAAATTGAGAAATAAGGGAAGGAGGACCTTCTATACCAATGAGTAACCAAGTTCTAGTCTTACCCATATCATTTAAGAAGGATGCCATTTCACCAGCCAAAGTCCAAAAATTAGACAAAGGAGGAATGACAGTTTGCATGAATTGAGTAGTCACTTATCCTCTCAGACTGATCAGGATGATTAGACAGCTCTCCTCTACATGGTTCATGAGCACATCTTCTACCTGTGACAAGCAGTTGTGTTAAGTTATTGACATCTTTATTCCACTCATCCCTGCTAGAACTTGATTTGTATGAAGTGTATTAGTGTATTATTAATTTCAACATACCAATAGTGTACAGCTACAGCTTTCAGGTTCATAATTCCAGCAATACTTTAAAGCTACCTAAATTTTATGTTCTAATCCATTTACAGAAGCATATACCAAACATTAAAGCTGCAGTAGTCAAATCACTGAATGTTTATGAGCATTTCATTTTTATCTTAATTGGTGAGAAATACCCATTGGGGTCTCCAGTTTTTTTTTGATAAACTCTCTGGAAAGGTAGGAATTTGCATAGAAGGTAATGTTTGGGGGCAGCAAAGGGACAAAATCTATGGATGCCATGCTTAAGCATGGAATATCTCCTTCTAGTTCTTTACAATCCCAAACTGTCCTGATCCACATTCTTGGTCTTTCTGTTTATATTATGTACCTGTTCCTTTCTCTTTATTGATTTCTTTCCCTACATGCACAGCATTCTAGGCCACTTACACAGCCTTTATCAAATCTTGTGCTATGCTTAAGGTTTCTTATGCCACCATACACAAAGGCAGAGTTTAAGGAGTGCCCAAAGGGTATGTTAGGCTACTAAAACACATTTGAAATAAACTTGGACAGCAATGAATGCATATGAAGCATCAAATCTTAGCAGTGCAATGTGTAGATGAAACAAGACGGAATGACATTTGATTGGGATTTTTTCCTTAAAAGTTTTTCTTAAGGCCACAGTTAATATAACAATATTAAAATCATTGACTATAATAATGAAATTCATCCTGTCCTAAACAGCTCTCCCTTGTATGTCACCTAACCTTAAAACAGTCCAATGGCCCTGCTAGACCCATCCATTAATGAATGAATTCACTAAGAATTAAACAGATTTTTTTTAATTGAAAGGAGCCAGCAGGTATGATTTTGTTTCTTGCCTATATTTATTTATCATCACTAATTCTTTAAATTTGAAGTCTAACATAGAACCATAAAAATAAGCTTGATAGGTGAATGTCTGCTGCATGTTATACTGTATGCTATCCAGACAATCTTGTACAAGGAGACAAAGAGCAGATGTGAATGATGGTTACTTGGTTTATGCACCCTCCAGTAACAAAAACATGTCATTTGTCTGTCCTAATGCAGTGTGCCAGGAAACTATTTGGGAAGCATTTAAAATTTTCTGGGACCGACTGCCTTCAAGGGATGAATATCAGGGCTGGATGAGACTTTGTGAAGACGGCTCCATTGGAGTGTTTGACATTGGGACAAACTTTAGCCTTTCAGAGGAGCACCATGTTCTTGTTCAAAATGTAAGTTGTCTTCATTAAAATCAACAGTTAGATCTTTCAGAAAGATGTATGGTAATCTTATTTTTGTAGGTTTCTATACGTATGGTACAATGCTAAGAGCCAGGACAAAACATTTAGAGTCAACTAGAATGAAAAATGTACAAATACAAATATTTAAACAGATGGAGTTATTTGGGAGTATATGTGATGCCGGTATTTGTGGCATTCAGTCGATCACCTATTCATTTTTTAACATGCTTAATCACTCTTTAATTAATATAGCACCAATAGCATGCATGCACCAACAGAAGGACATGTATAAAGGAGACATAATTATGGTACAGTACATTATCAGATATGCAGAGGTCTCTACCCTTAACACCATTTTCTAAACCTGCTTATTGTGGGCACAGCACTGGGCACAAGGCAGGGACAATTCCATAAGAGGATGCCAGTCCATTGCAGTATGAACACAAGTCATCAGGGTCCACTTTAGTAACACCAGTCCACCTAACCAACATGTCTTTGGACTGTGGGAAGACGTCAGAGCACCAGGTGGATTCCTAGACAGACATGAAGAGAACATGTAAACTTCCTGCCGAGAGCACTGATCCTACCTGTCAACATAAAATTAATGCGTTTGAGACAAAAACTGGAATATCAGAGAAAATTGCAAGCATTTATGGGAACAATGTGCACAGTCCAAGCTAATATCTGATTCCAACCATTACTGATCATTGTGCTTCCCCCTCTAATAAAAATGTAAAAAGGTATACAAAGGTATCAAATCTGAACATCTTTTCTTAGGTGTATGTGACCTTTATGACATAATTAGCTCAATATTATTTTATTTCAAGAAAAATCTAAAATTGCCTGTTTTCTCAACCTGCTTAGTCCAATACAAAGTCACCAGAGATCAGTGCCTATCTGGGCTGCGTTAGGCAAATGCTGGAGCCAACATTAATGGCGGGCTAGTCGTTTATACTCATGTACCCACCTGTACATGCACGCCAATTTAGAATTAACTAATAAAAATGTCTTTAGAATGAAACTGGAATACTTGCAGAAAAACAAAATGGACGTGTGAAAAATGTACACACCCAATATAGACAATAATGAGGAATGGGAATTGAACCCGGGGTGGTGGGTCTGAGAGGCAGCCTTTCTAAATGCTTTACCAAATATAAAAAGCTTATATAAATTGTGATTACATTTAAAATTAAACAAATGTTTTTACTCGATACCGATCTCATATAATTTTAGTGTCACATTCATTATATGCACAATATGTTTTCTGAATTGGAATTCACTTTATTGGGCAGGTACACTACTGTGTATGAGGAATGTGTTTTGACAGCATTGGTGCAACATACAAGTACAACACAGAATACCAAAGAAAAATCTACAAAAGTAAAATATAAAATGATAAAATATGGTGCAACATACAAAAAATAAATCGAAGGTTTAAAGTGTCCAGTGTGCAGGTTTGCATAGATACTGAGTAGAAGTTCAGACCTGATTAGTCCAAATAGCTACATGGGGGAAAAAACTATTAGGTGACAAATTATTTTAACTTTCACTGCACAAAGACATGTACCAGAGGAAAATCCATGGAATAGGTGATGCCCTGGGTGAGTCCTTCGTCATCTTTCAAATGAGCTAGTCACTGAGGAATTACTTGTTAAAAAGACAGACCAAAACAGTTATTTTATTGATGAACCCATGACAAGTGGCTAGCTGATATACCAACCTACTTGGGGGGAATGGGGGTGCTATGAATGGCGGACCTCACTTTGGATGTCCTATTAGTGGTAAGCCTCTCGGGCTTTGAAAACATATAATGAAAAATAGAGAATGGGTGACATCTTGCATTTTCTGCTTTCACTGATCTGTGGGCAGAATGAGGTATTCTTTTCATGTCAGTTTTACTGCTTTGTTTCATTTGATCATTTTAGCAGTCTTTATGAAAATCCTTTCAGTTTCCCCATTCAGTGACACATTCTTTCTTAAATAAGAAATACAGGCAATGTACCTGCATAATCATACATATTTAAGTGAAGCATATTATATATATTGCTTATTCTAAGCACATAAAAACTAGGCACATGCATTTACTATATATTTATAATAAACACATAAACGCAGTGTGGTAATTTGGGTTAACAAAATAGTGAATTGATAATTATGTATGTTCCTTTGTTTACTAATTAACTAATAGTCTCAAAGTGTTTCTAGCAGTGTCAGGGGTGCAGCTCCCTTGCAATTCCTTCTTTTAAAACTTTCAGGCTAACTAAAAATAAATTTCTGACACAGATGTTAAAACATAGAAAACATGTATTTTTTAAGTTATACATATTTCCTGAAAATCAGTTATTTTATTTTACTGTGAAATGCTAGCCCAGAAACACATCCACACACTGCAAAACTGACCTTTGAGGACCAAAACTATTGAACATTAGAGAAAAATAGTATGTGGCTTGGGTTACAATGCTTACCTAACATCTTAAAACAAATAGCTGTGGAGGCAGCTCATCAACATCAAACAAGAGTTTTGGGAACCACATAATCATGGCGACCACGTTTCTGATTTTGCTGAGGGCATTTGTCCAGATGGCTTGGTTTGGAGAAAATGTCCAGTCTAGAAAGCCATGGGGGTTGCTGTTTTTTTTTAATCATCTTATTCAAACATTTGTCAATGACAATTCTATTTATATTCTTTCTTTCTTTCTTTCTTTATCTCTCTGTTACTAAAATATTCCACCAAGTTCCAAGTTAAATATAAGAATTTGTCTGTGAACTTTAGCTCTAATCTTGTTTTCCAGTTTCAGTCTTGATGCATTACAAATGGGCCTTGTTTCACAGGTCATCCTGTGAAAAAATCCTTTTTTTTCATTGGTCTTAATTGATATTCTAATTTTCCGAGATACTGAATTTGGGACTTTCATTAGTTGTCAGTTATAATCATCAAAATTAAAAGAAATAAACATTTGAAATACATCAGTTTGTGTGTAATGAATGAATTTAATATACAAGTTTCACTTTTTGAATGGAATTACTGAAATAAATCAACTTTGTCATGATATTCTAATTTTATGACTGGCACCTGTATCTGGCCAAGGTGATCGATCAAATTATTTTGGAGCATCCTGAAACATTGAATTATTTGAATGTTACTTGAATGAGGTAAAAAAATGAGATATGTGGGCTCTAAAAATAACATGTATTACACTCAAATATGGAGTCTAAGACACCACGGCTGCTGAATATTACTAGAACAGAAATGTATCCAAAGATATTTAAATATACAAGAGATGACTAATGCATGTCCAAAATCTAAGTGTGTTATACCTTTTTTTTCTTTTTAGAGATTGCAATCCAAATCAACCACCAGGTAAGAAGAATTAAATTGTAGCCACTTATACTTCTGTCAATCAGAAAAGCAGTGGAGATTTTCTCCTTAATTTACTTTTCTCTTGTTTCCTCTGTAATAGTCCTTGCATTGATGAATCCTGTAGGTAAGAAAATAAGTTGTTTATTTTTGTTTCTGGATTGTGAACTTGTTAATCACAGCAACAGTTCAAAATAAAGATCATTTTCACAGTTTGAGCCAAGTGCTGGATACAAGTGTCAAGTACACGTATCTGATATCAGTTCCTCAAAAATTTTAATTCAGTAGATTTCAAAAGTAATAACTTGATATTACATTATTATTATATTAAATTATATTTAATCATATTATATTGTCTTTTATTAGATTAGTCTGATTTAACACTAATTTGACATTAAGTTACATTAAAGCAGTGCTAATGTATCTCACCCTTTAAACGTTTGTCTTTTTTATCTTATCTGGTAGTGTCTCCACCAGATCATGGCACCAGAAATGCAGGTAGGGACTGTTAAATCCAACTTAGGTGCTCTTTTATTTACTTTTATTTTGTTCACTGTGCTCCTCTTTGCCATTCTTAACCTTTCTGATTATCAGATAGACTGCAGCTTGGGCTTATACTTTTTTGTGTCCCAGTGCAGTTAAACATACAGAATATGTATAGTGTGGCCTGCAGGGGGTTCACCAGCTTCCCAAACTTGACACAGACAGATACAGACACAAGTCCAGCACAACACAGACTTTTATTTAGTGGGAAATGCTTCCCAAATCGTTTCCCACAGAATCGTACAACACAGTGTGAAAGCACAATAAAACAGACAGTAACGTCTTTCTTTCTTCTCTTTCTCTTGTCTTTTCTTCACTCCTCCTCTGAAGCAATGACAGCAGGATTCTCCTACTGTGTAGGAGAATGTTTTAAGAAAAACACAGAGTAGAAAAAAGCACTAATTAATTGACATATGCAGCTCATGTCAGTGTCTTTTGTTATAGCAGTATACATAGTGATACAAAAGGTTCTTGTTCTAGAATCCTTCAGGTGCAGAATGGTGTCCTATGACAAATTCAGAAAAATATTCTGCAAAAACTCCTCCAGGGAGACAATAGTGTAATAGTATGCAGATAACTTGCATTGGACCCTGACATGACCAGAAATCATTGATAAAAAGAAATGCAGTACAATACAGTAAATTTGCCACTAGTTTGCAAAATGTTCTGCTTTCAAAAAAGGGAAAAGGCAGGACTGAGAAAAAAAACTGCTCAGGATTTACAAATGAGACCAAAAAATGTCGAAGTCTAGAATCACAGAGCAAGTAAATCTCTCGTGCAGAAGTAATGGAATGCTTTGGTGCTGCTGTAATTTCTCATTGCTGCATTTTTTACTCGGAAAGAATAGCTACAGTAGACAATCATGGCTAACAAAATAATGCTCAGGCATGAAATGAAAGTGTATCTCTAAGCTTCACATACTCACTCAATTGTGAACTTATCATTCCAGACATTGTCTCACTGACACGTCAGTAATGATCTTGTTTGACAAAGAACGATTCTGCCGTCAGACTCATTCAAAGTGCAAAAAATGTGTCATCATAGCATTTTTGGTTCGCATTGCTTGCAGATCATAATAATCACCCTCACTCTATGTGGATATCATCATTTTAGTGATGTGTAGTCCTGTAGCGATAGTCATGAGCATAACAGATAAAGAGTCCATGTTCCTTATCTATGAGATTTGACATGGCAAAATGGACTACTCCTTCTAGGTACAGTTTTTGTTGTCTTTTGACAGGGTGTACAGTGGCATACAAAAGTTTGGACACCCTTGCTTAAAATGTCTCTTACTGTGAATAGCTAAGTGAGAAGAAGATGAACTGATCACCAAAGGAATAAAGATGACACATTTCTTCTCATGCAGTTATGCATTTTAGTGTATTATTTTTGTTTTGTACAATTGCCCAGTGAATAAAGGAAAAGAGCACTATGTAAATGTTTGGGCACTCCAAGATATCTGAGGTCTCAGATAACTTTTACCAACGTCTCAGACCTTCATTATGACTGTTGTCTGTTCATAGTCATTACTAGAAAACCCCTGGTGATGCAAACTGCAAAGGTGTATAAATTCTCTGACTCCTCCAACCTTCTCCCAAAAATCAGCAGCCATGCACTCCTCTAAGCAGCTGCCAAGCACTATGAGAAATAAAATAATTGATGCTCACAAAGCAAGAGAAGGCTAAAAGAAAATAGTAAAGTGTTTTCAGGTAGCTGTTTCGTCTTTCGTAATTTTACTAAGAAAAGGCAGTTAACAAGAATGGTGGAGGTCAAGTGGAGGTCAGGAAGACCAAGAAAATGTTCTGAAATTAACTGCTGTTTGGATTGATAGAAAGGCAATTTAAAAAAACTGTTTGACTACAAAAAAACTTAAGGAAGACTTAGCAGAGTCTGGAGTGGTGGTGGTGCACTGTCCTACTGTGCAGTGACACCTGAACAAATATGACCTTCATGATAAAGTCAGCAGAAGACAACCTCTCCTGTGTCCTAGCCACAAAACGCAGTGTCTGAAGTTTGCAAATTAACATCTTAACAAGCCTGATGCATTTTTTGAAACAATTCCTGTGGACTAACAAAGTCAAAATAGAACATTTTGGTCACAATGTGCATGTCTGGAGAAAAAAGGATGCTGAATTCCAGGAAGAGAACACGTCTCCAACTGCTAAGCATAGGGGTGGATCAGTCATGTTTTGGGCTTGTTTTGCAGCCAATGGCACAGGGAACATGTCATTGTAGAGGGAAGAATGAATTCAAATAAATAGTAGCAAATTGTGAAAGCAAACATCACACCGTCTGTAAAAAAAGTTGAAGTTAAAAAGAGGATGGGGTCCTACAACAAGATAATGATCTGAAACAAACCTCAAAATCTACAGTAGAATACCTCAAGAGGCGCAAGCTGACAGTTTTGACATGCCCCCTCACAGTCCCCCAACCTAAACATCGTTGAAAATCTATAGCTAGATCTCAAAAGAGCAGCGCATGCAAGACGGCTCAAGAATTGCAAGGATGATTAGGCGAAAATACCCCAAGTAAGAATTGAAAAACTCTTAGCTGGCTACAAGAAGAGTTAACAAGCTGAGATACTTGCCAAAGGAGGTGTTACTAAGTACTGACAATGTCAGGTGCCCAAAGTTTTCCTTCAGGCACTTTTACATTTTTTTGGTGTTTTGCACCTGGGAATAATGGAAATAAAAATGTAATCTTGGAAAAAATATTAAAGAAATGTGCCATCTTTAACTCCATGCCTTTTGGTGATCAGTTCATCTTCTGCTCACTTAACTATTCACAGTAACAGACATTTTAAGCAACTGTGCCCAAACTTTTGCATGCCACTGTATTTATGCAATACTTTTCATTATAAGTTATTTTTTGCCAGAATAAGAAGTGCACCCAATTGCAAATTCAGCAGTACTAATATTTGTATCATGTTGATTTGTATATACAAACAAGTTTTAATGTAGATAGATAGATAGACAGGTAGATAGAAGATAGATAATGCTTTATTTGTTCTGGGGAAATTTAGCTCACTCTTCTAATACCAATCCTTGTTTTTTTTCACAGCACGGAGTCCACATCTGCAACAACAATTCCAGATGACATTACCCAAAGAGGTCTGAATTGTTTTTGTTTTTATTTCAAATTTATTAGACAACAACAGTCTGGTGAATGATCCACAACATACTGTAACAGCTACTTTGCATCCAGTGCTGAAAGATGAGATTAGTGCTGTATTTATAGCATTAGTTTTTAAACAATTTTTTTACTTCTTCATTTTGCAATAATCACATTCAAGAACAAGCACATGGTATTATTGCATATTTATTAAATGTAGGTTTGCAGACATTCCAAAGTAAATCCATGCTGCACCAAAATAGTCTGTAATCCAGATTAGTAGCATTCTTGTGGCTGGTGGGGTAGAGCAAACCTGACACCAGGCGAGACGGTACTGACAGCTTTACAGGTCACCTTAGATTTAGAGCATTAGAGACTCGAACACTGTATGGCTCAGCACTAAACTCAGAAGTGAACATGGGTAATATATCAATGAGAACATGTTAGAAGAATCTGATACAAACATTTAAATTAGGGAAATTTCTATTTAGTTATTTTCTGAAATTAATCATATGGTATTTATAAAATGAAGTCACTTACCAATGATATAATCCTTTGTTTTATCGTCAAGGTAAGCAAATAGAAAGAATTAGCAGGTGTAGATCTGTTAATGTTGATTTCTCTGAATTATTCAATTTGTTTTATTTAATTTACTACTTTAAATAAACCTGTGTTTAATGCTCAGTTGAGCCTAAAGTCTCATCACACAACTCAAAGCTTCCAGTGATTTTCCGTTGTGGCCTTCATTTATATGATCTTAGCAAGATGTCTCACACCCTTTGCAACAAAGTGACTAGCCACTTGTCTCAAGTCATAGGGGCTTGCAAGAGCTGATAACCCATGAGCTCTCTGTCAGAAGTAGAATGCCCAAAAATTGATCAAAGCCTAAATATATTTATGAGAAAAAAGAGCAGCAGAGAAGAGCAAAGGCAGCCTTGAGAAATAAAGGGACCACACAAACAGAGGAGAGGCTTTGTGTCAATTCAACATTGCATCCTTGTCATTGCATTCCTTGGAGAAAGGAAAAGATACTTCATGTGGCTTGACTGCCATAATTTGTTCATCTTGCAATACTTTCAGAGGACAATGTGAACTATGAAACCTCTGGTGAGACGTCATGGAATTTATCATTCCCCAAAGATTACTGACTGAGTAATCTGACACCTTCAAGGAGATGAAATCAAGCAGTCATTATGTTCTCCAGCTCAAGGTTGTGTAGTGTGACACAAGCTTCACAAGCAATATAAAGCTTTGAAAATAAGAAGAAATGTGTCATAATCTGTTTTATGATTGTAATTTTTTCCTACTGTTCCTTGGCCTCTAAAAATTATTTTATAGAGTTTTTGGGGTTTCTGAGGCCAATGAATCTAGTCGTGATATGTGTACGGTATATACCCACAGATAAGTTGGGACTTGATTTTACTGTATAATTTCTGGAATTTTATAATGTTGGTCATATAAGTCGAATGCGGAAAACTCCCACTATTAGTCCAAAAGATTATTTAACACCCACCTGAGAGAGTAACCACAGAGCACACTGCCTTTTTTTTCTATGTGGGTGCTGCAATACGCTGTATCAGCGTGTGCTCCTAAATTCTCTCTCTGTATTGTGCCTACTTGACCACACGGTAATACCTGATGTGTTCCGAAGCAACGTTTGCACTGATTTATGTTTTTTGTATCTCACACCCTTGTACACCTTTATCATAAGAACATCCCTTATCTACAATGGAGCATTCAATCAGAGGAAAATATGAAACTGGTTTTAAATTAAATGTCATTGAAGTGGCGAAAGAAATTGATCACTGCACTTCTGCAAGAAAATTCCATGCGTCTGAGAGACTGATGCAAGATTGGAGGAGGCAATACGATGTAAAAAGAAGCTGTCTCACTTCCAGTTAAGACTATAAAATGACATCAAAAACTCAGAATCAGTGTCTCCATGATGGGACAGTTAACTTCGTAAGCTGGAATGTTAAAGGCCTGAATCACGAATTAAAGAGAAAGAAAGTACTTCTCACCTAACAGGTCTAAATGCTAAAATAGTATTTTTACAGGAAACCCACTTACTAAGCAAGGATCAGTTCCGCTGCAAAAGACTGGACTGGCCAAATGTTCCATTCTAGTTTTACAAAGAAAACTAGAGGGTGGGAATTCTCATACATAGAACAGTACCATTTGTAGCATCAGATGTAGTATTGGATCCTGAAGGGAGATATGCAATGGTCATAGGAGACTTATCTAACTGTAAAATGATTTTGATAAATGTTTATGCACCTAATGTTGATGATAAGGAATTTATACAAAATTTATTTGCATCCATTCCCAATCTGAACACTCATAAAGTTATAATGGCTGGGGACTTTAATTGTGTTCTAAATCCACTTTTAGATAGACTTCCTCCACAGGGGAACAATCTAACACCGCAAAGATAATTACAAAGTTTATAACTGATCACAACTTATCAGATCCCTGGAGGTTTTTAAACCCAAATTCAAGAACATATTCTTTCTACTCACCAGTACATCATTGCTACTCAAGGATTGATTACTTCTTTATAGACAATAACTTCTTGCCTAAGATTAAATCTTGTAAATACGATGCTATTGTTATTTCGGACCATGCACCTATGATCTTGGAGCTGAAATTACTAAGCCCCATACACTCACCCCGCAGATGCGCTCAACCGCTTCTATTAGCTGACGAGAATTGTACTGAATTTATATCCAAACAAATCAAATTCTTTCTTAGAGACAAATACATCCCCTGAGATCTCTGCAGGAATACTCTGGGAAACTCTTAAGGCCTTCTTAAGAGGACAGATTATCTCATATCTTTCCCACAGAAATAAACCCAAGCCAAGAAAGTAGCAGAGATAAAAAGCTAAATTACTAAAATAGATGAAGAACATGCCAGACTACCAAGCGAGACTCTACATAGAGGAGGCAGGCTCTACATTCAGAATTAAACCTCTTGACAACTAAAGAAACTGAACAACTAATTTACAAATCCAGACATCATTATTATGAACATGGAGAGAAAGCTAATAAGCTTTTAGCCAACAAATTCACAAGCAAGAAGTGCAACGCAATCTCGTAATCACTAACACTAACGGAGATAAAATCATCGAACACAAAAATATAATGCACACTTTCAGAGACTACTATAAATCCCTATATACTACTGAGTTTAAAGAAGACAATACACAATCTAATGCATTTCTGGATACATTACAGATACCACAAATTGACGCTTTTAGTGTGGAGGAACTTGATAAACCTCTGCATTATCAGAATTACTAGATGCTATAAAGTCACCCAAGGTGGAAAAGCAGCAGGCCCTGATGGCTACCCTGCAGAGTTTTACAAGAAATTCTCCGCTCAGCTAGCTCCCCTCCTATTAGCAACATTTACAGAAGCCAGAGATAACCAATCTCTTCCACAAACCTTTCGCCAAGCACTAATCACTGTTTTCCAAAACAAAATAAGGACTTATTACAATGTGCATCATACAGACCAATTTCACTTCTGAATAACGACGTTAAAATACTCTCTAAAATCATAGCTAGAAGGATGGAGAAAGTGCTCCCTCGTAATATCACAAGACCAAACTGGATTTATTAGGGGCCGACACTTATCTTCAAATCTTCGCCTGTTTAATGTAATATACTCACCAACTAAATCAAACACCCCAGAAATATTATTATCATTGGATGCAGAAAAGCATTCGACATGATTGAATGGAAATACCTTTTACTACATTGGAGAAGTTTGGGTTTGGCCCAACATTTGTGCATGGATTAAATTACTGTATACTAACCCAGAAGCTTCAGTTTGCATCAATAACATTTGCTCAGACTACTTTAAACTAGAACGTGGCACAAGACAAGGATGCCCTTGTCACCGCTGTTGTTTGCATTGCCATTGAACCACTGGCAATACATTGTCGAAATACTGATCAGATAAAGGGGATTAGCAGAGAAGGACTGGAACAGAAAATCTCATTATATGCAGATGACATGGTACTGTATATATCGGACCCAGAAAATTCTGTGCCTGCAGTCTTAGCAGCACTCACAGAATTTCAAAAGATCTCTGGTCTCAGAATTAATCTGAATAAAAGTGTACTCTTTCCAGTGAATTCTCAAGCATATAATATTAGATTAGACACCCTACCTTTTATCATTGCAGAACAGTTTAAATACCTCGGGTAAACATCACAAGTAAACATAAAGCTCTTTATCAACAAAATTTCGCCTGCATGGAAAAAATTAAACAAGACTTGCATAGATGGTCAACCCTTCATCTCACACTAGCTGGAAGAATTAACACTGTTAAGATGAATATTCTTCCTAAGCTCCTTTTTATTTCAAAACATACCAATATACATTAATAAATCATTCTTTAAGCAATTAGATTCAACAATAACCTCATTTATTTGGAATTCTAAACATCCACGCATCAAAAGAGCGACCCTACAAAGACAAAAGGCAGAAGGTGGCATGGCTCTACCTAACTTCCAGTTTTATTACTGGGCAGCAAATATACAGGCGATAAGAACCTGGACACAAATAGAAGAACATACACAGGCTTGGACCGCAATAGAAGTAAAATCCTGCAGTACTTCTTTGTATTCCTTGCTTGTGCTCCAATAAACACACGCTATCGGCAATACACTAATAACCCAATTGTGCTCCACTCACTTAGAATCTGGAACCAATGTAGAAAGCATTTTAAGACGGAGAAGCTTCTATCTGTGGCACCCTGCAAGAGAACCACCTCTTTCAACCTTCACAAACATATGCAGTTTTTAATATCTGGAAAGAATTTGGAATTAACTTGCTTAGAGATCTTTATATAGACAACGCCTTTGCATCCTATGAACAATTACATTCCAAATTTAACATTCCAGCTACATTTCTTTCACTATCTTCAAATCAGGAACTTTGTTAAACAGAACCTTCCAGATTTTCCTCATCTTGCACCCCATGCTGGAAAAATATTGCTCAATCTCAAGGAGTTAGACTCCATCTCTACAATATATAAAATCATTTTACAATCCCTTCCTTTCAAAGATCCAAGAGGACACTGGGAAAAGATCTCTCAATTAATATATCAGAAAAGGAGTGGAAAGTAGCAATGCAGAGAATTCACTCGAGCTCCATATGCGCAAAGCATACAATTATACAACTTAAAATTATTTATCGAGCACATCTGTCTCGACTAAAACTCTCCAAAATGTATCCAGGGCATGATCCAACCTGTGAACGCTGCAAAAGCCCCAGCCTCACTAGGTCACATGTTCTGGGCCTGCACCAAATTAACATTATTCTGGACAAAAATTTTAATTACCTCTCAGACAGCCTTGGACTCACAATCCCTCCTAACCCATTAACAGCTGTGTTTGGGGTTCTTCCAGAGGGCTTAAAGTGGAGAAAGACAAACAAATTGTGATTGCATTCACTACACTGTTGGCACGCAGACTTATTCTGATAAACTGGAAGAACCCAAACTCTCCTCTTTTAAGTCAGTGGGAAACTGATGTGTTATATTATTTGAAATTGGAAAAATCAAATACTCAGTTAGAGGATCGTACAGACTTTTTCAAAACATGGCAGGATCTAATCAGTAATATTTTAAAATAAGTTCATAAAGCACAGAGAATTTATTAATTTAGGTATTTTTAAAAGCCTTAAATTTTACGTTTGGCTTGCTCTCTCTCTCAAGGGTGGGGATCGATCTGTTCTTAACTCTTTTTTTCTTTTTGTAAAAACTTGATCGCTTTGTATGAAGTGTAATAAAATTAATAAAAAAAAAAAAAAAAAAAAAAAATTAAGTGCCATATTTTTGAATGGGCGTATAAGTTGGGATCTGACTTTATGTTTGATTTTTCGGGTTTCAATACCCGACTTATACATGAGCATATACGGTATTCTGTTTTGTTGTGTTTATATATATAGTTGATGTTTTCCCCCGGAGGATGTCTTGTTTTCCTTATGGATGCTGCCATGTTGGAGTCTGGTTGCTAGGATATGATGCCACTTTGCTGGGTTGTAGATGCCGGAGGTCACATGTCATAACATCAAAAGGGCGACATTATAAAAGCAAACCAACACCAGACATTCCCCATCATCTAATGCTGAATTTGTAAAAGAAAATCAAACCTTTGTGTCATTACATAGTGTTAGTCTTACATTTAATGGTCTGATTACGATTTAAATGTTTCTTGGCTATGGTTATGTGTACTCTTATTGGTTTACAGCTCTATTCTTTGCAATGATTCTGGTTGTATGTTCTGAGTGTTGTTTATTTAATTATTTTCTTGTCTCTGAGAATTCTGATATCTCTGTGCTATGTCCTGATTCCATTCTCTCTCAAGACTGCTGTTACCTTGAGTAGATAGAACAAGAATACTCCCATGGCATGGGATGTTGTATACTCAGAATGCCAAAGAACTAGCTACTGTAGAGGCACAGAGTTAGGGAACTAGCAATGGCCTAAAAAGAATAATTTAATTAGAATCATCCAGATCAATAGGCAACATGCAGGAGGTTTCTCTTCAGTATCTATCGACTCCTTCTGAAAATTGGGAAGGGTAGACAATCTTATGGCTTCCTAGCTATACTAAAGACAGCTAGGGCCTGGAGTGTCTGTGACCAGCAGAGGAAACACTATGAGAGCATCCCTAATCCTGGGAATGAATTGATGTATTATATTTTTTCATTATATTTCAGACCCTGAGCTAGAGATTAAAAAAAAAACTTCTGGTTAGTTTATTGGTAGCCTGGTGGTAGAAGGTGAGTTTATAACAAAGCTGAACAGGATTGAGGAAGACAGGTCACTAAGGTAAAACAGAAAAGTAATTTGTACTGAAGAAAGGTGAGAAATAGGACTGGTACCCTGGAGAACTAACTAATATTGATTAGCCCCCTTATGTTCATTTTGTACTTGTTATTCCTTTTGTTCTACCAGTTAAATGTATAATACAGACACTGTTTTTATAATTTTGACCTACTTGACATTCATTCTGGGTTTGGGGTAAGATGCTGTTTAGGGTGGTGAAATAGAAAGGTTGAAATGGGCCCACTTAAAGTAAAAGGACCCTGATGAAGAACTCTTTACCAAAGCAGGTGATAATGTACTTGTGAATCCCAACCTCTAGTGATAATGCCTGAAGGCCACTTTAAAAAGTATGGCACAATTCTAAACTGTGGGTATTCAGCAAAGCATGGTAAAGAGGCAACTTTGGGAAGCCATCTATTTTCCCATAAGACTGCTAGCAGCAATGCTTAAACCATACAACTCTGGATGACTGTTACTCAATGTCCATGGTTGACTATTTGAGCTTTCTTTGCTCAAATTTGCTGTAAGAATTTCTTTGCTCTCATGTATTGTCAGACTGGTGAGGGCATTTCCATTATGCCATTGTGGTCTGACTTTCAGTGAAGCCGGGCAACTTGATTAATTCTAAATACACATTCTAAAGGACATACTTTCAATGGTAAGACAACATTATATATTACTAGCTGTGTTACCCATCCAAGACAGGTTGAAATCTAAGAAATCAAAGTAGCCCTCAGCATTAACATATGTCTCTGTTTTATGCCATTTGGTATGGGATTTGTAAAAGCAGAGTTAATGTTTGTGATGGGTCCTCTAATGGAATGACAAATAAAGTTCAATCTATCTATCTATCTAACAACTGGATGGGCACACAGATACACAGACATTTATCCTTTATTAAGAAGGATGTCAGTAGTTGCCACCAGGAGATAACAACCTACAATGGGATCCTCATTGAACCCCATCATAGGGTATTAAATGGACTCTGCCGTATATCTAATTTGCTTGCTTTGTGAAGCATATAGTGGTGACGCTGATGATGACCAGTATGGTAAAAACGAAATTGGGCAGATAAGTAGACTGACTCCTTTTTTGCACTTGTTTGGTGCTTTCTTTGCCAGCACACAGTGTGGTGTAGTGGTTAAGGCTTTGGTATTCAAAACCAGAGGTTGTAGGTTTAAATCCCACTACTGACACTGTGTACGCATGAGAAGTCACTTGACCTGCCTGTGCTCCAATTGGAAAACCAAAAAGAAATTTATCCAATTGTGTCATAAATGTGGTAAGTTACATTGGATAAAGGCGTCAGCCAAGTAAGTAAATTTAATATAGAAAAAGTCCACAAGTGTGTATCAGACGCAGTAAATAAAATCTATATAGTAAAATGGTGACAAAATCATGAACCTTCAGAAATTACCCCTCTGTTGGGCTTTGCACGCACTGGGTGAAAAAATAAATACATCTCAAAGAGAATTCATAGTTTCTTATATCAGGTATGATATGGCAAATAAGCTGGTGCTGAACTTTTAGACGACATATTCTAAGTTTTAACAAATGCTATAAAATATACTTATTAAAGATGGCCATGCTATTTGAACTGGCAAATGTCAAGATGAAAATAAAGAAAGGAATTTATTATTGAATTTTATTCTGCATCCATCATAATAAAGGGCTTAGTTTTGCTTTTTATAGCTTTCTGGAAACATTACAGGCTTTGCATTTGAGATATTGGATTGGAGAATGATGCCTGTCACTTGGATATGAAGCCAGGCGGTTGAACTGGTAAATAGGTAAATGCTGATCTGCACCTAAATAAATATGTTATAAATAAGTCATTTCACTTGGACTTGAAATCTAAACTTCATTCCTTTTTACTGGATGCATATCTGGCTGTTTTTCAGTAGAAACCCCATCTTCCCTTCTAGTCCAGAGTTGGCTGTGCAGCAGCTGTTTTAGCAAGCAGTGAAGAAAAGGGAGAGCCATAGAAAAGTTTGGGATATGGCATTTTAAGAAGAAAATCTTGTATATCAAGTATAATATTTAGTTAATTGATGGCTCGATTACTCCACAAAATAATTTGTACATGACTTGATTACCAGTATAGTTTATAGTGACAACATTGTTCTTTATCCTCTACCTGGTGGCTTTCCTTGTGTTTTATTTTGCACATTGTGACCAGTAGGGGGTGTTGCAGTGCCCCAAACCCCAGCTTTCTTTATACTGGACCGGGAAGTGCTTCAAGTGCTATAACCTTGCATCTAGGAAGCACTTCAAGGTCAGGCAGAACCTCCATGTGTCTCTAGAAGCTCTCCCTTGCGGTATCCAAGGAACCGTAATAGGGCTGCCCCACAAAACTACTAGTTCCATGCAGCTCTTTGGGTGCCCAAACGGAATGTATGCCAGAGGGACGTCACCGCCCAGTCAACTGGTGAAGCACCTGCTTCCAACTATTATACATACGTCCAACTATTATAATGGCCTCCTGACAAGGAAAGGTGCCACTAACCAGCCTGTTCAAAGTGACCCATCCACCCACATCCTTCCATTAAAAAAGCCTCTCAGCCAGGTAAGGAATGATTCATCCCGGCCGGGATGCTTGCCAACCCATGTTGTCTATTACAGCATTTAATGAGAAAGTTCACATACGCATTATATGTCTTAAAGATTTCAACAAAACAAAATTACTGGACAGTAATTATTATTTTTTTATAATTGTCATTTACAAATTGTATCATTTCTTTAGTGCACCTTCTTATCGTTTCACAGATGCAGCTGCGAATGTCCCTTCTCCGCAGACTGTCTCAGTTCAAGACATCACTGACAGTAGTGAGAAGACAGTTAATAAAGACACTGGGGACAAAGTAAGAACTGCTCTTTTTTTGGGAGGGTGGGGTAGGAAGGTTAGAAATTGGGCAGTCTGGTGCTCCATCCATGGTTGCTTCCTGCCTTGTGACTGATGCTTCTAGGATTGGCCTCAGCTTCTTGTTTCCGTGTGATGTCCTTCAAGGACAGATTTGTTAGCAATCACTGTATATTCTGATTACATGGCTGAAATGTACATGGATGCAGAATTCTAATTACATTGTATTCAGACAAGAAAAATGTATTTCACAGAAATGGATGACAAACATGTCAGCCTGCAAGTGACACCAAAGACGTTTTTGATTGTTGAAGCTTCAGAAAAGCCTTGCATATCAATAGGGAAGTAAGAAATGTCAATGGGTGTTGTTCAAATGAGGTGAGGCGAAACTGATGAGGCAAACTGGACATCATAACTAGAACAAGATGGTCACTACTTTGAAAGTGGTCTCTATCTTTCCAGTCAGTATTGATTTCAGCAATACCACTATGAATAATATTATTGGAAGGGTCTAACAGCAACTATGTAGACATGCATTTTGAATGAGTGAGCAGTGCTATATGCTTTTGATTTTTTTTGCATTTGGTAACTTTATGGAATTACCTGTCTTTTTCAAGCAGCATTTATACATAATGAACACATCAATGTTCAAGAACCACACAAAACAAAATTAAACTTCTCATTTATTTGTTCTGTTCTTTGATTTGGTATGTCTTATTTATCATTTTTTAACTAATTATAGAAATCTGAAAAATAAAGAAGTGCTGCCCTGCACACATTTGTATCATAAGATAAGTTTAAGTACAATGCAAATTGTCGATCTCTGCTCACCTTATGTTTGCATGTTGAACAAAGTGTGACAGGATGAGTGTGTGACACATTCAAGTTTATTTCCTTACATTTTAAATTTCCCTGCAGAAGGTATCTTATAATTGAACCTTGAAGGCTAGAGCAGCGGAGATCAATCCCAACAGCTAGGGAAATGGGAATCTTTCATCTGATGACAGCTCAACGTGTGGCTAAATAACTGCTTGCTTTTCAGGTTAACAATGAGATTGAGGATATAACAGTGAGACAAGTTGAGCTTGTTGAGATCGAGTTCAGCATCACACTTGAAGATGAGATTTTTGTCAAGGACCTGAATGATCATGACAGTCCCCGCTTCCAGGACCTGGCAGAGCGGTTCACTGATAAGGTAAGGCACAGTGTTGCTGTTAGTCAAAAATCTTCTGACACCCAAGAAATTACACTGAGATATAAGGCACTCATATGTAACACCGATTACGGTCTAATTATTAAAGGTGTGGATCTTTTCAGTTCATTTATAGCAAATGTCACAATACCCAAATGGTTACAATTTTTCATGAAGACATTAATTAATCTGTGCTATTTTTGGGTTAGCTTCTTCACAGTAGGTTGACCAAATTATGAACAGTAACTAATAAAAATTCATTTCTCTTAGGACGTTCAGCTGGTTAAGTATTTTGTGCTATATTATGTTTTTATCATTTGTATTTATTGTTCATAATTTTGTATCACTTGGTTGTATTATGGGTTCTCAAGCTCACAGAGTCATGGCCATGCAATGCAGTGAGGGTAGTCATGTGAGTCTTCATGTGACATCCTGGCTCCCATTTTCCAATTGTTACCAGTTGTTAGCCATTTTTGCTTCCTTTCCCTGCATTTTTGCAGATTGTTCCTACAGTCTTTGGGTACATTTATTTTATGCCTTATTTGTTTTGCTTGGTTTTAAGTACTCTGGTGATTGTTGCCCATACTGTTAATGGGTGTTGATGGCAATTTTTCAGATTGTAATAAAGAACCAGGAAATGAATAATGCCAGAAGGCTGTGACAGAATCGTAATTGGATTTTGCACTGGGGCCTAGAACCGAAAGAATAATGAAATGCATGCATCAAAACAAAATCAGCAAACCAAAATTGTAGAGTAGGTAAATGTAGCAAATTTGTAATAATTGTAATAATTTCTAATAATCAATGTTTTTGTATGCACTCACTTCTAATAAAGGAGAGCATTATGACAAGGCACATTACATGAGCTCTCTGTAACATGACATAGCAACGGACACAGCAATCATATACAACACGGTTGTGGTCATGAAACAATGCATACAAAATGGCAGCACATGTGACCAAAATGGTGGCAACATGACATGACTATCAGAGTGATAAACATAACAAAACATCTTCAAATTAGCTAAATAAACATGAAAAATGTTGCCAGATGATTCCAAACTTTCAAAAACATAATTATCACATTGGGTAACATTGGGTATAGCTAATGAGCTGTATTTCCAGGATGGCAACAGGACAGCCTAGGGCTTTTAACATATCTCCTCTTGTTACTAACATCTTTGCTGATCCGATGGCACATTTAGCCAACAGTATCATCCTCATTATCACCATCATCCCCATCATCATCATTACCTATTTAATAGCCATTTGCTATGTTTATCCAATTTGGCCAGTTGACCTCCAAATCATTTTTCCTCCCCACTTTGCAATAATGGCCATCCTTTGGGAAATAAGCAATTTTTCTCATGTCATCTGTCACCACCTCCAAGCATGTTTTCTTCCAACTCCCTGTTGACCACATCCCCTCCAGCTCTAATAATCCTCCACTTTTTACTCCACATACCTAAACAACATTATTCTGTTGCTCCTCAGCATCACATTGATCGCCTACACATCAAATCTTTCTCTTATCTCAGCATTCATCTTCTTTTCATTCCATGGCACTCCATGCATCTAAATGAACATACTCATCTTCATTCTTTGACTCTTTGCTTAATGTTCAACCCACATTGGCCATCTCTCACTGCCATGTAAGCTTTCTTCCCACACAACTTTCATAAAATTTTCCCATAAACATCCTCTGCAATTAACTCCATACACCTGTCATCTTTGCTGTTAGTGTATTACACATGCCTACTGGTTAACTCAATATGTTACCGTGGTCCGTTGCATCCACTTAACAGTGTCATCTCCAGGCAGAGGAGTAGCTTCAGTGACAGACTGAGGAGATCGTTCCTCCCCCACACTATGTGACTCTTCAGTTCCACCCAGGGTAGTAAATGCTAACATTATTCAAGTTATTGTCTGTTTTTACATGCATTTTTATTACTCTTTAATTTAATATTGTTTTTTTGTATCAGTATACTGCTGCTGGATTATGTGAATTTCCCCTTGGGATTAATAAAGTATCTATCTATCTATCTATCTATGAGGACACGGGATAGACAGAGTTATAGAGCTTTATTGCAATAAAACAACACAAATAACAACACGGACTCAACCCAATATGGCCAAATTGAGCTGAGCCCTGAACGGTTCAGCAATCAAAGCTTTTACAACAATTTCTTATCACTTTTGACCTTGTTAAATTAGCCCATTTGCTGTTCTCCTCTGACTCCCTTCTACTCCTGTCCGGCCAATTTCTTGGCTCCCTGCAGCTGGGCCCCTGGTATTTCACTGTCTATTGTTTATTTCTAGTTTCTGTTTTGCTCATTTCTTTCACTGGCCAAGGCCGGTACAGACATTCATATTCCTTATATGGGCTTTCCTCTCATCACTTCCTCTTTCTCTGACTTGAGCCGGGTTGTCTGATGCCCAAATCTAAGCCTAAATTAAAAAGAAATATGGTATATGCTTTCATTTAATCATTGCTTGGCATGCTAGATTTGACTTTATTTCTATGCTAAAATTAATTTCTAAAATATACTAGTGTTTCGTTCATGCATTACATCAGTGTGACCTTGCTTACAGCAAAAGCCTTTTGTTTCCTTTCTGCTGATTCCTCGATCCAGCTGGTTTCGTTACGTGCCTTCCAGAGCCATCTTCTCTGTGGTATCGTTCCTTTAGCTTCCTAGCCTTGGACACAGGCGTTCTCGACCTCTTATCCTGTTCTAGCTGGTTTCTGTACATCATTTTTTGTTCTTTTTCCTGTACGTTCTCACACTAGTAATTTCTGCTGTAAGCTTAAAAATAATGCAATATGACTGATTTTTTAGTTAACTATTTGCTTGACCTATCTTATTTGCTTAACATTCTAATTTACTGTATGTTTATTCTAATGTTTTAGAAGCTTTTAATTACTTTTTATGGCTCTTTATGTTAATTTGCTATTTTTATGCTAATATAAAAAATTTTCCTTCTACACAAGTTGACAGAGATGGGAGTAGTTTCATACCTGGTGGCATGGATTGAACTGTCTTACAGACAGACCTCAGTATGTGCGTCTGGGGAACTGCAGGTCTGACATTGTGGTCAGCAACACAGGAGCGCCACAGGGGACTGTACTTTCTCCAGTCCTGTTCAGCCTATATACGTTCCAATTTCCAATATAACTCGGAGTGCTGCCACATGCAAAAGTTCGCTGACAACACTGCTATCGTAGGCTGCATCAGGAGTGGGCAGGAGGAGGAGTATAGAAACCTAATCATGGAGTTTATTAAATGGTGCGACTCAAACCACCTAAAACTGAACACCAGGAAAACCAAGGAGCTGGTCATGGATTTTCGGGGGACCAGGCCAATCATGGACCCTGTGATAATCAAAGGTGACTGTGTACAGAGGGTGCAGACCTATAAATACCTGGAAGTGCAGCTGGATGATAAATTGGACTGGACTGCCAATACTGATGCTCTGTGCAAGAGAGGACAGAGCCGACTATACTTCCATAGAAGGCTGGCATCTTTCAACATGTGCAATAAGATGCTGCAGATGTTCTATCAGACGGTTGTGGTGAGCGCCCTCTTCTATGCGGTGGTGTGCTGGGGAGGCAGCATAACGAAGAGGGACGCCTCATGCCTGGACAAACTGGTGAGGAAGGCAGGCTCTATTGTAGGCATGGAGCTGGACAGTTTCACATCCGTGGCAGAGCGACGGGCACTGAGCAGGCTCCTGTCAATCATGAAGAATCCAATGCATCCACTAAACAGTATCATCTCCAGACAGAGGAGCAGCTTCAGCGACAGACTGCTGTCACTGTCCTGCTCCACTGACATACTGAGGAGATTGTTACTCCCCCACACTATGTGAATCTTCAGTTCCACCTGCCGGGGTAAACGTTAACATTATACAAAGTCTATCCATCCATCCTCTTCCGCTTATCCGAGATTGGGTTGCAGGGGCAGCAGCTTGAGCAGAGATGCCCAGACTTCCTTCTCCCTGGACACTTCTTCTAGCTCTTATGGGGGAATCCCAAGGCATTCCCAGGCCACCTAGGAGACATAGTCCCTCCAGCGTGTCCTGGGTTTTCCCCGGGGCCTCCTCCCAGTTAGACATGTCGGAAACACCTCACCAGGGAGGTGTCCAGGAGGGATTCTGATCTGATGCCTGAGCCAACTCATCAGACTCCTCTTGATGCAGAGGGGCAGCGGCTCTACTCTAAGCCCCTCCCGGATGACTGAACTTCTCACCCTATCTTTAGGGGAAAGCCCAGACACCCTGCGGAGGAAACTCATTTCAGCCGCTTGTATTCGCGATCTCTTTCTTTCAGTCACTACCCATAGCTCATGACCATAGGTGAGGGTAGGAACGTAGATCGACTGGTAAATTGAGAGCTTTGCCTTACGGCTCAGCTCCTTTTTCACCATGACAGACCGATGCAGAGCCCGCATCACTGCAGACGCCACACTAATCCGCCTGTCGATCTCACACTCCATTCTTCCCCGTGAACAAGACCCCGAGATACTTAAACTCTTCCACTTGGGGCAGGATCTCGCTCCCAACCCTGAGAGGGATCTGCAACCTTTTCCGCTTGAGGACCATGGTCTCAGATTTGGAGGTGCTGATTCCCATCCCAGCTGCTTCACACTCAGCTGCGAACCGATCTAGAGAGAGCTTGAAGATCAAGGCCTGATGAAGCAAACAGGACAACATCATCTGCAAAAAGCAGTGACACAATCCTGAGTCCACCAAACCGGACCCCTTCAACACCCTGGCTGCGCCTAGAAATTCTGCACATAAAAGTTAGGAACAGAAACGGTGACAAAGGGCAGCCCTGGCGGAGTCCAACTCTCACTGGAAACGGATTCGACTTACTGCCGGAAATGCAGACCAAGCTCTGACACAAAGTTATTGTCTGTTATACCTGAATTTTTATCACTCTTTAATATTGTTTTTTAATCAGTATGCTGCTGCTGGAGTATGTGAATTTCACATTGGGATTAATAAAGTATCTATCTATGTTCCCACACAGTCTCATCTGCTTGAGGCTAAAGAGGTTTAATTCTCGGAGTATGCTGGTGTATGATATGTCCTTAAATCCTGGGATACGCTTGGTTCCTCTCTTCAGCACACTTCAAGTGTTGCTATGTTTTTCTTGTATGGTAACTGCACAAAATACTAAAGATGCAATCTCAATAATGCATCAAATACTTCTGAACTTAACGTTCCTCAATTTATCTTCAAAAGTTTAATGAAATAACATAGTATTTTATTTGGGATTTTACTTGCATCTGCATATTGCTTAGATGATGAATTCATGTCAACGTAATGCCCTAAATCCTTTTCAGAGGTTGCTTCCTATAGCACAGTGTCTGCCATCTTGTATTTATAATTGATGTTTCTTTTGTCAATGTGTAGCACTTTGCACTA
Source organism: Polypterus senegalus (assembly GCF_016835505.1). Classification (NCBI taxonomy): domain Eukaryota; kingdom Metazoa; phylum Chordata; class Cladistia; order Polypteriformes; family Polypteridae; genus Polypterus; species Polypterus senegalus. The sequence goes on from NC_053155.1 coordinate 151,767,055, forward strand.
TTCTACAGTACATTAAATTTACATTTTCCAAGTGTTCTCCCATTTCTAAAACGTGTCAAGATCTTTTTTAATTTTCTTTTTCTTGCCTTCTGAGTGTCTGCCAATCCTCCAATGTTAGTAGTATCTGTGATTTTCACAAATTTACTAACTATACTGGATTCAATGTCATTATTATAAATCAGAAAAAGTAACGGTTCAAGGACAGTCCCCTGAGGGACTCCACTGATGATCTTGCTTCATGTGTAGATTACCCACTAACCTGCATTTTTTGACTCCTGCTGGTTAATCCACTTGAAATCCAGTTTTGTAGGTTACCTCAGATGCCCAGAGGTTTTAACTCAAGAATTACTCTTTACTGTTGGACTGAATCAAAGGCTTTTTGAAAGTCTAAGCAAATTACGTTGTATGCTTTGCTTTTGTCAATTATTCCAGTTGCCTATACAAAAAGCTTAAAAAATAGGTTTAGCAAGATCTTCTTCTCATAAAATCATGGAACTGTTATATAGTTTATTGTTTTCATATAGGTACATTTCTAATTTTTTTTCTTATTATAGTTTCCATAATTTTGAATGGTACAGAAATAAGAGTGAATGGCCTGTAATTACCAGGATCCATTTTGTCTCCCTTCTTGAAGAATGGATTTACAGCTGCAGTTTTCTAGTCATTTGACACTTCTCCTTTTTGCTCAAATATGCTTAATAAGGGTTTGTAATGATATATTCCATTTGTTTCAATAGACTTGGTAATATTCCATCAGGTCCAGGAGTTTTATTGGTCTTCAATGTATCGAAGGTTTGAATCACATCTGACTTCTATTTTAAAATCTATTAACTCAGAATTTGTTTTTAATTTTTATGGTGTATTCCATTTGTTTCTTCCTTACAAATACTTAAGTGAAATATTTGTTCAGTTCGTTTGCTGTTTCCTTCTCATTTTCAGTGATTACTCCTTTTGTATACCGCAAAGTCTCTTAACTTCTCTTTTATTGTCTTTTTACTAATTGCTTGCTGTTTGTTCTGGCTTCACTAGCATATTTCTTTTGACTTTTGAATGCTTTTTTATCTCTTGCTGTAGTGTCCTTTATTTCTCTAAGTCAGATTTATTTGACTGATTTGCAATTTTCTTGTGCAGTGATCTTTTCAGCTTTACTTTTTAAATCCATTCTGGAGTTTTTTTTTGTATTTTTGCTTTATTGGTTTTAAGAATAAACTTAATTTGAGCCTGGATCAGAATGTCTCTGTGAAGTGACACCAACTGTCTTTTATAGTTGTAAAGTTTTTACTTTCCCATTCTGTGTTGTCTTGATACTTCCTCATTCCCATAAAGTCTACTTTTCTCAAGTTATAAGTGTACATTTTGGTATAGATTTGTGTGTTAGTTCCCAGCATACCCTGCGAGTGTCCTTTATGGTAACAAGGCCCTGTGATGCTTCCAGCTACCATATGAAACTCTCCCTGTTGTTCTCCTGGCCGGGTAAGGGTCCCTTATCCACCCCTGTCAGGACACAAACGTATGCTTCTCATGCCAGCCTCTTGGCAAAGACAGGGTGTGTTTTGCCTTTTCTTTCTCTTGGATGGACAGGGACCCATCCTGACAGGGGCGCTAGCCCTGGCATACTGTCTATGACAATAGCTATACTAATAATGGAGGATTTTCTTAATCTCCTGTAACTTAACATGTTAATGGAACATTCTTAAAACTCTGCTATACAGTGGAACCTCAGCATAATTCGATCTGGAAACATGCTCGCAGTCCAAAGCACTCGTATATCAAAGTGAATTTCCCCATAAGAAATAATGGAAACTCAGATGATTCATTCCACAACCCAAAACTATTCATATAAAAATTATTAATACAAAATATAAAGTAAAAATACATAAAACAAATTAACCTGCACTTTAACTTTGAAAAGAATCATGGCTGGTGTGAGTGAGTTTCTAAACTCTTGTGGAATTCCACCCAACGGGACGACACGCGGAAGAGTGTCCCAAAGCAATCACAGTCTCCCAGCGCTGTAGCAGTTTGCTGTAAAAGCAAATCCAAAAAGATCGCTGACATGCTATAAGCGCCTGCCGCTGATGGGTGTTACAGGGAACAAGATTATAAATGCACAGGGCACAGTACTGCTTGGCCACGAGCCTGCCTGACTGCTGTGTCTGTGTATAGGAGAGTGGCAGATCCCCCTACAATAAATAACGCGCTGTTGCTGTTTCAAGCCGAATAAAGCTGGTGTTGTTAAAGTATTGAGACTCAGCTTCGTGTTTTGGGGTGCAAGACGGGGACTCGCACTTCACAGCACGCACGCGTGCACACACACACACACACACACACACAGTCAGAATGCTGTAGTAAACAGTATATGCTAATACAGATGTTGACTACATGAGTGAGGCACGCCGACTCAGATGGAGAATAGGAGACTATTACCCACAAGAGAGAGAGAGAGAGAGACACACACACACACACACACACGAGAGAGAGAGAGAGAGAGAGAGAGAGAGAGAGAGATGTGTGAGCGAGAGAGAGAGAGAGAGAGACACACGCGAGAAGAACCATCAGCTCAGTTGTGATCACATGATGCTCAGCAGACAAAGCGTATCCATACTACTCGTATTGCAAGACCTCGCTCGTTTATCAAGTCAAAATTTATTAAAAATTTTAGTTCATCTTGCAAAACACTCATAAACCAAGTTACTCGCAAACCGAGGTTCCACTGCATTTCTAATGTAACAACAGAATGATCTCAGTTATATAGAAAGAGTTAAAGATACAGAGGCATATAGTCTTTTGATCCTTATACTAATGTAAATGTTAAATATATACATATAGTACTAATGTATATAGCAATGTATGTACAGTAAAAGTGTAAGTTTAAAAAATATTTGTGTGTTAATTTCAAAGCCAAAGAAACAGAATGAAAGTGTATAACGCAATGAATACCTCTATCGCAACATTAAAAACATAATTTTCTTTCAATTTGTTACGTTTTACTATTTTTTACTATGGTTGATTACCCACTGTAATGTAAAATGGTTAGTTCTATTATGTATATGTAACAATTCCCATGAAAATAACAATCTGTGAATTGTGAATTTCCCCTTGGGATTAATAAAGCATCTATCTATCTATCTATCTATCAATCATCTGTTTAATTTGTACATCCGCTTCCCCGTATGTGAGTGACAGAAAGAAGTGGCAGAGCCCCCTAGTTGTAAATAAAACAATTTGACATTAAGAATGATTAGGATATCCAAAATAAAAACAAAATGCAGTGCAATATTCTTATTCTAGACATTAACATACCATTGAATCACAACAAACAAATATTTCGCCTGCTTCTTTGTTCTTTCATCCTTGAGGCTTTTTTCTTGTTTCCTTGTTCACCAAACAGTGTGCAGACACAACTAGCTAACCTAAGTAATGTGTAAAGCTATTGTGCAGATTAACATTAACACTGCATGAATAAATGCCATTTTCACTGTTGGAATCTGATATGAGTTTCCTTTACCTGTGTATCCCCACTTAATTGAAGCTTGGACACAAACTGTGATTAACTGCACATCTTACAACTCCTCAAGCCCGAATGAATTAGTTCAGTAAATGTAAAGAGAATTCCATCTTTTAATGGGAAAAGTGATTGTGTCCTTTATGCTGACTGGTATTATGACTGGTGTTGTATCTACTGCACTGCGAGCACCTCAGATCAACAGGAAGAAAAATGCATTTTGAATCTTCACGGAGGACAAAACCAGACAACATAGAGGCACCAGAGCCAGGATGGCACAAAGCCACTGGGCGCAGAGTTAGTCTGGTCCTTAGTCTTTAGCCTCATAGTCTGGTCACACTAATGTTTATTTTGTGATACACACCAGTAACTAAAAGTAGGTTATCTGTGTAACAGATGTTTAAAGCTCCAGGCTCTTGATCATTTAGACCAAAGGCTACCAGACTTGCTCCTGCACACTCGCAGTATCTGCATGTTTTCTTTGTAACCAGAGTGAGGCAGAAGGAAATATGTTTGATGTGCATTTAGTTTTCCCGTTTCTCCCCTCCGAATGAGTTGTACAGTGGCTTATTTGAATGGCTTTGTTTTGTACATATGACATTTCAAGCTGAAACGTTATGTTTAATGATGCACACTTAATCAAAGTGGTGTGTGAAATTTTGTGTTCAAGTTTCACCATTTAGTATATAGAAATGCTCGGTCCCCCACCTGGAAAATATTAAAGGAAATGCCTTTGAATTGTACATCTGCAGTTTCTCAGACAAGGGAACTAAAAAGATTTCTACAGCTGCTGGAGAAACCATAGAAAATTGGAGTAACAATTTGGTGCCAAATGCAAAAGTCAAACAAGCCATCTATTGTATATCTCCATTGCTTTGGTATTCAAGATCAAAGGTATGCTTGACTGTTGAAATACTTCTTTTTACAGGCATTTGAGAAGGAAAAATATGTTCTGTTTTTTTTTTTTGTCTGAAATGCAAAGACTGGATTCCTAGCTCCTGAGACTCGGGGTTAGTGATGCCATCTGTGTGCCTTTTTAATTTTCATTGCATTCTTTGGTTTCCTTCCATTTGTCAAGATACGCTTTAATGGTGAATTATATCCCTGTGATACTAGGTGTTTATGCATGGTGTGAGTTGTTACTCTTAGAAGTAATGGTAATTTATTAAAAGTAGACGCAATGGATGTACAATAGTTGATTCTTCTGTCTCCCAGCTCCAGGAATTTGATCTGATTTCTAGTCTGCGTAGCTGTACTATGTGAATTCATTCTCCATGTTCCAAAATTACTCTAGTTAACAAGAATGCATAAGTGGCAACTGTAAAGTGACCAGGGGCCTCATTTATAAAACTGAATTTAAACATGAAAATATATGTGCACCAAAACAACAAGAAAATGTGTACACCAAAAAAAAAACAAGATTTATAGAACCTGGCATACACACAATATACCGTTTAAAAATCACAATTGCCTTGTAAATATGTGTACATGAATGTTGTTTGATCACTGCCCTGAAACATCCATATATGGAGCATACTAATCAAACTCATACATATTTAATCATGATGTGGCAGAACTTCATTGGCTGACAGAGCAGCCTCTCCCTGCTGACGCGTCGAGATCTGTAAACCTATTAATTTCATAAACAACTGTAATAAATGTTTAATTGCTAGTCATGTTGTTTTGTATGGCGCCATGATGTGGACAGGAGCTGTAATGTCTGTGTGCAAGCTGCACACATTCATTTCGATTATAGCTCATTTGCTTGTTACAGTTTGTAATAGGTCTAAAGCTATTAAAGTGAAAGCACCTAATCCTAAACGTTAACCTAATTAAGAGAAGAACAAAGTCCAAACCATAAGTGAGAGCTCAGAATTTGACAAGCATGAAAAGTCTTTAAAGAAAAAACAGATAGCATAAACTGTCGCATAGACGATGTCATGTAATGCAACTTCCATGCCCTCCTAGAAACACACTGTTGCATCTTAGTAAAGATGCCACGAAAAACAAAAGGTGACGAGGAAATTTTCAAAACATACAATGATAATAAAATATGATATATAAATATGCTTCTAAAAGAAATATACAAAGAAAATAAGAGTAAATTTGGATTTTCTGGTGTTCAAAATCTCAGTATAACATTACCTGAATTTAGGAAATATTTAATAAACTTAAAAAAATTTGCATATGGAAATACTAGAGCCTGATCATTCTGGCTTATTCACTGATTTATTGATTAAATGGCTCTTCAACACATATATATCTTTGCCCTTGTTAATGTTCTTCTCAAAGAGATACCTAGTCACATCCTGAATGCTGACTTCCTGCCCGTTTTAGTCACCTTTACTCTTGAACCTTTTCCCATAAAGTGGCATCTTTGATGATTCTAAGGATGTAGGGTGGATGTTCATTACCAATTTCATCTCCGAGTATTTCAATAAGAGCCCTTTGATTAAAACCCACATCACAGCACACCACAATATTGGGGGCCTGCACATACCCTATGAAGAAAATATATACTGTGGAGCTAACCCGGACACAGACAGGCGGACATCATGTTTCTCAATCACCACACGTTTATTTACAATTATTTACACGGTCACACAGACCCAAGTTAGTGCACAATACACCCCAATACTCTCAGTCCTGGCCACAATGCCTCTCTTCGGGCCGCCTCCACACCTCCTCTGTGCTTCGTCCTGCCTCCTCCTGACTCCAGCCTGAATGAATGGAGACGGCCCTTTTTATGCAGTCCTCGGATGAATCCCAGGTGTTCCCGGCATTCCTCCCTTGGCCACGCCCCAGCGTGGTGGAAATGCCGGCTGTCCTCCAGGCAGCTCTCCGGGTGCCGTCCTAAATCTTCCCCCCAGCACTTCCTGGTGTGGCAGAAGTGCTGGGGTAACAGGTTCCCAAGGCATTGGGGCGCCTCCTGGCGGTGACCACGGGCCCCTACAGGGTGGAGCTTCCATGCCCTGCACCCATGGCCCTCAGAGCAACCAGGAAGGTGGCCCCCACGTGATCCAGGGTGGGCTTTGACCCTCTTCCGGTCCCTCACGGCATCCCGGCCGGGTCGTTGCCCCTGGCATTCCTGACAATACGTATGTCAGTGTATATTTACAGTGACTATAGCTCAGTATGTCCTACCCACTGCATGGTGTAAATTGTTTTCATGACTCAGCAATATTCTTAAAGTCAATTGGAGCCAATATTAATAATCCAACGAACCAGTGAAACACTTAAATTGTCAGTTTAAATATATATTTTTTTAAAATAATTCTATTGTAATCATTCCATACAAATCGATCAATTTTTACAAAAAACAGGATTGAGATTGAAAAACAAGTCAACCCCACACCTGAGAGAGAGCATGGCCAATGGGGTAAAACTTAAGACTTGTAAACATACCTAAATTAATGAGTTTAATAGACCAATAGAGTTTAAATAAAATTGACAAAATAAATACTTTAGAAGTGAAAGGAATATCAGGATTTCTTATTAAAGATTCAAGTTTAGTGGTCTTTAAAAGGTACAACAATTGTAAGCACAATTACACAAAACATGTTGACGCTATTTCAAAGCTATCTGATGAGGCACAAATGAAGAAAACTAATGAATTAAAAGAAACGTATTCATATTTCCTGTATTATTATGAGACAATCTAGTATATAATCCCTATCTTAGATATCCCAAGTTATACTGATGCAGACATTACATGATCTGCCTTGGTGTTTGATTACTAATCACAGTTTGGAAAACAAACAAAATCAGACCAATTGGGTGCCATGAATTAAAATCAGGAAAATTTTAAAAGAGGTTGCACATCCACACTGTGACATATTACAGCATTTTTAAATAGTATGTGTAAAACAGGGACTACAACATTAAAATATAACACAGAAATAATTAAAGCAGTGGTACCATTAGGTGATTACATGCATAAAATCTGTAATGTGACTGCATAAAAAAATAAAAAGTATAGAAAAGGCTAGCGGACAGTGGGAAGAATTTGTCACTCACTAATGAAACTTTACTGAAGGTAGTGGCATGTAAAAAGTAGAAAAGTTAATCTGCAGTAACTCTCTTTTATTTTAAATGTGTGGATACACATTAGTAATTGCATTATTATAAATGACGAGCAGAGTTTTGTCTTAGATAAGGTTTCATGAAAATGCCCCTAAAATTAATTTTGTATGCGATTTTCCAATTGCGAAACAGAGAAGTCACTAAAATTAGTTTTTTTTTAGGGTTTTTATGAGTTTTTGCTATGGTGGAAAGCAAGGATTATTACTCTCTAAAGGGTGTCACCACAGTTGAAACCAAAGTATCGTTCTCTGCCGGCCTACTCTGTTGCTGCCACCTTTCATGTACAGTAGCTCCATGCACTCTCATCTGTCTCATGCACTGCCTGTTTGCACATTCACACTGTCGATTCCACCACACACTGCCTGTCTGTGGTCAAAGGTAACACCATCTGTCAAATCTTTGAGCTAATCAAAAGCCAAAATTTTTCCCAAGACTTACTTGTGCCCATGTGTTGTACCCTGCCAAGTCTGAAAATGGAAGAATAATAACAGAAACCCTGACTCATGGCTCTTTCAACAGAAGCTTTATCATCAATCAAATAATATATGCACACATAAACCTATTCAATATTAAAAATAATCATGTCATAAAATAATCATTCAGTTTTCTTAACATTAACATTAATTTACACTTTCTGTCTTCACTGTCTTCCATTTTAATTAATTTTATGCTTTGCACAATAAATTATATTTCTACAAGTTAAAACACTTCCAAATTCAATTACAGGCAACTCATCTGCGATAAACTATTGTTAATCTTATTATGCTATTGGGCTATTTCAACACACAGAATATTACAGTGCCTATCACTTTAACCTGGTACAATTAAAAGTAACAGAAATGTAGTATTTGTATTTTTACTTAGTTTTGGTAATCTCCATATATATATTAGCTGTGTAAGCCCAAGCTGTAAAAAGCCCAGGGTCCTAGAAACTAGTGAAATCGTCAGAAAAAAAATTGAAATGTAGAGATGTCAGGTAATTGAAAGGAACTACTCTGGGCGTCTCTCTCCTAGGGGGTTTCATTTTGCTGACGTGCTTGCATCACTGGTGCATTAACGGCTAAACAACTTTGTCTTTCTTTGGAGGTTTTGTTTTGCCAACGTGCTTGCCTCGCTTGTGTATTAGTGGCGGGAGGAAAAGTAAAAGGGATACTGTTTTGCTGATGTGCTCGCCTCGCTTGTGTATTAGCAGCTAAGCGAGTGTATCTTTCTTCGGAGATTTCGTTTTGCCAATGTGCCAGCATCGCTTTGGAATTAACGGCAAAGCGAGTTTGTTTCCTTGGTGATGGAGTATTTACCCCAACTCCACCTCTCACTTCTGGGCCAGATAGACATGCACACTTCCATGCATAGATATAAGAAAATCCAACGTCTGTCTGTATGTCTGTCCACTTTTCACGAGAGAACTACTTAACAGATTAAGATTGGGTTTTTTTCTATAATTTGCTTCAACATTCCAGTTGATTTTGCGATTTCTCTCATCACGCTAAGTATCATAGTTTGCTTGCAGCACCAATTTATTTGCGCAAATCTGAGAGAGACGCAGCAGGCTGTGGGGAGGGGGGTGGGCCCCTCCTTACTTACTTGCCAGCCGTGGGGCATATCTTACATCCACTTAGCTAGAGAACAACTTAACGGATTTTGATTGGGCTTTATTCTAGAATTTGCCTGAACATTCTGGTTGATTTTGCAACTTCTCTCATTGCGCTACAGTAAGAATCATAGTTTTCTTGCAGGAGTGATATATTCGTGCTAATCTGAGACAGAGGCTGTGGGCTGAGGGGAGGGGGAAGTGTGACCTTTGGAGTCAGAAGCCAGGCAGGCCCTTCCTCACTGTCCTGTTTCACTTCTACGTGGGTGAAGCCACTGGGGACGGCTAATTTATACTAAGAAAACTAAATAATAAAAACTAAAGAATGAACAATATATAAAGCACTAATGAACAAACGTAATAACATGTGTGTATTGTGTGTGTTTCACACTGAAGAGCACATTTAGCAGTTTTCATGTTATTGCACAATAAAAACAATACTTCTAAAGATATGTTGAAACTTTCAAAATCTTTTCAGACATTTTTACAATATGCTTTGAACACTTTTAAGTGCATTTAATTACAACATTAACTACTTACAAACCTGGAAAGGAAGAATAATAACAGAAACTCTTAAGTTGTAGCTCTTTATACAGAAGCTTTATCAGGAATGAGACATTATGATATCAAGGATGTCTGCTACTTCTTGTTACCAAACAAATAATAAGTCGAGCAGGTGTTCCTGCTGAGGCCATACCAATGCAGAAAAGAATAACTGATCAATAGTATATAAAGTACAATATTCTTGAACTGAAATGGTTCACTTTTCCATCTAAAATTAGCAAAGCTAATTACAGAGTACAGCATAATCCTACTGAATTAAAAAAAAAGTTTACTAGAACTAAACAAAATAATAGCCATCACATTTGCACCCAGGCCAATGGAATTTACCAGTGGAGAAATTCCCCCAAAGTACCTGCAGGTATGTGTGCTTTACCTGTGCCTCCTTTCCAAGTTCTGCACCAGAACGTGCTTTTGAAAAAAGGTTATGCATGAGATCAAAACATATGTAGTAAAGACATGAATTTAGCTGGTTATGATTTGCAAAACACCATTACTTTGACAAATTGAGTTTTGTGCTTAATGTTTTACTAATTACAAATTACTGTGTTCCAAAATTTAAGTAGTACAAATAATTCTGCAGTGCTTGAAGCTAACAAAATAAGTGCCAGTAGTCCCCTTCTTGGCATGTTGGTATGCATGTCAGCTAGAATTAGAAAATCTTATTACATTTAGAATTTCTGCCATGAACAAAAGATATTAGGTGACAGGGTGGTGGCTACATTTGGGCAAATTGTTTGGAGTGCTCAACCTAAATGGCAGCCTGGCCACCTAATGAAAATTTTGTAAAAATAAAGGTTTTCCTTATTTTAGCATTTAATTGCATTTCATTTGACTCACTTTGATTGTTAAGTTGTGTTATGTCTTCTGGCTTGGATTTTATGCTTGTGTATCGTGCTCTTTTAGAGCCAGGTGAACTACTGTGAAGGAAACTGCAAAGTTTCTCAAATCTAGCCTACTTGCCACCAACAAAAATACCTGCAGATTAGAGATAAAAATAAACAGCAGAAATGGAAGCTTGTAACTTAGTTCACCCTGGGTAATGATGTTTAGTGTGGATTGTAGTGTACTCGAGACAGAGAGGCTGGTCATTTTGGCTCATTGAGTAAGTCCTGAACAGTACCAGGAGGATGTTAGAAGTGGTGGTGTGCAAGAAGAAGCCATAGTGCTCTGAACAGTAAAACATGGAAGTGCTGCTACCGTGTACAACTGAATACCCGTCCAATTCAAGCACCGCAAATATGAACACATCATGTGGCTTTGTGACAAGTCACTTTTTATCACAGTCTGTATCAACAAAGCAGAGTGCTACATCCAAATTTAGTTTTAGTGCTAATGCTGCCATTCTTCTTTAAAGCTTTAAAATCACAGTCCCTTGCACAAATGTACATCAGAGCAGGCAGAGCATGCCTGTGGTCAGGTACATTTTGATGTCAGTTCCATCTCTGAAAAATCAAGACAAATTCACATCGAAAAAATAAGAGTAAATAAACATGTGCAGAGGAGAATACAGTCCTGGACTGATGGCGACCACATATATGTTCACTATGCTCACATATGCTGGACTAATTTATAGTCATTAAACAAGATTTTCGGATGATAGGATACAGGGCTTTAAAGTTGTTGTGCCAAATGTGGACTCTCTTTTAGAATTCTCCCTTCCTTTTGGTTGAATGTATCCACACTTTGTTAAAGTTGCTGCCTGCTAAAGAAGTGATATGCCCACTGGATTTACTTCATTTCACTGAAGCCAGACGTATATATTATATGTACTGGAGACGGCCACGGGTGAATTTTGCTTAAAGCTGGATAGGAACAATTAGACAGCTCACTGAGTTCATGGTCTGCCTGCACTTATAGTCATGACACTTTGCTGCATACATTGATTGCACCCCAGCTCACAGTTCTAAACCAATCCAACGCCTCATAAAGGGGACGCTCAGAGTAGGGGTGGTGATTTTGAACTGCAAATAGCAGAGGTGCTGTTGGTAACCTTGTCTGATAAAGCAGGTTTCTATTTATGATGAACTGTCTAGAGTGGAAAAAAATCTCCTAAAAGCACATTGCACATTTTAAAAATAAACATAACCTGATGCAAGGGAAAAACGTTTTTCTTATTATACATTGGCATTCAACGCCATCAATGGACGAATGGTAAAAGTGAATGATACGTTGTCACAACTGCTATGTGTGTCAGAATTACAACGATATTGTTGAAATCAATGTAAACTTGAAAGAACTGACAGTTATATTCCTGAAAATATGAACTTGAAAATGTACATTTGAAGTAAATGGTATGTCACATTCTGTTAAAAAGATTGTCGTTAAGAGAGCGGACAACAAAGAGACACAGGAGATGCAGATTTCAGTATTCAAAAAACCTGAATCAACAATTCTACCTACCAACACCAGCAGGTGCACAGATGAGGGTGCACAACATCCACCTTCTGACTGTATGTCTAAATGATTAAACAATGAAATTTAACATGACTGTTTAATTGGAAATGCAAATATGCCATGACAAAATAGCCATGTGTTAGTCTAAACATATAGACCACAATTCTTATCTAAACTCTGTTTGTTGTTGTTATGCCATATAGAGTGTCAGGCTTGGGTCACACAGTTGCAGATTCATTCAGGGTTTTCAAGAAACATAAACTTTATTCGTAAACAGAATAATAAAGCATAAAGAATAAAGCAGAGGATGTCTGGGGGAGAATAGAGACAATGCAATAAGACACAAGGACAGCTGCTGTACATGCTTTTAAATGTTCGAAGTGCTGCACAGGATGCAGATCAAGTAGCACGGCAGCAGCAGCAAGCCAGCGCCTAATCAAGCAAAGAGGAGGTAAAAACTGTATTTGTCTCCCATTGTATCACCATTTCAGAGGGGGTTTTTGATGAGTGACCGTGTCTTCTAGGGGTGCGTTCAGCCCCCATCTTCACAAGTGATGCAATAGTTAAAATGACAGAAAGATATCGTAGCAGACAGAAGAAATTCTCACATGTAGATCCCAGTAGCTGCAGTGGTCTACATGTGTGTTTGTCTCCACTGTCGCAGCATTCATTACAATGTGCAAATTAATTATTAAGTTTCATTTAACCCAGTTATACTGAGCTAATGAAATGACAACAGCAGTTTTAGCTTTTTATTTCTTCTCACCTCAGGTCTTTTGTTTGTATATTTTGCTCTCACTCTGAAACCCCAGTGTGGGTTTAAAACACACGGACTGTAGGAACTGGGGACAGAAGAAGCCCTGTGAGTGTAGCCTTTGCAGCACAGCTGTTTACTACACACTCTTTAATGGGCTGTCCTCAGATGTGTATTCTTATTTCAGAATCACATCTGGCCCCGTGAGACTAGGATTCACTGTTTTAACTGATTTAGTTATTTGGTCATCTCACTTATGCATACAATAAGTGTGTTCATCAACTCTAGGTTAAAATAATAGTATTTTAATTGCAGTCTGACTGTTCAGGACTGTCTGACAAGATGTTGCATGGAGAAGTTTAATGACTATCAATATTTTGACAATTTGTTCTAGTACTGTTTGGAAAACAATGATGATCAACACTAATGTGCTGTCTACACATGGTGAGATACTGGCATATGGCATTAGATTGCATGCCAAATAACTGCTTCCATTATGAGGTAACTTACTGACCTGTAGGCTGAACCACAAAAATCATTTAACTCTACTGACAATTAAGAATATGCTCCGTTGTAGAGTGGGGTGATTATTTTGGTATTGTCCTAACGTCACTTGCCTTGATCCTCCATTTCAGAAAAATCATCCACTCACAGTGAGGAAGCAAGTTAACTTCATGCATGCACACACCACCACTTCTCAAACCAGAGTATTTTGGAAACATGTGCAAAACTATAAAATCTGTAAGTAACCAATAAACCTGGGCAAAATACACTTGAATGTGTGATACACAGTGGCAGGGACAGAAAGTGAGTCTTGATTCCTTGGAGCTATGAGGTGGTAGCAGCTCTGACAAATGAAATACACCATCATAAAGTCTGTTTAATCAGATTTTCCAGATTGCTTATTACGACTTCAATGTGAGAAAGCTAAAACTGCCAGCCCAAGTCTTTAAACTGCTGGAGGTGATAACTGGTAGGAATTGTCATTGCAGGTCTAGATAAAGTTTTATTACTTTTACAAACTGGTGATAATAAGAGCTGGGAAAAGCATTTGCCTGCATTTACAATCACATAACGCCATGTGGATCATTAAGTAAAGCAGGAGAGAAGGCAAAAAAATTATATATTCACAGCAGTTTATATAGGCAGTGAATCACATGACGTCTTAGTATGTTTATCGTTCAACACATTATTAGTCCCTGGGTTAACGCAACTAATACATATAAATATGAAGAAGAGCCATATCATGTGACCCTTTTCCCCTAAGACCTGATATCCAAGGAACATCTGCTTTCTAACTGCATGACTATGGAAGCTAGACTAAATGTAAAGTTACACTTTAAACTAATAATGCTGCTAGTATTGTAAATACATTAAATACATTGCAGACATTTATACACATTTAAATATTGTCTAAGAATAAACCCTTGCAGGCGGCACGGTGGCACAGTGGGTAGTGCTGCTGCCTCACAGTTAGGAGACCCGCGTTCGCTTCCTGGGTCCTCCCTGCGTGGAGTCTGCATGTTCTCCCAGTGTCTGCGTGGGTTTCCTCCGGGTAATTTGGTTTTCTCTCACAGTCCACAGACATGCAGGTTAGGTGCATTGGCGATCCTAAATTGTCCCTGGTGTGTGTGTGTGCCCAGCTCGGGGTTTGTTTCCTGCCTTGTATGCTGGGATTGGCTTCAGCAGACCCCCGTGACCCTGTAGTTAGGATATAGCGGAATGGATGGATGGCTGGATAAACCCTTACAGATTGCTTTTTGTAACCATTCATGAAGGAGTACATAAAATTCCAAAGGTTTCAAAATCTTCCTTGCAGCTGTAAACATGCTTTTATTTTAATTTCATTTTCTTTCTTTTTTGTTTTCAATATTTTTTAAATAAGTATGCATAATCACATTTGTAAAAATCAAATGCAACCAAGAAAACATCAATTTAATTTTCTTTCTGTAAAGTGCACTTCGACATATTTGCCCATTAAGAATAGTACAGTTTAAATAAAACTCAAAAGTACATGTAATACAATACAAACAGTTCAATTTCAAAGATATAAACATCATATAATATGAACATATAAAAAATAATTTCTATATATCTAGTTAATGATAGGGGTCACTCTTGAGCTATCATAATTCCTATTCAGACTAAAGGGATTGAAATGTACAAAAAACTTCTACAGTGTATATATATATATATATATATATATATATATATATATATATATATATATACAGTGCATATACTGTATGTATTGTACATAAAAGTACTGTAAAGACGTAACCAAACAAAGAAAATGACCTGCTGGCCAATGGCCTTTCTAAAGTGATTTTACCCTTTCTAATCACATGGGCTGCCAAGAGAGCAGTTGAGCTTTTGACACCATCTGTTCTCCTTCATCTTCAAGCTCAGGAAGCTGTTAAGCCCAATCTGACAATTATTTCTGGGCTGAGCTCATGGAAATCTCTGTGGCAGTCCCAGGTCTTCCTGCATTTTTGAACCCCAGTTTACCATTAAAGGGGTCATGCAGCCCTACAGAGGCATTTTGAATACAATGCATCCCAGCTGCCCTGTGCCAAATGTTTGTCATATTCTAGCTGTTCCTAACAATCCTTTTCTTAATGTTAAGCCCCCAGAACTGTCTGTGATGCTCCAACTACCTTGTGTGATCTCTCTCTATGTTCAGCAGAGGGATAACCTGCACTTTGGCATTCTCATCTTACAGATCTCATTTGGATGGACTTCTTCCATTATTTATGAACCCCCAGAATCTTTTATTGCTAAGAGGTATAATGTCATTACTGGCATGGCCACAGGTGTTGCTATTGCCAGTATACTACCTTGGCATTTGATGGTCTCCTAAATCTCTCTTCATCATGCATTTCAATGGCAAAAACTGTGTCCAGAACTGGGACTGCATGATTTGTGCTTGATGGTCTCTATAATACAGGCTTCAATTCAGCATACAACACCAAGAGGGCAGCTCTTGGAAGTCTAAATCAGTTTTTAAGATGGCTTATAATCTAGTCATCATCACAAAAAAGCATAAAAATATAATTAACATTATGTTATTACAAACATATGTTTTTAAGTTTGTCAGTCAGTATATTTTAACTGTGTCAAAATAAACAGTTGTTTATTTTAAGAAGTTGGAAAATGTAAACATAGCTTAACATTCAGTTAACTGAATTAAAAGGTGGAGCGTTTTCTGTTATTTATCTGCTTTATCAAAAAGAAAAAACATATCACATTTTAGTATTTTTAATATTTTGCAAAAAGGTGTGCAATAAAGATTTGCTCAGAGCACTACATCTCTGTTTGTACAGGTAGGCATACGCTGTAGCCACATGCACTAAGGTTTTGATGCTTGTGCTCACTACTGAGGATCTGTTTTGCTTATTGGAGCTCATATATCCAACATATTCAAGCTGAAATAATTTCTCTCAAGCTAAATTTGAAACAGCGAACTAACCTGTAATTTAAATTATACAGAGTATTATTTTCTCTTGTTAAGGATTGGCGACATGTAAGTCAGAGTTGCTTTGGGCAGGACAGATAATAGTCCCTCCTATAAACCTAGTTATCCAGGGCAGGGAGCAGATGGAGCCTATCTTAGCAAGAAATGGTCACAAACAGGGGCAACCTCTGGACAAAGTGTCAGCTTTTTATAGGGTGAACACACACATACACATGCATCAAGGGATGTTTTAGCATCGCCAATTCACCTAACCTGCATATGCTGGAACTGTGGTTATGTGGGAGGAAACTGGAGCAAACCCATGGGGGCCTACATGCAAACTCCAGGCAGGGAGCACTCGGAGCGCAACCCCCAGACTCATTAATATGAGACAGCAGTGCTACTGCTGTGTCACTGTGCAGCAAATTCATTGATTAACATATTTGCATTAACTGTGACCTTAAAAAATTGATGACAAAAGTTTCCTTTATTTGAGACTTATTTTCGTAACATAGTGCATCTGTTGATGGGGCTGCAGGTCCCCTGGCAACATCTTAAACTCTGCCCATGCCAGGACAGTAACCTTAAGTTCACATTCACTGAGGTTTTTTTTTCTGTGTTTTCCCATGGTTTGAAAATAAAGAAATGATGAATATGTAAATATTCAAAAAAGGCCATACATGGTGCTTGGTAAATGTGATGGGGAGTCACTAAAAGTTAGTGCACAAAGTGCATTGATGTTTGTAAAGAAACTTGGCATGGCATGTGGTATACACACAGTGTCATAAATCAGATTTTTGTCTTTTTGTTTTTCTAGCATAAGCAAAACTTTAGTATGGAATCTAGGCAAGACTTTAAATATAAGGTCACTGGTTTTTCAAAACTCACAGTAATCCTGAGAATATCCAGTTCTGATCCCCGCTTCATTAATTTTATTTCATTTTTATCTGCCAGTCCCTGACTCATAAAAATAGCTGCTGTTAGCTCATGCCAGTACACACAGATGCTGCTGCTATCTTGTTCATGATTGTGATGGTTTTTGCTAATCATATGACAAGATGTTGCATTGTAATTATGTCATGTCCTTTTCTCTCTAAAAGATGGTGGTGCCCAGAGGTCATTAACCATGTATTTTGATTAGTATTAAAAAGTTTGCTCTGTATTCCTTTTTTCTTTTTTATTAAGAAACTTCTTTCAGTTAGTGCTTGATTTTGACTTCATTTGCTCTCCTCCCATGACTAGATGTGTACCAATACCCTCTGCTGAAACCTGTGGAATTTATGGTGGGAGTGGAACATCCACTTGACAGGCTAGGGGAGGTACCACCTATTGCAGGGGTATTCAATTAAAAGTCACTGAGGTCCAGTTATTAAATTTCGTCCAAGTAGAAGGTCCGAACCAAACTCCATCTTGTGCCTTGTAGCCTTCCCCTTATAGCAAATAAATTCAAGGCCTTTTTTTAGATTAAAGAACAGAAACATAATAAAATAAATTTTAAAAAGTGCAAACAGAGTGGAATAACTCCTTTTCTTTTAAATTAAAGAAGTCCCAACCTGAAGAATTGAAGGCCTACACTTTAAGTAAAAAAGTCAACTCAGAAAACAATAACTAAAAAGTGCAAACATGGCATTGACTTAACATTTTCTCTTCTTTGTTCTTAAAATAAGGAGATCCCAGCCTAAAAACAATTGAGGGCTTACTTTTCAAGAAAAAAAAATCCACATCTTCAACAAGTGGCTTTTTAGGGGGCGAAATGCAAACACAGCTTTGAACATTTCTCTTTTAATTCTTCTTTTTTTTTACTTTTCTTAATGAAAGAAATGGGCATGTGGCTGCCCTGCCAGTAATTTAAATCTTGGTTGGAATGGAGTTAGTGCCATTCTCAAACAGATATGTAGGTGTTCATTGTTAAGCCTAGAACGGTACTTGTTTTTGATAATGTTCATAGTGGAAAAGCTGTAAGTTGATCCAAACATAGTCAAGGTGTGCAGTGCTATTTGTTTGATTTTTTCGCACATCTCGTCTTTTTGTTTTCCTCAAATAATGTCTCAGCAACGGCGTTTAAGCACTCCTTCACAACTGTCCCATCACTAAAAGTTTTTTTATGTTGCCCCAAAATCCACGCTACTTTTAAGTAACATTCGTTTGCACGTTGCTGGGTTGTAAATGTATGTGTGATGAGTCGGGTAGATCTGTCATACTGGGCTT
Source organism: Polypterus senegalus (assembly GCF_016835505.1). Lineage (NCBI taxonomy): Eukaryota > Metazoa > Chordata > Cladistia > Polypteriformes > Polypteridae > Polypterus > Polypterus senegalus. The sequence goes on from NC_053155.1 coordinate 151,785,608, forward strand.
GCAGTTCGGTTATTTTGCGTGCCCTCAGCTCGGACTTCGGGGGATAACTTTGCTCAAAACAGCTGTGCTTTGTTTCGTAGTGGCGCTTCACGTTGCCGCTTTTAATTAATGCCACGTTTTCGGAGCATATGAGGCACACCGGTTTTGAACTGCTCGCTCGTCCATTCATCTTTAAAACAACGATTTTCATCATCTACTTTCCGCCTTTTGGAGCAAGCCATGTTGTCTCTTAACTTAACCCTCTTCCTCGCTGCTGTTGTAAACTAACGATTTTATTGGCTCAACTGAGTGAAGCTATTGTCGTATTAACTGGAGTAGCAGCGCCTCCTATCAATAGCCACGACCGTCCAAAATAATGCTCCATGAAAATTATTTAATGTCGTGAATTTACCAGACTGGTCACGGGTCCGGACAGAACCACCACTCGGTCCGGATCTGGACCGAGGTCCGCCATTTGGTGATGCCTGACCTATTGTATTAAGTAAGCCCAGAGAGACTCTAATCTTTAAATATATTTGTATCTTTTGTTAAGGGGCCATGTACAATGGCTGACTTTCAAAGGTTATGCGAAAAGACAATTTCCCATGGGGATTAATAAAGTGTGCCAAATACCAAAAAAAGCAACAACTGAGATGTCTATCACCTATATCAGTATACCCTAGGTAGTAGCTAATAAAACCACCCTTTTTTGTTTATCTTCATCACCCTGTTTTTGTCTGGGTTCAGGGGCAAGTTGACAGTGTTTATTCTCATGAATGCCACCTATTTGGGAACTTTAGATGCCACATGCTGCTAGGCACATCACATGCAGGAAACAGAATCCAAACTTTAAAATATAGAATGGAAACCCTAGTAATTGACCAACAAATACACTAATTAGGGAAAAGGCTTTGGATTTTGACTTGTTTTTGTTTTGTATTCGACTTTGGATCTGCCATTTCAACTTTGGTGGCTGATTGGACAACATGTGCATACTGACATTGCCAATGTTCTTGATGATACCTTTCGACAAACCCTAAAGAAAAACTTCAACTAATCTCTGCTATTCATGCGTAACAAACAGTCCAACAGGACAGTCATGTATCCTGTTCAAACACATTACCCAGGCTCCTTTCTGATTATCTTGGGCTGAGTTGGACTCACTGAGTTTTCAGCCTTGAAATAATGTATTGCAGCAGTACTGTTTCTTTCAAACAAACTAAACACAATTCCTGTCCTTTCTTTTCTTCCTCTAAGTAACCAATTGCCACATAATCAGCTCTTTAATACAAGTCAAGCCATCTGTAAGCTTAGAACGCCGATTCTTCAAAACTTTTAAGGAACATTGAAATAAGGCAGTGTGTGCTAGATGCTGTACCCCAATAATTCTCTCTGCTCTTGACACAATCTGCCATACAGCTTTCAGATCAGCTACTGTAGAGCTGTGATTCCCCACTCATATACAGTGGGTTGAAATACTCTGTGTGGTGCATTGAGAGGAACAACGCTAAAGCAGCTATAGTATTTGAAATAGTTTGGCCATTCCACACGTCATTATATAGTTACATGTTGATTACAATCAGATGCCTTAAACTAAAAAACAATATGCAGTTAAATGTCAGTGTATTTGATAAAGCCACATCAGGGATGTGAATCAAATAAATAAAGGGAAACCACATAGGAACAGTAGCACTGCTTTGATGCTTGGTACCACCAATTCACAAAACTGAGCCGAAAATCTGTGTACAAAATGGTTTTAGCTGGTTTGAGAATGTGCATGGCATATGCCAAGTTTAGTTTTTATACATCGCGATGCAAGCGTGGAAACGGGTGTACGCAACATTTTTGTGCGTATGCACCGTTTATACATGAGGCTCCAGGCTATTATAATGTAACCACTAGGTGACAACAGTTATGATTTTTGGCCTAAATAACATGCAAAATAATACAAGGAGAGGGAGAACCACTGAAACCCCTGGCCTAAAATAAAGACCTCATATATTTCTTGCAATAATGAAAAATACAATTAAATAATGAATTAAAATATATTTAAGAAAGGCGGCATGGTGGCGCAGTGGTAGCGCTGATGCCTCGCAGTTAGTTGACCCGGGTTCGCTTCCCGGGTCCTCCCTGAGTGGAGTTTGCATGTTGCATGTCTGCGTGGGTTTGCTCTGGTTTCCTCCCACAGTCCAAAGACATGCAGGTTAGGTGGATTGGCGATTCTAAATTGGCCCTAGTGTGTGCTTGGTGTGTGGGTGTGTTTGTGTATATCCTGCGGTGGGTTGGCACCCTGCCCAGGATTGGTTCCTGTATTGGCTGGGATTGGCTCCGGCAGACTCCCGTGACCCTGTGTTCGGATTCAGCGGGTTGGAAAATGGATGGATGGATATTTAAGAAAGATTTCTAAAGATAGAAAAATAACAAATTCCCAAAAAAATTATTAATCAAATAATTTAAAATGCCAGACTTAAATACTCAAAACAAAAGGTGATTACCATAAAAAGTCTGCAGAAGCCAGTTAAAAATCAAGAAAAAAAGTAAACATCCAAGATCAAAACACAAATGTTCAAAAGACCAAGAAAAACTCACAGTAATTGGGAACGACAATAAAGGATCTGAATAACAATAGCAAGGGAAAGCAGGCTAATGGGTTATAGGAAAGAGCTAGGTCTCTAATGTTTTGGCCAAGGTCTCCTGTAAGACTTAAATACATTCTTTATTTAATCCTTTTATTTTTTCCCATGAATATTATGTTATGTACTGTGTTGTTAATTCTGTTCACCTTTAATTTGTTCAAGATGGTGTTTATTAATTATTTTCAATACTTTGTTATATGAAGACTATAAATGTTAGTTTTCTTTGTTCTTTGCCTTGTCTCCTGTATGTAGAACCATAGGGCCACCTAATTATGGAGGTGGATCAGCAGCTTCATTATTCTGACTTTTATTGTTTTTGATAATTGGAATTATTCATTTCAACCTCTGCTTTGATATAAGGTACAGTTCATTGCTGCTGTATTTGCAAAGCCAACTTTTTCTTAACATTTTTGATCTTATTATGGATCTCTTTTATTCATCCTTATATATAAAAGAAGCTTTGCTTTGGTGTCTTGGGCCTGGAGGTTTATAATTTCTTTATCTTCAATTTTGAATGTTTGTATATTTTAAAGTCCTATTTTGCCTCTGTAGCAGGAATTTTGAGTTTGGGGTTAGGCTGCCAGGGATGAGGCTTAAAGCAGGCCTGGGTTGTGTTTCTTTCAGACCTGCATCCCCTTTTTTGTACTTTGTTGTGGCAGGAATAATAATAAGGTCACACCTAAAGGCTCTAATTGCTAATTAGTGGGGAAAGGAGCTCTGACAAAGGAGCCAATACTACAATAAAATAATAGTCTTTGAATCAGGGTAAAATGATAAATTTAAAATTGATAAAACATACTAAAGAAGTAAAGACACAATCAATAATACAATAGAAATACTATCCAGAAGTATGCTACCAGGTTCCCTGCTCTTTATGTGGATATCAGGACTTAGGAATGCAGGAGTTTCATGGGAGACTGAAGGATGCTGTGACTTGATAGTTCCTGAACTGCATCCAGCATTTAAAGGTTGCACTGGCAGGAAGACTTTTAGAGGGAGAGAACAGGACAAAGGATGGGACAAAATTCTGCTCATCAGAACTTTAGGGTGTTGTTTGGATGGAACAAGTTTAATAAAAAGAATGATTTTGTTTACTCCCCTATTATTTTGCTTGAATAAATAATTACAGGTTCTACTGATCAGAATTTCAGGTAATGTGACTTCTAAGAAGCATTAATTGTTCATACACAGTGTATATAATGAATATATATTTAAGCCCTATTTTTGAACATTTTAATTTGAAAGTAACTTGCAAATGAGAAGCCATAAAAATACATTAATTATTACTGTTGTCTTTATTTTCTCTTCTTGTCCTATTCCCTTCTTGCACAGTTTGATAACACACGTGAAAGACTGCCAGGATTTAAAAACATAAAAGTCACCAAATTTAGGTAAGATGTATATGAAATTTAGGGGTGAACTGAAATGTCTTGTGCTTAGCTAATAATAATTGTGTACTATTTTAGGCAAAGTAAAGGATCTTTTTTACAATTATTGAGCAAAAATAGTATTTTTTTCAGATGATTATTTTTTATATGTGACATGTTAGTGCATATCTGTGTTGGTTTCTCTCCCCATATTCTGCTTTTCCACTAAGACACAAGAATTGTATATTTGAGTCTGATTGACAACTGTAAATTGGTCCATTCATTAAGAGACAACTAGATTAGCATTGAACCTGTCTTGCATCCAAAGCTGATGGCACAGATTTCAGCCAAATGTGACTTTGAATTGGTTTGAGAATGTTATGTATAAGAATATATCAAAATGTAAGCAGACCGATTTTTAATTATACATTCTTTTTTTTTATTTACATATTTTAGGAAGAAACGGGACCCTGAAAGGTAAATTTATTGTGGTTCTTATATTTTTTACATATTGCTGACACTTATTAAGTATATGTAAAACATGAATAAGTTAATGACAAGCTGGAAGTTTTATTTGAGTTTTTTTAACAATTTATTCAAGTCTTTCCACTTATTATTTCTAACTGTTCCAATTGCTAATATTTACATGGTTAGTTCAATGTAATTTCTTTGAATTCTTTTAAAATATAATTTCAGAAGCTACTTGCAGGATACATTGTTTCAGATCTCAGCCTTGCCAATGTCTGGATGGGTTTGTTCTTGCTATATCTGTATGGGTGAAGGATGAGTGCAGTGCGTCTGTCATTGTAAACAGATGTCCAAAGTCCGAGCCCCATTTAGCAGCTGTAGCCAGCATTTGCCAACATTTTGACAGTCCCTGACATTACGCTTAACTGTGCAATCCATCTCTAATATCTGCAGAGAGTCCTGCAACAATGAAGCACAAAAGGGAACACAGGTCTCAAAAAGAAAACATGCAAAAGGCAGACCAGTTTTTCACCAGAATAGGTCTCACCCTAGGCAGCCAATCCCAGACAAAAGCTAGGCTTGCCACCTGTACAAGCCCAAAAATGGGGCAAAGTATTTAAAATATCATAAAGTTTCTAAATACTTAAAGAATTTATTAGAAGTGAAACAGAATAAAAAAAGGCAAGGCAGGAAAAAGTGCAAAATCAGGTTTTGCCTAAAAGATTAAAAAAAACAAATACATACAGAACCAAATAAACAGTACCTTGAAATGTAGCAGAGGTTGAAGTAAGTAATATGAAAAGAAAAGGAAGAACGCAATTAGGATTAAAACATGACACGAAATGCAGATGCGCCGCAGCACTTTAACTGGAGCTTCCCTGTAAATACCAGCTGGGATAGCATCCCACCCACATGATTAGGTGGCCACGTCGCCCTTGGCTGTACATAAATGAGACAGGGCAGACGACTAGATAAACTTTATAAATTACCAGTATGGCAATATTACAAAAATACAATAAAGGTAAAATGAAAAAAAATGAAGAATTAACAACTAAATATATAAAATAATGTTTAAAAAAACAACTCAAGCTTTAAAATTAAAAAAAGAAACTGTATCATATATACATGGACAAGACCCTGGCTGACACAGAACTGACACAGAACAATATCTGTACCACAGAACTGCCTGGCATGGGTGTTCTGCCTGTACTCACATTCCAATGATTTGCATATTAAGTTGGTTGGCAAATCTAAGTTAGCCTGTTATGAGTGGGAACCACTGACACTTGTTGATTTACTATATTAATCTATATGTATGAAACAGTCTAAAATAAATTCACAGAAGTACGACATGGGAAATTCTATAGAGGAAGTGTTTTTATGGTAAAGGAAATTACAAGTGAGCTGTATGTGCTTTTGCTTACGTACACTAGAATGTAATGCCACTGTATGTCTATTTAACAGTTTCAAGAATATTTCAATAATGAACTAATAGTTAGTCTCTCTTGATTTATTTATGATATTACTGGCTTCATATTTTCAAATTGAATTTCTTTACTGTCTTGTATCTTCCTGCCACAGCAATGCAGTAGAAGTTGTGTTTTCCATCACATTTGAAGTGGATAATGAGAAAAAGGCAAATGAGACCTTGGACTCTCCTAGCCTTCATCCTAACAAAGTTGAAGATATTTATCCAATGAATCCCAAATTAGCTTATCAGATCAGTTACATCATTGAAGATCTACGCAAGGACAATGTCATGGGGAATTCTAGTTTGCGTCTGGATCCAGAATCCTTCCAGTTGACTAATGGTAAATATAATTTTGACAGCTGTCATTCATTTAGTTTTAAAAGTGAGATCTTCTGTAAACTGTATTCCAACCTTTCTTCAACCAACCAAGGACTTTTAGTCAATTGATTTTAACTTATTCACGCAGAGAACATCTTTTTATAGATTACTATTCAGGTGCAAATATTGAAATTATTGGGAATATTTCACACTAGATTTTGTACATCACATTAAAGCTATAAGAAAATGTCGGAAGAAGAAGCACATAATGTATCAATTGATTTTTCTTTGTTTTAATCAGTTAACTAAAATGTTAGTATAGGTTTTGCATATGGCAATGACAATAATTAATTAGACAGTTTGGTAAGGATCCTCTTTATTTCAATACCTTTCTCTGTGGGTGGAGCTCCTAGCCTTTGGATTTGTATTGGGGTAACTGAAGCACACTCATTTTAATTATCAGAATAGTTTTATTATTTCATAAACACAAGGATTATGGAAAAGAGATAACTACATAAGTCAACATAAGAGATAGTACACAAGACAAAGAAAGCAGACATATACAAGAGTATGGGCTATTCTTTGTTCATTTAGTGGTCTTCTGCGTTTTAGTATAGCATTTCACTGTTTGATTTTTGGAGTAATACCTCAGTCAACTTATTTTAATGTACAGTTGTGGCTGAGAGAAGACTAAAGTGTCTAAACTGTGACACAAGATTTTGTCTTCAATTGAGTTAAAAGTTTATAGGCCCCCAAAGGTCACACAACAAGACAATTTCTCATTGTGGATTAATAAAGTATATCAAATGAAAATCAAAAACAAAAATAAAAGCTAGACATCTACCTGACACAGTTAATCATGGGCTTGTCACACAGTAACAATTAAGCACAATTAACAATTTACTAACTACTTAGAGTTCTACGTTTGTAATTCATTTTGGTATCAATAAACAGTTTCAGTTGCACGTGATTGTTCCAGGTTCAATTAAAGAATGTTGTTTTTGTTTTTTTTTTGTGATATGGTCTTTTGTGTTGCTGTATTTTCTTCCTCAACTTGCTTTTAGGGTTTTTGATGTGTCTTCTGTCAGTTTATATGGCCAATTATGTCTCTTTCTAGCACAAAAATATAAATAGTAAAATTAATTTCTTGAAATATGGCTTCTTCTTCTACACGCCGCAGTCCGTGTCATAGAACCTAAGCTTGATGGTCTGGAACTTGGAGATAGTTCACAGGGTCCAGCTCCACAACTCTATGGAAAGCTTCCAAGAACAAAGGATGTGCTTTCTTCCATCCAATAGAAAGGATTAGCATCCTGATCCAAAGAGAGAGAGAGACAGAGAAGAGATGTGTGTGCATAGTTTTAGGGAAAGTGTAGCTTCTGGTAATAGGATAAGAGACCAATTTTTGTAAACTCAAAAAATTAATCCTCCTGTTTGGCACCTTGTTGTCTGAAGGAATCTCTAGAGACATGCCAATTTATCCTTTCAGTTTTACTGTTTCATATCAGATGAAATTCAACTTGTAAGCTGACCAAATGTTGGTAGAGAAGCAACTTGAAAGGATTGCAGGTTGGACCATGGAAACTGGCTTTCTGCATCTCTCTCAAGTCTATTGTTTTGAATCACTGAAAGTCTAACAAATTAGGGTAATACCCTGTTCTACAAATCATATTTTCTAATATTAGCCACAGCATTCCTCCATTGTGCATATGCTTAAAAACTTAAAAACTGCTAAATTACAACATACAAGGTCTATATCCTTTTACCTGGGCTCAAGACTGGAGCACCTGTGCTACAGAAGACAAGAAGCTTCTAACAATCTTCTTTGTTCTGTTATTTGTCTCATGTTGTACTGTGGCTCATTTAACAGATGCAAAGGGTCAATGGAAGTGAAATTAAGATTGGTACCCTTTTCAAAATGTCTTTCAGCACAACATTTTGAAGTGCCCTGTAATGCACTGATTGTGTGACTGAAGACTGTGCTATAAGTTGTGTCAGCCTTCAAATGTACTGCTTTTAAAAGCTACAGTATTTCCATCGCTAGTACATTGCTGAGTCTTGCAAAACACAAAAAATTTCTCCTGGTACAAAAGGGGGCCCATAAAATTACAAAATGGGGGATTTTGTCTTCACTAGAAAGTGAACTCAGTCTTACTTACAAAACAGAGAGTAGAAAAACAACTCTTTAGCAACTTGAGCCAAAGAAATGTTTCCTTCCCTGGAATTAATTATTGAGTTTTTGACTAAGAGTGATTATCTTCAATGCAGAAGTAAAAGCCTTGTGTAATGAGTGGCCTGCAATACAAAAAACGTAAGCTGGCAGTTAGGATAGAAGCAAAGAGAGAGCAGAGCAGGTTAAGAATGATCAGGTAGCAGCTTCTCAGGACACTGGTGGACATTTAATAGGTAGGTTTGACCGTTAACAGAGAAAGTTAGCGAGGGGGTTGTTGGATAGGGGTGGATGGGGGATGAGACAGTGAGAAGATGAAAGCATTGATGGTGGCAGAGTGTCACTTGGCAGCATGTGGTCCTAGGGTTTAATGTCTCCTTGAGCTTGGGGACCTGAGTTGTGAAAATGTTCGATAGCTGTAAATAGAAAGAGAGAGGGAGAGGTAAGGACAAGGACAGAAAGAGGGTGTTGGGTGGTTGAAAGAGAGAGAGAGATAAGAGGAGTGTTGTGTGCATTACTTTGAGGTGGACAAGTGGGGAAGTTATCCCTCCATGAAGACAAGTTTTGAGACTTGTATAAGCAAGTTTTCTTTCTTGTCTATGTTCTTTTTACTTTTTCAGTTACACTGTAAGCTTGATTTATTTAATAATTACACCCTTTTGATAAGTATGGCCTTTTTGTCTGGGTAAGCAGGGGTCCTTTAAAGCACCCCCTCCTTATTACCCAAATTTCCTACCTGACATGATATTTTAGTGTTGAGCTTCTTTTTCATCTTATCATACCTGGCAGAATGACTACACAAATAAGATCAAATATTATACCAGTATATTTGGGGAGATACATCTGGTCCACCCATAACCATCTCCAGGTCAGGGGCTGACCTCCATTAGGACTAGGGACATCAGACTGCAGCTCCTGAGTTGGCAATTGGGACTTAAAGGGCCAGAACACAATGGTAATCCTGCTATAAAGGAAATAGTTGCATTGGAGCTATTGGTGTCTATTGCCACTTTAATTGTATTGTGGACTGAATGAAATTTACTGCTAGTGACAACAGGAGAATTTATTTTTGTTATATTCATTTGTGTTGTTGGAGAATAATCCAATCATTGGTATAGAAAAATCTCTATGGGAACTCCATTCTGAGTGGAGAGCTGCAGAATGCAATAATATTAACTGAGCATTCAACCTGAATGCTGGGTATGTTCACTCCTTGCTTTAGTAAAATATTACCAGTTGCTAATAATAATATAATAATAATAATAATAATTTTTTAAAATGAATTAGATATACTTTGCTAATCCCTGTAGTGACTCTGAGGCTAGGGATCTGAACTGGTAAGCGGAAGGTTGCTGATTCAAATCCTGTATATGCCAAAAGTGACTCTACTTCATTGAGCCTTTGAGCAAGACCCTTAACCTGCAATTGCTCTGTCCTGGGTATGAAGTTAATCTGCATCCATCCCAGCATGTAGGCCCTCCAACCTGCAGGGAAAACCTGGGTGTTGGTGGCAGAGTTGGCACTCCAGCCACCATAAAAAATCTCACACTGGTTCCATTCCATTTGAACTAGTTTGCTGCTGTGGTATCACCCTTTGCATGGCTTCACTCAGGTCCTAATCTGGGATCCTGAGGTGGTTCATCCTGTGGTGGGTGCAGCAACACGCTGTATCAGTGCATGTTCCAAATCTGTGGGGGTCAGAGTGCATAATAATAATAGGTTTACAATATGATTTTTCATGTCTAAACCTACTGTAGCAAACATAATGCTCATAATTTGTTTTCTTATTTCAATCTAATCGATAACTTTATTTTGAACTCTGCATAGCCTTAAGCTCCTTTCCCTATCACATGGATATGTCATTTCATTTTCAAACCTGCTTAAATCTAGACCAAGGTTTTGGGCAGTGCTGGAGCCTATCCCACTTAGCGTTGGGCAAAAGGCAGGAAAAACCCTGGAGAGGGCACCAGTCCATCGTATGGCAAAAACACATACATACTGTACACACACCAAACACACACTAGAGCCTAACCTGCATATTTTCAGACAGTGGGAAGGAAACTGAATGAACCCATGCAGTGATATGGAAAACATGCAAACTAAATGCAGGGAGGTACTGGGATGCAAACCCTGGTCTCCTTACTGCGAGTCACCACGATGACTGTAGTTTTCATTTTTTTTAAATCAGTGAGTGATTATAATGCAGACAGTTTTCAAAATAACAAATATCCTTTTTCTAGGTTCATCATACAACCTATAACATGTTTTTTTTTTGTTAATTAACAGAGGGACCACTACCAACAGTATATGAAAATATTGACAAAGAAGATGTCTACACTACTGGACAACCAGATGATCTATTGACAGATTTAGTAAGTAATTTCTAAGGGGAGTTGTGAAAAAGTGGATAAATGTTTAACCACAAAAGAAGAAGTTAACACCTCCAGTTAATAAGGTTATTGATCAGAAATAAAGAGGTTCTGCAGTAAAGGAGTTACCATTATTGCACAGGATGAGGAAAGGAATACTGATAAAATATATCTGCATAAGCTAACAGTGCCATGTTTCCTTAAGATAAAATATGAAATTGCTACATAATGTTACATTTATGGAATCTAGGAGGAGACATTGAAGTAATGAAATGTATCTACTGATGACACTGTCTTTTGTTTTCACTAAGAAACACACTAAACAATTCTGTATATTCTGTAAAAGGTGACAATGACCTGACAGTATGATTTTTGTGTTATATAAGACGTACTGTAATAGGGCTGCCACTATGTGCTATTTTAATTTGGAATGAAAAAGCTCAAGCGTGCAGAATATTGTATAAGAAAATTGTATTTTTATTAAAGTAAACACACACCAAGGGTGAACAGTTAAAGAAGAGCAAAAAGTGTCAAACAGACATAACAGAAACAAACCTTAGCTGAAACACAGTCTAGCGGCCCACTAATATACTGCAAAACTCCAACACACTCTCTCCTTCATCTTCTCTTCTCTCAAATCTCACTCTGGTTTCTACCTCCTTCCTTTTATAATTAAAAATCCAGGCAACCCTAGTAGCTATTTGACTGCCTCTCTCTCTTTCTCTCATTTCCTTAAGGATCATGTATTTTATTGCCATATTAGCACAGGTTGCATTCTCATACAAATAACAGCCATACAACCAGTCAACATGAGAGACTGCAAAAGTCATAATTCTCTAACAACATTCAAACAATTTTGTATAAATTCATTTCAATATATTTATCAAATTATTCTGGTCAACTCATAAGGACAAGATGTAAGTTCAGGCATCCTTCAGCTAATGGATGAGTACTGTAATGAAATCTGGCAGTCCTGATCTTGACTATTTACGAGTTTTACCATTTTCATAATCAAAAGCTAGAGTGGGGTGGTAACAAATGATGATTTTAGAAGCAGTTACACCACTGTTTATAGCTGTCTGCAGTGGAGAGAATGCTGTGTTTAAAGGTGACTTAGATGGTCAGGACATAAAGAGCTAGTGGAAAGTAGTCAGTACTTCTAATAATATTCCAAACTTTTATGTTCAGAAAAAATACCCCATGCGGAGATTTCTTGAGCAGAACAGATACGTTTACCTTCTATGTTAGAGAAGTGGAAATTGTGGTATTGAGGAACTTGAAATCCCTCACTACCTCTACATCTTGAGTACAGATACTGTATATAAAGGTGAAAAGGATTATTTGCTTAAATTCCCCCAATGGTTTTTTGTTTGTTTGACATTTAATTCCAGATTATTTAGGCTACATCTAGAGCTTCATCAATTCTATTTTTTCACTGTTGTGTGCAGAGTCATCATAATGACTGCATTTACTAATCATATATTTATAATAACACATATGACAAATGAGTGCTGTTGGAATTTAAGTGGTTTTGTGCCATCATTTTTTTTTTAATTTGAAGGCTCTTGCTGGTAATTCTACAACAGGCAATGTTTCAGAGTTCTCTTTCCATGACACCATATGTATTTAAGGTGTTTACACACCTGTACTATGTGGGTTTTGATATCACAATGGCTCAGTTATTTAAAAACAAGCTGCTTTCTGTTTAGCATTTATAAAAAAAAATGAGTCATCAGTGAGAGGTTTTCGACCATTCTTACTTTGTTTAGGCTTAGTGGTTTTTGGATCTATATCTTGTTTGACAACTCACATACTTTTTGGTCCTTGGCCTCTCTGACTTTTCCTAATTAACTCCTCGCCACTCTCCCAAATACATTTCTCCTCTCAGCATGGAGGATGATTGTACAAACATAACATTTGTACTTTAAACACACAACATATCTGGTTTCTCTTTTTAGAGATATTGTTCTGCTAACAATGGGCAAGTAGCAGTAAAAAAGGAGTAGTGATCAGGAGACCAAAACATAAAACTGGCGATCGTAACCAGGAAGTCAGAAAATCCGTCATTAAAGCCCAAATGTAACCAAAAATCAAACTTGAGAAATACTACCAAAGTACTATAACATGAAATCTTTTTCAAAAAGTTTCAATACAAGAGTTTTTAATACAAAAGTTTATCAGCAATCTCCAACAGAAACAAAACATCCGCACTGATGTTTTATTCCATCACACCCAAGATATCTGTTACCTTGCCACAACAAAACACTCCAAAATGGCTCCCTCCATGAAAACTAAAATATGAAAAGATCAACATCCAATACTCAACACAGAGAGCAAGAATGCAAATCAGTATTCATAAATTTCTAATTTTTGCGTAATGGCCAATTGTATTGTTTATAAGTAACTAGCAAAATACCCGCGCTTTGCAGCAGAGAAGTAGTGTGTTAAAGAAGTAATGAAAAAGAAAAGAAAACATTTTGAAAATAACGTAACATGATTGTCAATGTAATTGTTTTGTCACTGTTGTGAGTGATGAGTTGCTGTCATATATATATATATACATACACACACTCATATAAACATATATATATATACATATCCATACATATATACATATACACATATACACATATATATATATACACACACACACATATATACATATATATATTCATACACACACATATATACACACAAATACATATATATATATATATATATACACTCACCTAAAGGATTATTAGGAACACCTGTTCAATTTCTCATTAATGCAATTATCTAATCAACCAATCACATGGCAGTTGCTTTAATGCATTTAGGGATGTGGTCCTGGTCAAGACAATCTCCTGAACTCCAAACTGAATGGGAAAGAAAGGTGATTTCAGCAATTTTGAGCGTGGCATGGTTGTTGGTGCCAGACAGGCCGGTCTGAGTATTTCACAATCTGCTCAGTTACTGGGATTTTCACGGACAACCATTTCTAGGGTTTACAAAGAATGGTGTGAAAAGGGAAAAACATCCAGTATGCGGAAGTCCTGTGGGCGAAAATGCCTTGTTGATGCTAGAGGTCAGAGGAGAATGGGACGACTGATTCAAGCTGATAGAAGAGCAACTTTGACTGAAATAACCACTCGTTACAACCGAGGTATGCAGCAAAGCATTTGTGAAGCCACAACACGCACAACCTTGAGGCAGATGGGCTACAACAGCAGAAGACCCCACCGGGTACCACTCATCTCCACTACAAATAGGAAAAAGAGGCTACAATTTGCACAAGCTCACCAAAATTGGACAGTTGAAGACTGGAAAAATGTTGCCTGGTCTGATGAGTCTCGATTTCTGTTGAGATATTCAAATGGTAGAGTCAGAATTTGGCGTAAACAGAATGAGAACATGGATCCATCATGCCTTGTTACCACTGTGCAGGCTGGTGGTGGTGGTGTAATGGTGTGGGGGATGTTTTCTTGGCACACTTTAGGCCCCTTAGTGCCAATTGGGCATCGTTTAAATGTCACGGGCTACCTGAGCATTGTTTCTGACCATGTCCATCCCTTCATGACCACCATGTACCCATCCTCTGATGGTTACTTCCAGCAGGATAATGCACCATGTCACAAAGCTCGAATCATTTCAAATTGGTTTCTTGAACATGACAATGAGTTCACTGTACTAAAATGGCCCCCAGTCACCAGATCTCAATCCAATAGAGCATCTTTGGGATGTGGTGGATGTCCTGGATGTGCTTCCCACAAATCTCCATCAACTGCAAGATGCTATCCTATCAATATGGCCCAACATTTCTAAAAATGCCACGTAGAATTAAGGCAGTTCTGAAGGCGAAAGGGGGTCAAACACCGTATTAGTATGGTGTTCCTAATAATCCTTTAGGTGAGTGTACATACACACACACACATATATAAACATATATATACATATACATACATATCTACATATATACATGTACACACACACACATATATATATATATATATATATATATATATATGGGGTATATATATATACACACAACTGTTGCTGGGGGTGCCAGAATCCATCAAGGAAGAAAAATGAAAAACAATCATTGATGGCAAATAAAGTATCCATTATTCATAAAACTTCAATTGGTGATCTGTCTTTCTGTGTTAACCGCATATTATTTCATACGTCTCAAACCAAGGGGATGCAAGGGTAAAATGAATCGGGAAGCGCATGTACATACTCAGTGCACCCTCTCTCGGGAATCGAACCTCGGACGTCGGCGCTAGAGGCGAAGCCTCTACCATTGCGCCACGGCGTGTGGTTTGTCTATTTGAGGGTATGTAGATTGGGGTATATATATACATATATATATATATACTGTATACCCGTGCTTCGCAGCGGAGAAGTAGTGTGTTAAAGAAGTTATGAAAAAGAAAAGGGAACATTTTAAAAATAACGTAACATGATTGTCAATATACAGTAATTGTTTTGTGAGTGTTACTGAGTGTTGCTGTCATCAAGGATTTGATTATCATTATTTCTTTCAATCAGGTTCGTATTTGTAGGATGTGTTGTGTTCAAGTTACATTCCGTGTTTGTCAATCGTTGTAAAGATAACAGGTTTCATTCATCGATTTGTTTCTTACTGCATCAATAAACAGCTCGTCTTCCTCTTTATCTGAGACGTGACACACTGCATGCACGGGTTTTTTTTTACACTGTCTTCCTTTAGCGGGACATTGACTTTTTCCACCGTGTGCTTTGTTTCCGCAGTAGCAGCACTTATGAATATGCTTGTATGTATCACACACTTCATATTTTTTTGCTGCCTTCTCAATTGTGTACTTCGGTTTTTGTTCAGCACTCTTTGGAACTGTTGCTTTTTGTCTGTGCACTGCGTCATTTCACGTGAGCCGTTCGGTGTACATGCATCGAAGGTTCCCAGCTGTGCTGGTGCCATCTCGTGCAATGTCCATGGCTGTATTTAATGTTAGCTAAGACCCGGCACTTAAAAGTTTCTCTCGCAGTTTCGCCGAGTTTGTGGCAAACACCACCCTGACCATCTCATCTTCCTTTGCATAAGCACAGTCCTTCACCCGTGAATATTTAGCGGCAGTGTTTCCATTGGATTGCCGCTGACAGACAAATTACAGAGTTACGCCTCCCACGGGCATCGAGCAGAAGTCTATTATAGTATATGGACGAAAAAATAGGTTCCAGTTATGACCATTACGTGTAGAATTTCGAAATGAAACCTGCCCAACTTTTGTAAGTATGCTGTAAGGAATGAGCCTGCCAAATTTCAGCCTTCTACCTACACGGTAAGTTGGAGAATTAGTGATGAGTCAGTGAGTCAGTGAGTGAGTGAGCGAGTGAGTCAGTCAGTCAGTCAGTCAGTGAGGGCTTTGCCTTTTATTAGTATAGATCTGTTTGATAAATGATAATGAAGAGAACTTCTGCAAAATAGAAAGATATACAAACTCATGCACCTATTTAACCAGATCCCAAACAATCAACCAATGGGTCACTCAGAAGGGCTCATGACCTTCAAGCTGCAAGGCAAAGCTGAAAGTTGTACACCTGAGCAAAATATGTTAAGATCACTGCAGAGCTTAAGGTCCTGCTCAAGTAACAGGGAAACAGGCAGGGAGCAAAAGAGAAAATATCACATACTCCAAAAAGAAATATACTGTATATCGAGGTAAGAAATTGCATCAAGTATATCACAGAAAACTGGAAAAGTTTGATTAAATTAAATTTGCTATAAACATTTTAACAACTAGGGGGCTTTGCCTGCTGCTCGCTTCGATTGCCAACCCCCGTTTTTGTTTTTCCAGATACACACTTTTAAGTTTTTTTTTTTCTTTGAATTGTTGCTAGTTTATTAGTTTCACTTTTATTTCAGAACTTCTGTAAAATCAATATTTGGAATCTTTCGAGTCCCAATGTGCTGAATCGTTTTAATGAGGTCAGTGAAACATGTGTTTAATGACTTTGTAACATAATTCAGGATAGGTTTCTCTGTTTGGAATTTCAGCACAGACAAAACGATCTTCATCATCAGCAGATAATAATTTTTTTTGCAAAGTAACCAATAAATGCATGTGAGGTAAACGACGTTTTTGAAATTCTCTTGACTTAAACTTCAAAGCTTTACAATATTTACATACTTCTGACATATCACCTGTGTCCATATATTCGATCTCTATTCGCCTTTCCGTTATTTCTCTGAATAATAATTTCTCTTTCTTTGCGCTAATGCAATGTTTACTTTGTTTGTTTTGACACTGTCTTTTTTTCTGCTTTCATATTCTGTATCTTGCTCTGCATGTGTTTCTACAAGTCTTTTGAATTCCATTTTTCATTATCTCTAGCCTGCTCTGCATGTGTTTGGCCCCTTGTTTTTTAAGCTCTTCATGACGTTTTACTTTGTTTTCTGCTCTGCCTTTTATTTATGACCTTGCTTTATCCTGCTTTTGTTTCAATGACACCTGGTCCATGGTGATTACTTTCCTTTTTTCAAGTATTAATTTCCATTTGTTTGCGCTCTTGAGATCTGTACTTTTTTTTTATACTTTCTAATTTTCCTACTTTCATATTCTTTAACTTTCTCCACATGTGTATCGCGCCAACATTTTTTTTTAAGCCTTTCGAATCCCACTGCTTTCATAATCTCTAACCTGCTCTGCATGTGTATAACGCCAATGTCCAGATTGGACGTGCTTTTTTTCAATTCCACATGTTCCGGGCTGATAATTACTTTCCTTATTTTCTGAATTTGCACCTAGATTATTCTTTTTCTTTTTTGTCTCTCCAATGCTTTTAAATCTGTTTTCTCCACACTACTTTCTGCCTGTGTACAGCAGCTGTCCTTTTGCCACTTCGCATCTCTGTCGCTTTTGTTATGGGGCGAGGGTTAGTTTGGCTGAACGCACGCTAAAGAGAAGCATTCTGATCATCGGCAGGATTTTTGCTGCTGGCGAGCTGGGTGTTTTGCTTGTCTCTTGTTGTTTTAAGATGTGGGTAGCACATGAAGTGTGTCTGCCAACAGCAATCCAACAACTGTTAGGTTAGATGTCTGTGGACTTGTTTTAAATGATGTCTCACTGCCTTTTCTCGCGTGACATTGTAAACACTTGTCCTTTATTTCCGGCCCTGGGAGTGGTTAAATCTCTTTTTCAGGACATATAATGCTGCTCGCATTGTCAAGGGGTGGGGGGCGGCAGAACACATGCTAAGGAGGTGCCATCGTGCTGATATCAGTCTTCCATGCTGTACTCCGCCCTCCCTCAATCGGACCTAACAGTCTCTTAAAATAAAAAAGGCTTCAACTAGGCTGGGATGCTACAAAACTTTTGAATTTTACTGCTTTCATATTGTTTACCTTTCTATGCATGTGTATCGTGCCATCGTTTGTTTGAGCCTTTCGAATTCCACTGCTTTCATAATCTTTTATCTTCCTTTTTTTCTCTCCAAGGCTTTTGGGTCTCTTTTCTCCGCGCTGCTCTTTCTTCTTCTTTCATTGATATTTCATCTAGAATGCATTGTGCTTATATGCTTTATATGTGCTGAGAGCACAGGATCTGTGTGTGCTACGTCCCTTTACACAACTGAATGTTATTTGATATTGCTTGTGTCGAGAAGACCATGTATCGTCGCCCTGCTTTTCCTTTCCAGGATTTTTTTTTATAATAGAGAGATACATTAAATTATTGAGACAAGTTTAATACTTGTGTCATTTTTGGCATGACAGCGAGAGATGTAGAGACAGAGTCCCACTTACCTTGAATGCAGAAATGCCACTGTAATTCATGTCCTATTAAAGAGTGCTGAGCACCCCTTGAACCTCTCATTATTTTGCACTATGGATGTTATTTCCTGACGTATAAGAGCCGCTCTCACTTTTGATATGAGGGAGAATCAAAAAGTAAAGGAAACTTGCCCGTTAAAACCTTTAACTGAGAGCAGATGAACATAAACATTATATCACTTCTCCACATAGTCTCCCTGCAGGTCAATACACTTCTTGGCTTGTTCCACTAAATATTTCATTTCTTGGGATAAGATGCTTTTTGGTAACTCCTGAATCCAGTTGTGAACCACTTCCATAATCTCATCATCAGAGGTGAATAAACCAATTAGAGCCTCTTTAAGTGGACCGAAAATGTGATAGTAGCATGGTGCTATATCAGAGCTGTAAGGGGGATGTGGAAGACGTTCAAACCACAGCTGTTGCATTGCCTCTGCAGCCACTGTGTGCGAATGTGCATTGTCATGCATTGCTTGCTGTGAATTGCAGGTTTCAGAATAGGAACCTTAACTTTCCAAAAGTAAGTCATCCTGCACTGCTGTCATTGAATTTTTTTTTTTCACTGGAGAATATGGGTGTTTCCACTGCATGCTTTGTCTCTTGCTTTCTGATAGACCCATGTCTCATCTTTGGTGACAGTGCACTCCAAAACAATTGGATCTTCTTCATGACATTTCAGGAATTGGGTCGCAATCTTCACGTGCTGTAGTTTGTGCATATCAGTAAGCTGTTTGGGTACCCATCTTGTGCAAACTTTACGTTACCCTAAATCATCATGCACTATAGCATGTACAGATCCATAGCTGATATCAAAATCTGTAGCAACAGTGGACAACAAAATCCATTGATCTTCTCTAAAGAAGGCATTTGCCATGTTGATGTGGGCTTGTGTGCTTGATGTTGATGGTCAACTAGAATGAGCTTTGTCGGTTACACTTGTTCTTCATGCTTTAAGCTTCTCTCCCATTCACAAACTTTTTGTTTAGTCATGCTATTTACTCTTTTGTACTTTCAGTGAATTTCAGCAGGTTTCATTCCCTTTCACCAGAGAAATCTCAGTATGGTGTGCTGCAATCCCACAGTGGATTTGACCTTGGCTTCAACTAGACTGACTGCAGAGTGTTGGGACTATATGTCATCATGAACATTACCGTCCATCCATCCATTCTCTAACCTGCAATTTTCAAATTGCCTTTACCTTCTGATTTACCCTGGTATTAGGCTTTTAATTTGCTGAGTTTTTCAAATTGTGGCTAATAGTGTTACCCTAATAGATGCCTAGCATGTGTGATATTCAATAAGCTCAAATCAAAAGGATGTCATGGCTGCTGTGCTTTTTTGTGAAGTGTTAGGTTTCAGATCACCTATCACAACAAAATAAGGTGTTATTTGTTTTTTCATTTATTAATTCAAGTCACTTGGAGAAGGAAATGACAAGCAGAGTAACAAGATTATAGAGGATTGTTTCTGTATTTAAGAAAATAAGTGGTGCACTATGGGGTGAAGTCAAATTATTTTATAGAAAACTAATGTTTTGACAAGCAGCTTATCTCAAAAAAATATGTCAACACTTACCTTGCAGAATTCTACAGTATTTGCATTACTGATTTGCAAGAGCCAGAGATGTGCTCTCCACTCAGAGTTTTGGCCCAGATAGTGGGTCTTAAAGTATTGTGCAGCAAAGGGGATGTGTTGTGAAAACAAGTGTACCATTATTATAAAGCATGGATGATAAAGTCTGGAAACTTCATGACTTCACCCATTAGGAAATAATAAACTGTCCAGCTGAAAAAATAACATTTTGGATCCTTCCTAAACAGGCAATTGGTTCCCACACATAAGCATTAGTTTTTTCATGTAGCTCCAGGCACCTGATGTTTGATAGCTTTGGAAACAAATAGCAGCTGTTTTTGTGGTTTGTGCCTTGGTCAAAATAACAGCACATAACTACCATTTACTACACAGGAATAAAACAACAGATACAAGGAAAACAAGGAAGAGCACTCTCTTACAGTATGCAAAATTACCTTTCTTTAGAGCTGTGAGTAGTACAGTAGTAGAAAGTTAGTGTCCATATGTTGGTCTCCATTACTTCATGAGCATCTCCTAAATAAAGCCATCCCTGCCTTTCCAGCCAGAATTAACAGGCAGTGTAGGGATTCATATAGCAGGATCTACCAACATGTACCAGAGTAATTAGATAACAAGGAGCCCTCAAAAGGAAGTAAAACAGGAATGGGATAAGTTAGAAAAAAAAAGTTTCAGAAACCATGAGATATTTAATTATTCTGATAATTTACAAAGGTTAATATTCACCCATTTTGACAGTTATATATTAAAGATGTTGGAAGAACAAAGAGTAAATATAAATAGAAAAACAGGAACATTTCATCACAAAATCAAAAGGGGATTAACACAATTGGCTTGAAATTCAATGCACTGCTCACAAAGCTGAAGAATAAGCCAAAATTATCTGAGTGTCTACAATAAAAACAGAGGTTTTAGAGGTTTCATATTTTCATTGGAAGCAGTCATTTGAAGATGAACATATTGCAGTAACTAAATAAATACAAACAGTGCTGAATCAAGTTGCTTCATGACTGCATTAATGCAAAGGTTGGGAGACAGTCATTAAATATGACAAAAACAGAAAAAAATGCCAGCATATGATCACTTTGAAACTATTCACATAAGCACTCTGTGGGATTTTTCTGTTGCTAATAAGCATAGTAAAACAAAGTATGTGCTGCTAATAAGATACTGAATTTCATTGTTTCACTGTGAAGATTATTACATCTACCAGAAATGTCAGATTGCTGATTTCAAAGACTGACAGTACAATGAAGATATCCAATTAAAGTAGGTTTAAATTAAACTCCCCAACTCTAAGTTCTGTAACGAACTAGATGGAAGGAACTTTCAAACCCCTACTAGAAATTACTTCTGGAAACACCTGAAAGATACACCCCCGATTCCAAAAAAGCTGGGATGCTGTGTAAAATGTAAAAACAGAGTGCAATGATTTTCAAATCTCATAAACCCATATTTTATTCACAACAGAACATAGAAAACATATCAAATGTTTAAAGTGAGAAAATGTACCATTTTAAAAAAAAGAGTAAGGTCATTTTGAATTTGATGGCAGCAACATGTCTCAAAAAAGTTGGGACAGGGCTATGTTTACCACTGTGTACCATCCCCACTTCTTTTAACAATGGTCTGTAAGTGTCTGCGAACTGAGGAGACCAGATGCTGGACTTTTGAAACTGGAATGTTGTCCTAATCTTGTCTGATATAGGATTCTAGCTGCTTAACAGTCCTGGGTCTTCTTTGTCGTACTTTTCATTTCATGGTGCTTCTGGAATTAAGAATGTCATGTGGAACTGAATTTGACACCATCTAAGGACTTTTGTGTATCATGTGTGCTGCAATATTGTTTTTGCTCATTGCATAGGCAAGTGACACAGATTTTTCAAGACATATTGCACCATCACACTCCACCTATTTAAGAGGGCAGAATTCAGTTTCTGGTGGGATAATACAATTTATTTTTTTTGGGTATACTATGCAGATTTTCTTTGTTGGCTTTTTGATCTTTTGCTTTGAATTTTTGACTTTGAAACTTTAAGCTCTTTTTAGATTTTTGTCGTTTTAAATTTACACTTCCTCATTTTGAGCTTTACTTTAGCTTCTGACTTTGAGTCTTGCTGAGCCTCTTTTGTGAGATCTTTCATCTTTTAGTTGACACCCAGCCTAACAGTATTTCACAGCAAATTGCACTTTACATATTCCTATCTTTATGACCCTGCAGTATTTACTTTCAGGATATTCATTATAAACACTTTCTCTACTGTCCTCTGGTGGAAACCTATCTAACCTCTTTATATGATCACATAATTCATTCCTATCTTGTGCCCAGGACTGCTGGGATAAGCTCTGCTCCTCCACAATCCTAAATTGAATTAAACATGTTTTATATATTACCAGTAACGGCGTACTGCACGATAACGTGCAGTGAATACACTTGACTTGAGCATTCATAGTTTTAATACTCTTTCTCTGTCTCTGTTTAGCATTTGTTTGCTCAAAGGTTGATGCGCTTACTGCTTCCTGAGCAGTTCTTCTTTTCTCCACGCTAGCGGCCTGCTGCTTCTCTTCTTTTGTCAGCATCTTTTTGCGTTAAAACTGATTAAGTTAGTTTTTGTGTTGCAATTACTTAGTATGTTTTTCTTAATTTTTCACTTAAACAGGCAGTTAAGTCTTCAGTCTGCCTCAAGAATGATCAAAGATATGAAGAGGTAGGGGAAGTGACCGCGAAGGTGGTAGGGAATGAGAACGATGTACATACGCAAGCACTGCACGGCCGCCCTACTATGCGCTGCCAAGAGTTGATTCTACAATAAAATAAAAATAAAAAGAGTAATAAAAATCATCACCACGAAAGCGGATAGTAGATGTTACGTAGTATATGTGTGTACCAAATGTCATGTCAGTAGGTGAAATGGTTTGCGCGCAACATGTGGTTTAAAATCCTGGACAGACAAACGAACAGCCACAGTAGCATATTATATAAGAAGATTAAGCAGTATTTTACATATTCTACTCTGAAATCCTGAAAATGTGTCTGCTACATTGGCGAATTAGAAATTATCCCTCTGCTGCTGCTGTGGTGGACTATGAAAAATATGCTTCACAGTGAGAAACTAAACAGTAATGTGGTTCCAAGAGGTGGCTTCCAGTGAGATAATTTGGAGATAACGAAAAAATCCAAATAAAATGACAATCCATTGAATTTAGTGGTTGCTAAATCACTTGATACCTACTTAAATATTTTTAAATTTACTTTCTAGTAAATGGATCGATTAGAAAATCAACATTTCTCCTGAAACTTCCCACCACTGTCCAAACCGCTGACTCCCTCCCTGTGTGTAACTGTCTTTTAACCCAGAGCATGACTTGGCATCAGAATTCTGTGCAATTATTTTCACTTTGCAACATTTTTTCACTTTTTCATATACAATCTAGAAATGTGTTTCAAGAAATTAGTAGTTACTAAACTGGCCAATCAGAACTGTAGGGGTCTGCGTCAGTGTGACACCTAGTCAAATTTTTAAGGAGGTGCGCATTAGGCTGTGCCATAGTTATGTTGAAGTTATGCCATAGTTACGCTGTAGTTGATGTGGAATATGCCGTTGGCTTGACACAGAAGTATAAATCAGCCTTTATGTTGCCTTCTTGTTCATGTCTCCTTGGATGAAAGCAATGCTAGGAGATGAAATGGAAATGCATGTGAGAAGAATAATGTTGGAAAATTCTGTTAGCACAGAGTGTCAATGGGTTCAAGGGACCCTGTGATACACCATTGTCTTGTCAAAAAATTGGGCACTAATAACCATGGCTATTGGGTTAAGCTTCAGTCTCCCATGATCCTGAAATTGGTTCTTTAATAAATGGATGGCTTATAATAGGGGCAGCACATTTATTAACACTGCTTCTAAACAGGTCTACAGCCTGTGATCTGGTCTCTGCTCAGAGATCAATCAATCAATCAATCAACATTTATTTATATAGCACATTTTCATACAAAAAAATGTAGCTCAAAGTGCTTTACAAAATGAATAGAAAAACAGAAGACACAATAAAAAAATAAACATAAGTCAACATTAATTAACATAGAATAAGTAAATAAATAAATAAGAAATTGCACATTTGTCCCAAGTTCATGCAACTTTTTTCCAGGCAGCTTGACTTGGTCTTGAATCCCAAAAGCATCCTATAGACATCTGACTATAAAATGGACAAATGTTTATGTATATGTTTGTGCATGCGTGTGCCTTGTGAAGAATGGGTAGTACATCTGTGGGATGAATTCTGTTTGTGCACAACATTGCCAGATAGGATGTGACTCCTTGTAATGGAATCAGAAAAAGAAAGAGTTAATCAAAGCTCCCATTCATCCATTATCCAACCCGCTATACCCTAACACAGGGTCACAGGGGTCTGCTGGAGCCAACCCCAGCCAACACAGGGTGCAAGGCAGGAAACAAATCCTGGGCAGGGCACACACACACACCAAGCACAACTTAGAATCGCCAATACACCTAACCTGCATTTCTTTGGACTGTGGTAGGAAACCGGAGCAAGCCCACGCAGACACGGGGAGAACATGCAAACTCCACACAGGGAGGACCCGGGAAGCGAACTCGGGTCTCCTATCTGCGAGGCAGCAGCGCTACCCACTGCACCACTATGCAAGCAGATCTGCATGTTAACCTCTTTTTAAACTGATTGTGGAATATCTCATAACGTCTGCAAGCCATTGACAGTAGTCCTTCTATATATTTATTAAATAGGTACTTGATGGTATCCTATTATGTGAGTCATTTAAAAATTGTTTTCTAAAAATTATTTTACTACATTATGCTTTAAATACTCATAACTAAATTTAACGTAAGGAATTAAGCACACATGTAGATAAACATAAGTGAATACCATCCTTACTAAAATGTGGACACTACATTTGTCTTTTCAATAGTGTTAAAAGTGAAAATATAAATTAATCATTTGGCTTACTGTAAAGCCCAGAAAGTTGCAACATGCAAGATGCATTATTCGAGGAGGAGGTTGTATGTTTGGGGACATGAATTCCAAGGAAAATAGGTTTTTCTCAGGAAAACATGTGAATTTCATTAACTTTCTGGAAAACATCTCAACACAGAAGTAAGTCATTATGCTGTCATGGTAAAGTCTTTTCATTGCCATGCAAAGCTTAATGAAGAGTCTGCATCGTGGCATACCACACACGCCTAACAAAGGGAGCAAAGGGCAATAACAAAAGAACTTTACAAAAAGAGTAAATGAAACCTCCTGTCCAAAGAAGAGTAATAGCATGGCTTTCCCCCTTGTACACGATAAAATCATTGTTTCTTCTTACTTCTTTTCATTACTCCGTCTCCTTTGCTTCAGCAGACTTACAGTAAATCATTTGCCCCAGCAGAATTTTCCAAGTGCTGGTCCCTTTATAGACAAACTGTTACATACACCCTGGTGTTCAATTATAGTTGCAATGCATGTCATGGACATGGAAATGGATCAATATGAAAGGCTTCTCATTGTGTCCTATCAAGCCCAAACTAAAATGATACATATCTCGGGAGCTTTATCTGTGTCACCTAGGTGACATTAACTGCTAGTAGAGCTAAATAAAGATAAAAACAAGTGGTAAGAAGACTATCCTGAAAAGAAAGCTGAAACCATAAGACCATATGGTCAAACCTGCAAAGGTTTACAGCACTCAGCTGGCCCTACTTGGTCAGATAAGAAGAATGAATAGCACCAAATTAGTATAAGTAAACACTACATTGCTTGAAACTGGTTACAAAAATAAAGTTCAGAATGCACTAAATCAAATGTTTAACAGAACAAACAAAAGAAGCACCTTACCATGCTTCTAAGTCTGATTTTGTTATGGATGAAAAATGCTGCAACACTATCACAGGCCGAGTTATGTGGCTATACCCCTTTGGCATCATATGTTGCATCCCAGATAATAAAAGAATATGGTCAACCAGACAAAAAAAACTTAAAAATGAAGAAATGCTGGGAAAAAAGCAAAATGTTAACTGAGGGTCACTTATGGCAAAGCACATCTTGCAATGTATGAGGAAAAACAGCCAAAATGCATTGAAGAGCTCATCCAATTTATGCTTCTCATGACGGTATAAACTAGCAGTCAGTCAATCATTTCATTTGCATTCCCAGAAATGGCCCAGTTACACGCATACAGTGGATGATTTTCCAGTGATTTCAAAGAGATCACCTTTCTTTTCTTCACCTTCACCTTTTTCTTCTATGAGACTCTGATGCTTTTCTTTACCCTCCTTAAGCTACTTGGCCAGATCATCAGATATCAGCTCAGGTATTTCACATCCTGGAGGAGAGAGCAAACCTTTTTCCAGCATTTTGTAATTAGCAGTGCTATTTCAAGTGACAGATCCCATGCTGATGAACGGCAGGCTTCTGTGCTTTGGGCTCACCTCAGATTTTTCATTGCCCTCTTGATGACTCCATATGTGAAGCTGGAGACACAGGTAACTGGAAAGCAAATGTCTGCAGATGCTGAGTTTATTTTTCCAGATTACTGAATCTGCGGTTTGCATATTAGTAAATGTTTAGTTGTAATGAGTTTAATTATTGGGACTTGCATTAATGCTCAGTGGTCTTCTGATTGTGCAAGACTTCAATAACCTTTTGTTTACATCTTCATTATTCTGTTTCTGAATTATTTGTTTACCTACATTTGTCTTTGAAGAAAATATTTACATATTCCCTACAGTTGTGGGGCTGAAGGGCATGTTGCAAAAGTACTGGCCACAAAGATCACAACAGCATACATGGAGGGCCATGGCAGAAACACTTTACTGTAGCTGACTTGCTGACATAAATGGGCTATTTTTTTTTAAATGTTATTAAGAAATGATTGGTCGTCACACAGCAGGAACATGGCTTTTCACACTCGCATTCTCATGTTGTACGACGGCTTGTACCTTCGGTTTGCCCAATGTTTATTCAAATGTTAGGTTCCCTTTATAGAGTTGGTGTGTTCTCCCTGGAGTTAGCTGGACTTTCTCTGGTGTCTGCTCACATATCCAAACAATTTCCAACAGATGTTGACTTCGTTTGGCCTTTATGTGTTTGAATCAGGACTGATAAGAGATGAATGGAAACATAGAACCATCATGTAAGTGGATATTATAAATTCTGCTTCCCTGCAACCCTGTAATAAATAAGGTAAAATATGAAAGTGAACAAATAGATATTGTGGAACTGGCCCCGGACACAGACAGACGGACATCGTTTGATCACCCAGCACACGTTTATTTACACCACAACTATATACAATATTTACAGTTCAAGTGCACAAACCCAGTGCCTCCGGCACCGATTCCCCAAAAGTCCGGGCCTCTCACACAGTCGCTAGTGCCTTTCTTCTGGCCGCCTCCAGTCCTCTCTCCAGCTCCGTCCTCTTCCACCCGACTCCGCTCTCGACTGTTGGGAGGCGGCCCCTTTTTTTTAATTTTTATTTATTAATTTTATTACAATCAATACATAGCAATCAAGTTTTACAAAAAAGAATTATGCTAAGAACAGATCGATCCCCACCCTTGAGAGAGAGAGCAAGCCAAAGCGGTGTAAAATTTAAGGCTTTAAAAATACCTAAATCAACAAATTCTCTGTGCTTTATAAATCATTTCAAAATATTACTGATTAGATCCTGCCATGTTTTGAAAAAAGTCTGTACAGATCCTCTAACTGAGTATTTGATTTTTTCCAATTTTAAATAATATAACACATCAGTTTCCCACTGACTTAAAGAGGAGAGTTTGGGTTCTTCCAGTTTATCAGAATAAGTCTGCGTGCCAACAGTGTAGTGAATGCAATCACAATTTGTTTGTCTTTCTCCACTTTAAGACCCTCTGGAAGAACCCCAAACACAGCTGTTAATGGGTTAGGAGGGATTGTGAGTCCAAGACTGTCTGAGAGGTAATTAAAATTTTTGTCCAGAATAATGTTAATTTGGTGCAGGCCCAGAACATGTGACCTAGTGAGGCTGGGGCTTGGTTGCAACGTTCGCAGGTTGGATCATGCCCTGGAAACATTTTGAGAGTTTTAGTCGAGACAGATGTGCTCGATATATAATTTTGAGTTGTATAATTGTATGCTTTGCATATGGAGCTTGAGTGAATTCTCTGCATTGCTACTTTCCACTCCTTTTCTGATATATTAATTGAGAGGTCATTTTCCCAGTGTCCTCTTGGATCTTTGAAAGGAAGGGATTGTAAAAGGATTTTATATATTGTAGAGATGGAGTCTAACTCCTTGAAATTGAGCAATAATTTTTCCAGCGTGGATGAGGGTGCAAGATGAGGAAAATCTGGAAGGTTCTGTTTAACAAAGTTCCTGATTTGAAGATAGTGAAAGAAATTTGTAGCTGGAATGTTAAATTTGGAATGTAATTGTTCATAGGATGCAAAGACGTTGTCTATATAAAGATCTCTAAGCAAGTTAATTCCAAATTTTTCCAGATATTAAAACTGCATATGTTTGTGAGGGTTGAAAGAGGTGGTTCTTTGCAGGGTGCCACAGAAAGAAGCTGCTCCGTCTTAAAATGCTTTCTACATTGGTTCCAGATTCTAAGTGAGTGGAGCACAATTGGGTTATTAGTGTATTGCCGATAACGTGTGTTTATTGGAGCACAGAGCAAGGAATACAAAGAAGTACTGCAGGATTTTACTTCTATTGCGGTCCATGCCTGTGTATGTTCTTCTATTTGTGTCCAGGTTCTTATCGACTGTATATTTGCGCCCAGTAATAAAACTGGAAGTTAGGTAGAGCCATGCCACCTTCTGCCTTTTGTCTTTGTAGGGTCGCTCTTTTGATGCGTGGATGTTTAGAATTCCAAATAAATGAGGTTATTGTTGAATCTAATTGCTTAAAGAACGATTTATTAATGTATATTGGTATGTTTTGAAATAAAAAGGAGCTTAGGAAGAATATTCATCTTAACAGTGTTAATTCTTCCAGCTAGTGTGAGATGAAGGGTTGACCATCTATGCAAGTCTTGTTTAATTTTTTCCATGCAGGCACGAAATTTTGTTGATAAAGAGCTTTATGTTTACTTGTGATGTTTACCCGAGGTATTTAAACTGTTCTGCAATGATAAAAGGAAGGGTGTCTAATCTAATATTATATGCTTGAGAATTCACGGAAAGAGTACACTTTTATTCAGATTAATTCTGAGACCAGAGAGCTTTTGAAATTCTGTGAGTGCTGCTAAGACTGCAGGCACAGAATTTTCTGGGTCCGATATATACAGTACCATGTCATCTGCATATAATGAGATTTTCTGTTCCAGTCCTTCTCTGCTAATCCCCTTTATCTGATCAGTATTTCGACAATGTATTGCCAGTGGTTCAATGGCAATTGCAAACAGCAGTGGTGACAAAGGGCATCCTTGTCTTGTGCCACGCTCTAGTTTAAAGTAGTCTGAGCAAATGTTATTGATGCAAACTGAAGCTTCTGGGTTAGTATACAGTAATTTAATCCATGCACAAATGTTGGGCCAAACCCAAACTTCTCCAAAATAGTAAAAGGTATTTCCATTCAATCATGTCGAATGCTTTTTCTGCATCCAATGATAATAATATTTCTGGGGTGTTTGATTTAGTTGGTGAGTATATTACATTAAACAGGCGTCGAAGATTTGAAGATAAGTGTCGGCCCCTAATAAATCCAGTTTGGTCTTGTGATATTACTGAGGGAGCACTTTCTCCATCCTTCTAGCTATGATTTTAGAGAGTATTTTAACGTCGTTATTCAGAAGTGAAATTGGTCTGTATGATGCACATTGTAATAAGTCCTTATTTTGTTTTGGAAAGACAGTGATTAGTGCTTGGCGAAAGGTTTGTGGAAGAGATTGGTTATCTCTGGCTTCTGTAAATGTTGCTAATAGGAGGGAGCTAGCTGAGCGGAGAATTTCTTGTAAAACTCTGCAGGGTAGCCGTCAGGGCCTGCTGCTTTTCCACCTTGGAGTGACTTTATAGCATCCAGTAATTCTGATAATGACAGAGGTTTATCGAGTTCCTCCACACTAAAAGCGTCAATTTGTGGTATCTGTAATTTATCCAGAAATGCATTAGATTGTATATTGTCTTCTTTAAACTCAGTAGTATATAGGGATTTATAGTAGTCTCTAAAAGTGTACATTATATTTTTGTGTTCGATGATTTTATCTCCGTTCGTGTTAGTAATTACCGAGATTGCGTATGCACATCTTGCTTGTGAATTTGTTGCTAAAAGCTTATTAGCTTTCTCTCCATGTTCATAATAATGATGTCTGGATTTGTAAATTAGTTGTTCGGTTTCTTTAGTTGTCAAGAGGTTTAATTCTGAATGTAGAGCCTGCCTCCTCTTATGTAGAGTCTCGCTTGGTAGTCTGGCATGTTCTTCATCTATTTTAGTAATTTCGCTTTTTATCTCTGCTACTTTCTTCGCTTCGGATTTATTTCTGTGGGAAAGATATGAGATAATCTGTCCTCTTAAGAAGGCCTTAAGAGTTTCCCAGAGTATTCCTGCAGAGATCTCAGGGGATGTATTTGTCTCTAGAAAGAATTCAATTTGTTTGGATATAAATTCAGTACAATTCTCGTCAGCTAATAGAAGCGGATTGAGCGCCATCTGCGGGTGAGTGTATGGGGCTTAGTAATTTCAGCTCCAAGATCATCGGAGCATGGTCTGAAATAACAATAGCATCGTATTTACAAGATTTAATCTTAGGCAAGAAGTTATTATCTATAAAGAAGTAATCAATCCTTGAGTAGCAATGATGTACTGGTGAGTAGAAAGAATATGTTCTTGAATTTGGGTTTAAAAACCTCCAGGGATCTGATAAGTTGTGATCAGTTATAAACTTTGTAATTATCTTTGCGGTGTTAGTTGCCGTTCCCCCTGTGGAGGAAGTCTTATCTAAAAGTGGATTTAGAACACAATTAAAGTCCCCAGCCATTATAAGTTTATGAGTGTTCAGATTGGGAATGGATGCAAATAAATTTTGTATAAATTCCTTATCATCAACATTAGGTGCATAAACATTTATCAAAATCATTTTACAGTTAGATAAGTCTCCCATGACCATCACATATCTCCCTTCAGGATCCAATACTACATCTGATGCTACAAATGGTACTGTTCTATGTATGAGAATTCCCACCCCTCTAGTTTTCTTTGTAAAACTAGAATGGAACATTTGGCCAGTCCAGTCTTTTGCAGCCGGAACTGATCCTTACTTAGTAAGTGGGTTTCCTGTAAAAATACTATTTTAGCATTTAGACCTGTTAGGTGAGAAAGTACTTTCTTTCTCTTTAATTCGTGATTCAGGCCTTTAACATTCCAGCTTACGAAGTTAACTGTCCCATCATGGAGACACTGATTCTGAGTTTTTGATGTCATTTATAGTCTTAACTGGAAGTGAAATAGTTTAGGTCTTAATTTCCTATTCCCCCAAGAGTTGTTGCCATGCAGCTTATTATTACGTTGATAGTTATAATTATAAAGATTGAGATGATAGATTAGATATAGATCAAGCCTGCTCTCTTTCTCTTCCCCTTAACCCCCACCCTCCCTTTTGCCTCCCCAGGTGAGGCTAAAACCCACTTCATGCAGTCCCAGTCCTCTGACATACCCAGAGACAGAGCACGCCCAAAGCACATCAAGCCCCCATGCAGTGGCGCTTTAAGGTTAAAAAATAGAGATATCTGTTACCAATATAGTCTTTAAAAGGAAAAGAAAAAAAAAAAAACTTAATATATATATATATATATATATATAATAATTTTATATATATATATATATATATATATATATATATATATATATATATATATATAATCTTCAGCAATTTTAGCGCATTAAGATGATACCCCCTGATAATAAACCCAGGTGATGGTGTTAAAGATGTGTCCATCTTTTATAGCACCCCGGATGAGCTCCAGCTGCTTCCCGGCATTTCTCCGTGGACACGCCCCCGTGTGGCGGAAGTGCCGGCTGTGCACCCGGAAGCCCTCTGGGTGTCCCCATTCTTCTTCCTCCCAGCACTTCCGGGTGTGGCAGAAGTACTGGGCTTCAGGGTTCTACAGGCACCGGGGCACCGCCTGTGTATATATATATATATATACACAGTTAATATTATTATAGTGAGGGATTTTCTAATGTAATAACAGAAATGCTTCTCTGTGGCTTCTCTTCTGAGATTAAATTTGAAGAAGGTAATTTTCAATTGCCAAAATATTTTCCTGATAACACATGCCTTTGTCAATCATGTGTCTTAGCCAGGCTATAGAAAATGTAAAACTTGGATGTAACTGTCATATAATTTCAGTGACCCCGTGCTGAACTAGCAAAATGAGTAGTAATGTTAAAAAGGAAAAACAAATGAAATGCATAAATGTGTTTTGAGAAAATTAACTGGCCTGGTTAATGCATTCTCTATCACACCAACTTGTAACAGAACATACATAAAAAGCAACAGTGAGTTCAGGCAGCCTGCTTGACTTGCTGTCACCCTCTCTCTAGGTCTGGAGAATGACATGGGTTACAGTCCTGTCTCTATTTAACCAAACCGAAGAGTAAATTAAAGAGTGATGCATGCATCCATCCATTAATCAAGCATATTCAACAAAAGGGTTGCTCTGTGGATGTCCTTGATCTCAGGATATAAGCCATGATGTCAAAAGAGAAACAGGATCTAGCAGAACCACACAGAGAGTAAGACAAGTTACCACATCATAGCAGGAGGATGGAAAGTGCTAGTGAGCAATGTAGGACATTTGTTGAAATTGCTCTAGAAATAATGTCTCTAAGGGCCTGGGGCAGACTTTTTGGGAGTCAGGAGAAATCCCTCAAAGCAAATTGTCCCTTTGGAATGCATATTAACAGCAGCTGTTTATTTTGGAGGGCATGCAGCCTGACCCTTTAAGTTATTACTCAGACTCGGTGCAAAAGGATTACCTGGACTATCAGAGAGAGAGAGCCATGTGAGAGATGGCTCCAGGACTTTAAAAGCTGTTTCTGAATCTTGAAGTAACTACTGGTTGGATTTTAAAACCCTGTACTTTGAAAGGTTAATTCAGCTTAAAGATGGGAAGTGAGTCAGAGTAAGGGCTTAAATGGTTGGCAGATAGAGACTCTGACAGGGGCAGACAGGAGATGGAAAAAGGTACTACTTCATGCTGTATTTTACATTAACTAAATGAGGGAGAGTTAACTCTGTGTGGCTGGATAGATATAGATATAGATATATACACAATGCGTAACTTATGTTAGGCTGCTTGAAAAGGCATGCCACAAAAATATGGAAAACAGGCCTGGAGATAGATGGGAAACAAGATATAGCAAGAAGTCATTACTGGAAAAGCAGAACAACCTACTGGCAGATCCAAAATGTAACCTAAATTCTTTGTTGAGGCACAAAAACTAGTCTTTTAGCCAAGGAAAACTTAATTTAAATCTACAATAACATCTGCAAAAAGTACCACGAGTCTAACTTTATATCCTATGAACTATGAAATCATACAAAGCACAACCACATACATTATCCGCTGGCAACTACATAGAGACTGTTATAGTAACTCTGTAGATAATAGCGACGCCTACAATAATACAAAATGGCATTGCAGGCAATATCATTTTAACTCACTCAAATAAACATTATACAAAGAAACTAAGAGAATATAATATGCTGAAGTAATAATTGTCAATGTGCAAAAAATGTTACATATAACAATGTATGGGCAGTGTCATTTGGAAATTTGTTCTACTACCTCAGCTCCAGGAGGCTAGGTCAGAATCTAAGCTTGGTCACTTTCGAATTTGTACGTTCTTCCCAGGTGCTCTGGTTTTCCTCCCACATCCCAAAAGTTTATGTTATATTGATTGGTGAGTTTGAATTTATCTGGTAAGGTGAATATCACATTAATTGGCACAACTCACAAATATAGTCTTTCAGGTTTTTTTTTTATTCCTGCTGGTTTCTCTCCCACATCTCAAAGATGAATGTGCTGGGTATATTACTGACTCTAAATAAGCCCTGTGTGAATGTGAGTGTGGCTGCATGCATGAGTAGGCCCTGCGATTCACTGGCTTTTGTGGCATTGGTTCATGTCTTGCACTAGATGTAGCTGTGATATGTTCTATTCCACTCATGACCCTGAACGGGATTAAGTGAGTTTCAGAATGTTACATTATGTTAAGGTATTTTGGGAATGTGCATCTGTGTGCCCTTTGAGAAACTAGAACTCCATCCTTGTCACCTAGTTTCCTTTGACCCTAGAAATGTAGGTTAAATATGTGGATGGGGTTAGTAGTACTAGGGTGTTGTACCGTGTTAGCCATTATGAAAGTAGTGAGATGTCAAGCAAAAGGACATCTTTTATTGGCTAACTAGAAAGATTACAATATGCAAGCTTTCGAGGCACCTCAGGCCCCTTCTTCAGGGAAGATGTAATCATTACATCTTGCCTTAAGAAGGGGCCTGAGTTGCCTCAGAAGCTTTCATATTGCAATCTTTTTAGTTAGCCAATAAAAGATGTCCTTTTGCTTGACTTCTCGGTGGATCTGGTTAGTAAATTGATGTATGAATTGATTTTTGAAACAAAAGAGAAGAGCACATTATATTTTTAATTTGGAAGTGTGCTTTGCAAATAAAATAAAACAACACTTGATTTAAGTGGGATGACAGTACTGTGGAACCTCGAGATACGATCACCTATGTATACGAGAAATTCAAGATAAGAGGAAAGTAGGAGCGAAAAATTCAGATCTAAATACAAGCATTGGCTCGTGTAAAGAGCCACGAGCCAGGCTGTGGGTATGTGTGATGCTTTTCCTGATCCGCCTCGACTCGGGGATTCACCCAAGCTAACGCTGCCAGCCTGTCAGCTCACTCAGTGTTCCTTGTTCTCCCGTAGCATGAGGATCTACGCGTTTGTGTGCTTTTGATTTCATTGTTTCGCTGTAGCAGTTTGCCGTATAAGCGTATCCAAAAATATCGCAGACATGCAGATGGAGAATAGAAGACGATTGCCATCAAGAGGAGACAGAGAGAGAGAGAGAGAGAGACGTGTGCGCGAGCGAGAGAGATAAGGAGAGAGAGACGCGCACAAGAGAGAAGAACCATCAGCTCAGTTATGATCACATGACGCTCAGCAGACAAAGTGTATCCATACTACTTGTATTGCAAGACATCGCTTGTTTTATCAAGTCAAAATTAATTAAAAAATTTAGCTCGTCTTACAAAACTCTCGTAAACCAAGTTACTTGCAAACTGAGGTTCCACTTGTATATATTATTTATCAGTGTTATTTGTTAGGAAAATTGATTTTTATGTTGATATTTTTGGGGGTGCGGAACGGATTAACTGGATTTCCATTATTTTCAATGGGGAAGTTTGTTCTAGATATGAGAAATTCGCTATACGAGCTCAGTGCTGGAACGAATTAAACTCGTAGTGGGATGACAGTACCACTAAACTAACCAGATTCTTAATTGTTAATTGCCTTACTGTTTCAGACAAAAATGAATTAACATTAGGTTTAAACTGTTTCATCACATACAGCTTCAGTCAGCTCTAGGCCCTTATAATAAATCAAATGTTCCATCTATATTTTGTGAAACGTACTTAATCCAATTCAGGAGCGCAGGGAAATGAAACTCATCTTAGCAAAATTGGAGCTGTACCTTGAAATGTTATGATTTACACATTTACCATGTCAGAGCCCTGTACTACAGCACCCACTAGCACAGCCCAGTCCTCTGCCCAAAACCAATTATTTTCATGTAAGTTCAATACTCAAGAAGTAGTTTGTTCCTAGACACATAGCCATCTAGTGACTGCTTACACACAATACTTTAATTGTTGTCTTTTTTGAGAAAGTACATATTATAACAGGTCCATTTCCTATTGCAGCTATACCTCCTATTCATTTTGACCTGTTCTTGACAGCCTGGTATCCTACCACATTGGACTTTCTGTTCTTAGAAAAAAACTACATGGTTACAGGCAACATCATAATGTACTGGTTTAGACTCCTGCCTGAAGGATTATTAACTCCAGCTCTGGTGCTCTGTGTGGAGTTTGTACATTTCCCTCTATTTGCACAGGTTTTTTTTCTCATTGTAGGCTATAGATAGACTCTGGAGCCATTTGACCATAAACTAAGATTATCTCCTAGAAATTGAAGGATGATCACATGGTGAAACTGCCCCATAACTCCAGAGTCTTTGAATAAAAGTCAGGCTTTGGTCACTCTCTCTGTGAACCTTTCACATTTCCCCATGCCTGTGTGTTATTTTTTGAGGTATTATGATATTCTTACCATTTCCTAATGATCTGCATGATAAGTCAATTTGCAACTCTAAACTGGACTGGTGTCAGTGAATGTGCCTTCCAGTGGACTGGTGTCCCATCCTGGTTGTTTTCTGCTTGTGCCACATTCTGCCCCTTTCAATCTAGTGTTTGCATTAATGGACAAAGAAAAATATTGAATGCACCTACGCATCCCTGTGATAAATGAAACCATTAATAGAAAAATATCTGTTTTCAAATAAAAATATTTCAGACTTTGATATTATCATATGATGAGTGAGACTCCACAAGCTCATTATTGGATTTCTCTATTCTCACAAATTCAGCTTAACACACAGGTACACACACACAGATCCTATTTACACAGCCAAGTATGAGTGATAGTTACAATGTCAGTCACTCTGTAATATTCTACATAGGATTCCACCTACATAAGTACTGACTTCGAGACAAACCACATACAGGTGTCCCTGGATGTAACCTAGGCCTAAATGCTACTTTGATCTTCAAGAATATCCTAAACACAAATCATGCAGTGGCCTCTCTGCTGCCTTGCAGTAAGGAGAACAGGGTTCATGCCCCAGTTCCTTCCTGTGAGAAATCTGCTTGTGTTCCCCATTTCCTCAGGGTTCTCCAGTTTCCTCCCAATGTCCAAAGACTTGCAGGTTAGGTGAACTAGTGATACGAAATTGTCCTAATGTGTGTTTGTTGTGTGTGCGTATTCTATCTGTGATGGACTGGCACCTTGCCTAGGGTTTGTTCCTGCCTTGTGCCCTATGGTAGCTGAGATAGGCTTCAGCCCCTTATGTGACCTTCATCTGGGTTAAGTGGGTTAGAAAATGACATGACATGAAAATGAAGGCTGATACACCCTTTGGTTTTTGGCCTCTTACCAACCAACCATTCCTCTACTGGAGTGCCCTCCTCAGCCTGATAAGAGAAAATGGCAATCTCCCCTGCACTGGGGACCCTAATATTTGCTTTATTACTTTAATCACTCAAAATATAAAGGCAAAGTATACAAATTTAAAAGCAACGTGATAACTATTAAAGTATATTAATACCAGTAGATGAAAACATAAAAGAAAATATAAATAGATTACAAAGTCAGAATGTATATAGTCTTAGAACGATTATTTAAGTGGCTTTTTAATTCTGCAATAAGAGTGATGCGTAAATTACGTTTTCCGATGTCCAGATTAAATGGTCTCTTTCACTTTCTGAAATGTTTCAGTCTCTGACATCACTTCTTCCTCTTGTTGCTCTCTGATCCTATGGATGAGCTGTTATTTAGGTTAAACATACATGTGGGTTTCTGGGCCATGTGATATTATACACATATGGCTGGCAAGTTGTCCTGGTTATAGATGGCTCTGCCCCAAAGCTTTAATCCTCATACATATCTATGCAATCTCTGGCATTCTTACCCTATTAAGTTGTAAACTGGCTGACCATTTTAAACTAAAAGCACTATAAATTACTTAGATAACAAGACACATGCATTAAAGTTGTAAATGATTGGCAATTTAATGATCACAAAAAAACAGAATGTCCAATTATTGAACAAATGGAAGAAAAAAATGTAAATTAGGTAGTATGTTGCCTTCGAGGGTCATATAAATTCCTTTGTAAATTACTTAGGTTCTTTATAGTTCATTATAGTTTGTGTCAGCAAAGTAAAAAAATATACTTATAATAAGGGCAGTGTGCAATTTCAACAAAGTGGTTTTTTAACCTTCAAGATTAATACTATATATGTCCTGCCTATAGCAAATGCTGAACAATATAAGAACACTGGCCAGACTGGATGTGGTGGCTTTATTTGCATTTCTAGTACGATCATCAAGAAAAGTCAAAAGTTGTCAATAATGGGATCTAGGCAAAAAGTAGGATAAAATAAGTGGTAAAAATAAGATAGCAAGAATAAAAATGTATATCCTGAGGGTCCATGGCTGTGTTACAACAAAGATTCAGTGTTAAAGAGTGTTACAGAGTATCCTATAAGACATCTTCAATTTACGTTTAAATAAAAATCTTAAGTGACCACAAATTTCAAGTGCAGAGCAGATAATATTTCCATATTTCTATATTTTGAGCAATGGCAGGTTAAAAGAATATGAAAAATTTTCTTAAATGTTACTTACCCTTTATGTTTTGTAATAATGAACGAGAAAAATTTTAGTCTCACATTTCATGGAGAATGAAGATTAAAAAGGTTTATGGCATAATACAAGCAAATGGTGTCCAGTGTTGTGCAATTGCAAGCAGTATGAAAAGCATCAATAGAAAAAAAAACCTTGAAATACTCATGTCGCATTAAGGCAGTTACGTGCCACATCCCAGTTATCCAATCTTTTACTCACAACAAACAAAACACATGCTTTTTTGGTGTACCAATTGTTGAGTAAATGCTTCCAGGAAAATCAGTGCACATCATAAACAAGAAACAGCAGTAATATGGGACTAAACTGTTGAAGTGAAGATCTCATTCTTTGGTCGAAAGTCTTCTCTTCAATTCAAAAATTCAGTCCCATGCAAGATAAAAATAAACAAAATGTTTTTAAGGGGAACTACAGCTTATCCTATTGAACTTTTTAAGTTCTGTTTTCAATATTACCAAAAAAGAATATAACAGTGATAGAGAAATATAGACAACAGAGCCACCTGATTAATTCTTGAGCTACAAAGTGAAAGCTATGAGTAAAGGTTGAAGGATTTCGATCTATTTAGCTTAACTAAGCAGATTGTCAGGTGACAGGATAGAAATGTTCCAAATTATGAAGGAAATAAGTCTGATTGTTTCCTTCTATAACTCTAAAACCTGTCCTTCAACAAAATACATTGCAATGATGGACATTTGGAGTAACATGCAAATTTTAATATCAACTGGAAATGCATCAAGGCTCGTCAATACCGGATCCAATAAAATTCCTTACTTCTTCCCCTGAAATGGATTACTAAAGAAACAATTACATATTAATGAAATAAACAAAACACAAACATTATATTTGGGCAAACATATAAGAGAAATGACCACAATGAAACTTTCATATCCATGAAATTGGCAACTGTAGTCGATATAAACAAGCAGTACACAAAATTCCCAGTGCTAACATAGACTGTTTACCCCAAATACAGCCTAGATTTTTAAGTTTCATAAATAATGGTGTAGTTAAAGAAACAAGCCAGCAAGAACTGGAGCAGATAATGCATGATAAATGACCTTCAGGAAGATGACACTGTCTCATAAATAAAACAGTTTATTCTCACATGTGGAGTCTTCTAGTTCCTTTTAAACAACCCAGACATGCTGGACTCGTAAGAAATTGTTCCATAGGACTGGATGTTTGATTTTTGTCCTTGACTTGATATACTGTATGTTGGTTGTGAAATAAATTCCTTGAATGATATTCCCTGACTTATATTAGTAATATCCAAGTGAAATGATGTTTTTATGTGGCTACTGTAGTCACTGCTCTTATTTTACTATATGGTAAACATACTTTAAAACCTACTCCTTCTTGAACTCTCATACTGTTTAAAATGGCATTTTTATGTAATTAGTTCACGTTCCCAGAACAATGAAACTTTTATGAGAAGTTGCTGCTGCAATCTTCTCATCTTAACCATAACATTGTAAGGAAATTCATTCACTTATGAATTCTCTTTTTCAATTCATACATGAGACAACTGATGTTTAGTGGCATGCACAAAGACACATTAAAATGTGTTTCTGTGTTTCAAGTTGTTTAAGGGTGAATTTTGCACAAATATAAAATAATATCTTTTCATATAATGGAATACAACTTACAAATCAATGTGGTTATAGCCAGCACCTTAGAGACCTTCAAATCTTAGATCAGTGAAATTGCAGAAAGATTAGGTGATTATGAAGCAACAGCTGGACTGAACAGTCTGTCCATGTGAAAACCTTTTTTATATAAAAAATGTAAGAAAAGCAGAGAAATTGATTTATGCACTGTAATAAAGCATACAAAGCATATTCATAGCATTTTACATTTTCTTGAGATGTAAGTTATGATTTCCTAATGTGAGTGGAGAAAATACAACGCTTCCCTTCAGCCACTTTTGCATGTCTGATTTAAATCTTTTATTCTATTTATTGTCCATAGACATCCAACTCTGTCACAAAATTTAGTGTAAAGGGATTATATGTTCCTATCGTAATTTTCATACCGATTGTTTAGTAAAAGTCATTTCTTTTGTTTAGTAAGCACAATGCTGGAGTTATTGAATACATAGGTCCTTAGTATATTTTGTTTAATGAAATGACTGAAAACAATTATTAAAAAGAAAAAAAAATTGTGGCCAGGTGCAGGAATTAAAAAACTGGAAAAATTTGGGGCTCCAATTGGGTTGTCTTTTTTTATTGTCCAACACAAAAGCCAAAATTACCGCTCTTTGGCATGTGTCTCCCAAAAACCAGAATTTTAACTCAAAACAACAAGTAGTACTGGTTAGTCAGTAGTAAGGTCACGTTGGTAGCAGAGCTCCATCCGGTGGGTTGCTCTTGCCAGAAGTGATGCCTTCTTTTGGGAAGCTCGTGCTTTTATGGAGGCCAAACAGGAAGGGGTGGAGACAGTTGCCCTCACTGG
Source organism: Polypterus senegalus (assembly GCF_016835505.1). Taxonomy (NCBI): domain Eukaryota; kingdom Metazoa; phylum Chordata; class Cladistia; order Polypteriformes; family Polypteridae; genus Polypterus; species Polypterus senegalus. The sequence continues at coordinate 151,826,711 of NC_053155.1, forward strand.
GCAATTTCTCAACACTGTGGGGAAAGAAGGAGATGACATTGTTAGCAATAGCATCTGCTGTCATCCTAGTTTGTTATTACATACCCCAACAGAGACTGTAAACATCGTTCTCCAACACGCATGTGTAACGGCATGTATTTCTGAAGCAACATGCGGTTTACTGATACTGTTAGGATGGCATTCATAAAATATTTAACAAGGTTTCTTTGCTAGAAAATCTACAAGTGAATGTTACACTTTTCTAAGACATCTATAGTAATTCAGAAGCTGCTCTTAAAATATATACTGTATATATTCTTAGCACGGCATTGTCTTCTCAGGTTTTGTAAATTAGTGGTAATATGGTGTCAGAGGTGGCTGGTGTGGCGACCCGGCCGGGATGCCCAGGAGGACCGGAGGAGTGCTTGCGCCTTCCCCAGACCGTCTGGTGGTGACCGCCCTGGTTTCTTTGGGGGCCACGGGTACAGAGCTTTGAAGCTACACCCTGTAGGGGCCCGTGGTCACCGCCAGGGGGCACCCCCATGCCTTTGGAGCCCTGGACCTCAGCACTTCCGCCACACCAGGAAGTGCTGGGGAAGAGGAGGGACACCGGAGTGCTTCCGGGGATGCAGCCGGCACTTCCGCCACACGAGGGTGTGTCCGTGGAAGATTGCCGGAACCCACCTGGAGCACATCCGGGTGATGATAAAAGGGGCCGCCTCCCTTCATTCAGGGCGAGAGTTGGGAGAGGAGTGGACTGAGCTTGCTGGAGGAGGCAAGGATGCGGCCTGAAGAGGAAAGTGAAGGCATTTTTTTGGGGTTTTTGTGGAGCACTTTGTGACTTGATAGTGTAAATAAACATGTTTGTGGGTGACATGAACGTGTCTGCCTGTCTGTGTCCGGGCCAGCTTCCACAATGGTTACTATTTTTGTTTATTTTTCCCCAATACGGTCGTGTGAATACATCGTATAGCTGACTAGAACTTTTGAATATTGGCTTGCTTTACTAAATCTCAGCACTGGACAACATTTAACTGCCGCCTGAGATAGCTAGGAGACCGCAGTCTACTGAACCAGCTCTGCCGACAGGAAGAGCCTAACAGCAGTGACATTGAGACTGTAAACAAAGGAGAAGGAAGCATGGAGGTATTTGGGCTAGGCTACAGCTAATTTGCCACTAATTACCTTCGCTGAGCATTTTTCTCACCAACACGTCTCTGGGAAACAAACTAGATGAAGTACCACTCCACATCACTTCAAACACATATATTGTGGATTGCAACATCGTGATTTTCCCAGAAACATCATTAAATAATTGTATGCCGGACAACATTATTGAACTGGAGGAGCATCCTGTCTTCAGGGCCGACAGAACAATGGAGACATCGGTAAGACCAAAGGCGGAGGTCTGTACATTTACTGTATGTGACCAATCCTTGGTGTGCGGACACTTTTGTAAGAGAAGGTCATTGCTCTGTTGATCTGGAATATCTGATGATTAAATGTAGACCTTTTATCTGCCCTTGGAATTCACATCTGTCATTACCACTGCCGTGTATGTAAGTAATGAAAGAACTGCATGCTGCTGTCAGCAAACAACAAATGGCATATCCAGATGGGGTTTTTACTACTGCAGATGATTTCAATCATTGCAACCTCAGAACTGTATTCCCCAAGTTCCATCACATCTGCCCCACCAGAGGAGATAGAATCTTGGAACACATATATGCAAACATTGCTGAGGCCTACAAGGCCTTTCTTCTCCCCCACCTTGAACAATCGCATCACCTCTCCCTACTCCTGCTTCCCAAATACTCACTACTCATCAGACATATGAGACCTTCAGCGACACCTGTGAAAGTCTGACCTGAACAGGTAGACTCTGTTCTACAGCAGAAGTTTCAGCATACAGACTGGAGCTTTTGCCACTTATACCACTCTGGACTTGGAAGTGAACATTGAAAGGTACACTTCTTCTGTTCTAGATTACATTAATACAAGCATTAAAGAAGTCACAATGCACAAGCAGATTAAGACCTTCCCTATGCAGAACCCTTGGATGAACAATGAGTTTAGACTCCTGCTGAAAGGAGGTGACGCCACTTTCAGATATGGCAATGCTGAAAGCTACAGCATATTCAGGGCCAACCTGAAAAGGTCTTTAGGAGATACAGGGTACACGCAGCAAATTGAGAATCATTTCAAGAACTCTGACCCCAGGCATATGTGGCAAGACATCCAGATCATCACAGATTACAGGAAAGTGAATACAACCTCAACAGCAAGTAATGATTCCATTCCTGATTAGCTAAGCAACTTTTATACTCATTTTAATCAGGACTATAAAACACTTGCAACCAAAACTGCCCCTTCACCAGACGACCAGCCCCTCAGACTTACCTCTGAATCCACACAAGGCTGCTGGTCCTGATTGCATACCCGGGTGTGTATTAAAGCCTGGACTGTGTGACTGTCTGAGCTCTTCAGTAATATGTTCTCCCACACTATATCTCTACAAGTTTGCCTATCGTCCCAGTGGGCCAATAGAGGATACTATATCCTTGGCTCTTCATTCTGCCCCAACACACCTGGACAACAATAACTCCTACATTAGGATGTTATGTCTTGATTTTAACTATGTATTTAACACTGTCATCTCCTCAAATCTGGTAACTAAAGTCAGCAACCACAGCATCAGTGTCTCTCTTTGTAACTGAACTTTTGACACTCTAACCAACAGAACCCAGACTGTCAGGTTAAAAAAAACCCACACTTCTGCCCTCTACCCTGATCCTGAATGCTGGAGTTCCACAGGGCTGTGTGCTCAGCCCACTTCTCTACTCCCTCCTCACCCATGACTGTGTCCCTTTATATGGCCTAAACTCCTTTATAAAGTTCGCAGACACTATGGTAATAGGACTGATTGGTGACAACAACTAATCATCCTACAGAGAGGAGGTTTCTGACAACATGGTGTTCTGACAACAGCCTTACCCTCAACACCAAAGAGCTAATTGTGGATTATCGGAAAACCAAAGGCAACAGACACTTTTCCATCCATATAAATGAGATGGAGTGTGTTTCCAGCTTCAAATTTCTGGATATCCACATCTTTGAGGACTTTTCTTGGACAATAAACAATCCTAGTCTAGTTATAAAAATGCAGCAGTGACTTTACTTTCCGTGGAGGATAAAGAAAGCCTGTCTGGCTCCTCAGATCCTATTGTACTTTTACTGCTGCACTGTCAAGAGCACATTGACTAACTGCATTGTGGTGTGGTATGGCTACTGCTCCATTGCTGACAGGGAGGCCCTGCAAAGGGTGGTGAAAACTGCCCAGCACATCACTGGTATCCCTCTGCTTTTTGTCGCTGACCTGCAGCATGCATGTTGTCTGCGATGGGCTCACAGCATCATTAAGGATGCTTCTCACCCCAGACATGGACTGTTTATCCTCTTTCCATCAGAGGCACTACAGGAGCCATTGGTTCTGCACCAGCAGGATCAGTAACAGTTTGTTTCATGACACCAACACTATTCTGAACTCTCACCCCGTACCACTCAATAGCTGACCTTATTAAATATCAATAACTTTTGGATGCACTTTATATATATTTCCCCTAACTACATATATCTATTGTGTTTATGAAATATTTAACATATCTATATTTATTCATATATCATGTATGTATACAAGTTGATTAGTATTCATATCTATATAATCTCCCTTGTATATACAGCGCAACTATGTGTAAATTCAATTACCATACATATATTCTCATTTGTATGCTGCCTTATTGCACCCACTGTCTACACTGTATTACAACTTACACTACGTTTTGCACTTTCTGGTTAGATTCTAAACTGCATTTCATTGTACCTATATAATGACAATAAAGATGAGTCTAATCTAGTCCAATCTAATCTAGTTTCATTTTGATTTTTTTGGTGACAAAGGTGTGAGCTCTGGTCTAATACTTAAGTCATAGTTAGGTAAACATTTCTAAAACGAGAAGGCCAAAAAGAATTCAAGGTAAAAAAAAAATGTAGAGGTTTCGTGATCAACAGGCAAATTAAAATATATTTTCTGGTGACAAATATATACTGCAGGGTCATTTTAATTTAATGAAAAACAAACAGATGATGGCATAAAATAAAACTGTGTTCAGAATAGAAGGAGATTCAAGTGCAGAAGCATAGGCAGAATAAGAACAACTACTAAGAAAACGAAAGTCCAAAGGATGACACCTGGCTTTTCCAAAGTAATCAAAAGAGTTTGAATTCTAATTATTGTGTAAACATGCTTTCAGATTGTAGGAAATTTGCATCAGAGAACCTAACCATTCCCAACATGTGAAATGAAAATATTTTTGTGAAAACCCCACTAGCTACACAACCAGTTCCCATGATGCCATGACACAGGGGCAGTCCTGGATCTCTGGAGCAATGTAAGATTGCTAACAAACAAAAAGATTGTCAGGAAAATATGGACTTTAAGGCAGCTTCTAATATGCTATGCTTGAAACAGAAACACATGAATAGTTAACTCATAAAATGTTTTTAATAATGTAATCAAGTTTGTAAAATTTTTTTTTTAATTCTGATTCTTTTACACAGGCTAATCATTTCCAATCTGGCATCATGCTTAAACAAATCCTGAAGAGATTTCATATCTCACAGTATATATTTGTACATATTGTGATTGCTTTAGGCCAAAGAATTGTTGGGTGGACTTTAATGCAAAAGTTGTAATGTTTCTTTTAAAATAAAGAGTGAATTCCATAACAGTACAAAGCAGCATTGGGCCAAATCAAAGAAAACTGAAAAAAGACAAAAGGCTCTATTTATACTACATTAGATATGACAAGAAGCATCATCAGGTAAGAATATTTAGGGTAGTGTAATGTTAGCAGCTTTCCAGACAATATTAAACACTATAACCCGGTGAAGGCTGCTGTGTTTAGCCTCCCTAGAAAAGCTTACACCAGGATGCTGGATTCAGGAGGAGCATTGTGGATTCTGTCCATGCATGGTGTGGAACAGTGGACCACTTCTTTATCCTCATGAGGATTCTGGAATGGGGGCATGGGAATGCACCTAGTTGGTCTACTTGTTTTTTCTGGACTTAGAGAAGGTGTATAGCCATTTTCCTCGAGGGATTCTGTGAAGGGTGCTGGGAAAGCACAGGTTTCTGGGGCACTTAATAAGGACTGCTCTGACCCTGTATGAGAACTGTGTCCCCATACTCGGAAAAGCAGCACCGCTCCCAGTGGGTGAGAGACTCTGCCAGGGTTATGGTTTGTGTCCTGTCCTGTTTGTGATTTTCATGGATGGGATACCAAGGCCCAGAAGGGGAAGACAGTTTGGTGGCCTTAAAATTGCGCCACTGCTTTTTGCAGATGACGTGGTCCTCAGGCTGTGAACTCTAGCATGCATTGGGATGGTCTGCAACCAAATGTGAAGAGGCAGGGATGAGGATCAGCACCTTCATATCTGAGACCATGGTCCTCAGTAGCAAATGGGTGGATCTCTCACTTTCCGAATGGGAGGTGAGATGGACAAATGGATATGGTCACTTAACACAGTTATTTGGTCGCAATACTGATTTGTAGTAGTGAAGAAGGAGCTGAGCCAGAAGGTGAAGCTCTCGATGTACCTTCACCTATGGTCATGAGCTTTGGGTAGTGACTGAAGAATGAGATTGTGATGTGAATTTTCTCCACAGGGAGACTGGGCCCTCCTTTTGTTTCAGCTTTGTTTTCTTGGTTTCTGACCTCCTGGCAGTCCCTGATCACATCTCAGCTTTCTTCATATAAATTAGTTTATCTCCTGGCTTAGTTTTTCCTTTTTACAATCCAGGCTCCTCTTGCTACAAAATCATAACAACTGTGTTCTTGAAGGTTTTTTTGCCCTAAAGCAAAAACACACTCCTAGGTTGACTGACCCTGTATGAATGAATGTAGCATGTCCAGCACAGTTTTAACTTTAAAACACTTACCAGTGTAATAGCAACCAATACTTATTTGTGACTTCAAAGGCTTGTAAAGGACATATGAAACTTTATCAAACTTTTAGCAGGCAGTCTGCACAACATAAACTTTTATTTTGCAGGCTTGCTTGGTTGCATTCTGTGCCTCTTTCCAAACTTGCATGTGTAAGCCTTGATGTTAGTAAATTTTACTGATCACGTTATTTACTGTCCTTCTGAATGAAGACACAGTATGTAGACTCATAAACAAGCTCATCTTTTACAGATATAGGGAATGATTTTTCTATTAAAGGATCAAAGTGTAATACCATTGTGCTGAAGGGTATATGGGCAGTACCTCTCATGCACTTCCATGAGTTGAGCTGTAAAGACCAAATGTAACATTCACAAACTTAATTTCATCCATTGCAAGATGGAGAAATTACCCTAAAGGTTAAAATTAAAATGCTCTTTGGATTTAACAAAGAGTAAAGCCTTTGTTTCCTTCACAGGAGCTGTGTGGAATGGCAGTTAGTTTGAAACAGGCACAGATCTCAATTTCTGCATGGAGTTGTTGTATTATGTTGGTGGACTGGTAATGTTTAAAATAGGGTCTTAATGTGTCATGAACTACCTGTGCATTTGAATCCTACACTGAAAAATACCAGTTCACTTGATCAGCTTCATGTGGATAATCAGATCAAATGACATGATTTGACAGTTATGAATGCATTTCATTTTTCCAGCATGGCATGGCTGAGTAAGAAGCATTGCTGACCAATTGCAGGAGCTCACTCCTTAGTTAACTTTTATCCCATTCAGTCTTGATGCTTATGCTTCAGCCTTTCCTTTTCTAAAGTAGGTATACACATTTCTTCTCTAAAGCTCTAGTCCAAGACTAAAATAAAAAAAGAATATTAACATAAATTAGGAGACGTATAAATATAGTGCATTCTAACGAATATTAATTAGAAAAGAAGCAATATCAGCAATGTGAGAAAAGAACAGTCAAAACAGAATTAAAAACAAAAGAACAAAAAAAAAACAAAAACAAATTGCTCATTACGTGTAAACAATATCATTGCCAAAACAAGAAAGTGTAATTCAATATAACAAAAATCATTAATGTACATACTCTAATAGGAATATATCCAAAAAAAGCATGGTGTACATATTTTATTTTATCTAGTTCCAGATGTTTTTTCTGTTGAGTAAGACAATCAACAGGCTGAATGGAAAATATAGGCTCAATAATTATTTTCCTTTACCACTTCAAAAGTTACATCAATGTTTCTTTCTGATGCAATAAATCACCAACTCTTTTTATGAGGAAAGCTTTAGATTATATGGCATATTAAAATTTACCTTCATTAAAATTACATTTTATGACTCCTCACTTTCAAGTTAATGTCACAGCCAGGTGAAAACGAATGCAAGCCGATGTGTAATAATAAGCTGCTTACAGACGCTTCATCATCTTGACAACAAGGGCTAATTAATTACATTTTTTTATCAAATGAAAAACCTCACACCTTGGCTGCATAATTTACTTTCAATATTCATAGTTGTAAGAAAGAACCTTGCAAAGCCTTTTTGCTGTTATTTAGTCCTTATAATTTATGCCATGGGTACAAATATTGTGAATCATTTATTTCTTACCCTTGTCCTAGAAGAAAGGTGATGTATGTGCCTCTCATGAAGTACAGCTCCTCAGTTTAGTCCTTCAAGGTTACTGCAATGTCTTGCACTGCCATCTGATGTAAGGATGGCTCTTTTCCTGCCAGATATGCCATGTGCTTGCCCATCTGTTGTTTTGTTGTCAGCCATGTCAAGAATTTGCACCACCACTCACCAGGCGAGGAACCCAAATATCGCGGTGGAGGATGCCCACACCTCCAGTTCTTTAGTCGCATTTTTTTTTGTGATGATTTGTTGCTTTTCTGTGGCACTGGGAGTGTATGACTGGCGTGTGTGATGAAAACGATCAGTCAATCTCTTTAATGTGCTTCTGCCAGCTAAGCACACCACTGTGCTTTTTAGCAGCTGCTTTACTACATGTTCAATTCATGGGTTGCATTATAGGTATCATGGCATAAGCTTTTGATTGAGACCAATATCAAGGTTTTCATGGCCCTGGCATTTTTGTGTGACAGACAACTTTTACTATTTTATATATTTATATATATATATATATATATATATATATATATATATATATATATATATATATATATATATATATATATATATATGTATTGTATGTTACAGACATTACAATAGACAGGCCTCCAGCAATAAATACGTACAATGCAAGAAAAATTGTATACAGTAAATGTGTGTACAGTGACACTAAACGTACATACATGTACTAAGCACTGTAAGCAGAAAATTAATTATGGTTACTCACCAACAATGACACGACAACTTGTCCGATAACGATGAGTTTGATTTTACTGCACAACAAAGGAGAGCGTTACAGCCCTTCTAAAGGAGCCTCTTCAGGTGACTGTGTAGCACCACTGTTGTTCTTCTTCTGGCAGTCTTCAATCCAAATCCCTAAAGCAGATTCCATCCAGACTACTGCCTTATTACATCCACTTACAACTTGTTTTGCACCCTGGTTAAAAGGACACTGCCGCCATAGATCTTATATTCTTTTCCTCCTTTTTAAATAAAAAGAATCGTGGACTCATTGATGCCGTAATGGCGTCCTACAGCGGTGTAGCTTTTCCCTTCCTTCAACATATCCAAAACTTTTACCTTTTCGGCAATCGTAAGCATCTTGGCGCTTGGGCAAAGCCCCTGAAGCAGTAGCAGGAGCAGATCGTTTTGGAGCCATAACAAAGGGCTTGACTACGCACAAAGATAAACACAAAAGAGCACAAAAGTTAACTCTTTACACAGCGAAACACGTTGATGCTGAATGAGCGAGACAAGACTTCCTGGTTAATGCCACGGAATTGAATTCTGTGCTCCATCGCTGAGCCAGTCAGCACACAGGAGCTTAACTGCGTGCTCTGATTGGTTACCTTCTAAGCCATCCGTCAATACGGCCCTCGTATGAAATCAACTGGTCAAACCAACTGAGGAAGCAAATACCGGAAGTAAAAAGAACCATTGTCCATAGGAGCCACAAAGCAACGAAAAATCCGCGTTATACATTTAGATATGCTTACATATAAAATCTGCGATAGAGTGAAGCCCCGAAAGTCGAAGCGCGATATAGCGAGGGATTACTGTACTACCTTTAAAAAATTTCATTTAAAACTTCATGTTACGTGGCTCACAACGATACATCACATGTCAATACGTAGCACTGGTGTTCATTTTCTTGATTTTTACATACTGACATAGGTACAGGGAAGTGGGATTTATGACAATCCTGGTGCCATAAAGTTGCAAAGGTAAAAATTAACTTTTCTTTAATTTTATGTTTATCTAAGAAGATTGAGTCAATATCATATCACATAAGTGTTAAATAAGTTATCTTTGAGTGGGACTAAAACCAAAATAAGCCTTTAGTACCTCTTTATTTAACTTGCTGGTCTGCCAGGTAGCTTAAAGTACAAACTGCCCTAATATACTGTAATGACAAAATTGTATGAAATAGAAGCGTGATGATTATCCCTACTTAACATAACATGACTCAATTAATGCACAGTGTCAGTTTTTAATCAAGATAGCAGCTACAGAGATCTTTTTAACCAGTCAGAAGCAAAGATGTAGGTAGTGCAGTGTTTCCCAACTGTTTTTCTGTGGTGGCACACTTTTTGTAACCCAAAAAATCCCAAGGCACACCATGATTCTACCAGCTGCAAAAGCATTAAATCTATACTTTTGTTAATCTGTTTGAATGGGCGGGACAAGGTGAGGCAATAAAGCAGCTTGGAGATTGCCATCTGCAGACACAGCACTTGTGTAGAGTATAATGTTCAATCATTGATGGTGATGAACAATTGAGGATAGTATTTGCGGAATTGTAGCACAAATTTGAATGTATGCCCATTTACTCTTTCAATTAATTCAGTCTTCAGCAGTGCATTCAATGTTAACAGTCATTTCATTCATTTAGTTTTACTTTGAAATGTCTGTGTCTCATATGCAATGCCAGTTTGACAATTAATAAATTGGACTTGTTATCTTACTGCCTTCTTTTCAATTTGGCTTTTAGGAATGCATTCAAACTCAGGTTGTACTTGCTCAAGTAGTATTTTGTTAAAAGTACAGGGTTATGGTCATTGTTTAAATTTAAACTATGCAAATAATTTTTTAAAATTCCTTTGTGTCGATTCTACATGACTTTACTTCCTGATTTATGTATTGATTTTATAATTGCATGTTTTAATGTTAGACATGATTAAGTGTGATTAATTACATACAATATGCAATTAGTTAATTTTTTTAAATCGATTCCCAGCCCTAGTGTTTAAATATATACTAGCTGTGTAAACCTGTGCTTTAAAAAGTCCAGGGTCCTAGAAACTAATGAAATCATCAGAAAAAAATTTAAATGTAAAGATGTCAGGTAATTGAAAGGAGCTACTCTGGGCGTCTCTCTCCTAGGAGGTTTTGTGTTGCCGACGTGCTCACATCACTTGTGCATTAGCAGCTAAGTGACTTTGTCTTTCTTTTGAGGTTTCTTTTTGCTGACATACTCACCTTGCTTGTGTATTAGCGGTGGGAGGAAAAGTAAAACAGATACCATTTTGCTGATGTGCTCACCTCGCTTCTTTATTAGTGGCTAAGCGAGTGACTTTCTTTGGAGGTTTCATTTTGCCAATGTGCTGGCCTCACTTGTGTATCCTCAGAGTTGGAGCCTTTACCCCAACTCCATCTCTTACTTCTGGGCAGACAGACAAACACTTCCACAAGTAGATGTATATATACAAGATATATGGAAACCAATGTCTGTGATATGGTTTGCATATTTGTAGCTGGAAATCCACAAAGGGGAAAAATAAATCACATATCCTAAAACAGTTTTTTTATTCCTAAGCTTTCGACTCCTACCAGGAATCATCATCAGAGGAACATGATTAGACATACAGGAATCCAAGGCAATATATAGCAAATGAAGAGGCACCTCTGATGATGATTCCTGATAGGAGAAAGCTTAGGAATAAAAAAATATATATTAAGATACATGATTCTTTTTCATATATACTACATGGACATAAGTATTGGGACACACCTCTAAATTACAGGCAAAATACACCAAATATGTACTGCATAGTCAGAGGAGAACAGACATTCTCCAGAACAGAAAGACAGATGGACTGGCCTACAGAACAAGAAAGAATGCCCAGCTTGTATATAATGATGGATGAATCAGCGGAAGCCGAGAGTTGGAAGCAGTCCCATCCCCCATATACCAGATGGCAGTAGTCCTCATTTGGCAGCCCAGTTGAGACACCTGCAGGGCTGTATGTGACTTGGAGTCCAGAAGTGCAACCCTGTCAGGGTCCCTGGGCACAGGTAGAGGGTGCTGTTTGGGAAGGACCTTCCTACTTTCTATATGGGATGACAACGGAAGCATTCCCGAGTTTTTTAATATCTACCAGGTGTCATCATCAGAGATAAATGATTACACATAAAGGAATCAAAAGCAATATATAGCAAATGGGTTGTGAAGATGCAGGCTGGTTCCTTGCTCCCTCTCTATAATGGGAGCCTCTTGAACCCGACACCATCGATACCTTAACTAAGATGAGTGTGACAGATGAGGACAAAACACACCAAGTGCTTTTTTTAAAAACTGAACAAAAACAAATGTTCAAAAAGTACAGTGCTAAAAAGTTAATAAATAAATAATCTATAAAAATGTCCAAGTGTTAGTGGAGGTTAAAATGATCAAATAAATATCTATTAGATAGATAGATTATTAAAATCAAAGATTAAAACACAGGCAGGAAACTTCTCCAAAAACACTAGCCTCGGTGTCCCTTTAAAACCGACACCTCCTTGTCTTATCCTTTCCTGGATCTTGTAGTCCAAGGTGAAGTCTACCAGCAAATGCAGGCAACCTTTTGCCCTGACTTGTGTCCCCCGTCGCCATCTCCTCTGCATTCGCAGGCAACCCCCGAGCCTCGTTCCACTCTTACCGCTTCCCGTCCATCAGCAACTCCCAGCATGAGCTTCCTGTCCTGCCATCGCTGCCAGTCCATCTGATATTCCCAGTGAGAGCACATTCCTGAGCACAATGGTCGCTCTTGATACTTTGTTGCTCAGCAGGAGTGACAGTTCAGCCCCCTTCTGAGCACTGGCCACATACATTCTTTCCTATATCGTAGACCATCACTTCTCTATCTATCTATCTATCTATCTATCTATCTATCTATCTATCTATCTATCTATCTATCTATCTATCTATCTATCTATCTATCTATCTATCTATCTATCTAAACTGCTATACAACAGTAACACTTTTGTGCATAATTTCTATGGCACACAATATGAGTCCCTCATTGCTTGCAAAGTGCATAGATTCCTAAAGAAAAAAAAGGCTTTTGGCAATGTGCACAGCCACTCGTGCAAAATGAATTGGTCCAAAACATCATCTGCTCCACATACTCATTTGATGTGATAGTTTTTCTGCCCATTGCCTCTTTGAGTTGTCCAAAGATTTGGAATGTGTGGATGTGGAAGGCAATTAATGTCAATGATGTTGTGTTTAGAATTACTATCACAATTTTAGGGTTTTGATTTGACTCAGTTCATTTGACTATGTAAATATGCATACATACATTTATATTGACACATATCCATACCTACATTCTACATTTAAAAATAAAGATTTCAAATCTGTTCCACCTCTTACTATCCATGGATAGAAAGTCAAAAAACTTTATTTATACATAAGGTTTGAAGAATTTAATTGTGAAACGCTAGTTTTGAACAGTGAACATTAACATTTTAAGTTTTCTTGATGCCAGTATCAAATTAGCTGCAATGGTACCCAGAAAAAAAAAACTAATTTGGTGGTAAGACAGATTGAAAGATGATACATTTTAGAGTATAAATATAAAGGAGAGAGACAAAGATAAACTATCATTAAGGAGGATAAAATAAGAACAATAGATGATCAGATTGATAACACTGGATGAGACTGGAGGACAGAAACAAAAACATATGGAGAAAAATACCAGGAACTTTTAATGAACACAACTGACACAATGAATCTGGAGATAGTGCCATGACAAAGTGCCTACAAGGGGTCAGATAGAGTCTATGTACTAACTGAAACTGTGTGTACTGGTAGTTAGGAGTCTTAGAACGATTTTTTATATTTTTGATAATAGTACTCTCCTGTTGACAGATCATTTGGCCAAACAGAAACAAATGGGAGATGATTAAATAATTTGCAAAGTAAGGAATAAAGTGAGGAGACAGGTTTTCTGTGCAGAGACAAAAAAGCTTAAGAGTATGTGCAAGGTGACATAGCAAAGACTACTGTATACTTCAGGTATGGAGCACATTTGTAGATAAAAACAGGAGGAAGGCGATATTTGATAAAATGTAAACAATTCCTGAAATGAAAGCAGAACTGACATATTAAATATATCACCTAATGTCTGTATGCCTTGTTTAATCTGTGACGGACATTTACACAAGCCTTTACCAATTAGCAGAGACTGATTATTGAAACTGGGAGTCTGTTTGCACCATTTAACATTGGCATCATGCTATTTCTCTATTGATCTCCACAAAGAGACCCTGTAAGCAACAATGGTGCCCATATGTAATTTGAGAGATCTTTGTTTAATTAAGAATGGGAGGTCTTTCAAAGTGATTGGATGTACTTTTGGACTTTTCAATTAGAACCAGACAGGAGATATTGATGGATTAAGCCAAGCAGCAAGGGGACAGAGAGTAAATGCCCAATGATAGTGTTTGAGATCAGTTAGAGAGAGGCTGTCATTTTCCCAGCCATGAATAAGGGCATTATGGTTTAGTTTGGATCTCTTGTCATTTTAGATAAACTCTAATGGTAGGTTTAGTAAATCTAACCAGTGTTAAGGTTGGGGGGGCAAGGTTTGGGACACCAACATAGTATAATCTTCTTCTGTAAGTTGGAACAAAACAAGACTGTCCACAAAGTCAGTAACATCACTTGGTGGAGCAGAAAATAAAATTTGAATAAAAATCTCTAAGCTCACTACTAATTAATTTATTGTCCCTAATTAATTGCCTTAATTTGCTTTTGAAAATGGAAATAGTGTCAAGAGACTGATTTCAAGGAGCTGCATAGCAAGAAGTTTACTAGGGGCAGCTTCTGATACATGAAAACGTGTTTTGGTACTGTGTATTTGAAATTCAGCATGTCTAAGTAACAGCATATTCAGCTCAGCTTTTATAGCAGGTATCTGGGCTTTTGAAGCTTGGTAACTATTGTGTCATTGCGCTTTCTCAAGCTCTGCTAATTTTATTTCAGATTCCTTAACTTTATTTTTTTCTGTTTCATGCCAAGTAGGACAATGAGATAGAAACATTTCTTGTAAAACCTTTGATATTCTTCCCAAAGCATACTAGGATCTCAGACTCTGGCTATATTAATGAATAGGAATTCATTTAATCCAGTCCTGACCTGCTCACACAATTGTTGTGTGCCTAATAGCTGCGTGAGATTGGTATAGCAGAACCCTAAGCCTAAAACACAATATTTATGATGAGGGAGGTCTCATAAAATCATCTTTCAAACTAGCAACCAATGAGGTTGAAAAATATATATATAAGCAATTCTAGAATATGGTTTTTGCCTATTACAATAGAAAGGATACTCTCTTACTAAAATATTTATGGCTTGGAAGCTGTCTTTTAAATTCAGATCCTTGCAGAAGTCCCTCACCACCACTGAGCAAAAATGTAACTTAACTGCTGACCTCATCAGGGAATGATCAAAAAGTTGATCGGTTACAACATTAACATTGGTGAACACAATTTATATCTAACAAGTTTAGATATTGTAATAATAATTTATGAAATGGGATTTGGGTATGTACCAAAATAAATGCAAATTTGTTGCAATCTATTTCAATAAATAAAAGAAACAAAACCTCCCTTCTCAACACTGCCAGCACCTAGAATTCTAATGTTAAGTTTATGCTTTATCAAAATCAGTGATACACATTTTTTACTTTGACTTGAAGAGAAATACACAACATAAAATCAGCTTTTGCATCTTGTAACATCACTGGCTTTTATGTGGCTTTCTTGAATTAGCACTACATCTGCATTTAATTGGTGCAAAAGATCGAGGCAACATGATCAGTACTTTGGAGAATTCAATCCATGAATGTTCCAAGAAGTAACAACAATATCATTCAGGCAGAGAAAATGAACACAAAGATTAAAGCTATCCCTGGCACATCAAATTCAGGAAATTGTAAGATACCTCTAAAAGTAATAAATGGTAAACCACAAGCTTTCAGTTTAATAAGTATATTTTTAATTAGGTCTTTCTTCGAACACAATATTTGAACATGACTTACACAGAACAACCACCTTTCCTCCCAACCATTACTTCATTCCACCCCAAAACCCCTATCCAGCTTCTCAAGAGATAAAAGATAAACAAGTGGAGAGGCTGAACTGAAAACTGTAGCACATTACAATTATACTGCTCAAAACATTAAAGGAACACTTTTTATTCAGAGTATAGCATAAAGTCAATTAAACTTATGGGATATTGATCTAGTTAGTAAAGTAGCAGAGGGGGTTGTTAATCAGTTTCAGCTGCTGTGGTGTTAATGAAATTAACAACAGATGCACTAGACGGGCAACAATGAGATGGCCCCCAAAACAGGAATGGTTTAACAGGTGGAGGCCACTGACATTTTTCCCTTCTCATCTTTTCTGACTGTTTTTTCACTAGTTTTGCATTTTGCTACAGTCGGTGTCACCACTGGTAGCATGAGGCAATACCTGGACCCTATAGAGGTTGCACAGGTAGTCCAACTTCTCCAGGATGGCCCATCAATTCGTGCCATTGCTGGAAGGTTTGCTGTGTCTCCCAGTACGGTCTCAAGGGCATGGAGAAGATCCAGGAGACAGGCAGTTACTCTAGGATGCCTGGACAGGGCTGTAGAAGGTCCTTAACCCATCAGCAGGACCGGTACCAGCTCCTTTGGGTCAGGAGGAACAGGATGAACACTGCCTACAAATTTACCTCCAGCAGGCCACTGGTGTGAATATCTCTGACCAAACAATCAGAAACAGACATCATGAGGATTGCCTGAGGCACCGACGTCCTCTAGTGGGCCCTGTGCTCACTGCCCGGCATTTGCCATAGAAAACCAGAATTGGCAGTTCCACCACTAGAGCTCTGTGCTTTTCACAGATGTGAGTAGGTTCACCCTGAGCACATGTGACAGACATGAAAGGGTCTGGAGAAGCCATGGAGAATGTTATGCTGCCTGTAACATTGTTCAGCATGACCGGTTTGGTGGTGGGTCAGTGATGGTCTGGGGAGGCATATCCATGAAGGGACATCCAGACCCCTCCAGGCTAGACAACTGCACCTTGACTGCCATTAGGTATCGGGATGAAATCCTTGGACCCATTGTCAGACGCTGTGCAGGTGCAGTGGGTCCTGGGTTCCTCCTAGGTGAGAGTATGCAGGCAGTTCCTGGAGGATGAAGGAATTGATACCATTGACTGGCCACCACACTCGCTTGACCTAAGCCCAATAGAACACGTCTGGACATTATGTTTCGGTCCATCCGACACTGCCAGGTTGCACCTCAGACTGTCCAGGAGCTCATAGATGCCCTTGTTCAGATCTGGGAGGAGATCCCCCAAGACACATCCGTCATCTTATTCGCAGCGACTTTGTCAGGCATGCATACAAGCACATGGGGGCCATACAAACTACTGAGTACAATTTGGAGTTGCTGCCACGTCATTTTTTCACTTTGATTTTCGGGGTGTCTTTGAATTGAGCCTTATGTAGGTTGATAATTTTCATTTCCATCAAACAATGTGGCATCCTTTTGTTTCTAACACATTTCCCAGTCCATATCAGATACCCAGCAGGATTTTTTTTCCATTGAGATCTGATGTGTTTTCAAAGTGTTCCTTTAATTTTTTTGAGCAGTTTATATAAAGATTAACGGGAGGAAAATGCTATGTTGGCACATAACCAAATGGAAACACATCCTCACCAACGACACCACAAGCACTCCAAAACCTGTGCCCTCCTGCCTCATACAGATAAACATGTGGATAATAAATACTATTATACTAGCAATGCCAATCCCATTAACAACAGTGATAATCCTTGAATCAAGTTCATGGAGCACAATGTAAAAACACTGCTATTACCCATTTAACAAAAGCACCATGAAATAGGTTCAAGATTCCTGTTCACCAGCAGAGACAGAGCTGCCTCAGGAGCATCAACAGCATGTTGTACACTGCCATCATAAATTTCAGAATAGTTGAATATGCAAGGAAAGTGAATAACCCAGTCATCTTTGCATCCTTATTCACCAGATCAAAACTTTCTTTTTATTTGTGATCTCAGTATTTAAGTACTGAAGAAAGAGCAGTCTCAAATTATTATGTTGAAACTGATCAGTGGAGTAAACTTGCCTTCAAGATGTACATTCCATCAGTTTGACAAATAAACTTCACTATCAAAGGCTGATGACTGAGCAGTGCCCAATGGGAGATCCTGTGAACTTCATAATTTCAGTTTTATCCAAGATAGAAACCAAACTCACCAAGAGTGTGTCAGGAAGCCAGTTGTTCTGAACCTTCTGATAGGTCAATTACATTCAATGTGTTTACTTGCACCTTAATAACACAGAAATATTCACAGAAATCTAGTTTCTTAAATATGTAAACCCATATTCCAGTTCGTGAAACCAGGTTACTGATCTCTGAGAAACTTGTCAACAGAGGCAGACTTCACAGTGAATAATCCAGTTATGTGGTCACGTAAACCCATAACAAGGTTACAGTAAAGGATTTTGCAGTCTGCACGTTCATTGCACTCAATTCACTTGCTTAGTTTCTTACATGGCTTTAGCAATCATAGGTAGAAGCATCTACAAGATAAAAAAATACTCAGGCTATCACATTATTCCTTCTCCTGGTTAAATAATCTGCCTAAATACTTCAGAGATCGCTAAGTTTATGCTGACAAACTAAATAAGCAGTGCTAACTAACACAATCTCAGTTACAGTAATGCGATAAAAGTAACATGCATTGCGTAGTTCACTTACTTTTAAAAGTAATGAGTAACCTAATGCTAAACATATTTTATTGAAGTAAAAATACCTGCATTATTATTATCACAGCAACACTGAGTGTGCTGTGTGCAAGAAAACAGTGTATTGTGTTCAATTCACTAACAGAAAACTATTAATTAATAGCCAGTTTAGTTTTATTCCTGTTATTTGCTATAAATATGTTAAAATAGTGTTATCAGGTGAGTGGCCAATGTCCACACTACAAGTTATCGGGGGCTCAGGTTAGAGATGTAAAAAGGAGATGGATGTTATTTAATTTACACCATATGAAAAACTAAATTAATTTATAGTTATTTTATAAAAGTTATCATAGGCTACATGCTTAGGCTTTTAAAGATTACTCTCTCTCTCCACCAACATACATTACAAAGATACATAGTTCATGCTGATGATATACAGTAGACGTGAGGGAGTGTGTGCCCTGGTAGCATAAGCTCCTTCCTCCCGAAACTTGTAAGGTAGGTGGGTTCACAAAATCAGTTAATAAACATTCAATGCTTTGCAACAACTTACAGAAGAAAACTAGTAATAAGACATTAAGTTAAAACTCATCTATATGATAAGCTGAAGAATTTGCAAAATCTATAATGTTTATCAAAAGATATTAAACTATAAAAAGATTTTCTGGTGAAATTGTATTTAAAAGCCTTAAAACATAGCATAGATTCTATGTGCATAACAAGCTATATACCGAGAAAAAGGGGGATGAATGTTATTTTTTTGACAGCACATGAAGGTCTAAACACTTTTTGGTAACTAAGAAATATTCCTGACACATTTCCAGTATTCATTTTTAAAACATGTAATCCTCTGAAGTTAACTACACTTTCTGATAGCAATCAGTCCACAAATGTGCAGACAGAATGTGAGAAGCCCATGTAGGCCCTGATGCTATGAAGCTGGAATGCTGGCTCTTTGCTACTAGTCTGCATATATAAAACATTGACACTAAACTTGATAAACTTTAATCTGATTAAAAGTAAATGTATAACTAGTACGTCTGTTCAGTTTTTGTCATTTGATTGCATGCTTGCCACACCCCATGTAACAGTTGTTTTTAATACAAATATATTTAAGATTTGGTCTCTTATTAATAACAACAACAACAACATTTATTTCTATAGCACATTTTCATACAAACAATGTAGCTCAAAGTGCTTTAAATGATGAAGAAAGCAAAAAAGATAAAATAAATAATTAAAATTAGGGAACACTAATTAACATAGAATAAAAGTAAGGTCCGATGGCCAATAAAAAGAAAAGTAATAAAGAAAATAAATAATAATAAAAAAATAAATAAAACGAAGCTATATATATACAGTATATATATATAAATATATATATATATACACATACATACAGTATGTGATATCGGAGACGCTAGATATCTTTAAAATAATATTTAGGTTTTACTGCATATAAACAGTGTGTTTACATACATAATTTCAATGAATCATACCTAATATCTAAGAGAATACAAAGGGTTTACTGTATAACTGTTCGGGGAATATTTATAAACAATGTGGGAGAGTTTATAAGGGCTTAAAGTATATAAAAATAACCATACAAACATATGATTTCTACTTCGCGGATTTTCACCTATCACGGGGAGTTCTGGAACGCAACCCCCGCGATCGAGGAGGGATTATTGTATTAAAAATGGTAATGGATGTGTTTGTAATTTTTCCTTTACCCACTTACCTTTTTTTGTATCAATGTTTTGTCATGTTAAACAAAACAATTACATGAAAATGGAGCCGTGACCAAAGCACTGCCTGAGGCATCTGCCTTGTGGCCAGCTCTGAATGTGACAATATTTTTAACACATTAAACAGTCCACTTTAATCGCTATATATATATATATATATATATATATATATATATATATATATATATATATATATATATATATATATACAGTGATCCCTTGCTGTATCGCGCTTTGACTTTCGCGGTTTTGCTCTATCGCAGATTTTATATGTAAGCATATGTAAATGTATATTGCGGATTTTTCGCTGATTCGCGGATTTCTGCGGACAATGGGTCTTTTAATTTAGGTTACATGCTTCCTCAGTTTGTTTGCCCAGTTGATTTCATACAAGGGACGCTGTTGGCGGATGGCTTAGAAGCTACCCAATCAGAGCACGTATTACATATTAACTAAAACTCCTCAATGCTATAAGATATGCCTCCTGCGCGGTGCTCGATTGTTTGCTTGTCTCTGCCTCTATCTCACCCTCTCTGACATTCTCTGCGCCTGACGGAGGGGGTGTGAGCAGAGGTGCTGTTTGCACAGAAGCTTTTGCCTAGTGGATACGGACGCTCCTCTAAGAAATGCCGCTTTATCGAGGTGCGTCCAAAAGCACACTTATTGATTTTTTGATTGTTTGCTTTAATCTCGCTCTCTCTCTCTCTCTGACGTTTCTGCGCTTGACGGAGGAGATGTGAGCAGAGGGCTTTTGCACAGAGGCTGTTTGCTTAGAAGATAGGGACGCTCCTGTAAAAAAAATGCTGAAAGGCTACCTTCTCATTGATCCCTTCATTGCCGCTGCTTTATCGCGGTGCTTGCATACTTAAAAGCGCAACAGCCCTATTGATTTTTCATTGTTTACTTTACTCTCTCTCTGACATTCTCCGCTCCTTACACGCACTTTCAAGAGGAAGATATGTTTGCATTCTTTTAATTGTGAGAAAGAACTGTCATCTCTGTCTTGTCATGGAGCACTGTTTAAACTTTTAACTAAAGGGTGTTATTTCATGTCTAGAGGGCTCTAATAAGGTTAAAAAACGTATTTAGAAGGTCGTAAACAGGTTTTCTATGCTCTAACTGCGAAAATATTAGATTTATAAATAAAGAATCCTACTGTGGAAATTCATTTATCTGTCTGGAGCGGATTAACCGCGATAAACAAGGGTTTACTGTATAACTGTGCGGAGAATATTTATAAACAGTGTGGGAGAGTTTCTAAGGGCTTAAAATATATAAAAATAATCATACAAACATATGGTTTCTACTTCGTGGATTTTCACCTATCGCGGGGGGTTCTGGAACGCAACCCCCGCGATCGAGGAGGGATTACTGTATATATATATATATATATATATATATATATATATATATATATATATATATATATATATATATATATATATATACAGTGTATACTGTGTAAGTAAAAAGTGGAGACAAACAAAGGTAAAGAGTTGGGGAGCACTAACTTTGGTGAACCCTGTATATTGAATGCCAGCATGTTAAAAAAGTGTGGAAACAGTAGTTCTGGACTGAACTGCCTAGGTGGGTGGCCCTCTTGAATATGCAGGTCTTCAACAAGAAGGGAAGAGTCCAGGCTGGCGGACAACCACTGGAATGGTGGTTAGGCAGGGTTGAACTAATGGCACCCATGTCCTACTCCAGTACAGACAAATATTCTACCTTTTCAGTGTAGCACAGTTGCTCTTTTGAGTAAAGGGATTGCTTCAACCTCTTGCGGCCACACTCTATAAGCTATGGATTCTGGCTCTGGACAGCCAACGTTACAGCCAGGTTGAGCTGTAGCTTGATGAGAAGAGTAACAAGTTATGGCCTGAGAAGAGTTTTAAAGGAAGGAATTGAGATCACATAAGTCATTGGTGCAAAGTTCTGTACATCAGTGTTATTCATCCTTGAGTTATGGGCCTTTGTTTGAACTTGGGTGCTGAGCCCAAATCTCCAAAAGATGTCCCTGCAACATTACAAAGTCTGGTATTGATCATCTAGTCAGATAAAATTCAAAGCTGTATTCTGTTGAGTGCCCCTGCCATGCAGACTTAGACTTTTGGCAATAAAAGTGCCTGGCCCTGGCTTTTAAGCCAGGATCTGTGTTCTAGACATGGCAAAAGAATGGATAATGTCAAGTTATTCCTATAGTGTGTATAAGTGTTTGTATAGATCTACATTTACTGGTTTCTTTTTGCATGTTTATGTTCTTTATGAGCTGAATGAACCCTGACACATCCTTCATCTAACTCTTTCTATGGTCTCTCTCTCTCTCAGAGGATGGGGTAAGAATGGTGGGGATAGTGTTGAGGGGTTTGGTAGGTATTTGACAAAATGTAACTTTTATATATATATATGGGTGGACCGTGCTTCCCTTTGATGTAATAATGTGATTGGCAATGTTTTTTAAATAACATTTACTAAATAATTTAAAAAGTTGATGTAAAAAATGAACTACACAAAGCATACACTAACATCAGTGTGAGTAGTGATAAACACAAACTGAAATTATATTTATAACAATTCATTAGATATTCTTGAAATGTTTGTAATTTTAATGAAATTTGCAAACAATTTCCACAATAATATTTTTTATTAATTAGGCTTTTCAGCATACCTCCAGGACATCATACAGAAATTCTTATAAGCAAAATTGATATTTTTTTAGATCACTGACTCACAATCAGCTTTATAAATCTCAATCTTAGTTTCAATGTCATGCAAGCATTAAATATCATAGGCAGTTCTGTTTTATATCAGGTGTCTCGTATGCTAAGTTGTGAAGCCCCAAAACAGAGCCAAAAAGCAGGCCAGACTTTTTACTAGCCTTCCCAGATAAGGCTCACTGCCTGCTCTGACAGCTGGTTCAACCAAGTGAGTGCAGGCTTCAAAAGCTCAAATATATATGAAAAAAACAAATAAAACAAATATTTGAAAAACTGAGTCTGCAAACTTGAAAAAGCCAAGCCTACTGTGTTTGTATTTTCAATTTATTTTAATTTTTAAATGAAATAAATAAATTAAATGGTGGCCGTTACTGCAGTAGGGAAAGACACAGAAACTCATTTCTCATGCATGTATTATATTTAGGACCTTTAGGCCTATGTGGAGGGGTGGCATGGTGTCGCAGTTGTTAGCACTGCTGCCTCGCAGTTAGGAGACCCAGGTTCGTTTCCTGGGTCCTCCCTGTGTGGAGTTTGCATGTTCTCCCCATGTCTGCATGGGTTTCCTCCGGGTGCTCCGGTTTCCTCCCACAGTCCAAAGAGGACTGTTAGGAGATTAGGTCGTAAATTGATCCTTGTGAGTGCTTGGTGTGTGGGTGTGTGTGCACCCTGCGGTGGGCTGGTGCCCTGCCCAGGGTTTGTTTCCTGTCTTGTGCCCTGTGTTAGCTGGGATTGGCTCCAGCAGAACCCCGTGACCCTGTAGTTAGGATATAGCGGGTTGGATAATGGATGGATGGAGGCCTATGTGGATTATGTATTGTGGAAGCTAGGGGTCACTGTTGCCCCGTGAAACCCACCAGACAGACGTCCAAGACACACTTGTAAAAAGCACCAAGAAGAATTTTAATATTTTTCTTCAATTACAGTGCACAAAGCACCACACACGCCAATAATAATAATACCATAATCAATAATCACAATCCTCCATTCCTCCTAGGAGCTCCGTCAGTCTACCACCCAACTCTGGCTCTCTTTGCTGGTCTTCAGCAATCCTTTAAGTAGTCCATGACCTGGAAGTATTCCTCCTGGGTTAAATGCCACATCATCCGTTCTCATGTAGCCCGGATGTACTGCAGGCTTTTGTCCTCATGACTCTGAAGTATTTCTGGGTTGTTGTAACAGTAGGAGTCTCCAGGTTCTTTGTGAGCTCCCCCTGGCGGCACCCATGGCACCCAACAGGGCTGAAGAAATGGACTCCATGTCCCAGAATGCCTTGAGGGAATCCAGGGAACCGTTGCCGTCCAGGGGAGCTACCACCTAGCATCCCGCGGGATGCAGTGCCCTCAAAAGGCTGCCTTCCTCCATTCTTCTTTTCCAGGGACGTCCCAGCAGGACTGAACTGCCGGCCGTCCCTCACAGTATGCATACTGTATAGTAGATGGCAGAACCCCCTACTAAAAAATTTATCCTGTGACCCTGAAGGTAGATGTATACATATATTCACTAAGAAACCTGGATAAACACAAAATATAAAGTACTTGAAAACATTTGAAATGCTGTAAATTGTCCTGAAGAATATAATGTTCTGTAGGGTAAAAATGTAGAGCCACGTGGGGTGACCTTGATGATGTTTATTGTGGAAACTGAGCAGACAAGTGGCAGGGATAGTAATGTCTGCATTGTCTTTTAATATATAAGGCAACAATGAATCTTAAAGCCATTAGAGGACATTCTACTACAATCAGAAAAAGTCCAGAGAAGAGCAACTAGGCTGATTCAAGAACTTCAGGGGATGAATTATGAGGAAAGTTTAAGAGTTAAACCGTTTCAGTTTACAGAAAATGAGATTAAGAAATAACAGGACTAAAGTGTTTGAAATTATGAGACAAATTAGTACAGTGGGTCAAGACTATTAATTTAAAATGAATTCAACAAGAACATGGGGACACAGTTGGAAACTTGTTAAGGGTACATTTTGCACAGACATTAAGAAGTTTTTCTTTACGCAGAGAACCATAGACACATCGAATAAGTTACTAAGTAGTGTGGTAGACAATAGGACTTTAGGTACTTTTAAAACTTGGCTTGATATTATTTTAGAAGAATCAAGTAGATAGGACAGCCAAGCTTTATTAAGCTAAATTGTTCTAATATTTCCTTCTTTTTTGGGTCAGAATAGGACAAAGAGGTAGTTCTATTACAATTTAACGTACATTGTTTATACATACAGCATGGCTTTGTAAAAGTATTATATTAATCAATTGCAGGTTAATTGTACTTCAGACTTGCTGTGTACAGATAAACAACCTTTAATGTAGGAAGTGCCTTTTAAAAGTAAACCTATTTGTTATACTTTACAATAGAATTTATTTAAAATATATTTTTACAGGTAAAGTACAGGCATGTTGAAAAACTAATTTATGGTCACACAGTAAAACAATGGCAAACAATTATCTTTGTGGTTTATAGCCCAGTGCTTTGACAAGTAGGACTTACTTAATGTCATATGGAATGAGTTTTGTTTTGTGTGTTTCAGGATGACATTTTGGCTGCCGAGAGACCACCTGATTTGCCCTTTCAGGAAATGGATAGTGAAAACCTATTGAATGACAAAGATGTTCACCTGCCTAGTAATGACCTCCTATATGAAACCCAGACACCTGTAATCAGTGGAAATGATGTTGAAGTGATAGGTGAAAGCATGACTCATTCACCCCTTCTTACCGATTCTAGCATGACAGATCTTAAAGGAAATGACATTCTTCCCAATTCATCACTGGAAGGTAATGCAAATAAAACCTAAATAGTAAATGTCTTTTACATTATTTGGTCAAAAGTATGTTTATTATTGAGTTCTGAGGTTTCAGCTTCATCCATTGTTAACAGGTATTTATTTATTTTTGAAATTGTATTAATTTTATTGCAATCATTCCATACAAATCAATCAAGTTTTACAAAATGTAGAATTAAAAACAAAATGACTCCCACCCCTGAAAGAGAGAGAGCAAGGCCAATGGAATAAAATTTAAGGCTTGTAAACATACCTAAATTGAAAGTTTGATAAGCCAATAGAGATGAATGGAGAAGAAAAAGAAATACAGAAATAATTGCTTCCTCTGTGCTTTAAGAGCGTATTTTAAAATATTACTGATCAGATCCTGCCAGGTTTTAAAAAAAATCTGTACAGATCCTCTAACTGAGTATTTGATTTTTTCCAATTTCAAATAGTATAAAACATCGATTTCCCACTGACTTAAAAGAGGAGAGTTTGGATTCTTCCAGTTTAGCAGAATATGTCTGCGTGCCAAAAGTGTAGTGAATGCAATCACAGTTTGTTTGTCCTTCTCCACTTTATACCCATCTGGAGGAACCCATAACACAGCTGTGAATATGTTAGGAGGGATTGTGAGACCAAGGCTGTCTGAAAGGTAATTAAAATTTTTTGTCCAGAATGATGTTAATTTGGTGCAGGCCCAGAACATGTGACCCGGTGAGGCTGGGACTTGGTTGCAACGTTCGCAGGTTGGATCATGCCCTGGAAACATTTTGGAGAGTTTTAGTCGAGACAGATGTGCTTGATATATAATTTTGAGTTGTATAATTGTATGCTTTGTGCATATGGAGCTCGAGTGAATTCTCTGCATTGCTACTTTCCACTCCTTTTCTGATATATTAATTGAGAGATCTTTTTCCCAGTGTCCTCTTGGATCTTTGAAAGGGAAGGACTGTAAAATGATTTATATATTTCAGAGATGGTGTCTGAGTCCTTGAAATTGAGCAATATTTTTTCCAGCATGGATGAGGGTGCAAGATGAGGAAAATCTGGAAGGTTCTGTTTAACAAAGTTCCTAATTTGAAGATAGTGAAAGAAACAGGTATTTAAAATGAAGCACATTCTGCAGCTATGCAGTTTCAATTGACAACATTGGCAGTAAAATGGTTTGTACTGAAGAGCTCCGTGACTTTATATGTAGCACTTACATAAGAAGCCAAGTTTGGTACAAGTCAGTTTCAGATGTACAAGATCTGCCCTGGTCAATTGTAATTACTATTATTGTAAAGTAAAAGTATTTGGGAGAAACACCAGGTCCACTATGGTGGGCCACACAAACTCACAGAATGGGGCTGCTGAGTGCCAAAGTGCATAGTGCAAAAAAATCACCTGTCCTCTGTTTGTATCACTCACAACAGAGTATCAAACTGCATCTGGAATTAACATCAACACAAGAACTGGGAGCTTCATGAAATGGGGTACCATGGCCGATCAGTTGCACACAAGCCTAAGATCACTATGTACAATGCAAAGTGTAAAGCACACAGCCATTGGATTCTGGAGCAATGGAAACGTGTTCTGTGGAGAGATGAGTCCCACTTCACTCTATGGCAGTCTGATGGTTGAATCTGGGTTTCTGGATGCCAGGGGACAATTATCTTCCAGACTGCATAGTGCCTACTATAAAGTTTGGTTGCGGTGGGATAATGATCCCAGTCTGTTTTTCATGATTTAGCTTGTTTCAGCATGCAAAGGCATTTTAGATAATTGTGCCCTTCCAACCTTGTGGCAACAGTTTAGGAAAATGCCCTTTTCTGTTGCAGCCTGATTGTACCCCAGATTGTACCCCAGGCATGGTTTTGACTAGGTTGGTATGGAGGAACTTGAGTGGACCCGATCTCAACCCTATTAAACACCTTTGAGGGGAATTCACAAATGTAAGCTAGGTGTTTTCTTACAACAAGGATACACATTTCCACAGACACACAATCTTTTGGGCAGTCTTCCCAGAATAGTGGAGGCTGTTATTCCCGCAAATTGGGACAACTTGGTATTAATCCTCATGGTTTTCAAATAGAATGTCTAACAGGCTCATACAAGTGTGACGGTGAGGTGTCCACACACTTTTGTCCAATTAGTGCATATCAGTATGCAAATTATTTACCTTTGGATACTTTATGATATACGGTATTGTATTAAAACCATGTTGTATAGAGCTACCTGGAATCATATCTTGAGAGTCCGTGACAAAGAATGACAGGTAAAATGTTACAAGCATGATTATTGCACTGTGGTAAATTAGGAAAGATTATCCAAAATAAAATTTGACACTACTGTAACAAAGAGCTATACTACAGAAAGCAAAATGCACTGATGTTTGGAAAGCATAAGTGTCAAAGCTTTGCTTTAACACATTTATGCATTAAATCTCTAAACAGATGCTTCACTCATGGAAATGATTTGTGGAAGTAGCCACTAGGTTGTCACAAACTGAGCCATTGCAGTCTATAAATTACTATAATCAACAGACTAGAGAATATCCCTTCGTGATCTTTAGAAATAGTTTGTATACCTTACAGCTTTGTTGTTTTAAGCATGCAGCTGACCTTCTTTGTGCTGGCTTCTGCTGTTCCGATTGCCTCACCGATCCTTGGCTCCGGTCGGCTCTTCCGGGCAGTGACTTGGGAATTCCCAAGGCAATCATGCGACCAAGGTTGTCATGCTGGGGACACCATGTCCCAAGTCTCGACTCCCGCTGCCTTCCATGGTGAGTCCTGCGCCTTCTGGTCACTCCCGCCATCCAAAGCAAACTCTGCAGGATCGACCACAACTACTACTTCTCCCAGGTGTTGGCCAAACACCCAGGCTACCTGCTCAGCTGCTGCGAGCCTAACTCTCGCCTGCTCTCCTGCACCGACGTGCTTGCTTGCTTCCTGCTGCAAGCTCCGTTTCCTTCTCTTTTTCCTTTCTCCCTTTTTGTTCTCCTCTCTTCTAACCGACTCGTGCTTCTTTATATTGAGAGGGGCCATAGCAGCTGTAGCACATTATCAACCCCAGGAACAATCACCAATGTGGGCAGTCCCTCACCTGTGCACTAGGTGAGAAACACCCACACCGCAGATCGCCCTGAGATCCACTACAGCCACCACATCCCCTCACTAAGCCATGAGTGTGGTGATTATTTATTTAAAAAACTGCCCTCTGCTGACAGAACTGTGGACCCGCTATACCACACTGCGGACTTGGATGGAATTTTGACGAGGATCCAAAGGCTGCCTTATGTCTCTAACTTCTGAAAACGTAAGAGACGCTGATAAAATGAAAGTGGGGTGTATTAATACTTGTGTAATCAGCTATTTGCACTGCGATCAGCAGCTCAGTTACAGTTTACCGCAGGATCTGTTTGTCCTCAGACGGAGAGGGCAATGTGCCAGCACAAGAGTAAAAACAAGACAAAAAGTATTTAGAGCTGGTCTACCACCTACTGTAATGGGAAATGTTCAATCACTGTCAAATAAGATGGATGAACTGTCTGTGCTTATAGTGGGTCATGGAACATACAAGTACAGTGGCATTTTGTACTTTACACAGAGTGGGCTTAAACCTGATATACCTGATGCTGTTTTAATGTTGGACAGATTTCATCTTACTTGAGCAAACAGAGACCCAGTGCGGTGTGGAAAAAAGACAGGATGAGGAATGGTCACTTATTTGAATGAGGAATGATGTAAAAGGAAGCATATTATTGTTAAAAGTACAGTTTTTTACATTACATCATCTTTTTTAATGTTTATATTCCTCCCTCCACAAATGGGAACTTAGCAACGGAATTGATTCATTCTGCCACCAATACTTTAATGATCACTCACTGTGACTCTGCAGTTTCATGGTGATTTCAACCGTGTGACTTTGGAAGGAGCTATGACAAATTTCTATGAGTTTGTGAATGGGTCCACTTGAGGAAATAACAAGCTCTACCTGCTGCCAAATGTGAAATGTGCCTTTGAATGTAATCTATGGGCTCCTTTAGGCAAATCTGACCACGGCCTGATTAATTTTACTCCCAGCTACAAGTCATGACAGCCTGTTACAACCAGGAAAGTGAGGATGTGGAGCCTGGATGCTGAAATAACTCTAAATGATTGCTTCCAAATGACAAATGATATTTGAGTAACATGGGAACAATATTGAGGCACTCGGTCACTGCATCACAGGCTAAATCAACTTCTGTATTGACACAGTGGCAGCCACAAAGACAGTGCCTTGCTTTCCAAATAACAAGTCCTAGATTACTAATGAGCTAAAATGTCTCATGAATGAGAAAAAGAGGGCATTAAAATCATGGTGATAAAGAAGATCTGAAGGATCTGCAGCGTCCGCTAATGAAAAAGCTGAGTGAATAAAAGGAAGCTTACAAAGCTAATTTAGAAAACAACTTAATTCAGAATAACATGAAGGATGTCTGGAATGGACTGGGTATAATTGTGGGACTGAAGCAATGCAGTGCTATTAGGAGATGTGGACAAAGCTAATACCCTGAACCAATTTATTAATAGATTGTTCCTTCCACTGCCACCTTCTTCCAAAGACCAGTCTTCTTGCACCATCCTTACTACATCAGCAACTCCTATCATGTCGACTGGAAAGGCCAATGACAAATCCACCATCAGTTGTGACCTGTCCATAACTAAAGACACAGGAAAAGCTGCAGGACCAGATGAAGTCAATCTTCGAGTTCTTAAGGTGTTCTCTGTCACCTGTTCAGTTGGTCCTTATGGCTTCAGAAAGTGCCACTGCTGTGGAAAACATCCTGCATTGTTCCTGTTTCTAAGAGAGAGACATTAGGAGCATGTGCTTACAGCGCGAGTGTAGCCATGCAACGGGTGACACCTCAGCACAAGTTCAAATGGAATGGAACCAGTGTGAGGTTTTTTCTATTGTGGCCGGAGTGCCAATTCTGCCACCAACCCCCAGGTTTTCCGTGCAGGTTGGAGGGCCTACATGCAGGGGTGGATGCAGATTAAAGTCATAACCAGGACAGAGCAATTGCAGGTTAAGTGTCTTGCTCAAGGGCCCAACAAATTAGAGTCACTTTTGCCGTTTACCGGACTCGAACTGGCAACCTTCCGATTACCAGTGCAAATTCCTAGCCTCAGAGCCACCACTCCACCCATTGTTTCTAAGAAAGCAGTTGCCTTTTCACCTAATGACTTCAGACCAGTGACACTTACATCTCACATCATGAAGACTTTTGAAAGACTGGTCCTGGACTATATGAATGCTCTTGTGGAAAACACCTTGGACCAACTACAGTTTGCCTATCAGACAAAGATTGGGGTGAAAGATGCAATTGTCTATCTGCTCCCAAGGCTTATTCTCATCTGATCAAAACAGGCAGCACTGTGAAGGTGATGTTTTTTTAATTTTTCCAGCACATTCAATACCATCCAGCCATCTTTGTTAAGGGTTAAACTCAGAGCTATGCAGGTGGATGAGCCTTTGGTGTCCTGGATAATTAACTATCTGGCACTATGCAGCTCCAGGGACCCGGGTTCAAGTCTAGCAACAATCTGTGTGGAGTTTGCATTTTCTCCCCGGCATCGCAGGTCTGTCTTAACAGCATCATAAGGCCCTGTGCAAAGTTGTGTGCTGGGGCCCCTGTTTTGATAGCAAAACAGAAATATACATAGGCATCAGAAATGTCATGGGCTCCTATGCTACTGAGGTCCTCAGCCAGTGCCCATATTTGCATTTTAGGTTAATTGATGGCAGAAAATTGATGCTATATGACCGAGTATGAGCATGTTTATAAGACAGGCTCGACAGCAGTCTCAGTTTGTTTTATTAAATGGACTTATTATACTTCTCCTTGTATCATTTTCCTTTATTTGGCTAATTAACCCAGAATGACTTTTCTACAGTTGCAGGATTCCATTTGGTGATTGTTTCCTTGGCGCCCATTGCTTTATATTGCTTCATGTACTTCTCAGACCACACAGATACAGGCGGGTTTAGGAATGAGTGGCGTTAATAAATAGGATCTGATTCACAAAAATAATTGTAAAAACAATCGTGATTGGTTACCCCTAGACTTTCTCATATACTCAGATATGGGGATGGATATTTGTGGAGTAAACTGCAAGACAATGATTATATTTTTATATTATGTACATTAAAGAACCATCAACAACAAATTAAATCAAAATAATACTATTTTGAGCAATTATCATAAAAGTAACTTTGAATAATTCAGACTCTGCAGCTGCATGAACAAAAGGTAAACTACCACTTCTGGTTAAAGGAAATAGCCCAAATGTTAAAAGAAATCCAAGTTTTGTACCTAATACTTGCATGCAAAATCTGGTGGACCCAAGTGAAAAAGTACTCAAGTTATCATGTTTACATACACACATACACACACACACACACATGAACACACACACAAAGACAGACACACAGACATAATTCCAAAAACAGTATTTTCGTACTGAGGGATGTCTAAAATGTTAAGATTCATCAAAATCTCAAAATGGAATAATTTCCATATACTTCATATATGAGAAAGTCAGGGGCATCTAAAACGTTGAGATTCATCAAAATCTGGACATTCAAACTTTAGACGATTACAATACTTTCCCTATACTTCGTATATGAGAAAGTAAAAATGACCCAATTGCTTTCTTTGTGTCCTAAGCTTTGACTCCCCACAACCCTGTAATAGAAAACAATAGCTTTAAACATCTATTGCTATTATATGAGTAAGCCTGACAAATAAAATGATTCATTAGGATTTCAACTTAAGTCTGTTTAAAGCTGCAAATTTTCCAACATACAGTATAGAATAGAACAAATATAGAAAGAAAATATTCTTAAAGCATGCAAATGAAGAGCAGCTTTTATTTCAAATTTCATGACAGCAATAAATACAAATGGACATCACAGTGGTGCAGTGGTAGCACTGCTACCTTGCAGAAAGGAGACCAGGGTTCATGTCCCAAGTCCTCCCTGTGTGGAGTTTGAATGTTCTCCCTGTGTTTGTGTGGGTTTCCTCTGGTGCTCCGATTTTCTCCCAAAGTAGAAAGACATACAGAATAGGCTCATTGGCATTTCTAAATTGGCCTATGTGTGCACCTGGGGAGTGTGTGTGTTTTTTGTTTGCCCTATGATGGACTGGTGCCCTGTCCAGGGTTTGTTCTTACCATGCACCCAATTTTGGCTCCATGTCCCTCGACGACTCTGTTCTGGACTATGCGGGTTAGAAAATGATTGACAGAATAAATACAACTACAAATAAATTTCAATGCAAATTCCTAAACGTGTGGTAAATTGGTGATTTAAAATGATTTAACTACTCATGTTACTGAAAAATAACTACACAGAACATTTTAGAAATAATCACAAACAAAAGAAACAGTAATAATTTACTTTCTTGCTTATTTTTTCTTTTTTTCATATTTTTTCTGATAGATTCTTCAAGTTTACAGGATGAAGGACTGCTGCTTGACCAAAAGGAAGCCACTCAAAAAACAGTAACAATCAGTACAAAGTTGGAATTAGTGAGTCATCCTGTCCATTCATCTGGTGATTCCAATGTCCTCTCATCTACACCTGGAATTTTGATAACAGCTACTTCTGGAGCAAACCCACAACTGGATGACAGTCACACCCCCACATCACCAGAGGTCTTCACATCTTTTGGGACAAACTCTGTAGAAATCATTGATACTACAACACCCAAATCAACTGCAAGTCCTTTTCAGAACCAGATATTTCAAGAAGGGTCTGGCTCTGGGTTCTTTTATTCTGAACTAGAGAAAAACTCTAGTATAATTACAGATGTGGATCCGGCCGACATTGCTGTGTCACCTGGCAAAGATGGTGTAAATGACTTATCAACTGTGAGTGATGTACATAGTCAAGAAAAAAATGAAGAGGTTAAGCCAACTTTGGAAAGACCTCTGCTCACAGAGAACATAAGAAATATTCCAGATTATACCACTACTAATGTGGTTCCAGTCCTCTGGACGAAGGAAATATTAACAGTGGAATTGTCTATGCAGACCTCAGAGGCATCAGGTATTTATGAGTACTATGAAAGTGAGCCTACCACAAGACTGGTGATAGACTCTGATGACCATCTCCAGGAATCTGCTACCATTAGGTTAGATCCTGAAGATAAAGATGTGACTAGCAATGCCATAGAAATAGTAGAAGTCACATCTGCAGATACATTTCATGTAGTAACTGAAAGCAAATTTCAACAGTCTGGTCAAAGTACATCTTGGGTGGAGAATATGGATAGTTTCCCAGACGTTCTTACAAGTAAGAAACCAACTGAAGCTGATATTGAGGAGAATGGAAAGCAATATACCTCGACAACTGACAACACTATTACAAAATTTATTGAAACTTTCGAAAACCCAAAAACAAATAAGGATGCTGATCTGACAACTCAGGGAAATATTGAAGTTACCTCTGTGAAAATATTAGTTTCTTTAAATCCTTCTGATTCCCGCACACAAGATATGTCTAATCAGCAAAATGTCAGCCTACCTGAAGGATTTATTGATTGGACTGATGAACCAGCCATCAATAACAGTTTAGACCCTATTAGCAATGATCTAGAAAATGTTTACTCAAATTTTGATTTTGGCAATGATGAAGAGGTCACAGCTTTGCCTTCACTCAGAAATAATACTCGGCCAACACGAGCACTAGTGGTCTTCTTCAGCTTGAGGGTAACCAACATGATGTTTTCAGAAGATTTGTTTAATAAGAGATCTGCGGAGTACAAGGCTCTTGAACAGCGATTCCTAGAACTGGTGAGTTTTTATGAGCAGTGGTGACTTTGTTCAAATCCAATTCCCTAGAATCCAAGTCTCTAGGCTCATAGTTTTTTTTGGAATAGAGAGACTAGGGACTTGATCCACCAATTCACCTGAGATTATATAGTAGCATACCCTAGGATGGTAAGCATCATAGTGCAGGATCAAGATTGATTTGAATAATGTATAATAATGTTTACTATACCAATTCTCAAACCTTCTAATCCAATTCAGAGTCATGGGGGCTGAAGCCTATGAATGTTGTATTAAATGTAAGACACAATCCAACCCTGGTGATAGGGTCATTCATATGGACAATTATTTTACACTATTACAATTTACTTATTAACCTAAACACATCTTTCAGGGTGTATAAGGAAAAGCAGAGTACCCAGTGGAAAGCTAATACAGAACCTGGAGATTGTACAATGCCCACACAGAAGGCTGGGCAGGAAATCTGAACATGGATCTGTAAGGCAGCAGCTCTAGCCATTACACCACCAAAATAATTTTAAAAATTGTGCTAAATAGTGTGGCCTACAGGGGGCGCTCAGCTCCTCAAATCCAGCACAGAAAGATACAGGACACAAGTTCAGCAACACATGTTTTTTATTTTTCTTGTGGGAAACACTTCCCTCATTTCCCACCTGGTCAGCACAGCACAAAGCCCAATAAAGCAGCACACAGCAATGTTCTTTCTTTCTTTCTTTCTCCTCCTCCACTCCATCAAGTTTCATCCTCCACCTCCCAACTCCGACATCCTGAATGAAGTGAAGTGGTCCTTTTTATGTTGCACATGGGAGCACTCCAGGTGGACCATTAGCATGATCCTGAAGTACTCTTAGGTGTGGCTGAAGCCCGATAAAATATTGCTCACCAATTCCTGCAGCACCCCCTGGCGGCACCTCCAGAACCCAACAGGGCTGAGCCCATAAACTACAAGTCCCAACATGCCCTGTGGGAATCTGGGATGCTGTAGCATCCCAGGGGGCTGCCACCTAGTGTTACGTGGGAGGTAGTGTCCTGTGTCTGTTTTTGCCCCCGGTCATTCCACTATTGAGGCGTCCTGGCCAGGTAAGGGCACCAACTGTCTGCCACAATAGCTATGAAAATTTATAAGAACAACCATATGCAAAAATTCCAAGTTAGGTCCTTGCTGTACGTTCAGTGTTGCCAGGACAGGCTCTGGCATGTGTGACCAGGAACTGGATTAAGCAGGTTTGATAATGGAGGAATGGTTTGATGATGTGAACCACTGGGGCACATACAGCCCCCCCTATCCTCAACACAGACAGGTTGAGACACAAGTTTGCCCCACAGCATGCAGTTTATTTACACCTGGAGGCGCTTCCTTCACTCCCCACAGCAACACAATAGCTACAGCAAAGTAAGCACAGTACTTTCTCTTTGCCAGTCCTTATGCCTCCACTCCTCTTCTGCAAGCTTCATTCACCTCCTCCCAACTCTGGCTCCTCAAATGGAGTGAAGCACCTCCTTTTATTCTACTCCTAGGAGTGCTTCAGGTGGCTCATTAGCATTACCTGGATCACTCCCAGGTGTGGTGGAAGACCATTCATATAATGGACTTCCACCACACCTGGGAGTGATCCAGGTAATGCTAATTACCTGAGTGATCTGTAGCTTCCCCTTGCAGCCCCCACAGAACCCAACAGGGCTGTTCCAAACTGCAAGTCCAGGCATGCCATGCCGGAATCCGTAGTGCCACAGCCGCCCAAGAGGGCTGCCCTCTAGCGCCTCAGGGGAGGCTGTGCCTTGGAGATGCTCTGTCCCCAGGTCCTTCCATCCCACTGCCGTCCATGCAAATTATTCATATGTTAATATATTATCCTCTTGGAAAACTTAATTTGATTTTAGTTTTGATGCCATGCTTGCAAGGATTAGCAGAGTAGTTATTGGGTTGCAAAAGTTAAATCTGATCTGCAGCATTCTCTAGTAAATTTGCCTATTTTCAAAGCCTTGTGATAATCTTGCTGTGCGCTCACTCCAAAATTGTGTGGAAGATAACCATCTCTATTGCCACAATGATGCCAAAGAGAACAAAATATTGAGAGACTTTATAACATACATAAGGTAGAGCTAACGCATAGAAGCATAGTACAAAATTAAACATATAAATCAAACAAATTATAAAAACCCTTCATCTCTGTACCTTGCTAAACAAAACACTCCTGTTAAAACACCCATTCTTTCTCTCTTAACTCTGTGCTCTTTCCTAAGTTCTCTCACAGACTCCAAGCTCAATTGGTTTCTGTTAATAGAGCAGGTCCATGGGATTTTGGTTTACCCAGTATTATTTCGGGGGTAAATTCAACTTCCTAATGGTAACAGGGACAAGATTGTAGTGACCCTGGTTGTTAATCACCACTGAACTGTTTGAAATCCTTGCAAGGCAACGTATCCCTTGAAACTCCTGGCTGTCTGTTCCAAATAGGAGACATCACAACCCCTCATATCCCTGTCATGGGTCGAATGTGATAACAACTGAAACTTTTTTCCATAGCACCTTCGCATCCTTTTTAAGGAAGGATTAGGCATCCACACCAGTTGATGGATTGCCTGCCTGCATGCTAGTGCCGAGATGGAATATTGAATGTTTGTGTCTTATCAGTCTTATCAGTTCTCTCATCTAATCTGTTGTTGTATTTATTTTAGGTTTTCTGCATCTTTAAACTTCTATTTAAGTTCAAAGAATGTGATAAACAGTAAAAAGATTTAAAACAAATATAGGTTTTATAATTATGGATATTGCCTAGTGCTTGATTATGCTGGGATATACTCAGGCCTCTTGTTACTCTGAGCTTAAAGTAGGTTCAGAAAGTGTGTGGATGGATGGATTAGTAAAATCAGTCATGTAAATCTCATCACCTATGATGTGTGAAACCAATGTTGTGTTTATTCTGTTCCAGTACACATAAGTATGTATGTTTATTTCAATCTGTAACTTAGAAATTGACTGTTCTAAGGTAGACATTCTTTATTTATTGGTGTTTTCTTGTGTTGCAGCTTGTGCCATACCTGCAGTCCAATCTGTCCAACTTTGAAAACCTTGAGATCCTCAATTTCAGGAATGGAAGTATCGTAGTGAACAGCCGCATGAAGTTTGGAAAGCCAGTGCCCCGAAATGTCACCAATGCTGTTTACATAATCCTTGAAGATTTCTGCAACACTGCCTACCAGACTATGAATCTTGCTATTGACAAGTATTCTCTTGATGTGGAATCAGGTAATACATCTCAAATAGAAAATACAAAGAAAACAGGAGAGGATTTAAAATTTTTTGGTAGAATGTTATGGAGAGGCATTTGTTGTGGTCTGAGGCCTTAGAATGTATAGGGTGGTCCAGATCTAATTACGCAATTTTCATTACGCTATAACTTATTATTATTTATTACATAGAAAATCACCCAAAAAATCCCGGACCATCAAGAAGTGTGCGAACTGACGACATGAAGAATTGTCTTTGTGCCGAACTGGAATTGTCCCTGCATAAATCAAAATCATCCAGACAATCTGGATCTGCATAATTAGATCTGGACCACCCTGTACTGATAGATTAACCAAAACAGTCCAGCGCTGTCTATAATGTGGGTTTACCTCCACAATTTATATTTTTTTATTAAATTCTATACTGTGCAAAGAGCTGGTGATGAGATGGTTTAAAAGCACAGAGAGCTAGTCCAGACTAGACAGGATTTTTATTTAGCATCCTACCATGTCATATCATTAACTATAACAACTGACACAAGTTAATGCAAAGGAACAAACATTTTTATTCATGTAACTTACATCAAAACTCTTTTAATGTTTTTTTCGAAAGCTCAGTGATACAAATACCACATTAAATTGCATTCTGGCCAAAAAAGTTTCATGATTATGGCAAGTAATGTGTCTTATGTTTTCTGCCTTTTTTTAGGGGATCAGGCCGATCCTTGCAAGTTTCAAGCATGCAATGAATTTTCACAGTGCACTGTAAACCGCTGGACGGGAGAAGCTGAATGTGTTTGTAACCCTGGATATTTTAGTGTAGATGGGCTGCCATGTCAAAGTGTATGTGAGCTCAAGCCAGACTTCTGTCTTAATGATGGAAAGTGTGACATCATTCCAGGTCAGGGGGCCATCTGCAGGTATGTCCCTGATGTAATTAGACCTAGTTTATAATATAATAGTCTTACTCTTGTGTCAAGTTCAAATGATTTCTTTTATTGAAACTAGCACGGAGGATGTACTGTTAGCAATGATGAACGCTTAGATATGTGCTGGTGAAACTGAGTACTCTGAGACTGAACTTCAGAATAATTCATCAGTAAATATATATTTTAAGTAAAAGCACATGTGCATTTTTCTCTACTGCATTTTACAAAGAAAAAAAAATGAACTATGATAAAAGTGCAAATCACAATATATTCTGACACAATGTAAAAAGAAAAATGAAAAATATAATGATTTTATAGTTTATTTGCTGCAAGAGGCAGCACTTAGCATTGCATAGGAAGTAATTTTAGGCTCTGGTCCATTTGTCTGCTGGTCTGGCTGCAATCTGTTCTGTTTCACTATCTCTGAACCAACAGGTAACACTGTTGTTCAAACTCTAGTAAAAGGGCAAAAACACAAAGGTAGCCCTGGGGTCATAATTATGGGTCAGGACACAGTTTATTGCCTCCCCCTGATCAAATCAGTGATGGTGTGCAAATTTTGGCAGAGATTAGTGCAGCGGTGTGAGTTTACATACTTGACATACTATATACACAACCCCAGTTTGAAAAATTGGGACACTGACTAAAATGTAAATAAAAACAGAATGCAATGATTTGCAAATCTCATAAACCGCTATTTTATTAACAATCAAATGTAGAAAACATATCAGATCCTGAAAGTAAGACATTTAACTTTTTCATGAAAAATATTAGCTTGTTTGAATTTCATGGCAGGAATATGTGTCAAAAAAGTGGGAATGGGGCTATAAAAGACTGAAAAAGAAAGTGGTACTAAAAAGAAACAGCTGGACAAACATTTTACAGCTTATTAGGTTAATATGGCAACATGTCAGTAACATGATTGGGTATGAAAAGAGCACCTCAGAAGTAAAAATGGGCAGAGGTTCACCAATCCGCAAAAACCTGTGTCTACAAATTGTGGAAAAATTTTACAATATTGCAAAGACTTTCAATATCTCACCATCTAAAGTAGAAAAATATCATCAAAAGGTTCAGAGAATCTAGAGAAATCTCTGTGTGCAAGGGGCCGAAAATCAATATTGGATGCCCGTGATCTTCAGGCCTTCAGGTGGCACTACATTAAAAACTGACACAATTCTGTCATTGACATTACTGCATGGACTCAGGAACACTTCCAGAAATCATTATCTGTGAATCAGTTTGCCATACCATCCACAAATGCAGAATGTATGCTCTATCATGCAAAGAAAAAGCCATATGTGATCAGATGAATTGAAATTTGAAATTCGTTTTGGAAAACATGAATGCCACATCCTCCAGATTAAGGACGAGAGGAACCATCCGGCTTGTTATTAGTGCTTAGAATATATATACTGGTATGTAAAGATAGATGGATAGGTGCTAGCCATGGTGCCTGTCACAAACAAACGTAAACAAACTCACCAATCAGAGTGCTCTGAGGGACTGGACACGGTCTTTTATCACATAGAACATACAGTATATGTACATATATACACAGACACAGATTTTGATATTTATATATTAGATAATTATGAGCATGAGTACTTACATTAATTAGTGGAAGTCAAATAAAGCTTGAAGGTAAAAGAAAAAAAAAAGATGAGACTGGATATATTTATAAAAGCAATGAAATGATCACATTATTTTATTTTTTGCATTCTGAACTTGTTGTAGATAGATTCATATATTAACTCTCTGTTTTGTCTACATAGGTGTCGAGTAGGTGAGAACTGGTGGTACCGTGGAGAGCACTGTGAAGAATACGTCTCTGAACCTTTAGTAGTGGGTATTGCAATTGCGTCAGTAGCTGGATTCTTGCTTGTTGCCTCTGCTGTAATCTTCTTCCTTGCAAGGACCCTAAGGGATCAATACGGAAAAAGTGACAAAGATGACTCAGGAGAGTGAGTATTTTCCATAAAGACTATTTGATAACAGCTTTTTTTTTTAAATATCAGAAGCAGCTATACTGCTGGGGTAAGCACTGGCTACCCATAACCTTGAAGTGGATGGTCAAGCTCATAAATGGATGAATGGGTATTATATTTCATAGTCTCTTAAAGGTTTTGTCTTATAATAGCCTGGTGTTGAAAGTCCTGGATCTACCTGCTAAAAATTCAGTGTTATTGAATGAATAATCTGATGATTATATTTTTACAATGAAAATGTACTGTTCAAGCATTTGGAACCTATGGAATGATTCTTAAAAAGTTTATCCTTATAATGATGAAATGATGAAAAGAATGATAAAAAGAGAATGAAAATGTCACATTTTATCCAGAGTTGTTTGGATGTGTGTATTTTAAGTAGTGTAGTGTTATTGTAAGACTAAAGTAATAAGGAATTAATTGATGTTTTGTTTTGTGGTCAGCTATACAGTAGATTTGTATGCTCTCTGATTCTTAAACAGTGCTCAAAGTGGAACTAATTACTTGCAGTACTCGATTTTAAGGTGATACAATAACATTTGATCAAATATTTGGTGGGTTCTCTGTGAAGATTCCCAAAGAGGTGCAGATACTCATCAGTATGCTAAGAAAGAGAGAACCTTCAATATTTGCCATACATTTATGGTTGATTGTACAGCAGGGTTGTTCCTGTGAAGATTACTGAAATGGTGACGGTACTCACTAGTACGCTAAGAAAAGGTGCCAGTATGGGAAATTTAGATTGTTGTGATGTAACGATAACAATGATACAAAGGGGTTGGGGTACTTCATGAAAATTAGTAAAGAGGTGACAGTACTTATCGGTACACTAAGGTGGAAGAAGAATAAGCCACATTAATTAATGATCAAAAAATTGGTCTTTTTTTATAGTATA
The DNA here is from genome assembly GCF_016835505.1 of Polypterus senegalus. NCBI lineage: Eukaryota > Metazoa > Chordata > Cladistia > Polypteriformes > Polypteridae > Polypterus > Polypterus senegalus. The sequence continues at coordinate 151,867,964 of NC_053155.1, forward strand.
TCGATGGATTCGATTCCAATCCAAGATAAGATCTGAATAAGCTCTGTGTTCTGAGTTATCATATTTAAAGGTTCTTCCTCCCTTTGCATCATACATGACTTTACTGATGGCTTAGCTCTGTAAAAATAAAAATCACAGGAAACATATGGTTCAAAATTTTTTAGATTTGTCAATTAGAGAGCTGATTAATTACTTTGTATCGGACGTTTACAGAAATCCCGTCTATCTACATAATACAATGCTTCATTTTGAACCAACAAACCACTGAGACCACGAAACAACCCAGTTGACAGCTTCATCTCTCAGAGTTATCCTAAGTATGGTTCCTCTTGAAAGGGCCACATTTGAAAATACAGGCACAAATTGGCTCAGTACAGATAAAAAAGGTGATATAAAAATGTCAAATAAAGGCCATATAGATAAAATTAAAAGGAAATAAAGCAAAAGTTATAATAAAAATAACTATCCATATTGATAAGCATAATCAGTTCCACACTAAGAAAAAGTATTGCAACGTTATGTTGAAATTGGAAGAGGTGCCATTATTGCGTTCTGCTGAGTATTGGCCCACTTCAAGCACTGCTCTTAAGTAGGAAGTATTCAATTGTCTCTACTGTTTATTTCACATGTTTTGTAGTTACAGCTTGGCGACAAGTTTGACTAATAATGTTTTGCTTATTTTTACTGTCCCTATATACTGATATAGTATGTGGTTATAGTAAGGGCTTAATATTGCCTATAAGCTGCAAAAAATATCTCTCTTAAGATGACTATTATATCTGAAGTGGAGTCATTCCCCAATTACATGCAGAAGAGAGCTGAAACAGTAATTTCCTTTTTAAATGCATAATTACTGTGGCCTTCACCTTTTGTTTATTTGTCTGTTCTTCTAAATCTTCTCACTGATTCACACTTTTGAGGCATTGGATCTCATCAGATACTCATATCATACTTGAGGGAAATTTTAGCTAACGCTTGTGTTCATTTTTAAACATTATTTCACAATGTGACAGCATTTTGTCTTATAAAGATGCAGAAGTTGTAAAACTTTCACCTACAAATCTTGACCTTACATTGTTCTCTTCTCTTGCTAAATGAAACTTAGCCTGAAGAAGTCTATTAATTTTTTACATTTAATATGTCTCACTAAAATTGTTTCCAGTGTTGTATCTGTCCTAGTGTCTATATAAACACAGGGAACTCCAGTTTCTGTATTACATCTTGCCTGAAGAAGCAGCCTGAGTTGCCTCAAAAGCTTGTATATTGTAATCTTTTTAGTTTGCCAATAAAAGGTGTAATTTTGATTGAATTCTCACTACCTATAAAAGACAGAAATCTTGTGGTGAAATGAGCATAACCAGAGCTCAAAAAAGATACACTTTACTCATTAGCTTATTTTACACCATTTCCCTTTTGTTCTTATGTAATGAGTGTTCTCTTGGTAGTCCAGTTTTCTCCAAAATCCCAAAAATGTACATATTAAGATTTTTCTAAATTGGCTTCATATGGGTGTGCCTACTAATGGACTAGCATCTTGTCCGCTGTTTCCTGTTTTGTACTTGATGTACTTTCCAAACCTTTACTGGAATAAGTGACCTTGGAAAAAAGAATAAATGAATGAAGGAATTAATGAATGGCTAATTCTTCCTTAAAGCACTGTATCATCTGTTGCAACTGTGAATCTGTGTCTGCATCTGTAGACAAGGAATATGATTAAAAGTTTGAAATGTCTCATGCCTTCCACATAATGTGAAGTTAGATATTTTATTATGTATAAACCATGTAAACGTTATAAAACTGTAAAATTATAAAACATTCACTCTTCATTGCTTCATAAACAGATGGCTTGTTTCTTTTCCTTTTTATTTACTGGTGGAAACAAGACATTTAACATTTCCTGGAATGACAAAATTATAAAAGTATCTTGTGCAATTTCACAAAAAGCTGCTGGTTAATTTTAGCCCTCTAACCAGCAATACAGCTTGTGCAGTGAAGCATTGCAAAATCCAAACACATAAAAACTTATAAGTGCATCATTACTCAATGTGATCCAATGAAGAAGTAGAACAACGCTTTTATCTGGTCACCTTTAATTCAATGCCTAGTCTCAGCAAAACAAAGGCCTGACTTTCTTTGTGCCTGCCGTAACGTCTTGAGTGTCACCAGAGGCAAGGAAGAACGATATTGGCATGCTGCAGGCAGGCATATCATGTGCTAGTATTGCTAGAAATTGTACATTAAAAATTTAAATAGCCACAAGACACTGTGCCCCAGTTTCAGGAAAGGTTTCACCAAACCAGCAGGTCATAATCCAAGAATTGGTTGCCTTCAATTAAGCAGGACCAATACACCAGACTGACCCATTTGAGAGATCATTTCAGAGGTTCCACTTGCACTGATAGTGAAACTACCAACTGAGCTAATGGAGTGACAGCAAAGTAAAAGACTGATGGCTTGTCAGAGGCCTTCTGCTCACACCTTCTACATGGCACGCCCAATTGGCTTAAGCCAGACAGAGGCTGTGATGGACTTGCCAGCAGTGGCATCATGTTCTTATTATTTGTCTTGATCCATGCCAATCCAAGTGCATAAGGAGAAAAGAATTGTATGCTAAATATATATATATATATCTAGGAAACTGAGCCATGGGAAGGAGCATGATGCATTTTAGAGATGAAATTATCATTCTCTGTGTTAGGCACCTCAGCCTAATCCTGCAGCAGGGTAATGCCAGGCCATGCATCCTCCTAGGTCATAAATGTCCTAAGGATGAATACTAGTATGCAGATGCTGCCTTGGCCTGCCTTCTTTTTTGACATTAACCCCAGTGAGCACCATTGGGGTGCCTTAAATTGCAGAGTTCAGAGTCAAGACCTCTGCTAATAGCTGCAAACTTTGTCAGGGTCCTCTGATGGAATGTGATAAAATCCCATTCCTGGAGATTCAGAAAATCATTCACTCAATCAATCAGTGCTGCCTGAAAGAAGTCACACAAGATACTAAATGACTACAAGATGACTTTTGTTAATGTTCACTGTTTAACTGTTGGTTTTGGCATATTGTTTTGCTTTCCAATAGCTTTATTTTTTATTTTAGCCTTTACATTTGAAATTCATGAGTGTTCCATTTCTTTTTTCCATCAGTGTATTTATTTTATTTGCTTTATTAGTGGATTGCAACTCTCTAAGACATGAAGTACTACATCTTATTCAAATCACATCAGATAACCCCAGCACACACACCCACACACACCTGCAGGACAAGACAATCTTAAGAAATATGTTGTAGAAGTTTATATTAATGGTGATTTATTTTATTTAATACAGTACTATGTATATGAAATATATATATATGGTCTTGAGACAGTCTACTTCACCTTAATATGCAAATGGCAACAGTTTTTATTCTTTACTTTATATGGAAGTGAAGGCAACTGAGCTAAAACCAATCTGATGTAAAGCCTTTGGAAGAAAACGTCTTAAAATGTCAGATAAAGAATCTACTTAAAGGCCCAGGACAAAAATCAGTCTCAATTATTGTCAAGAAAAGGCAAGGAATCTAAATAGGATCTTGAGCAGCTTGTTTACACTGTCCGGAGGAATGTTTCAGCAGGGTGTTTCTCATCCTTTCCATATAGCTTTTTTTTGTTGAATGAAGGAAGAGTAGCATCATGAAGAAAGTCAACCGAGGAAACTTAACACTAGACATGGTGGCAGACTGGTTGCAGATGCTGCTTCACAATTCCACCAACCTTGGTTCAAGTAATGCCCCTATCTCTCTCTGTGAAGTTTGCATGTTTACTATCATAGACGAAGCATGTAAAAATTATTTTATATTTATTGTCACCCTGTAAGAGTGACAGAGTGAATGTGTGGGCATGTATGTGTGCATGCGTATGTGTTTGTGAGTCAACATATGGCATTCCTTGAAATGAACTGGCACTCCATATAAGTAGCTTTTTGCCTTGTGTGTCATTAATATCCCTTTAAATTAAACAACAATTCATAATTGAGAATTGAAAATCTCATAAATGTAAAGTCAAATGAAAAAATTCTAAACTCAAATCCTAAAAAAATACAAGAACATAAAGACTGAAATCATTTAAGCAGCAACCAAATAAAACATAAACCAAAAGTTCACAACAACCAAAGTACAAAATCCTAAATCAAATGTCAAAAGCAGAAAATACAAAACCCAAAATGGTCAAAAGACTAAAAACTTACAAACTCTCAAAAGCATAAAAAGTTGGTCTAAGAGGACAGTTAATAAAAACTAATGTTCTAGCAAAGGGGCAGCTAGAGGAACTGGAGGAGAATGACCAAACCAATAGAAAAAAAGAGAAATATGTCAGCAATCTTTGCATTATGTGAATTTTTCTTAGGATGCCTCTGGCTCTCTGGCTCTCCTTCCTTCTGTAAGGCAGAAGGAATGTTTTGAAAATCTATTAATGGCCATGTTTTGCACATTAGAGTCACTGGACTATTGATAATTCAAGTAAAAGGAGTAATCCAAAAACTCTAAAGCAAACAGTATGTTTTACCACATGTTTGATAAAGGGCAGACGGTAAGAATTGAGAGGACTAGGAAGTAAATTGCAATCATAGCAAATAACGGGTGAAAAAAGGATGTAAAGCTTTCTTTCAAACAAGACCAAAACTAAACCAAATCGAAAATAGCTCTAGCCCAAAGTCAAAAGGCAAAAGAACTTTGCAAACATACACACTAGAAGTATTTGAGAAATTATTCACAATTGTGGAAGGTGTTCTAGCTGTAATACAAACATTTAGATCAGCACACCTATAAAGTTATCATTCATCTAAGGCCACAACTCCTAGTGATGGCTCCCCATGTCACAGTGACCATTATCCAAAATGCAGGTGACCACTTAAAAAAAAGATGATGGCATGGAAAATTTCAAAACAAAACCAGTCATAAATACTTCTTAATCAGAAATATCATTAACAAAAATATAAATAAAATAATGACTCTAACAAAAAAAAATTAAAGCTCAAAATAAATTTAAAAAGCAGACAAACTCAGCACCAAGTTACAATCCAATCCAAGTCTTTCTCAAATGCTTTTGATGAACAGTACTTGATTACTCATTTTGTCCTATCCTATCCCACCCATCATGTGATTGCAGTGCAACTGATATTTCTAGGCAACACAACTAAATGGTTGGGTTTGAAATGTGAAGCGTAGAGCTATCAGTAAAGAGAAGGCGCATCCATGGCACAAAGCAGCACTGATAGTTGTAAAACAACATCATCCAAAACAGTCCAAAGCTATATTTTTTTGTTGTTTGTTTAAATCAAGCTTGAAACAATCCACCCCTCTGTCTCTACAAACCTTTTTAATACTCAACTGCATGCATGGCCAGAAACTGATGAGATGTGCCTGCTCTAAGAACATGCATACCCAACTAAGCAAGGTCCAAACACAGAAGATGCCACTCTTAAACTCAGTTATGCTCATGATTAATTTGACACAAACCCAAAGATAAGACTAAATTAGGAGTGAAAGTTATTTTTTTATCAACAAAAACAGTAATAATAATAATTGATACAAATGGGAAATGATTAACCAGACCTAAAGAAGAAAGAAAACATAAATAAGAACCTAGACTGAAAACACAACTTATTGAATGAACCACAATAAGAAAACTCAGAAACTAAAATAAGGGAGGAAGAAGAGAAAGAGAAAACCTTAACAAGGAGAAAACAAAATCCCTACAAATAACTGAAACTAGAATAAGACTAAATACCTCAAAACCTAAAAAATACAAATCAAACATTAACTGCAACAAGACTGGAATCCCTAGAGCCACCATCCAATGACGAGTCCAAAAATATATTGCAAAGCCAAAATAAAGAAGACAAAACACAAAAGCTTTAACTACTTGTACTAGAATACAAAATTCAACCAGCCAAAATTAAATCAAACATAAGAAAGTTGCAGCATCAAGAGGAGCACCATAGCAAAGAGTTGCCATAGCCAACAGCTGAGGATTCTTCAATAGATCCTCAGGTGACTCCCATAACTGGCAGAGCATCTAGGAAATAAAAGATAAATGAGGAGCCGATCCTCAAAGGCTTAATTGTAAAGAAGGCAGGGAGAAAATAAGTATATAAAAGCAAAGAAAGAACAGGAAGGTAAGAAATGAGTCCATTTAAATCACAACAAAAAGTGAGATGACATAGAACAAACTGGAATAGAAAAAGAATAGGGTTTTACATACCATATTGAAATATTGCCTGGTCTCTATCCTTATATTTGAAAAAAGTGACTAGATAGCTCAAGTTGGTTGTCTGCAAGTGTTACGAGTGGTCCGTGGTGCAGTGAAGTTTTTAAATAAATAATCAAATTCGGGGAAGTGCAGGCTTCTATCGGGTGCGGGTGTGCACGCGTGTGCTTTGCCACGGGGATGACAGGGGTACTTAGCTGATTGCACATACACGTGCAAAGGCGAGTGGATCAGTCAGGTGCTTCATTCACTCCTCGGAGGTAGAGGTGTATCACACCTGCACCCAATCAGGCCATATAAAAGGAGCCTGAACCACAGAGAAGGGGACAGAAGGACAGAAATAGAGAGAAAAGAATAGAGACACTGAAGGTTAAAGGAACAGCATACAGAAGGCAGGATTGGGAGTAGAGAGTTAGTGAGGGAGAATGAAAGCAGTCAGCCAGGAAGAGTCCCAGGAGAGGAATATGTAGCAGCCGCTCAAGAGAAGACTGCTCCAGGAAGGCTCCCTTGCTTGGCAGTTGGATGAGAAAAGCTCGGTGCAGCACACTGCTGGAGCCTGTGACAGCAGCAGGGGCCTGAAAAGGATTGGTTGTGTCTATAGGTAGGATGTCTCATCTTGCTGCAGGATCCCATTAGGGTTAGTTTTAAGAAGGAAGCACTAGGGCTCATAATTCCTGTCTGTGAGTTTAACCTCATTTGTATGGAGTTATTTCATAATGTTTGACCTTCACTATTCACTTTGGTTTTATTGGATAGTTTTATTAACTTTTGGAAGAATTTTATGCACTGCACTATTTGCACTTTTTGTTTGGTTTTAATAAAAACACCGACACTTTTTGCACAAACACCTTGCTAAATGTATGTGCCCTCATTTGCCCCGATCACCTTGGTACATGACTATCGAAGGTGAAAGAGGCTCCCAGAGGCCGTCACAGTCAGTATGCTCCTTTCTTAAAGTTAATCTTCAGTTTTATACATCCAACTTATAGTGCACCAGCATAACATGTAAGAGACAGGGATTTAACTCTTAAAGGGTTACACATGCAGTAGGCTTTGATGACAGTGCTGTAAGTATTACTCCACGCCATAAAGTTCTGGTCTATGTGTACCCAAATGACTTGTTAGTTTTATTAGAAGTAACTTTTTATCCATTCATCTGTTTTATGTCCAGGCTTGTGGGTGGCAGCACTGAATATGAAGTGGGAAGTCATCCTGGACAGGGCTGCAGTCCATTGCAAGCCAAGCTCTCAAACACCTACAATCATATTTAATCATTAAAAAATAAGCTAACTAAACAACACTTTGCACGGCTGTCATTTTTCCCAGAATTGAGAGAACAGGGGTGACACCACTGTCCTTGGACAATTACTACTTTCATAATGCTGTTTGATTATATTCATATAAAGATTTTAATCAAGCACATTTTTTGATAGTAGTATGGCAATTGACCAAATAATACTGCTGCCACATAGCCTCTGGGTTTCAGTTTACAGCCTGATCACTGTAAGTGTTGCGTTTGCGAGTCTTCCCTTCATCTGTGTGCACTTTTGTGCCTAACTGTTTCATCCTCCATCTTAATGATGTATTCGTTCCTCTAAAGTGTGTCCTATAAGTGTGTGTGAGAGTGCCCTCCAATAGACTGATATTCTATCGTGTCTATTACGCCTGTCTTGTGTCCCAAAGCTTTGATTGTTAAGTGCGTTGATCTAATAAAATAACATTTTTTGTTCTATTTTCCACACTTACAGTACATCTCCACTGGAACATGTTGTCTGACTTTATTTACCTTGCACGCCTCTGCTTGTAAGATTTTCTTATTGATTGTGTCTTTATCTTTATTTCCTCCTCCACAAAAGGAGGGATTATCTGTGTGAGAATATTTCAAAAGTTGTCTCCATGTTGTCATAAATGCCTTTCTCTCTGCTACCCAGAGAAGAGCCAAGCAAAATGACACCTTTTATTGGCTAACTAAAAAGATTACAATATGCAAGCTTTCGAGGCAACTCAGGCCCCTTCTTCAGGCAAGATCTTTTTGCTTGGCTCTTCTCTACATTCATAATGGCTAACATGGTACAACACCCTAATACTATAGACTCTCTGCTACCCTGCAATTGATTAGGTGAATTCAAAGGCCGGATGGAAGGATGGTTGGAAATTTAAGTTTTATTTTTGTTTGTTTTCAGTGATTGAGAGCATGATGAGAACAAAGCTGAACAGATGTGAAAACACAGACAAAAACAAATATTTGGCTTGTTTAATTTTTTTTTTTTTACTCAGTTTACTCTGCATTTTAACAGTTTCACTTTTGTGTGTTATGGGGAGAAGTGTTTTTTAAATGAAAGAATACTATTATGACAAAAATATTATTAAAAAAAATATATAAAATGTAATGCAAACCTGACTATTTTCCTTTTCATATTTATTTACTGTCAGTGTACAGTATATGATAAGTAAATCCAAACACAAGCATTTATTGGCAAATATTTTGTTAAGCAATGAAGAACATTAAACATGATAACTGTTAGACTACAATAACATTTTCTTACACAATGGAATATTTCTGTCTCAACATCTGTTGCCATTTATATTTCAGACGGGGTAACTGCCAGTCCTCAACTGAGAAGGCTGTGAAATACAATCCGATGTATGAAAGCGATGCCACCACAGGATACAATCACTATTACAGACGCTACCCACAGCTGCCCTCCTACAGTTCTCCCAGTGCAGAGGCCTCTACAGACTTCAGCAGTGAAGAGATCAGGCACATCTATGAGCACAGTGAGCTCACTAAGGAGGTACCATATTTACTTTCACTGTATAAACTACTTCCCTACCTACTTAGTATATCTGCAGTTGTCAAAGTGTGAAGGTCTTTTTTTGTTTATGTTTTTTGATGCATTTAAATGGTTTCTTCAAACACACATACTGTTCTTAAGCCTGTGTAATCTATTTGGAAGTCATGGCGATTAAGAGACTAGCCCAGTAACTTCAGGTTCTAGACAGAAGAATACTCTGGACAGGATGCAAGTCCATTAAAGGGCCTGCTCACTCATCCATAGGCATAATTTACCTTGCCAAGGATTTGAACCCAAGATACTGTATCTGTAAAGCAGACGTTCCAAGTGCTTTTCCACCATGCTGCCCTTAAAAGATACATTTTGTATAACTTCTATATCAGTTATAACAATGCATCATATCATTCTGGTAACAAGCAACTTTGTTTGTATGCCCCAGTATTTTATTGTTGCCTCTTAGACAACTTGTAAAATGAAAGTAAAGATGCTAAAGAATATGCAGTAACCCACAACACAAATAAAAGCCAAGGCAATTGTTGCTTTTTTGAGTCCTATGTTTGAATCCTGGTCTGGGGTCTTATTTATAAAACTTTCCGTGGATTTGAGAGTGAAAATACACACACACCAAAGAAACAGGAAAATGCATATGACCAAAAAAAATCAGATTTATAAAACACATGTTTCTACACAATTTACTGTTTGTAAGTCACAATCACTTTGTAAATGATTCCATACATGGAGTATGCTAAGAAACCTCTGTAAGAATTGAATTTGAATCTTGGTCCAATGAGCACCTAGCATGTGTCTGAGTCTCATAATCTTCTAAGCTTATGCTTAAAAGCTGATGCTGTTATTTTATTATTTACTATGATAAAATACATTTTTTATATATTTTATAGATAGATAGATAGATAGATACTTTATTAATCCCAAGGGGAAATTCACATAATCCAGCAGCAGTATACTGATACAAAGAAACAATATTAAATTAAATAGTAATAAAAATGAAAAAAATTAAAATAAAATTAATGTTCGCATTTACTCCCCCGGGTGGAATTGAAGAGTCGCATAGTGTGGGGGAGGAACGATCTCCTCAGTCTGTCAGTGGAGCAGGACAGTGACAAAAGTCTGTCACTGAAGCTACTCCTCTGCCTGGAAATGACACTGTTCAGTGGATGCAGAGGATCTTCATGATTGACAGGAGTTTGCTTAGTGCCCGTCGCTCTGCCACAGATGTTAAACTGTCCAACTTTACTCCTACAATAGAGCCTGCCTTCTTAACAAGTTTGTCCAGGCGTGAGGCGTCTTTCATCTTTATGCTGCCACTGCAGCACACCACCGCGTAGAAGAGGGCACTTGCCACAGCCGTCTGGTAGAACATCTGCAGCATCTTACTGCAGATGTTGAAGGATGCCAACCTTCTCAGAAAGTATAGTCTGCTCTGACCTTTCTTACATAGAGCATCAGTATTGGCAGTCCAGTCCAATTTGTCATCCAGCTGCACTCCCAGATATTTAAAGGTCTACACCCTCTGCACACAGTCACCTCTGATGATCACAGGGTCCATGAGGGGCCTGGGCCTCCTAAAATCCACCACCAGCTCCTTGGTCTTGCTGGTGTTAAGGTGTAAGTGGTTTGAGTCGCACCATTTAACAAAGTCTTTGATTAGCTTCCTGTACTCCTCCTCCTGCCCACTCCTGATGCAGCCCACAAAAGCAGTGTCATCAGCAAACTTTTGCACGTGGCAGGACTCCGAGTCATATTGGAAGTCTGATGTATATAGATTGAACAGGACCGGAGAAAGTACAGTCCCTTGCAGCACCCCTTTATTGCTGCACACAATTTCAGACCTGCAGTTCCCAAGACGCACATATTGAGGTCTGTCTATAAGATAGTCCACAATCCTTGCCACCAGGTGTGAGTCTACTCCCATCTCAGTCAGCTTGTCTCTAAGGAGCAGAGGTTGGATGGTGTTGAAGGCACTAGAGAAGTCCAAAAACATAATTCTTACAGCACCACTGCCTCTGTCCAGGTGTGAGAGGGATCGGTGAAGCATATAGATGATGGCATCCTCCGCTCCCACCTTCTCCTGGTATGTGAACTGCAGAGGGTTGAGGGCATGGCGGAACCTGTGGCCTCAGGTGGTGAAGCAGCAGCCGCTCCATGGTCTTCATCATTTATATACACACTAGAACAGATACAACATTGGAAAACCTTTAAGTGAGACCTCTTAAATGTAAAAGATTAACAGACCTCTCCAGGCTAAAATTCATTAAGCAAGAGAGGAGAACAATGTATAAGCAAGATCTTTGGATAAGATAACTGTCAAACAGAGTCTTTTGAAGTTTCTGATGAGTTTTTCAATACAATGTGGGTCTGTGTCAGTCCAAGAGATGGAAACAATCCTCATATCTGGCCATAAAACATTTGTCTCTATTCAAACCATGTGTTAAATTTTAGCATGTTTTTAACTTCCCATTCTTTTCTCTCTTGCTGTGTTCTGAAGTTACCCATAAACCCTGTGACTTTAAGTCCCTCTCACAGTGTCCATGGCTGTTGAAGTGAGCTACAGGAACATCTGTGTTGCCACGTTTAATGTAGAGCCTGTGTAAATTCATTCTCTGGTGGAGTGTTTGTTCAGTTTCTCCCACATATAGTGCAGTATCAGGACATTTTATACAGAGAATTAGGTAGACCACATTAGACGATCTGCAGGAAAATGATCCCTTTATGCGATGTCCTAGTCGACAGTGTGGTATAATTACACGGTCTGCATTATAAATGTGAGCACACGTCTTACATCTTTTATGTAGGCAGGGAGTTGTGCCATGTTCTGTTAGGGAGCTTCGGACAATTAGTTGCTGCTGGTTTGATTCTCTGTATGCCAGGAGGGGAGGTTCTGGAAATACATTTTTCAGCGTTACATCATTGTGTAGCATTGGATGAAGTTCTTTTATTATTTTTCGATGTGCTTCAAGATATGGGTTATAGGTGTCAACAAGGGGATGCGGTTTTTGTTGTCTTTGTTTCTATATTCCAGAAGGTTGTCTCTTGGTATGGCAGTAGCTCTTCTTATTTGAGTGTCTGTTGTTTTGGGGGTATAACCTTGTCTGATGAAAGCTTGTCTAAGCTCCTGCAGTTGTTGTTCCCGGTCAGTCGGGTCTGAGCCAGTACGGACAAGCAATACGAAAACAACTGTACTGGCTCAGACCCGACAGACCAGGATAAACAGTTTAAAATATGTTTTCATCACAACTGCTGAGAAACTCATTTTGATGTTTGTACATTTTAAGTGAGATTGTAGTTACAGGTGCTTTAAAGTGACTTAGTTGTGCATGAGTCAATAATTCATGGACAAAACACAGAGAACTATGTTATGAAAAATTGTAGTACTTGAAGTAATCATTATGGGATTAAATAACCCGTTTTAATAAAAGCATGGTGCTCAGTCTAAAAAGTAAAATGCTTACCCAAGTTTTAATAATGTACAAATCAAACAGGGCATAATGCAGTTGCATGCTATGAAAGGCAATATGTGATTGTGCTTTTGATTACATGGAAGATATTGCACAGTGATATGCAAAGCATTTTTTCTGTTTTAAGGTGGGTTAATCATAGAGCCTCGGAGCAATGAAAAAGCTTATATGGTTTGATAAATATTGTTTGATAAAGATTTTTCTGGTAAGGACTAAAGATATTTCAAGGCAAGATAATTATTTCAGATATGCAAGACAGAAGTTTTGTGGTAAGGAAATTATACTCACTTATCTTGGTGCCAGAGAGTGGCCAATGTGTTGCATGTTGATTTCCACATGAAAGTAAGATTTTCACTGCTCTCTGTATGCATGACAGTAATTACCCTATAAACCTATAATACACCTTTATAATGCTTCACTGCTCATTTTAACTTTATCCAACTAAGACATTTTCCTTCTTTTTAGTTATTCTTGTTGATATGTGTTTGTTAAAATGTGTATGTATGTATTCATGCATGCATTTATTTATTCAGCTTCTGTAAAAAAGCCAAGTTTCCTCCTTGAGATAAATAAAGTTCTAATCTAATAAAAAATAATATAAAATATTATATAGTATATTCTTTTGCTAAATATATAGTTAAAATTCTACCTGATACTACACAACCCACACAAACATGGGGAGGACAAATGAAAAACAATGGACAACAACTCGGTACAGGAAAAAAATCCAAGAGACTCCATTAGTGAAGCAGCAGTACTAACCAACAAAAGTGTGTGGGACAGAAGCATTGTGACAAATGTATGGAGGAAAAATGTGTGTGTTGATAAATTCACACAGCTGGTAAAGTGTCAAAGTATTGTGCAATTTACAGTGTCATGAACAAAACGTGCAAAACAAAAATATAATACAAGGTGAAACATTATGTACAAAGGGAGAGACAACAGGAAACATTGTAAACTAAAGATTAACCATTCTGTGAAATTTAGGGTGCCTGATTATGTACAGACTCTTGCAAAACGTTTAAATGCTATTAGCTTTGGGTGTTGTGTCTTGTGATGCCATTTTGTGCCTTTTCAGGAGCTTGTAGTGGCCAGCAGATAGAAGCAGTTATTGAAAGGGTAGGCCGGGTACCCACAATGGACTTAAGCACTTAGAAAGAGAGTGGAGGCAGGTATCTGATTGACGATAAATCCTGTAGAGCAGTTGTTCCCAAGTTTCATCCATGGTGACCCCTGGGCTGCAGATTTTCAATCCTTCCAATGTTTACTTTTTTTGGACTTCTGTGTTAATTAAGTAAGCTGTTATTTCACATTTTTTTCATTTTGGTGTCAATACATAAATTACAAAAAATAGTTTTTAAAACTTTTAAAACTAGCAATATTTTCCGAATGTTACATGGACATTATTCATTTGTTTTCATTTTTAAAAGGAACATTATCATTGTTGTCATCATCATGATTTTAATTCCACATTTCCAGCTGTTCTACCTATTTAAGCTGTAATTTACTAACAAGCATGTTAGTGAGTATGATGAGGAAGGAGCACTGCCTTTCAGCATTTGGTACTGTTTTCCCACATGTCAGTTCTTCTTGTTATTACTAGGATACAACTAAGGGAGCAAAAAAGGTGAATTAATAGGAAAAAGACAAAAGAGAGTTAAGTGCCATGGCAAAAATACAAATATTTTGTAAAGTTTTATTATTGTAAATATCACACTACACTATGCACTTTTCTGAATTTGGAATTTGAGGTAAAACAGCAACTAATAAAACAATAAAATCTATAACAGAAAAATGACTTGCTGATTGACAAACTATGTGGCACAACAACCTGTAGCTACAGGGGGTCCCTCAGGGAGACTGTAGGCAGTGGAGTGCTGATAATTCGTGTGCAGGAGAGACTATTGTGATGAGCTGACCACATGTGAGGAGCTGCACAACAATGTACACTCCACGTAGAGGGGACATGGTAGAGTGAGACATGCCTTGTCCCAGTGTTTGTGTGTGTATTTGTTCTTTTGCTAAAGTTCCTTGTAGCTCATAATAGCATGGAAGTTTGCAGAATTTGGTGATAGAAGACATTACCCTGTCCTCCAAGTGAGTTATAGTTAATGGATATTCTGAAAAGGCTTCAGAAATTAGTGCACTAGTAGTATTATTGTCACAAAAACAGAGTACAATTAAATTCCTACCAACAATCAAAACGTTGCCACTCCCCGGTGACATGAGAAACAAGAACATGTTAAAATATGTAACTTCAGCACATTTAATAAAAAACAGAAATCACCTTCGTTTGTGTATTTCTTGGCTTTGACATTGTGGAAAATAACCTGAGAAATCTGCACGCATTTCTTAAAGTGTGACGAGCATCATTCCTTAAGTGGGCTTTACAGCAATAAAAATTGATATAATGAGGTCCTTAATGCTTTTAACACATGTGTATGTTTATGTTTCTCATTAGGAAATTCAGGATCGAATACGAATAATTGAACTGTATGCAAAGGACCGGCAGTTTGCAGAATTTGTGCGACAACATCAGATGTAAGTTCAATAGTTTTTTCTTTATCTTTAGATTATGTTATTCACAGGTCACATCTAATCATGGGGTTATCTTTCTGTACAAGTTATTGTTAATGTATTGGACAATTACAATATAATGTTTCACAGATGCCTTTGAAATGCAAAATTAAACATGATGCTGTTCAATCTAACTTGTAAGTATGGCCTTAAACTGGTTTTCGTTAGTGAGACTTAAAGCTGAGTTATGGAAAGGTTAATCAGGTTGATGGGATAGACAGTTCATATTTTCATGTGATAGTATTTTATGTACATAAATTAAAATAGATGTTCAAATCAGCACTGATTTCTCCTTGTTAATGCTGATACAAAATGCTAAGGTTGCATCGGGTGTTGCTTGTTCTTTGAGTGCACATTGTCTTTGTGCTTGCGGGACACAGTGCACCCACCTACATTCTCCTTCACAGTATGATTAAGAAAGTACATAATAAGATTTGCACCAAACCAGGTCTGCCACTGTCATTTGATCTATTTAATCCGGGTGAACTTGGCTTGACTTCAAAGGATCCTCTTTAGTGCTTATTTTAGTACTAGCAGGTGCATGACTTTAACTCTTCCTGTTTAATACACTACACTTACATGAGCTTGTTATTACAGTGGCCATCTTATTCCTTAAATGGCTAACTAAAAATATTATAAAAAAATAAAAAAATGACTCCTTAGTTACCAAAAACCACCCCAAATATAAAATGTACTGCCCCCAGGAATTCTTGTGCTCTCATAATGGTATACACAGGATCTCCTCTGCTACCAGTATGACTTTTTTCTGTCCTAAACTCTCTGTGCCCTATGCTACCTTTGCCACAGGCATGTTATTTCCATTTGGCCACCCCTTCATAGACTGCACACTCTCATATCTCAAGGTTTTTTATAGATTGTAGAGAAAAACCAAGGGAAAGCCGCATGAATTCAGGGTGAATATGTAGAATGAAAACAGAAGGTGTTTTTGGCCTAAACTGAACCTGTTACCAGTGTCGTAAGATAAATTAACTATGACTGCAGGACTGTTTCATAAACCTATTTAAGGTTAAGGAGAAACAAAAATCAATAGGAACATTCTCTCTGCCTCTATATAGACACAGGCCAGTGACAGAACTACAGACCAGATGGAACTATGTATCACACGTACAGAACTGTGCAATGCCCTTTGGAACAAAATGAAACCTGCACTGTTAGAAGCATGAGATGTTGGTACTTGAAGCAGGATATAGACTAAGCATATGATGTAATGGTGTGTGAGTGACCTTGGACAGCATCTACACAGGAGAGAGATTGTGGTGGCTAGAAGAGAAAGTATTAGTGTTTCTACAACATAGCAAAAGAGAGACTCCACACAACATAACGGAAATGAAAGGCCCCTAACTTGGAGATGGAAACAGTATGGTCAGGTCAATCAAGTCAGTTTATTTTGCTTACGCACTCTTCACTACCTACTGGGTACGAGTGCTGTAAAAAACTGCAAATTTTACAAATTACATAATGTATACAGATGAGGATAAGCATATATATTAAACAGAGCTTTTTCAAGTTGATTAACATAAACAAATCCTAACAAATGTACAGTTAAACTATAGTTTTAATATGGCCAGTTGAGCACAATCCATTATAAAGGACAAAGGCTGACACAATCACAGGTCTGGAGATCTAGGCCATATAGTTGTCCATCCCCTCCTGGAAATTCTACAGTATTGTATAAGTTTGTTTTTTAACTCGTTCATCTTCCCATCCAGAGGGTAATGTCAGTGAGGGGATGCAGGAGACAGAAACACCTTCTGGCTACAAGAGGGCATGCAGACTCAAATATGTCTATGGGGAGTGCTGTCCTCTCTGTTTGGGCTTTTCTTCCGATACTGTGGTGTGATCTCATTTCTCAAAAATAAAGTAGGAATGGATGACTATATTTTAGACTACGTCTCTTAGAATCTGACACTCGATTTTCAGAGGACAGAGCATCTCATTATTTTGCTTTATACAACATGTCCTTTGGTATCAGTCATGTGGCCAAATAAATTTATAAAGTTACTAATTTTTTCCTAAGTGGAATATGCTTTGCTTTAGAAAAAACAGATTTAAGTGTGGAAAAAGCCTGAAAATGGCCTGCAATATTTGAGGTGGTAGCTGCTGTAGTCTTTCCAGCAGACACTTTAGATAAATAAGCTTAATTAATTTATTTTCATTTCAAGAAAGCTGGTTTATATTTTGTTTCTGAAATCTTTTAAAATCCCAATTAAAGATAAAAGAGACTTATTATGCAAGAATATGTCTAAAAACAACCCAATTATGATTTTTTCTGTTACCAGATTAATTAATTATGTTGTAAATGAAATGTTTTCACTGTTATTTTTTTTTTAAGACATTGATGCTTTCCCAGGGTTCAGTAATATTTTCCTTGTAACTTGTGTCAAGCATTTATTAAGTTTTAAGAGCTGACTACAAAAAATAAAGATGAATTGTTTTCTTCAATAGCAGGTCCATGGATGCAAAGCAACTAAGTTCTTCAAGTTAGCCCCAGTGAAGAAATGTTCACTAGGCCACATCCAAAGAGGTGAGAATTTTAGGTACTTGAGCAAAGTATTTCATTTTTGACAAAGTATAGATAAGGAAAATTAGCCTCAGCCTAAACTGTTAAACCCTCACACCCTTCTTGTCTTCTGTCTTCATTTTAATGCTGCTTACACAACAGCCTTTTGGGTAAGAGTACACTGGACAGTCTTAGGTCACTTTGTTCCACTTTTCGGCTATTGGCTAAGACCTAGATTAAACATTATTCATTTCTTATTTTACTCTGTAAAATGCTGTTCAGACTTGCACTTAGGCTTGTATATCTGAGATATGAATGCTCAGAAATGTGGAACTGTTGTTACACCAGGTGAATTTTGTTCCTGAATTTTGAACAGACCCTCTGAGTTTTGCTGAGATGCGACATAGTAACTGTAAACATTAATGAGACAATAGGAAATCATGCAAGAAGACGTAATTTCACTTTCATTTTGTGTGAATTTGCAAAACTTATAGTATACAAATGATTATATCATTACTATTAACTAACTTGAACCTAACCCAAACCTTAGCCACTTAATCAGATCACAGCTATGGGTAATAGAAACCAGTGAGATTTGTTGGTAGCCATACTTTCAGGTTGACATTAGCTGCAGACTTCTACTAATTTTAATTTTAAAAGCACCTGATTGGTTGTTGTTATTTTCTACATGAAACATTTTCTACTTGAAACACATATATAATTTGTTAGGTGAAGTTTCATAACTCAAACGCACAATTGCCATAAAAAAATGTAATTGAATAATAATATTAGTCATTAGGCTGCGGTGGGCTGGCGCCCTGCCCAGGGTTTGTTTCCTGCCTTGCACCCTGTGTTGGCTGGGATTGGCTCAAGCAGACCCCCGTGACCCTGTAGTTAGGAAATAGCGGGTTGGATAATGGATGGATGGATGGATGGATGGATTAGTCATTAGGACAACCCTTAATAAGACATTATCCCTGTCACTTTGACCTTGAGTTTTGTTTGGCCTTTTGAAATGTTTGACAGTAGATTTTCTTTTGCCTTTTCCTGTTATGTTCTGTGTCTTCTCTCGGCTATGTTTTGTCTAGCCTCTTCCTGCCTTCATCTCCTGGCCATTTAAATATTAACACAATGATATTCTGTTATTTTCATTCTACTCATAACAACATATTTGTCAGTTTTTATTTTACTTTAAATCCAAAAAAAAGCATGGACTAATACTGGTAAACACTTGCTCAGCAGCAAAAGTGTCACAGTGGGGAGCGTTGCTGTCTCGTGGATCCAGCATCCTTGGTTTGAATCATGCGCTGAGATAATGTCTGTATGTGGTTTGTATGTTCTCCTCCTGCCTGGTTAATTTAGTTTTCCTCTCAGAGCTCCAAACCATATGTGTTATATAAGCCCTCGGATAGACTGGTGACCTGGCCAGTGTTGGTTACTGCCTTTAGCCAACTGCTTCTGGTTTCCCATTGCAATGTTAATTCTTGGCACTAGGAATGATTTGTACAATATTTTGCATTATTAATTTTAATATTGCAACATGCAGGTGCAGTGAGTGGCACTGTCATCTCCCAGTATGGTAGAAATCAACATCTTAATTAAAGAAAGAAACTTATCCTCTGTCGGGACATGTTTGATAAAACCTTTTGGGAGCAGCCGAAAGAATACAATACAATACAATTTATTTTTGTATAGCCCAAAATCACACAAGGAGTGCTGCAGTGGCCTTTAACAGGCCCTGCCTCTTGACAGCCCCCCAGCTTTGACTCTCTAAGAAGACAAGGAACAACTCCCCCCCCAAAAAAAACACAGTAGGGAAAAAAATGGAAGAAACCTCGGGAAAGGCAGTTCAAAGAGAGACCCCTTTCCAGGTAGGCTGGGCGTGCAGTGGGTGTCAAAAAGAAGGGGGTCAATACAATACAATACACAGAACAGAACAAATCCTCAATACAGTATAAAAATAAAAATTTTAGAAGTACGTAGCAGAATTTAACAATGGATGACATCACATAATATGATTTGGATTTGTTTATAGTCAAGCTGCCTCCCCCATTTGGCCATTCCACAACAAGAAAAAGAAGAATCAGGCAGTAGAAAAGTTGTCCTTCTGCGTCATTTAAGTACTCTTTGACAAAAACCTTAGAGGGGGCTTCTTTCACAGCAGTTTGTTACAGCACGATCAGAATGATCCAAGAAACAGAGAGTTGAGGTTCATCTTATAAACTATTGAGTTTACATGCAGTGTCAGTAAATACATTTACTCTGGTTGGCTTGTGGGTTTAAACTCAAATGACTTATATAATAAAAAAGCCTATTTTATTATATTTTAATTCTTCCTAAATCTTTTGGTTTAGCTATTATCTTTGGAATTTCTGTCTATGTGACAACTGTCCAATCTTGCTAACAGGACATCTGATGATCTCTTAGTCATCTTTTAGTCCATTTTGTGTATTACATCTTTGTCTCTGTTGTTCATTTGACCTTTATCTGGTTTCCTGAGATGCCTGAACAGGCTTCTGACATTTATTAATCCTTCATGCTATTTCTTTAAGACACATGCTATGTTATCCTGTTACCCTGTCCTGGGTTGAAACTTCTTGATTTGTCCATGTGGAATTTGTATGGTTCTGTGTTTGTGTTCGTTTTACTATGTATGCTCTGTTTTCTTCTCTCACATATCCAAACACATGCTGCTTAAGTTACCTGGCCCTCTGTGAGTGTAAACATCTTTGAGTTGGCATCTCTGATTTGGATTAAGTACATTAGAGCGTGTTGATATGTTGTTGAATTCATTATGACACATTTTGTGTCAATGCCCCAAACCATTGTTCCTAGAATTTATGATGATTGCATTGTTCTTATTTCTGAAGTTGCCTTACTGATCTGCTGTGTAACCAACAGTGTTATAAACATTGACATTATATTAAAAAAAGTTTTTTCAAGTGTTAAAGAGGGTAAAAACAAAGCCATTATCATCTTGTGCATACATGCAAGCCAAATCTTCTTTAGCCATTTTTTATTTTAATGACAGGCAGATGAAA
Source organism: Polypterus senegalus (assembly GCF_016835505.1). Taxonomy (NCBI): domain Eukaryota; kingdom Metazoa; phylum Chordata; class Cladistia; order Polypteriformes; family Polypteridae; genus Polypterus; species Polypterus senegalus. The sequence goes on from NC_053155.1 coordinate 151,888,618, forward strand.
CATCATTATTTACAAATAGTTTTCACAATACAAAATAAGAAGCCTGATTTCCAGACGGCAATCCAACAGATTTAGCACTTCCAGAAAACATGCTTACATTGGATGACGCAAACCAGAATTTTGTGTATGTAAACAACAGAAAATATGATGAAAATTCACAACTGGTAAAATGATTCATGAAAAATTAATTGTGCCAACAATGGATTTACTAGGACTGCTGCAGTAATAGAATCAAGGGGGTTGCATTTACAAGGAATGTAAAATGGGTTTTCACACTGGGAGGGGTGGGTGACACACAATAAAAGTATTAAGCACATCTTTTGTTACAAGCAATAGGTTTTAAAAGGTTTGGACCACTCACGTTGACTCTAGTAAGCAAAGCCTGTGTTCCAAAAAGGGTGAACCTCCCATTTAAACAATAAAATGTGAATTTTATGATTGCAGTTGCTGGTATTTAATTAACAAAAGTATATTTATACATGCCTTGCAAGTAACGTGAACAAAAACTAACCCTTAATATAAAATGTCACTATCCCCTCTGTTATAACGGTAAGAAACAATTATTCAAATATGTAGGAAAAGTAAATTAACCCTTTGATGCATACGGGACAAATATGTCTCTCGTATTAAAATGCATGCCTGTACTTTATTTACACACGCAATGACGCAAAATGTTTCGTAGTGGTTCCAAGAGGTGTCAGGCCACTGCAAAAGGTCATTTATATTGTCCACCTGCTTCAAGCCGCCATTTTGTAACAAATAAACAGTGCTTGTTTTTAGACATGCCATGCTAGATATTTCAGGTGAGTTTTTTTTAAATATTAAATTTACTTCTGATCTTTTTTCGATCAGATCTATGAATTCATTTGTGTAGATGCTAAAAATCAATGTAAAGTTGCAAAATATGCGTAAATATGTATAACATTATATGATATTCTTGAAGGGACACATTTGTCCCAATGTGCTGCTTGTGTCAATTAGATATACTGGTGTGAGTCACTCATTCTACATCTACAGATTCCGGTATGGCATGGCACTTCCACATTGATGATGATGAAATTATCCAATATTTGAATGCTGATGACAGTGGGGCTGAGACTAACTTGGTACTTGATACAGAAGATCAAGAATTTTTGGACGGTGATGCTTACAAAATTGGAAAGGATATAATTATTGAACCACCAATGAATGACAAAAATTTGGGAAGTGACAATGCTTCTGTAGTTACCTTTTCCTATAGACCTTTTCTATTCAGAGACGACAAGAAACCACAGGCTTATGGACAAGGACAAACAAGCTTGTGGAACGGTTCATGTGAATCTGAGACTGAGAAATCTGCCTGCCAATTGATAAAAACATGAAAGGGGACATTTCTGCTGTTTCCAGTCATTGCATTGCCTGTGTGAAATGGATAGACAGCAGAAGTGTTGTGATGTTGAGCAACTTCATTTTGTCAATTCCTACTATGACCATGAAGACATGAGTAGCAGGATCAACTAATAAAGTAGATGTTTGTTGGCCTTTGGTAATTCAGAAATATAATCAACATATGGGTGGTGTTGATCTTTTGGACCGGACAAAGGTGACATATGAAGTTGACAGGAAAGCCAGAATAAAATATTACCTTCGCATCTTCTTTGATTTGGTTGACATTTCTGTGAATAATGCAAATATAATTTATCTGAAGATCAATGAAATATACCATTTCCATGACACTCAGATGAAGCAGATTGATTTTCGGGCAGCATTGGCACGTTCACTGATATCTGATTTTTCCTGCAGAGAGAGAAGTATTCAGACAAATATCCAAACACAAATGGCAACAAACTCTCGCAAGCCAGAACATGCCATGAAAATGGCAGAAAAACGCAAAAGATGTTATTACTGTGCACAAAAGCAAATTGAAAACACAACTGACAATGTATGTACCATGTGTGATGTTCATTTATGTTATACATTTGACAGAAACTGTTTTGTTGATTTTCATAAAAAGTAATAACTGGAAGCATGACCTTGGTGCATATAGAAACAAATATGTCCCATAATGTTTTAATGACATTATGCATATGCCACTTCTAAAAATGGAATAAATGGATTCTATTATCTTGTTTGCATATATTTTTCCACAAATTAATATCACCTGATGTGTAGTTCTCTTATGTGTGTCAAAGGGTTAAGGCTCATTCTTCAGAATAGGTTATGGAATGCTGGGATCCTGCATATGATATTTTGTGAAATTTTTAGCACTTCATTTATACTTTTTTTTTCTAAGAAAACCAGTTTTGAAAAAGGCTAGAAAAAACATCAGTGCCTTGTAGTCTATGTAAGTTGATATTTTATATGGGCATTATAAATGTACTTCAGGAAGTTGGAAGCTTCAGGTATATGGCTTAACTAAGTAAGTAGTAAATAAGTTGAGCAAATAATTAAATCCTTCTAATCTCTGTCTTGAAGCATTTAAGTAAATAACCACATTATTAGCTTAGTCTGTTCAGCATTTGTCTTTGGTCCAAAAGGTCATTGATTCCAAAGAAGAAGTGTACGTGTATTCATTTGCTCTGTGTGATTACTTTTAATGTTAAAACCCTCTTAGAAATGTATTGCTTTCCATATGAAGACAAAAGTAACAATTATCTAGTTGAAAATAGTGAGAAGTCACGTAACAATGACACCTTTTATTGGCTAACTAAAAAAAATACAATATGCAAGCTTTCGAGACAACTCAGGCCCCTGATTACTACATTCATAATGGCTAACATGGTACAACACCCTAGTACTAGTTGAAAAATTAAATACATCTAACCTCACATGACAGACAACATATAAGAGGTTTCACTTTACCATTATTTATTGGACAAATTTGTACAACATGTCAAAACCATGTGTAAAAATATAAATGTACAGCCTGACTCAAAGCTTGCAAAACCATCATAAGCAGCAAAAATAATAATTTTTCTGAAAGAGGCAATTTCACATTGTAAGTGTAACCTACTCCTTCTAGCACTAACACTATGTCAGTTGATTCATATCTAAGGTCATTTATTAATTTACAGTTCCAAAAAAATCCAAATAAAGTTGTGGTCTGTACTTTGACTTCACTCTTTAAAATCTTCATTCTCTTTAACTGCTATTCTGATGATGCACTTAGGGTCATAGTCCTGTTACACAGTACACTTTCAACCAACCTTTATTGCACAGAGGGACTCATATTTTCCTCTAAAATATATGGTTATTAGGAAGATTTTATATGGGATTCTAAAACTACAAAGCATCAAGGCTCTTCAGAAACAAAAAAATCCAAAATAATCACTTCTTAGAATGTTAGTTGGCAGTTTGCATAGGATAATGTGATGTGCATAAACCCAATGTTGGTCAAATCCAAAGCACAGTATTGTGTATTGGATTGGTCTATCCAGAGAGCATTATTTCATAAGTCTTGTGGTTTGTTCAGATACAAATGTGAAAACTCAAGTTATTCTGTCATGTTCTTTTTGAAGAGAGAAACCTTCTGTTGGCTACATTCCTAGTAGTCTGCAGGAAAATGGTGTGACCTTTGTTTGTAGGAAGTCTATGACAGTGGTGTAGAATTGTGATGTTGTAATAGTAAATTTAATACTTGTTTTGGAAATGCAGTGATAGTGAAAGTAAAAGATAAATTTGAGAATTTTGGGAGGTGCATGTAATACCTCTAAACGAGTCTCTCTGGCATTGAAAGGTAAATGTTGTGAAAGCTGTTTTGATGCAGTATGAAATATTGGAATGAGATTTGGCCAATATAGAAAAGAATGATCAAGTGGATGTGTGGAGCTCTACGAAGTGAGAGGAAGATGAAGACTGAGCTAAGAGAAAGACTTGACGTGGGGGAGACAGAGATGCTGTCCAGAGATGAAACAGACTAAGATGGTTTGGACATGTGAACTTAAAAGGCAAGGGATGATTGGGTGAATAAGGGCACTAAAATGGAGCGGGAAGTGGAGAGGCCAAGGGAGATACCAAAGAAGAAATGATTGGAGGTAATGTTAGATGATATAAGCAGAATGCATCACACCCAAAGGGTGCGCAGGACTACACAGAGTGAAATAAAAACATTTAGTGGGTAACCAACTAACCTAGGCAAATCTAGAAAATTGCTGTTAAATGGGTGATGATGATGAAAATGATATAATCAGGCTGATGTTAAAGGGAGGATTGGCAACTGTCTTTAATGTTCTCCATTTGTCAACAATCTTTATAGAAGAATACCAAATTTAATATAGTTTGGAAATGGCCTTAAAACCCTTCCAAGACTGATATGCAACAACCAATACTTTTTTGAGGTCATTGTGGAAGTCTTTTGCTCTTGGTTTAGTGTTTCCACAAACCTGAATGCTCTAGACTAAACTGCCAAAGGTGCTACTTTTCTATTTATCTATAACTAAAAGGTGCAATTGACTAACAGCATCTGACATTACTGACCTTTCAATCAACATGGAAGCAGTAAGGGTGTGCTTACTTTATCACACATGTTTTCTGTATGTTTACTTATTTTTTCTGTTTACTAAACCTTAACCAAATGAAATCTGTTGTGTATTGTTTCTAATATGAGGTTTCATTTATCTACTTGCACTTAGCTAGTACTGCTGAGGAGTAGATGATTGTTAATTATCTGAGTTTATTCAATACTGAAATTTTATTCATCCACCATGTATGTTGTTAGCCAATAAGATCCACTGTTTGGTGAGTTGTTTTATTTTATACAACCACCTTCTATTTTGACCATCTTGCAGACTTACTTTATACTCCTATACAATACAAAATAGCATAAATATTAAGTGAACGGATGATCAGCATGTATTGTAGATGAAAAGCATGAGCACTGGCAGGCCAAAAGTCTGCCTACTAACAGATATTATTAAATTGAACTGCAGTAGAAAGTTCTGCCACTATATTTAACCACATAATCAAATTCAATCATGCATTTAAAACTCTGAATAACTGCTTCCAGTTATTGGTGGGTATTCATTCCAGCATAGAAAATAACATTACTTTTATGATTCTCCCTATACTTTCTGTGTTAGAGATTGATTTTCTAAGATGCAACATATTCAAATAGACATTAGTTTTAATTAATTTCACGATTAGATTTAATCTAGCTTCTGGGTTCAGCTTTGTCACTGATAGTAGCCACTAGAAAACTTTATAAATGGTTTTTAAAGTTACCAATGATCTACTGTTGTCATCGCGAATCCGAGCACCATTTTCAACTGCCTTTCAGACAAGCTGGGAACAGTATAGGGACAGTATAGTGGATCTGAAGGCTATCTTACTTCTGCAACACCTACAATGTAAGAGATTCAAAGAAACTAAAAATGCGGTGTATTAAATACTACCTGTAATCAACTGCCAGCACTGCAATCCCAAGCACCTAAGCATCTTCATTTCACTCTACCAAAGATAGAGAGGATGAAGAGCTGGAACAGGAATAAAATCAAGTCAGAACAGGGTCAGAACTGGACTACCACCTATTCTAATGGGAAATATTGAATCACTCTCAATTCAGATAAATGAACTGTCCTCTCTGGCATTTAAAGGTACTGTGGCATCTTGTGTATTGTGGGGTTATGTGTAAGCTAAGTTTAAATTCCATTTACTATGTCATTTTCATTCATTTTTATTTCTTTAAATATAATTGTTATTTATCTTCATATAAATGATGTGTTTTTGTGGTTTTATATATGTGGATCAGTTTTCTGCCATGCCACTTGTGTTTTGTGGGTAGTTCCTCAAGAGGTGGGGCCACCAATTAATCTCCATTGATTGATGGCTCCCAGCCCTGAGAACTGCAGTCCCACTATGGCTCATGTGTGTGTGCTTGGTGGTTGGTGAATGTCTCCTTTTTGCTTTTGCTTATTTTTTTGGATTTACTGGCTTTTGATATTATATTGTTCTGTTTTTGATTTTTATGATTTCTGGATCTCTTGGTTGATCTCAAGCTGCCTTTATGTGCTCATCCTCTGGGAAGAGATTAGGAGATTCTGCCCTGTTTTCCTGACCATTTTGGACACCTCACACCACTTTTTTGCCATTTGTGTATGGGACAAAAAAAAATGGAGAGCTGCCTGAAACCTGATGTACCTAACACAATTTTACATCTGAATGGATTTCATATTTTCCAAATGGACAGAGACCCAGTATGGTGTGGAAAAAAGGCCGGTCATCTATGTGAATGAATATGGTTTTCTTCCATGGAAGGTGACCAATAAAGGGATGTTTTAATGAGCAGGATCCAGTCAGGGAAAGGCTGCCTAATATGAACAAACAAATCAGAGTGCAATTAGAATCAGCATTTTCAAAGCTCTGTATTTTCATCTGTCCTCATTGCAATGTCAAGCTGGCATTTTCAGAAGCATTTGGCTCTGTAGAGCATTTTCAAAAGTCTCAGTTTTTGGGGGTTACAAAATTACCGGGGTAGAGTAGATAAAATGCGAAAAGTAAGACAAATGTAGTAGTGTGAATGTAGCCTCAGTCACTGCATTCACAGACTATAATTTTTGTGTCAACAATATCGTAAAGTAAAACAGTGTGCAACTTTCTAAGCAACAAGCCCTGGATTACTAAAGAGGTAAATCTACTGAATGAGAAGAAAAGAACATTTAAATCTTGTGACAAAGAGGCTCTAAAGAACATACAGAGAAGGCTGAAGAAAAGCTAAGTGAAGGGAAGGAAGCTTTACAGAGCTAAAATAGAGAATACTCTCACTCAAAATAACATAAAATAGGTTTGGAATGGACTGAGCATAATTACTGGACTCAAGCAATTCAGGGCTTAGATGCCTAAAGGAAATGTGGATAATGCAAACACCCTGAAACAATTTTTAAAGAGATTTTCTCTTATTTCAGCACCACCTTGTTCCAGTGGTCAATCCCCCCACACCATTTCTACTACACCAACATCTCCTGTCTGTGTCTATCAGTATGGACTGGTCATAAACAATGATCAGTTGAGGAGACAACTGAGGAGACTACATAGGGGTAAAGCCAAGGGCCCAGATGGGGTCAGTCCTAGAGCTCTTAAAGCATGTACTGACCATCCTCTGTTACTTGTTCAGTAGAAAATGCTGCTGCTGTGGAAAATATCGAGTATTGTTCCAGGTCCAAAGAAGGTGCATAATGATTACAGACCAGTGGCCATTATGCCTCACATCATGAAGATTTTTGATAGTCTGGTCCTAGATTAAAGGCCAGAAGTCCACACAGCAATCATCATCAAGTACTTCCATGAGAACCCTGAATACCATGAGGACTGATTGAAGTCATTTATGTTAGGTAGAGTGCCTAGAGGGGGCTGGGAGGTCTCATGACCTGGAACCACTGCAGATTACATTTTTTTCTCCAGCTTTCTGGAGTTTTTTATTTTGTTTTTTCTGTTCTCCCTGGCCATCTATGGCTATTCTATGTTAATTAGTGTTCTCTTATTTTAATTCTTATTTATTTTTGTGTTTTTTCTTTCTTCATCATGTAAAGCACTTTGAGCTGCATTATTTGTATGAAAATGTGCTATATAAATAAATATTGTTGTTGTTGTTGTTGGGCTATATGAGGCCTCTTGTGAAAGACCTCCTGGACTGACTGCAGTTTGTGGATAAAGCAGTGGACGATGCAATTATCTATTTGCTACACAAGATTTACTCTTACCTGGACAATGCTGGCAGCATTGTGAGGATTATATTTTTTATTTCTCCAGTGCCTTTTACACCAGCCAACCATCCTTGTTAAGGAGTATATGCAGGTGGATAAGCCTCTGGTGTCCTGGATAATGGTTCAGCAGACCACAGTTTGTGAGGTTCAAGAACTGTGCTTCTGATACGAATGAGAGCAACACTGGAGCAACAGAAGGGATAGTCCTGTTTGCATTTCTCTTCACCATCTACACCTTGAACTATAAATATAACACCAGAACATCTCACCGGCAGAAATTCTGAGATTCTGCACTAATGAATTATATCAATAAGGGAGATGAGACAGAATATAGGAGTCAGGTGGAAACTGTATATTGGTGTAGAAAGAATCATCTACAGCCTAACATTAGTAAAACCAAGGAACTGGTTATTGACTTTTGCCTTCACCAAAGACCCTCTATGTCTGGTCACTATTCAGGGAGTGAATGTTGGAAAGGGTTCACCTCTACAAGTACTTCTGAGTCCAAGCTAATGAATAGGGCATGCTCAGTTATAGGACACACTCTGGACCCCCTGGAGGTATTAGCAAAGAAGGGAATTAAAACAAAACTGAGTGCCATTATGAACAATGCTGCACATCATATCTCTGATACACTAACATTGAGGACTTTCAGCCAATGAATCATTCAACAGAAATGCGTCAAGAAACACTGCTGGGGCTCCTTTATGCCAACAACAATACACATGAATAATTCCTCAAGGCAATGGTGATGGATAGGCTGACAGATGAGATTAGACTAGAGTCCCTGTGGACTATGATGTTTGCTGATGACATTCTGATCTGTTGCAATAGTAGGGAGCAGATTGAGGAGACCCTGGAGAGGTGGAGATATGCTCTAGAGCACAGGTGTTGAACTCCAGGCCTGGAGGGCCGCAGTGGCTGCAGGTTTTCATTCTTACCATCTTCTTCATTAGTGACCAGTTTTTGCTGCTAATTAACTTCTTTTGCTTTAGTTTTAATTAACTTGACTCAGGCCCCTTAGTTGTCTCTTTTTCTTTAATTAGCAGCCAAACAATAATGAGACACAAAACAAGCTGCCACATGACCAGCTCACCTCGTCACACAATATCTGAAAATAAAGAAAAGTGAAGGTCTCAGTAAGGCTGATCTCTCAGGTCACCAAAACGTTTGACGAACAGAAAATCAGTTTTGGAAATGTCTGCTGTGGCAGAATGAGAGCAGCAACAAACCACAAAATTAAATAACAGGCTTAACTAATTTACAGCAAGAATCAGCTTCTCATTATTAGATTGGTTGGAGTGAAATTGGTTGGAGTTTGAAATCCCAGATTAACTGCTCATCTGTTGGCTCATTTCACATCTCATTTCTGTTTGGCTGCCATTTCATGAAGAAACGAATCAATTCAGAGGACTGAATCCTTAAAAACAGGGCTATTAAAATGAAGAAGAAAGGAGTTAATTAGCAGTGAAAACTGGTCAATAATTAGGAAAAAGGTCAGAATGAAAACCTGCAGCCACTACGGCCCTCCAGGCTTGGAGTTTGACACCCCTGCTCTAGAGAGGAGATGAATGAAGGTCAGTAGGAACAAGAAAGAATACAGGTGTGTGAATGAGAGGGAGGTCAGTGGAATGGTGAGGATGCAGAGAGTAGAGTTGGTGAAGGTAGATGAGTTTAAATACTTGGTATCAACAGTACAGAGTAATGGGGATTTTGGAAGAGAGGTGAAGAAGAGAGTGCAGGAAGGGTGGAATGGGTGGAGAAGAGTGTCAGGTGTGATTTGTGACAGACAGATATCAGCAAGAGTGAAAGGGAAGGTCTACAGGACGGTAGTGAGACCAGCAATGTTATATGAGTTGGAGATGGTGGCACTGACCAAAAAGCCGGAGACAGAGCTGGAGGTGGCAGAGTTAAAGATGGTAAGATTTGCATTGGGTGAGAGAAGGATAGATAGGAAATTAGTACATTAGAGGGTCAGCTCAAGTTGGACAGTTGGGAGACAAAGTCAGAGAGGCGAGATTGCGTTGGTTTGGACATGTGCAGAGGAGAGATGCTGGGTATATTGGGAGAAGGATGCTAAGGATAGAGCTGCCAGGGAAGAGGAAAAGAGGAAGGCCTAAGCGAAGGTTTATGGATGAGGTGAGTGAGGACATGCAGGTGATGGGTGTAACAGAACAAGATGCAGAGGACAGAAAGATATGGAAGAAGATGATCCACTGTGGCAACCCCTAACGGGAGCAGCCGAAAGAAGAAGAAGAAGACAGTGACTGCTCTCTGTATCTTTAGCCAAGTCAAAAGTTTTTCTTTCTTTTTAAAAATTATGGTGTGTATTTGAAGAAGTTGTTGTTGTTTTTTATATGTATTTATTGAACTTCTATAATAATGCCAAAAACGTCTGTTGATGGTGTTCACCAGGTGGATCACCCATTCTCATTAAATTGATGAGGGTAAATGCCTGTCTCTTGCTGAGTTCCCGAAGTAGGATTGAGATGCTCTAAAAAGCAAGACAAAAGAGCAATCGAAACGAGTAGGGGATATAATTATAAAGAAACACAGATCTAGAGAAAGGTATTAGACCATCTCAAAGGCACTGAACATACAGTGCTGTCCATCATACCGAAGTACAAAAAATATGAAACTAAAAACAATTTGCTGAGAAAAAATGAAGGTACTGTGACATCAATGTTCACAGCTTAACACTCTCACAGAAAATGGTTTACGGAAGTAAAGCCCTGGCTAAAAAGGATATTCTTACCTATAAGGAATTTGCACAACTTCACTTGGAAGATACTGCAAAGATGTGTTAGAAAGTCTTGTGGTCTGATGCGACTAAAGTGTAACTTTTTGCCTTGAATGCTTGAACCCTAAGTGGTGTAAATCTAAAACTGTACATCAACCAGGTGATACCTTCTCTACTTCCCCACTGTACAATATAGTGGTGGCAGCATCATGGTGCAAGGGTGCTTTTTGGCAGCAGAGGCTGGAAGACTGGTCAGGACAGAAGGGAAGGTGAATGCTACACACTATAGACAGATCCTGAAATAATAGCTGCTATGCTCTTTATGAAAACTTAAATTTTGAAGGAAGTTTGTTTTTCAACAAGACAATGACCCAGAACACACTGTCAGGGCAACAGCTGAATGGCTTAAAATGGAAAAATTGGTATCCATCAGAATCCTGACCTTAACTCCATAGAACAATTGTGGTGAGAACCAAAAACAGATGTCCACTACAGAATACCAAATAACCTGGCACAGCTGAAACAAGTTTCCAGGGAACAATTGGGAAATCTAGCTCCATCACACTGTGTAAAATTAATAGAGACTGCTTGCTGTGATAGCAGTGAGAGGTGGTTCATTTATATTTTTAGGGTTTAATTTATTAATAGTTTATAGTTTGTTTTTTTTTTTGACAGAATTATTAAAAAGAGTGTTTGTTTTACAAATAAAAATTCCAATTCAAATTCATCAAAACCTCCTGTGTGACAATCATTTTTGTGAAAGGCTGGGGGTAGAATTTTTCAAAGCATGTACAGTTACAGTACATGTGCTATGGACAACATTTAATGAAAAAACACTTTGAAAACACATTGAAAAACAAAGAAAATGTGTGCTCCTTAACCACCTGAAAGAACGTATGGCTTATAATTATTAACAAGTGCACTCACATATTCTTATAAAATGTTTACTAAAGTAGTACAAAAAAAAGTTTGTAGTTATTTTAACTATCAGTAGTTTTTAAAATTTTGCCTCCATTATATCATTAGCTTTTAGATAGTTATTTGGAAAGCTTAAATCAAACTGAGATTATTAATTTGTTGTCTCTGGCTCAGTATAGATGTGGGCACTCTATGTGCCATCTGATGGTTTAGGCTGGCTCCACCCATGTGTCGGTCCTGCTGTTTTCTCATTGCTGCTGGCCTGTTGACCCTCAGCCAGACTGTTATTAGATGAAGAAGGGCTGGGCAAAGGTGGATGGATAATAGAATATTGATTAAAATGTATCTTTTTGTGATCACTGATGCATCCTCATGGTAGTTCTTTGTGATTCCCAGCTTATTTTTAATTAAAATACCAAATAAATGTCATAATTATCCATTTTACCTTTGTACATTTTTGCTTTTGCTCTTTTTAAACATTTTGGTAATATGTCAATGATTATGAAAAATAATATCAAAATGTTGTTCTCTTTTTGCAATGTCATTTTTGCTTTCCATCTTCTTTATTTTTGCTGGATATTTTGTATTGTTTTCTTATGGACACAGCCATTGTGTTTACCATTTCCATGGCCTATTGCTGGTCAAGTAATTGAGGATGACATGGCATGTGACATTGTGTAAAGTGAGAGAGAAGAGGCAGAGGCAACAACATAAACAGCAAAAATGTCTGCTGAGTTCTGTTTAAGCCTATACTTGGTGAACGAAGCTATACAGAAAGAGTACTTGTGACTATTATTTATTAACAATGCAACAATATAGAAATGATTTTAAATACACAGAAAAACTAAAGTAATCTTCACGATTAACATACTAAATAAAACTGGACATTATAAAGTCACATTATTATTATACGTACAGTGCTGTATTCAGAATAACAGTGTATAAAAGCCAGTGTATAGGTTTTTAAACTAATAATATTAACAATGGCAACTTGTGCAAATGTTCTAGTTTGAGATTCTCTTGTTAGTTTGGCTAGAAATTGTTTCCTTTCATTTTTAAGACTTGAACTGCTTATTTGTTAATTGGGAACTTTTAGTACGTTTTTGATTTTCTGGCATCAGACTTTGCCTGCCTTTTATGATGATCCTTTATGATTCTCTCCTTTTTAATTCCCTTTCTAGGTTAATACTGTTGATTTAAAAAAGCAACTTTTGGATTTGCCCATTTCCCTTTTAAAAAGAATAATAAATGAATAAAATGTTCATTCAAATGAGTACATTTTGTATAACACTCTTTATCTGGTGCAGGCAGATTTTCAGGTTCAGGTTTCAGTTTTCAGGTAAAAATTACTATTACAAATTTTACAATTATTAATTACATAATTCATACATAAATGAGCAGATATGTATAAACACACAGTAAAACAAAGCATTCCCAAACTGATTAATGTAAATTAAACATAGCTATTTCTGTCTATTAACATTATCATGAACTGTGGCTAATTGTTCCTAAACTAATGATCTACCTACACATTGACCAGTTTTATATCCTCAAACAAGAAAGAGCAGCGGATTAAAGCAAATGCACTCACCGTTCTTTTATCAAGTCTGAGAACAGCAGCTGCGACTTCTCTGGGTGGTTCAACATGTCACAATGAGACGAGAGAGTAGGTTATTACTGAGTGAAGACTCTCACAGACTGTGCCTGTACAGAAAGTACACAACTGTATATCTAGAATTGCAGCCATTTAGTTTATTAAAGATAAATTCCATTACTGTAAGTGCTAAGTGAAATGAGCTGCCGGAGCCATAAGCATGTTTGGGAAAATCTGGATTATAACCTAAATTAGAAAGCTCATAATGCAGATTGTGTAAACTGAAACACCACTCCTAATTTAAAGACTTACTTTCTTCTCTGTGATGGCTGGAAGCAGATGTATTATACTCTACATACAAGTCATTCTGTTATCATTTGAGGAAAGACTCACTGTGCATATCATCTTCTTTTTCTGAAACCCAGCATTTCCCTCACCTGGAGTCACTAACAATGTTCCTTATTCTTTGAAAGTTTTAACCAAGGTTAGACAAAAAGTCAAAACTGAGTGACTGAAGGAACCCCAATCAAATATTACCCTGGAAAAAACAGATATAGACAGGGTTATATCTCCATCTGTCTTAGCTCAGTGGTGGGGCTGTGTTTGGGTAAACTAACTAAATGTTTGTCTTTTTCTGTTGCAGGCAAATGCCTTGGTGGATAAAGTCGCAGGCCAGAAATGCCAAGTGTCCAAAGGGAAGGAAGACTAAGATCATTTTGGCCTCAGGATCAGCATGATGTAGAAAGACTAGATCTTTGTGTACTTAATTCCATTTTTGTTGTGGATTTCTAAGGACTTGTACTAAATATCAAAATACTATTATAGGAATTAAATTAACAAGTGTTTTTTTCATGAAAGAGATATGATTTAAATACCTTTAAAGCTTGTTTTAATCATTTGTAATATTAAAAATGATTTCTCAATTACATTTATTTTATTTGTTCCCTTCAAATTCAGCTCCCAGTATTGGATAGACTATTTAATGCAAAACAACATTTTTTTCTGACAGAAAAAATAAAAGTAAAAAAATATATAATAGCATGCTGTATATCCTAATATGCTGAAGGCAAGGTTTAAACCCTAAATTGACTCACATCTCCAAAGGATTCTGACACTGTGCAGCCCATTAATTTTATTACATACACACAAAGCAAAAAAGAATACATATTGAGAAAACATCCTGTACATTAGATCTGAGGGTGAGGAAAAAATTAAAGAACGAGAAGTCATGCACACTCCTCCCAGAATGCACCTCTGTCAGGAACAGATATTGCAGCAGGGCAAATCTGTGCTGCCTGAGTTTGAGGAAGGGATGATTTACTTCGCTTAAGGAAGAGTCTGTTACTTGTTTTGCTGTTTGTGGTATCAGTGTACTTTGGACATAAAGACCATGTGTAATGATTGCTGATATCATTTACATTTACTCCATTAAGATCATACAAATCAAACTGTATTTGTAACCAGAGGGCAAATATGTTGTACTGGAATAGCACTTTTATTTCCCATGTGGCTTCTTTTTTCCAAAATAACATGAAACTTTATCCTTTTCTTTCAGGATGACCACATGATTCACATATTGTGCTCTGGTTGCAGCAATAGTCATTATTTTGATATAAACCAGAACATCCAATAGTTTCAAGTCTTACAAACCACAAATGATTGCTAGTAAGCCGAAAGGAGAGCCTGTCAGAGGCAGAAACACTTGAAGGGAGCTTCAGAAACTGTATGCTGTGAAATATTCTACATTGTGGGGAAATCTTGTGTTTATCAACATTGTTCTCATTATTCTAGTCTGTATATAATATATGTAATTGCTTTTACTGAAGAAGGCATTTCCATGTTGTATTTTATGGCATCATTTCCTGTGATTATTCTGTTATTAAGTAGATTCAAAGCATTCAATGTGCACACTGCACATTGTTCATTACTGCTTATATATATATATATATATATATATATATATATATATATATATATATATATATATATATATATATATATATATATATATATATATATATATATATATATATATATATATATATGTGTGTGTGTGTGTATTAATTTGGAGGCATGTATTGTAGACAAAAAATCTCCCACCTTTTTCTGCTAATAAAATGAAATTGTGGCGCTAATTTGATGAAATGTATTAAAGTGTAAGTTAACTGCAAGGACGCACAAGCTATATATGAAGTCTTATCATTACCCTGCTAATTTCTTAAATTGTTTTCTTCATAAATGTGAATAGGGTGAGTGTTTGAAAATTATGTATAAATAATGGTGTAAGCATAGTATGTGAAAAAAAAAATACCATTAGATTTCTTACCTAAAAAATATGGCAATTGAAAGCTGATTGTTAATTTGAATGATGTCAATAGTAAGGGATATTGTGTTTAATTTTACAATGAATTGTGTTTTTCCCTATTATTTTATCTGCATATTGCATCTCAAAATTGAGAATGGCCCCAAACAGTTGTGTGGATAAAGTACAAAAACCCTACTAATTATGTGTATTATGGCCGTTTTGGATCGTAGATCAAAGTTTGCTAGTTTAATTTCATGTATTTTCTTTTGTAGCTGTCATGAACCAAGAGCAAGTAAAGATCAGTTTATTTGTTGTACATAAAATGGTCATTTTTTACATAAATGCTTCATTATTTTTACAATATTAAAATATTCTTTCACTATTGCATGTGTTTGTTATTCTTATCATTAAATTTCAGTATACTGATGCTAAAGGCAATGATCATTGACCTTTTCCAGCATATGTAAAATATCATAATGTGGATATCTGTAGCCAGTAAATCATTTTCTTTGTATTTTGCACAAATTTTATACATTAAGAATGTTTTTTTGCTATTTCACTTTATAATTAAAAGCCAATGTAGCATGCGGCCGGGGCTCTTGCCCAGCTGGGACACCTCCACACTGAGAAAACCGGGGGAGCAAGTGTGGGCAGAGCTTTACCTCCCCTGGGACGCTAGATGGCAACCCCCCTGGGTTGCACCAGTGCCTCAGACTCCCGCAGGGCTGAATGGGAGTGTGGTGCAGCCCTGTTGGGATCCGCAGGCACCGCCAGGGGGTGCTGCAACAGGTGGTGCAGTTCTTCTGCCACACCCGGAAGTGCTGCTGGAAACAAGTAATCAAGAACCTGGAGCACTTCCAGGTGCATTATAAAAGGAGCCAGCAGCCACCACTCGAGGAGCCAGAGTCGGAAGGAGGAGTGACGAAGCTTGACCTAAGGATTGAAGGAGGAGAGAAGGAAAAGAGTAAAAGAAGGAAGTAATTCTTTGTGCGGTGCTGGGACTGTATTATACTTTTGGGGAATGGGGAAGGCGTTTCTCACAAGGGAAAAATAAAAAATAAAACCTGTTTGCCATAAACTTGTGTCCCACGCGTGTCTGTGTTGGGTTCAGCTGGCAGTGCCAGCTTGGTGGTCCACAAGTGGCGTAGCCGGCAGGATACCTGCCTGTCTGCAAGGCAAGAACCTGCATTGTAAAGTCTTGTGGCAACCAGACACAGCAGCGCAAGGCGCGCACACAAAGAAGCACAGCGGCATGCACGCACACGTGGCTTCGGAAGCACATGCTGAGGCTGTGCTTGAAAAAGAAAAAAAAAAAGGGAGCCTACTCAATGGGGAAGAAGAGATCCAGGAGGGCTCCTAAGGCAGCAGGCACAGGCATGCCTGCCGTTGCGAACGAAGCCCGGATCGAAGTGCTGCGGATAGCGGCCACCCAGAAGGCGGAAGCTCCAGGAGATGGGTTCCGCAAAGAAGTAGGCGGCAGCCCCAGGGATGATTTGCCCTGGGAGTGGTTTACATTCATTCCATATGCCTACCCCTTAGATGGCGAAATACCGGATCCGTGTTGTTGGCCTAAACACACTGCTCCCTGGGACGATGGCAGGGCGAGCTCGAGTGAGAGTGACTTCGACCTGGGCCCGCTGCCCTTCCAACATCTATGCATTAGTTTGAAAGGGTTATGAAAAGAGAAGAGTGGAGGAACCTGTAGAAAACTGAAAGAAATAAGGATGAAATAATTAAAATGTCATTTTCATAAAGGCTTATGAGACAGTTTATCAGGTTGTGATGGTTATTAAATTCACCATTTCTGCCTGCTTTTCTGATTAAAGTTTCTTTTCATAATTGGAGTAGGCACTTTTGGACATGTTTGTCTGGCTTTTATTTACCTATCTAACAGAAAGTTATACTACATTTGCTCTCATACTTCTTATTGCCAGTCCATGTTTCCACACATCTGTTTCAAGTTCCCTCAAAATGATTGAAAAATTAGACAAATTAAAGTTTCCTTCAAAAAATTTTCTGTAGACATTTTGCAATGAGCTAATAGCACCAATAGTAGCAGAAGCAATAGTAATAGTAGCATTGTCACATTTACAGTGTAATTCTTACTTGCATGTCTGACCAATATGCCACTCCCCAAGTGCCATCTGCGGGTTTAAACTGTTTTTCTAAAACTGTACTCCTTCTTGACTTTTGCATCTACCGTTATAAAAGTCTTCATTTAACTTTGCCTGGACAATATAGTGTTGAAAGAAAGTTATACACAAAGACTATGTTATGGACATCACAATAGGCTTGACGTGCTAATGCAATATGTTCCATAAAGCAAATGCTTGGGGTCATGAAGGCCTGTTATCTAACAGTTTTACTGTTTTGAGTTCAAACCACAGCCTATGCACTCTCTGTGTCAAGTCACATTGTCTTTGTCCACAGAACATTTCTTCAAATTCCTCTGTTATTCCAAAGATGTACAAGTTTGGATAATGGTCAAATCTAGATTTGCCTTATGTGAGTGAGAAATTATGTGATTGAGCCATTATGGACTAGAACTCTATACTGGTCTGAATACCGCTTGATTGAGATTTGGGCCCCAACCACCTCCTGTTGGACAGATCAATTTGCAAAATAAATGAATTCACCAAATGTGTCATTCTTCTGAATATTGATTCCTCAACTTTCAGTACCACATCCTAGGCCACTAATTAGCACAAAGTTAAACTTTAGGTCAAAGAATTCCTTACAATGGAGTACTTCACCAAGATATTTTTCTATTTTGGGTGATTCTGTGGTTTAATTGTGTACTTTAAAATATTACATTTCTAGAATTTTGCTCTCAAATAATGCAAATGTTTGACCAAGTTATTGCATGAGACATTCTCTGCCTTCATATTATACCAGCAAGCCATGCATATGGGGCAGCTTTGCATATTTTAAAACTACTTACAATTTTTATTGTATGACTTACGACCTTTAGTAGTAGTAATATTGGCAATATCACATGTACAGAGTCAGACTGACATGCTATAAAGGTTGAATACTGTAGATTTTATTCACTGTGTGGACACGTATTAGGAAAGTCAGCATTCTGACCCTACCATTATTTCTGTGCACATCTTCCTACACCAAACCTTAAATACCTTTTAATTCATTTTCTGGTATATATAATTGTATAATGAGGGAGTATGTGGCTTAAAGTATTTAAAATATATTAAGGTGTGCACAATTATTAGGCAACATCATTACCTCAAGTAAAATAGACCAAATTTTACTGACTGTTTTGTCTTGCTAGATTCCAATTTGACTCTACTTTCCTCTTTTGTGTTCTTTATTGCATAGACTTTATAAGAATGCCTTAATTCCCCTAGACTTACCCTTGTTTATAAAGAATTGTACTTTACAACTTCTCACCACCTTCCCTTCTACATTTATAACATAAGTCAATTACATTGATTAAAAGCACAAGCAGGAGTTAACTTACAGCTTAATAATGTATTATTGATAATATTAATAAAATAATAATAATAATAAGGGAGAAGAGAGAGAGAGAGGTTAGGAGCATGTGCTGATAAAGTGCATTGCCACACCCACCACAAGACAAATCAACTCAGGATCCCAGATTAGGACCCGAGTACAGCCATGCAATGGGTGACACCTCAGCATCACACTAGTTCAGATGGAATGGAACCAATGTGAGGTTTTTCATGGTGGCTGGAGTGCCAATTCTGCCACCAACCCCCAAGTTTTTCCCTGTAGACTGGCCTACATGCAGGGCTGGAAGAAGAGTACATGTGAATATTGACAACCATAGAACATGATAATGTTAGATGTATAATTTCAGGTGGCACACAGACCTGTAGTTACTCATATGTCTCTGCTCAGTTCATCACTACTGTCAGACACGTGCGAGTAGGAGGATGTTGTATGGGCCAAGCGATGGTAATTCTAACCTTCTCCTGTTATCTCTGTTATCTTTTTTTCAATTTCACATAGAATTTCACAGAAAAACATTGCACTTCAAAATTCATCATATTTCTACTTGCGGAAAATCACAAAATACACAGGAGACAAGTTTACTCTAAAGGAGGGGTAATATTGTAGTGTATCTGGAGAAGCTGGTTCACTTACATTTCACTGACAAAAGTGGTTCTCAATCAATTTTTTCCTATGTATTACAAAGTCAATTGAGACATTTAATTTCTCCAGCTCGAGCTTGTAATGGGTGGGCCATTAGGTCTGTTCCTTAGTGGGTTGGGAGGATGCATTCACAGGAGATACTAACATCATGCCCAACCCACCTCAACTGACCCTTCTGTGAAGAAGCAGTACTACTCTCAGATCCTGTTGTATTTCTGAGCTCCTCAACCTATTTTGAACATTTATTTATTTTAAGAGTTTCTGTAAAAAGCCATATTTCCCCCTGGGACATATAAAGTATCTATCTATCTATCTATCTATCTAGCTGAGAAATCAGCAATCCTCTCTAGAAGGAGCATCATTTTGGTTGCTTATACTTGCAATCAAACTCATTTGATCATGACTGTAAATGTATTTTAACATTCTCAAATCCTAATTCAAATTATGATTGCAGGGGGGCTGGAGCGTAACCTAGCAGCACTGGGCACAAGGCAGAAAGCAGCCCAGGGCAGCAGTCCATCACAGCATACTAATGCCACACCCACACTAACACTCAAACAGGACCAGTTTAGTACTGCCAATGAGCTTAACCAATATATCTTTGAGGATGTGGGAGGAAATCCCACAAGACATTAGGAGAATGTGAAAAGTTCATATGGACTATGACTGGGCAAGGCATTCAGCCTTAGGACACTTGATCTACGAGGCAATAGTGCTACTTGATCATGGGAAAGGTGCTATATAAATAAAATTTATTATAATTATTATTATTACCCACTGCAATACCATGCTAACATACATTATATTATATTATAATATATTATATTATATTATATTATATTATTCTAGACACTTGATCATGCTAAATGAGGACCAGCTACATCTGGGCACTGCCCGGTGTGCAAAACAAATTTCAACAGGTTACAAACCATTTTTTAAATCACTTTTTATGAATTTTACAATGCCTTAAACTGGAAGACGACTATGAGACACAGTAAGGTCAGGTTTGCCACTTCCCCAAGAACTACAGTATCTTCTCTTTGTCTTTCTGCCGTTTTCACTTAACTACTCTGCTTCTGTTTTAGTCTCTATTTGTTAATACCAGTAAAGTTTGAATTTACACCTCATTTTGTTGGTAATTTCTGAGTTAATTCCATATTTGCAGACTACTGAATGGCATGTATCCCTCATTACCAACTACACCAACCCAAAGGCTGGAAAGTGAGCTATGCTATCTGAGCTGCAGTAGTACTGCCGTGCTTCCACATACAGTATTAGTAATTGATTTGAGAAACTGAGGGTTGTCTTCTGTACAAAGACATGTATAGTACAGTACCAGTGCTCAATAATAGTGCACAACTGTGACAAGACAAGATTATTGTGAGTCTCTTTTACCTACAGAGCCTCTCGTGCATCCCATTAATAGTTTTGATGGAACACAGTATTCCTTACATCAATTTTTTGAAACAAGATTGCAGGTTAATTGCTCACCATTTAAAAACAGATTTTATCCTGGACAAGATGCCTAGATGCCTCAGAACCAAACACCTAGCGGGACAACTGAGATTAGTACATTTTAACTAACTGAGTTTTTTTGAACTGTGGGAGAAAAAAGAAAAACATACAGACAAAAGGAGGACATTGGAACTCACCTCAGACAGCCTGGTGCCCAAGTGATCTCCACTACTCCTTAGTGCATTATGATAGATACATTTCTGTTTCCTTTGTGTTCAATGAAAATGTTAAACTTTGAAGCCATCTGCATGTTGTCATTAGTCAGTCTTTTTAACATCATCTCATAACATTATGTTTATTTTTGTAGTGAGAAAGATAGGGGGCAATATGCATCTCTCCCAGAGACCACAATAATGCAAAGGTGACCACAATACCTGAAATAAAAGGATTATTTAAGAAATTATAAGGGATGAACAGGAAGAGTTAATACATCATAAACAGGAGTAATACATTATAACAAACAGATAGACCCCACTTGTCCAAATCAGACCACACCAAGCACACCAGATAATGCTGTCTTTCTTCTTTCTGCTAATTGAGCCCTTATCCTGTGTCAAACTCAGAATCCAAACACAATAAACTAGCTTTGCTACCCTTGTTTTCTATTGTGAACAAATGTTCAGAAAAGGTATTTTAACCCTAATTTTTTTTTTATATTGGTGTTCAAGTTTATTCTGGAAATGCTTAAATTGTTATCCTTGATTCACATGTACAGTATGTTCTACAGTACTTGCAAATTTCAGATTCAATCAGCACAGGGAACCTCAAATACAGAGCAACTTCAATTAGTTACTAGGGCCTGGAAGCTGCTTGCTCGTGAGGCATCCCTGACAGGATTTGTGGACATATTGATCTGTCTTTGGGTTACCTCTCCCAAAAGGGCTACACTTCAGAATACCTTAGCAAAAACCAAAAGCCACCACGATTGCTACTTCAGTTTTTCTCACTCAGAAAACTACCTTTGACTGGACTACACACTCTAATAGAAGTCAAGGGCCCTTCCCTTGCCAGGTCATGGTGGGCCATAGTTGAGTTCTGTAAGAACTTAACCTGAATGGACGCAGTTTTATATTAATACTCCTCAGTTATTGCTACACAATGCCATCTTTCCCATATGGGCTCTGGGCCCACATATTAAGAACAATTATTTAAATAATCCCAAAATTAAAACATGCTAAAATAAAAGTAATGTGGGATATATATGTAAATCAAGTTTAGTAATTTAGGCATTTCCAGAACAAACTTGTCCGACAATATAAAAGAACCTTATGGGTCAAAGTGCCTTTAAGTGCCTAAAAAACACTATCTTTGAGTCATTTCAAAGCTAATCCAATTCGATTCTTTAGAGGTGAAAGATTTGCTTTAGAAGCCCTTGAGTCCTCCTCATAGATCTCACCCCAGTGGCCCTAGGTGTTCCTGCAGACCTGAGTTTCACACCTTGAGTTCCACTTCTCATTTACAGAAGCAGAAAACTCTTATGTAGCTCTTCTTCCCCAAAATATATAGTAGCTGGGGTCCACTTCAGTACTGAGGAGACTCCTTTGCTGGCCTCTAACAATCTGGATGGCTTCTGTCACATAATTTATGCAGTGCTTGCTGCCCTGCATAAGTATTTCAAGGGTATTAACTAAAAATATACAGGGCTCTGTCACACTAGTATTGATCTGTCTGATCTAATCTGTCCGATGATGAATGTCAGTATTGCCAGAGCCTATTTCCCATTCACTGTCAGAAATTTGTAACATTCTGTTTCTGACAGGTAGCAGTCAATTTATCCTGACTTGGCTTCCCTCTATGAAGGACTACAAACATGTTACATTTTTTTTTGAAACAGAACAATTTGACTGATAAAGGTTACTTAAAGCTAATGAAAATACGAGGATAAAAGCATGTTATTTCTGAACCCAGATGCTGTTATATTGTCTCCAAGAGGACAAATGCCAAAAATATGCGTCCTCATTTTTGAGCATCACATCCATGGCCACTCTAAAGAAGATTAGAGAGCACATATGGCAGGATTACCAGATCACATTCTAAGGACAGCATAGTAAGAGATCTCCCAAAAAAAGACAATGAGTCAATAGTGTACTGGCGTGACCTTATTCACTGCTCTATGACAAATTAGATTTGGCGGATAATGAACACTTGGAAAATGCTGAGTTATGGAGAGTTCTTAAAATTAAGGAGCAATACCCTGGGTGATGAAATATGACTTTAAAGTGTGTCTGTTTCTCCAGAGAGCAATCTTCACTAGACTCTTAGTTAGCTGACTCTTGCAGTTTTAAACTGGAATGTTGCTGTAAAAGTTATTTTCATATGACAGCTATAATTAATGCTTGCAGTATGTATATCAATAGTGTTTTAGGAATCAAGATACTAAACATGTGGGGAAGTCTAAACAATTCATTCATAACTAAATGCTTGTAGATAAAAAAAAACCTCATAAAACAGCAAATTATACAACTGCTCCATAATAAACACATGGCTTGGGTTTAGGACCATATGTTTGCATTACTTTCACACTGTGAAAGCCCTACCAGGTACAACATCATCAGCAGCCTTTCTGTGATTTTACAGCTTGCCCTACGTTTGTCCTTTTTGTACAGAAGTATGAGACATTGATCCAGTCTCCTAACACTTTTAATGCCTATTTTTAAAGTTTTGGCTAAGAAAGAACAAGAGCCAATCCATACAGCAATCATCACCAAGCAGGAATCAGCTCTGGATAGGGTACCAATTGCTCACATTAGAGGAAACTATGTGAGTAAATGAGAACAAGATTGGTCCACTTACGAAGACACCCCAGTCAGAAGCTAAAGTGTGGTCTAGATGCTGTGAGGTGGCTCTTCGGCTCTGTTTTTAATGCTCCTGTATTTCTCTAAAGCTTTTAAAAATTGATAGACTTGTAAAAAGATTAACTACTTTCATGTTTCATCAAAAATTTTTTGGTCCTTTTAAGTGTGTCACATCTACTTCTGGCTTCCAAAGGTAAAAGTAGCCAAAGAAAAGTCCGCATTTAGCACCCCTGTCAGTATTGGGTCCTCCCATTTGGATTACATGGGACTCCAGCGATTTTCCACCATCTGCTGGATAGAATGCTAGGCCCCCACATCTCTTATAGTGCTGCCTACCTGGATGAAATTGTCATTTATTCCAGCACCTGGGAGAAACACGTGTAGAATGTTCATGCCGTACTTCTGACACTCAGCAAAGCCAATCTTTGGATCAATCCACGGAAATGTTATTTTTGTTGACCGAGGCTAAATACTTGGGCTACTTGGCAGGCAGAGGTGCAGTACATCCACAGTATGCTAAGGCTGATGCCAACATGAAGTAGACCCATTCGAAGACCAAGCAGCAAATGCAAGCCTTCTTGGGGTTAGCGGGGAACTACCACCATTTTGTTCCCCATTTCTTTGAGAAGGTAGCACCCTTGACACATCTTACAAAAAAGCAGGCTCCTAATTTGGTGTTTTTGGAACACTGGAACAGAAGCCGTATTCCGTGACTTAAAACAGGCCCTTATGTTTGCACCTATATTGTCTACTCCAAATTTTTCTCTAATTTTTATTCTGCTTCAGATACAGGTCCTGGCGCTGTGTTAAGCCAAAGTGTAGATGGTGTAGAATACCCTGTCATGTACCTGAGCTGGAAATTGGTAGACCAGGAAACCAGGTATGTGGCCGTGGAATGGGAAGTTCAAGTGGGCTATTAACCAACTGAGGTACTACTTGCTTGGCTGTGAGTTAAATTTGTCTACATACCATGCAGCTCTCAGTGGATTGCTTTGCATAAGGAGTCAATCTTGTGTGTTCTGTATCTACAACAATCTATGTAAACACATCATTAAAACTGAAACATTTTTCATGTTTTAGTAATAATTGACAAAATGTAGACACATGAAGTGTATAATGTGTGAAGCCTGAAGTCCAAATATCAAATAAACACTTTCACAAAAGGTACAAGAATAACAAAACATGTGTGCTTTTATTCAATAACGAAGTTCCTCTGCAAGGTGAGCCATTTTTCTATATCTCCATCTGCCATCCCTTCTGGTGCAGGTTATGTTTGGCCTCCTGTCTAAGATGTGTTCCAGCACTTCTTAGTATAGTCTGTAACCCAGTCACCTTTACTAGATAGATAGCATATACATATATATATATATACTAGCAAAATACCCGCGCTTCGCAGCGGAAAAGTAGTGTGTTAAAGAAGTAATGAAAAAGAAAAGGAAACATTTTGAAAATAACGTAACATGATTGTCAATGTAATTGTTTTGTCACTGTTGTGAGTGATGAGTGTTGCTGTCATATATATATATACACACACACATTATATATATATCTATATCTCTATATATCTAATATCTATATCTCTATATAACTAATATCTATATCTACTGTATATCTCTATATCTATATCTACTGTATATCTATTTATATCTATATCTCTATATCTCTATATATCTATATATATATATATCTATATACAGTACACATACATACTGTACATACATACACACACACACATTATCTCTCTCTCTATCTATGTCTATCTATATATATATATCTATATCTATATATATCTATATACATATATATCTATATATATATATGTATATATATATATATGTATATATATACACACACACATACATATACACACACATATATATATATGCCCTTTGGGGTGCGAGCAGCTGTTGCTGGGGGTGCCAGAATCCATCGAGGAAGAAAAATGAAAAACATTATTTGTACAAAATTTTAATTTATCTATCCATTCCTAAATAATTAAATGGGCAGGCTATTTCGTATCAGTGCAATACGCTGCTTGTTAAAACGGATGACTCCTGCTCTTATGTGCACTTAGTGCTGTGTGGGTATTATGAACTATCGTATCTGTTCAAGTTCTATTTAAATTTTAAATATAAGTAATTTTTATTTAGTCAACAGAAATGTGTTTGGTAGGAATGTAAGTTAAATTTAGTCATCATTACATACATTTTTCTTCACCATAGAAATTTAAAGACTAAATTCAACTTACATTCCTACCAAAGATATTTCTGTCGACTAAATAGAACCTACTTATATCCAAATAGAACTTGAAAAGATATATTTTTTCGAATCTGATCGCGCATTGTAAAGCGACTTGTCGCGCACCACATCGAGCCTGCGAGCTATTGAGCTGTCGCCTGCCTGCCTCAATAAGTGACCCTCGCTTCGCTCTTACTTTTTTACCGTTCATTTATTCATGGGTAGTCGCGAAAAAATTAGAAAATGGAAGGAGGATTACACTGAGTAAGGCTTTACCAAAACAATTATTGATGGCGAATAAAGTATCCATTATTCATAAAGCTTCAATGGCATACATTACAGTCAGTTCTGTTTTTAGCCGAGACAGATCAAAAAGTGCTCCGTGGCTCTTGTGTTAAACTGGAGAAGGCTGCATGCATGAAATTTTTCTTGTATTCCCGAAACTTCTGGGGCTCGAGGAGTGTGACAAACATCATGTTTTCGTGGTCTTAAAATCTGGTCTGTGTCTGGCAAATAATATTGTCCAGAATTCTGCCATGGAGTTGGCCGTAGTGTGCGCGACGATCTTTCACTCGGAGCGTTTGAGGTGCGTTCATTGGCCTCATAGAGTTCCTCATATCGGCTTCTATCCAATCAATGGGTCTGAATACTGGGATGTTGCCACACACCTGCTAGAGGGCCCGACTGACACCAACTCAAAATCTGATTGGTTGAAGCAACAGGTTAATCAACATTTATTCTGTGTTAGAGTGCCTACACAATGGATTGTGAAAGCCTCTCTGCCTGGTAACAAATGATGGATGAAATGTGATTGGTTAAATGGTTTAATACGAAACTCCACCTCCCCCGGCTATTGAGCCGCAGTCTATTCTCTCTGCCTGGCAACAAATGATGGCTGAAATGTGATTGGTTAAATGCTTTAATCCGAAACTCCGCCTCCCACGGCTATCGAGCTGCAGTCTATTACAGTACAGTATATGGATGAAAATACATTCCAGTTATGAACATAACGCGTAGAATTTCGAAATGAAACCTGCCCAACTTTTGTAAGTAAGCTGTAAGGAATGAGCCTGCCAAATTTCAACCTTCTACCTATCAATCAATCAATCAATCAACATTTATTTATATAGCACATATTCATACAAAAAAAATGTAGCTCAAAGTGCTTTACAAAATGAATAGAGAAATAGAAGACACAATAAAAGATAAATATAAGTCAACATTAATTAACATAGAATAAGAGTAAGGTCCGATGGCCAGGGAGGACAGAAAAAACAAAAAAAACTCCAAAGGCTGGAGAAAAAAATAAAATCTGTAGGGTTTCCAGACCAAGAGACCGCCCAGTCCCCTCTGGGCAATCTACCTAACATAAATCAAACAGTCCTCTTTGTATTTAGGGTTTTCATGGAAGGACCTGATGATGATGGTCATGTAGACTTCTGGCTTTCAGTCCATCAATGTTGGTGCATCATGATGCTTTGAGTAGGTGGTGGTGGCGCAGGCCGCCACCACAAAGAAACCGGAAAAAGAAACAGAAGAGAGAGTAGGGGTCAGTACGGATTTTAGAGCCACCATGAATAGTTATTATGAAGAATTGAACATACAGAGTATCAGTATTAAGTTAAAGTGAAGTTATAAAAAGGCCATGTTAAAGTAATGTGTTTTCAGCAGTGTTTTAAAGTGCTCTACTGTATTTGCCTGGCGAATTCCTATTGGCAGGCTATTCCAGATTTTGGGTGCATAACAGCAGAAGGCACTTCTTTTAAGTTTAGCTTTTGGAATTATAAGGAGACACCTTATACCTACACGGGAAGTTGGAGAATTAGTGATGAGTGAGTGAGTGAGTGAGTGAGTGAGTGAGTGAGTGAGTGAGTGAGTGAGTCAGTCAGTCAGTCAGTCAGTCAGTCAGTCAGTTAGGGCTTTGCCTTTTATTAGTATATATATATATATATATATATATACACTCACCTAAAGGATTATTAGGAACACCTGTTCAATTTCTTATTAATGCAATTATCTAATCAACCAATCACATGGCAGTTGCTTCAATGCATTTAGGGGTGTGGTCCTGGTCAAGACAATCTCCTGAACTCCAAACTGAATGTCAGAATGGGAAAGAAAGGTGATTTAAGCAATTTTGAGCGTGGCATGGTTGTTGGTGCCAGACGGGCCGGTCTGAGTATTTCACAATCTGCTCAGTTACTGGGATTTTCACGCACAACCATTTCTAGGGTTTACAAAGAATTGTGTGAAAAGGGAAAAACATCCAGTATGCTGCAGTCCTGTGGGCGAAAATGCCTTGTTGATGCTAGAGGTCAGAGGAGAATGGTCCGACTGATTCAAGCTGATAGAAGAGCAACTTTGACTGAAATAACCACTCATTACAACCGAGGTATGCAGCAAAGCATTTGTGAAGCCTCAACACGCACAACCTTGAGGCGGATGGGCTACAACAGCAGAAGACCCCACCGGGTACCACTCATCTCCACTACAAATAGGAACAAGAGGCTACAATTTGCACAAGCTCACCAAAATTGGACAGTTGAAGGCTGGAAAAATGTTGCCTGGTCTGATGAGTCTCGATTTCTGTTGAGACAGTCAAATGGTAGAGTCAGAATTTGGTGTAAACAGAATGAGAACACGGATCCATCATGCCTTGTTACCACGGTGGTGGTGGTGGTGTCATGGTGGGGGGGATGTTTTCTTGGCACACTTTAGGCCCCTTAGTGCCAATTGGGCATCGTTTAAATGCCATGGGCTACCTGAGCATTGTTTCTGACCATATCCACCCCTTCATGACCACCATGTACCCATCCTCTGATGGTTACTTCCAGCAGGATAATGCACCAAGTCACAAAGCTCGAATCATTTCAAATTGGTTTCTTGAACATGACAATGAGTTCACTGTACTAAAATGGCCCCCACAGTCACCAGATCTCAACCCAATAGAGCATCTTTGGGATGTGGTGGAACGGGAGCTTCGTGTCCTGGATGTGCATCTCACAAATCTCCATCAACTGCAAGATGCTATCTTATCAATATGGGCCAACATTTCTAAAGAATGCTTTCAGCACCTTGTTGAATCAATGCCACGTAGAATTAAGGCAGTTTTGAAGGCGAAAGGGGGTCAAACACCGTATTAGTATGGTGTTCCTAATAATTCTTTAGGTAAGTGTATATATATTGTAAAAGAATAGACTTGACACACTTAAAAAGGTTTGGGGCAGCCACCCATATATTATTCCTGGCTGCAAAAGATTCTTGCAATAGTACAGAGATGTTCTCAATACCGAGTCCAAAACAGAACTGTCGATGGTTTGCCAAGATGACGGTTTTAAGGGATTGGACAGGAAGTGATGTAAGGGAACCAGAAGTGATGTTCTTCAGATGTCAGAGTAGGTGCCAGAAGTGATATTCTTCTGGGTGCTGGAACTAGAAGTGATATTCTTTTGGGCGCTGGAATCAGAAGTGATATTTTCCTGGGCACCAGAACCGGAAGTGACGTCATCTGTTTTAAATCAGACAGGTTTTCCTGTGGCTGGTCTGTAGAGATAACAGGAGAAGGTTTAGTGCACCCTGCCACTCCCTGGCCTGGCGTGGAATTACCTTTGCTTGGTCCATACAACGTCTTCCTAGTCGCACGTGTGTGACTATATATATATATATATATATATATATATATATATATATATATATATATGTACATATATGTAGTTCAGTGTTAGAAAAAAATTAATTTGTTCATTTAGCAAATCTAGAAATAAGAATGAAAAGTATACTCCAAAAACAGTTAAGTATGGAATGGAAATCTCTTGAAAAGTGCATTTAATCCACGGTTGTCAGCTGTCTTCTGTCAAGTTAGATCTTTATTTTTCCATCTGGAGTCTTTTCCGTATTGGATTACCTAATTCTGAAGAATGAGACAAAGTATTTTAACCACTTCTGACATCTTCCTAAAATCCACTTACTTCAGTTGTCCATGCTTTTCCTTACTGGTGCAGTTACATTTCACCATCACAAATGTTATAATAAGAATTGTGATTTCCTTATATTTGTGACACAACAAAAGGAGTCGTTAATTGATGTATTTTGTATGCATACATTGTGAGCTCCAAAGGAGAAAATGTTAATGAATGTTAAAATGTTTTTTGAATTTGACAGACTATGAGCTAATATTGACTAGTAATAAGAACAGGAAAAATGATAATAAATATTTTATTTAGTAAAACATGATGAGGTCTGTGTTTTATTTTTGAATATGAAAAATATCAGGCTGGATATATGAACGATGGAACACCCTCTTATTAGAGCCTTTGCCTCCACTTATTTAAGTATATTTAACAATCTAAACTATAGCATTATATTTTTATAATCTGTTTTGCAAAACAAGCAAACATGTTTCATTTCCTCCCTTTATGGTATTAATTGCAGGTTTATTTTCCATTGGGTGAATAGCGGAGGTTACATTTTTTCGAATTAAAAAAACAAGGATTTTACAACAAAAAATAGTTGATAATTACTTACATTAATAAACTATAAGCTTAAAGCAATAGAGAAAAAACAATCCTCAAATAAACCAACAATTCAATTGGATCTTATCCAACAGCATAGAAATGTTTGGGAAAAAAAGAAAACTTAAATGAAAAAATGTTATTTATTATTAAAAGAATAATTCACAACTACATTCAATTCAATTTTGATTGGTTTTCTCAAGCTCTATATCCTGAAGTTAGACTCTGAGTGCTTAAATAGATCTATACATATAAAACAGAAATGGGAATATAAAAAAGCAACGTTTATTTAAATCAGCATACTTAAGAATTTAAATGACCAGGAAAACAGTAAAAAAAAATATCTGTTAGCTTTATCTTTATTTTTCTCAAAGGAGGAATTTGAGAAATGTAAGCTTAACAAATTTAACAAAAGTTTTGAATCTAAGGGGAATAGGTCTAGCAGAGTATATGACCACTTAACATTGGAACAGAGAAAAACAAAAACAAAATAAGTATCTGAGGTGTCTACAGATTTTTAAAATAGTCATACTCAAAGTCTGGCTGACCCCCTAGAGCATCCTTCAGCATCATACAATGCCTGCCGTTATCAATTGTAGTGTAATAATTCAATGGTCTGACGCACTTTCTTTTACTATGGATGAAAAATGTTCTCCTGCAAACATTCTGGAACATCTTGTCCCACTAAGTGAAGCCAGGTCAACATAGCAGTAGGCCAGATCTCACTGAAGGATAACAAGAATGCAGAAGAGTCAGCTAATCACACGATGGCTAATATTTTAATTTGCACAATAAGCTATAAGACCTTTTGCCTAACGTCAATAGCCAAAGCAGAGTTTCTAAAGTAGAACCTGTGACTAATCGTGCATTACTTACACTAGAATGCAGATTGTGGCTTGGTATGGGGTGTAACTAACATTCTCATACTTGTTTTATTTATTCTTGACATTTTTAGAAGACAAATGTTTTGTAGTAATAATAGAGGCTGTAATATATAGATGTTAACAGGTTTTGTAAGGTTGAGGGCACTAAGCAATTTACTACTTTCTTCTGCTAGTTAGAGTCTGTTTGGTGTACTCATTATTAAAGTTTATGATTTATTGTGATTTATGAGAATGTATTTTTAAACGAAGCAGCAATTAAATGCACTGCATTTTTGATTCCTACCGATGGCTCTTTGCCAGTATTAGCACTGCTGTTGTGAATCCTATAGCAATTGCCATACAAATGGGGCAGCAGACAAACTGACACTATAACAGAAAATAAATAACCGAAAAAAAAATAGGAAATAAAAAAGAATGAGTAAGTACTATTCCCATTTGAATCCATTGAACATTCTGGTGCCCCCATTAATGTAATAAAATTAGTGCAGCAATAATCTGTGTAAATAAATAACAGATTCTATTAATAGTTTTGAAGAGGGCACACTGGCCTCCCAGGACCCCCCACAGTCATTTCATCAGCTACTTTCATTGGTGTGAATGTTAATAGACTTCAATGGGAAAGTTGGGTGCATTGCGATGCTAAATTGGCCCCTGATGTGTCTCTGTTCAGTCGGCAATGGTCTTGTGCTGATGCTTGCTGGGTTAGAATCCAGCCTCATTATGACCCCGCTATGAAAAAGTGGGTTTGAAAGATGAATTAATAGATGGGGTTAGTACTTCAACTATCTGTCTTTTTTATCTCCTCTTATTTTCTTTATTGGAAATATAGAGAGAAAAGTGTTGGTTATATCAGCCATCTGTTGGAATGAAAAATGTAATGCATATGATTATTATATGTGCCAAACCCCTTGGAAAGGCCATGTCAAAATGACACTCTTGAATGAGCCTGTTGCGATTGATTTTGTAGGTATGGAGGACTGCAGTGAAAAGTTTTTTGATTCATTTAATTTAGCTGATCCTTCTGCACTTAGATTTAAGTGCTACACCAATAGTCCAAAATTTACTGTGGACTGGGCCAGTTAGTCTTCTATAGAGAGGAATGTGTTCATCGATACATAATAATAAGTAAATAAATTAACATTTGAATTAACATACTGTAAATTAATTAGTAAATCATACATCTTGCTGTTTCAGTGCTCAATACACTTATGATTAAAAAACCTCACATTAGGTTTTTTGTACATGGAGCTAAGTGACTTGCACACATTCAGGTGTGGCGTTGAAGGCAAGAGTTGAAGCTTTTTGTTTGAAGTTTAATGGCACAGCTCCAACACCATTAAAAAAGCAGAGCTTTGTTTCATTCATGGGGTGGCGTGGTGGCCCACCGGTTAGTGCTGCTCCCTTGCAAAAACATGTTACTCATATTCAAACTACAGACCTCTTTGGCTTTTCTCCATTTTCTTTTATTGTGTCAAATGTTCCAGAATTGTGTTAAGACATGTTTAAAAATTGAATGCTGGGTGGAGGAGAGTTAAACATAAACATCAGAGTTATAGTAATGCAAAGACCTGGTGTAGGTGGAAGAAAGAAGGTTAGAAATGGCTTCAGCTTTAGGCCATGCTGAATCACAAACTTTACAGTAATTTTCATCTTTTTGGGGTTAAATGTTTTTATTTATTACACAAAGACTTTTTTCCAGGTGTTTGATTAAAACTAATCACCCTACCACCTACTGAGCCAATCACAGCGTTGGATTATTGTAGGAGGGTTTATAAAAACTATTTTCAGTAGAAGTTCGCTTAAGCTGTGAACTTGCCTTCTGCAGAAGTAAATACACAATTGATCTGACTCTGACCTCCTTTCTCAGTCCTTATTTCCACTGCCACTATGGGATAGATGCTAATCACTTCCTCCAGCAAGCTTCATCCTCCTCCCGACTCTGGCTCCCCAAATGAAGGAAGGTGCATGGGAGTATTCCAGGTGGCTCATTAGGGAGGTCTGGAAACACTCCCAGTTGTGGTGGAAGCCCATCAATGTAGGGCTCTGCAGCTCCCCATGGCATTTGCCCCTGGAAGCCAACAGGACTGTGCCAAACTTCAACACCCATTGAGCCCTGTGGGAATCCGAGGCACTGCTGTAACCTAGGGGGGGGTTGCCATTTAGCACTCCAAGGGAGGCAGTGTCCTGTGCACATCTACTCTACTGTTATTTCCTTTACAAAGTTGTCCTGGCCAGGTAAGAGCCCTACCCATCCAATCTTTATATCTTTATCTTTGTCCGTTTGTATGTCCAGGATTTTTAAGTCACCTGTAGCTCACAAACTGTTTGACCTATTGACCTGAAATTTGGTACACATATACTATGTTACGTCTACTATGTGCTTTCTGGGTGATGATTGACCTCCAAGGTTATATTTTATTGTAGAATCAACTCTCAGCAGCAGCAGCAAGCATGGCTGCTGTGCAGCGCATGAGTATGGGGCGCCGTTCTCATCCCTACCACCTTCACCATCATTTTCCCTTCCTCTTCATATCTTAAATCATTCTTGAGGCAGATTGAAGACTTAAGTGCCAGCTTAACTAAAAAATTGAAGAAAACGTACAAAGTAATTGAAACACAAACACTGATTTAGTCAGTTTTAACGCAAAAAGGTGCAGACAAAAGAAGAGAAGAAGTGGGCTGCTTGGATGGAGAAAAGAAGAGCTGTTCAGGAAGCAGCCAGTGCATCCTCCTCTGAGCAAACGAATGCTAAACGTACAGAGAAAGAGTATGAAAACTATGAATATTTAAGTCAAGTGTAATTTGCAGTGCGCCATTACTGTAATATATATAGTATACGTAATTGCCTTACAAAAATTCCTGCCAATCTGATTCACTGCACGACAATTTCGCCACAAATATAGCAGAATGTATAGCGGCTGTTACGACATTGACGAGACATATCGGCCAACACTAAACAGTCTATAGCATCAAGCTTACTATTATATTGCTACAGATACTATATATTACTATACTATACATACACACTGACTATCTATATAAACCAAATTAGCAGGATTGGTGTATGCAAGCCACCTTTATAGCATGCTGAGACAGCGTCAAGCTCGTTTAGACCTGCCCAGGCATGCCCAGGATGTCATCTTCCACAGGACAGCTTCCAACCTGGCCTGATTCCACGTCGGGACATGCCCAGGCTGCACAAACCGTTGTTGATAAGTCACTTACAGGAGCGAGAATGTTTGGATACAAATATAAGAAAAAATCATGACAAAACTGAAATGGTACGTGACGGGTAAATTTTGATGTGATATTCATGATCAGCACCCAAAAATCTATAAGAAACACCCAACAGTGTTCAAGAAGCAAAAACTTTGTTGTGCAGTGATCCATATCCAGCTTACCAATATACAGTTACAGAAATTTGACAATCTACATTTTATAGAGCCCTTCATGAGAGGCATTAAGTAATGTCCAACTCTTTTGGGTTCAGGTACTATGTGAATTTTACAGCGACTATTGGTGGTTGATTTTATTCACATGCATTTCTGGACAGAGTTTGGTGAGAGAAGCAAGGTTGCTGTTGATTTGCTACTCAGTTTGTACAAAAAGCAATTAAACTGTTTTGGTAGACATAAACAGAAACTTAAATGCAAGACAGTATCACATGGCTCCAAATGCTATTTTTGGTTCAGATAATATACACATATATTTTTTTACAAAATAAATGATTTGAGAGACTAGATTTGCATCACATCTTGGCAATCCGAGTGACAAAATTATTTCCTAATTGTTTATTGAGAACTTTTAGTGAGACTAAATGAAATATTAAAAGTCAATTGTCTCATTTAAGTGTTTGTCCACTTTTTTGTGTATAAAAATCACATAACTCAAAAAATATTTCTTTGGTGTCCACTAGGATGTCAATAAGTGCAGCATTTACCTTTTTTTGGAGTTGGGAATTTCCTGTTCATATCATCCAGTTCCAGATAATATAATTTAAAATTTAAGAAAAACAAACAAAAAAAAAAACACACACTGTGTGTCCATCTGGCTGCCATGTCTCTTTCGTTCCAACAGATGGCACATCACAAACATTTGTAGTAATAAAATGTATTGCAATTGTCATGCCAACAGGTGGTGCATCACAAACATTTGTGGTAATGAATTTTATTACTACAAATGTTTGTAATCCACCATCTCTTGGAATGAGAAATGTAATGCATACTATTACTACCAGCATTACAAAATACATTCCAATTGATGGCGCACTGCAAACATTAATACTGAGATCTGTGTTAATTATTTACATTTCAACTCATCTTTTATGGGTAGCACAGCTTGTTAACAATAAAAATTACCTCTGAAATTCAAACACTGCTATCTTCAGTCAAACATAGATAATCAGACATTAACTCTCCTCATTTGATTTGCCCCCAGCAATAGAGAAGGTGTTTTGGACACTTTCTCAGTGTACTCCACATTGCTTTTTGTTTTCATTCTTGACTCACCCATTAAGTAGTTTTGGATTACTTTTTAGAAAGAGCTCCATTTGAGCTGGTTCATCCATTTTCATTTACATTTCAAGAACCTGCTTTTTTGCATTTTCTAAATGAACTGTGTTCTATTTTGGACTTTTGTGTGTTTGGTTGTCTGTTATTCATTTCCTAACAAAATGTATTAGAGATACGACAGAAGGCAGATTGTTTTTCTCATTATTGGCACTCCATATACAAAAAGTTGCCAAAAGTTTTAGAACACCTCAGTTTTCCCAGTTTTTCTTCAGATTTAATCAATTGAAATACAACGAATGACCTAAATGGTGAAAAAGGCAAGCAGTAAACTGCCAGAGGTTTAGATTTAAAGTTTAGGTTAGCAATAACTGATAAAAAAGGAAATATCAGAATATCACAAATGGACCTTATTCCGGGAACATCTAATAGGTTACAACGTAAAGATGTTACGCAACAATTAAATTAAATTAAACCTTGTATGTTGAAGCAAACAATTTGCACAGGTGTCCCAACTTCTGTTTATTACTTAAAAACCCTGTCTGTCTGTCTGTCTTTAGACAGAGTTGGAACAGACTGTTACTACACACTCTGAAGTACTATGTGGACAAAGTTCCAGTGATAATGGCAAGAAAACTGCAATTAACAATTGAATTGACATATTATTATCCTTAGAAGTGTTGGCCTTTAATTCAGAGAAATTAAAAAAAAAAGATTCTAAGGGTGACCAACTTATGTGATATGTGCCTCTCAGGTCATTCATTGCATTTCAACTGATTAAATCTGAAGTGAAACTGGAAAAACTTTGAAATGTTGGGGTAATTAATAAAGGATTGTGTGTGACTGTTTGCATTTATTTATTATATCTTGTACAATATAACATATTCACTGACATTTTAATTACTTGCCTTTCTTGTTTTACTTTGTGAACACTGGGATCTGTTTGTGGGGGTGTTAAAATATATAATTCCATTATGGTTTTATAGGGATACTGCAGGCTAAATGTCTTGTTTAGAGAGCCATTGATCTATTCCTCACATATCCAAGGGCAGCACATTAGTTGCAGAAAAACATCAGAAACAACAATATATTCTGTGAACATTAAAACAACCTTTCTTTGATTCACTAATTGGAAGTCTAAACTGTTTAAGGTTGTTACTTTGAAAGCACAAGTTCCATTTGGGTTCAATTCAATTCAATTCAAAAGCCCATCTATAAAAGTTGCTATGCACATGCTGATTATGCTGTATATTTTCAATTTCAAATTCAATTTATGCATGTTTATAAGATGGAAACACAGTCATGGACATATTTCAAATGGAAGCATTATTTATGAAGCCTGCTTTTCAGTTCCCAGAAGAATACACACATAAATAAATGAGTAAATAGCTTTGTGCTTATTAACATTGCTCTTGTTGACATGCATACCTTCTTCCAGTGGAGTTAACTCTGCTGTTATTTATTGTTGCTTCACATACAAATGCAGGGCATTGTTTCTTCTCACATGCTTTAGAATTCCCAGTAGCATTGGAAGGCCATTTTGCCAAGCCTTACATAACATCTTAGGATCCTGGTTCTTATTAAACAGTTGGCAACAGTGAAACAGGCGCCTTTGTCTTCTTAACTTTCTGCTTCTAATATTGCTGACAGGAGAGGCTTGATTCAGCATTCATTCTCCTATATAGACCTTGTTTTTGAGTGCAGATCCTCTGAATTTGGATGAAATGATACCTTTCATTTGACTAAATGGTGATATGACTGGAGATATTATTACCCAGGAGCCTTCATTTCAGGCTGGGTACCTTCTCTGTGGAGTTTGATTTTCCTGCTGATGTCAATTCCTCCTCAAAATATGTGCTGCCAGATTAATTGGGGACCTGCCATTTTCATTTACTCTGTACTTGCTTGCCCCCAGTGCAGTACTAATATTTTCTTTGTGGCAAGTTGTGAGCCTTAAACCCCTTTGTTGCTGTAAAACAGCCTGACTCACTCTCACCCTGAGTTTCCCTCCATCTAATAATCCATCCATTTATTATGAAATCTTCTTAAATCAAGTTCCAAGTTATGGTAAAAGGAGTCTATACATGCACTTGTCATTGTCCTATTTACATTTAATTTTGTAGGATAAATAATGAATAACATACACTCCCCTTCTCTCTAATGAGTTGTTTAAAAGGTTTTCTAGACACCATTCTCAAGACAAAAAAGACAACCTCTAGCATCATTTTTTTTGTTTTATACTATAACACTTCACCCTATCCCAAACAATACCGCTATAAGTCACAACACATTTGGTGATGTATTTGATCTGGATAGAAAATCAACCCTAATGCACCATTGGACCCCTTCCTTCGATATCAATGAATTAAATAAGATAATTAAACTAATATAAAGAAAATTACCCAGAATAATAGACAAAGAAAAAATTATAATAAATCAATTATATACAAATCACAAAATGAAAATGGAAGCAATCCTTCCCCTCTACTCCAATACACACAGAACACAAATTAAATGAAAGGAAAAATCTTTGACAATAGACAACACACAGTGCCCACCCAGTTCTGTTGCAAAACACAGCCACAAAACACATGGAACATGACATATGCTTTGATACAGATACATAACAATATAAAGAGTACTGGAAATCATAAACAAAAAAACCAGTAACATACAAACAAATCAAAAATGTACATCAAAGACACAAAGCAAGCATTTGACCCCCCAGCCAGGAGATTAACCCTGGTTGAGTTATAACAATAACTTTCTCACATCCACTTGATTCAATTCAGAGTCACAGAGGCTTCAGCCTATACTAACAGCAATGGGGACAAGCCAGGAATAGGGTTGCCAGATTCGAAAATTAAAATCTCTCTCTATATTACTATATATATAAATTTATACATGCCCCCTACACACCCAGACCAATATATTACATAAAAGTAGAGACAAAAGTTAAAAACATAAAGCAAGGATTTTAATAGGTTATGAGGAAAGCAAAAGTAAAATCATTTGAAAATGATTTAATACAATCTAAAAAAATTCTGTAAAAGCGAAATAATTTGAAAATATTTTTTTAATACAGGAAACAGAGAAATATTATTATTTAATATAGGCAGTTAGAAAACAAGTGGGCCGTGGCAAGTTTGTTGATGCTGTATGTTTCAATGCTGATACAGAACTACACAGCAGTGCAGCAGGAGCGCAAACGGTAAAGAGTGTCGCTGTCCCCAGCCAATCATAGCAACTGAACAAGCTGCAAACAGGCAGCAAACACTACCTTCCTTGTTACATTTGGATTATTTTCATCAAGAAATTTTGAGAAAAGAAAGTATAATTACAGTGGAACCTCGGTTCACGAACGTCCCGGTTCACGTACAACTCGGTTCATGACCAAAAAGCTCGCCAAACTTTTGCCTCGGTTCACAACCACACACTCGGTATACGAACAAGCCAGGTTCCCTTGCCTGCCTGCAAGCTGAGCTGAAAGAGAGAGAGAGAGAGAGAGAAAGGGCAAGCGAGCACGTGCCTGCTAGGGAGGTGGAGGAGGAGATTGCTGCACGTGTTTGCTGAACAAGCCAGTTTCCCTTGCGTCCTCAGTTGAGAGAGAGAGAGAGAGAGAGAGAGAGAGCGAGCGAGCACTTGCCTGCTGGGAAGGGGGAGGAGGAGATTGCTGCACGTGTTTGCCTGCATATCTGTAGGCTGTAGTGCAAGCGAAAACATCCCCCTCCCCCCACAGGCAGCCTGAGAGAGAAAGAGAGCGGCCATGCTTTTTCATTTAAGCAAAGCCGCTCCTTGTTCATTGTTTTCAATAAGACGTGCACTCTCTTTGTGCTCTACAGTATTTCGTGTGCTTTTGCAGTTAACTATGGCTTCTAAGCAAGTGGAGAGTGGTCAGAAGAAAGTTTTGAAGAAAATTGAAATCGAAGGAAAGAAAGAAATTACAAAAGGTGGAAAAAATGTTTACCAGTTTACTCATTTACCAATCGGAGAACCCTCGTGCTTTCAAGCAGCATAATGTAAACAAAGCCAGACTGCCAGTAATGTGGAGGGTCACAAGAACTTTCTTTTTGGAATGGCTGCATGAGGCTTTCACTCCCACCAGATAAACAGCTAAAAGCACCAGAAACCCAAGAAATCACAAGAGAGAAAACACCTGAAGGAAAACACTTCATGCCAGAACTCGTTTCATGCAAGGTTAGTTTTCTTGGTGGTTTTGTATTACGGATTTTTCAAAAGTAATTTTTTTAGTTCATAATGCGATTTGTTGCAATGTTATTTTTCTCTTTTTTCAAATGTTCGCTTTTTTCCTTGTGCTTAAAACTCATGAAATGTTTACAGATGGACTTTTTCATAGCGCAATTAGGTGCGATGTTACATTTCTCTTTTTTCAAATGTTCGCTTTTTCCTTGTGCTTAAAACTCATTAAAAATGTTTACATGGAGGACTTCATCGTGTGATTTGTTGCAATGTTACTTTTTGGTTGCTTGAGTTGGTTTTAAATGAAGTTCGGATTTGTGCAATGTTTTTTTCTGCTGTGCTTAAAACTAATTTTAAAAACATTGTTTACAGCGATCAGGCTTTAGGTTTAATAGCGTGATCTCCTGCAATCTCACTTTTTTGTTTGCTTGTGAGTTGGTTTTTGCAAGCGCTTCGGATTTTTTCTGCTGTGCTTAAAAGTCATTTTCAAAAAATGCTGCTGACACGTGCTACAGAGAGATTAGAGAGCCGGGCAGCTGATAGGGAAGGGATTGGGGGGACGGATAGGTGTGTGTGTGTGTGTGTGTGTGTGTGTGTGTGTGTTGTGTGCGCTCGCGCTACACAGATGGAGAGCGCGCGTGAGCGAGCCAGCTCCTGTAGCTGATCAGGGAGCCTGGGTGTTTTGTGTCAGTGTTATTCAATGTTTTTACATTAGTTTACTATTACACTGTGGATTCTATGGTGTAATTAACTATATTTGTGCTTAATCTTTACATATTTTTACATATTTACATACAGTTTGTACGGTCTGGAACGGATTAATTGTATTTACATACAATCCTATGGGGGAAACTGCTTCGGTTCACGACCAACTCGGTTTACGACCAAAGTTCTGGAACGAATTATGGTCGTGAACCGAGGTTCCACTGTACTTATAAAGTTACAACTAAGTACCATAAGAAGGTAGGTAAAATATATTTTTATTATGAAATCTGAAGATGAACTAAATATGGGACATCTGGGTGTTCCAGAAAGGTCAGAACGGGGTAGGGGACAAAATTATCAAATGGGACATGTCCTGTATATAAGGGACGTCTGGCAACCCTAGCCAGGAACCAACTTTGGTTAGGACATCAGTCCACCACAGAGACCACCCTTTCACTCACTCACACAAGGCCAATACAGAATTAACCTCATACACAATGAAATGTGGAAGGAAGACTGGAGTACATGGAGAACAACACCCACACAGACTTCTTCAGAATGCACAAATTCCACATGGACCAAAAAGATTTGAACACATCCATCCATCCATCCATTATCCAACCTGCTGTATCCTAACTACAGGATCACGGGGGTCTGCTGGAGCCAATCCCAGCCAACACAGAGAGCAAGGCAGGAAACAAACCCCTGGCTGGGTGCCAGCCTACCACAGGATTTGAACACAGCAGTGGGCAAAATAAGTATTGAATGCGTCAACTTTTTTCTCAGTAAAAATATATTTAATGGGGCTATTGACATAAAATTGACAACAGACGTCGATAACAACCCACAATATCCACATATACAAAGAAAGCAAAACAAATAAGTCCATAAATTAAGTTACGTGTAATAAAGTGGAATGACACAGGGAAAAACTATTGAACACAGGAAGAAAAGAAAGTGCAAAAAGTCATGGAAAGCCAAGAAACCAGCTAAAATCTGTCAGTATTTAGAATGCAGTCTTGACCCCTATCAAGTTAATATCAGCTGATTGCCTATAAAAAGGTTTCTCATTACCAAGATGTCACACAAGAAGCATCTCATGATGGGTAAAAGCAAGGAGCGCTCTCAAGACCTATGCAACCTTATTGTTGCAAAACATACTGATGGCATTGGTTACAGATGTATTTCTAAACTTCTGAATGTTCCAGTGAGCACCATCCCGAAGTGGAAAGAACATCATTTCACCATAAACCGGCCATGACCAGGTGCTCCTTGCAAGATTTCTAACAGAGAAGTCAAAAGAATAATAAGAAGAGTTGTCCAAGAGCCAAGGACCACTCGTGGAGAGCTTCAGAAAGACCTGGAATTAGCAGGTACAGTTGTTTCAAAGAAAACAATAAATAATACTCTCAACCGACATGGCCTCTATGCACGCTCACCATGCAAGACTCCACTGCTGAAGAAAAACCATGTTGAAGCTTATTTAAAGTTTGCTGCACAACATTTGGACAAGCCAATGAAATACTGGGAGAATATAGTCTGGTCAGATGAGTCCAAAATTTAACTCTTTGGATGTCATTACACTGCACATCACCCCAAAAAAACCCCAAAATACTGACAGACTTCATGTAGCTGAAGGAAGGATGAATAGAGAAGTGTACAGGGACATTCTTCATAAGAACCTACTGCCATCTACCAGGATGCTGAAGATGAAACGAGGGTGGACATTTCAGCAAGACAATGATCCCAAATATACAGCCAGGGAAACTCTCAATTGGTTTCAGAGAAAGAAAATAAAGCACAAGAATGGCCCAGTCAATCACCCGACTTCAATCTAATTGAAAATCTATGGAAAGAACTGAAGATCGGAGTTCATAGAAAATGGCCTGGGAACCTTCAAGATTTGAAGACAGTTTGTGTGAAGAATGGGCCAAAATCACACCTGAACAATGCATGTGACATACATAAGACATCTTGAAACTGTCATTACCAACAAAAACCTTTCTAAGTATTATTTTAGTAATCATGTTCACTACTTATTCCCTGTGTCGTTCCACTTTATTACACATAACTTAATTTTGGACTTATTTGTTTCGATTTCTTTGTATGTGTGGATTACTTGGGTTGTTACCGACATCTGGTGTAAATTTCATGTCAATAGCAACATTAGAAATATATTTACTGAGAAAAACGTTGATGCGTTCAATAGTTATTTTCCCTGCTGTAAATGTATTCATTTTTAAAAGAAGAAAAGCAAAATTGGTGGAAAATGAAATGGTAGTAGATCCCTCAGCGTCACAAATTTACCCCAAATGCATCTTTTTTACTTTTATGTACATATCACCTTCTCATTCTGTACTTGCCTTTTAAAAGAGCTATTTTTTGACATTTGTGGTCTTTGCATTTACATATGCATATATTATTTGATTTCTTTTAAATCTGATACCCATCTTCCTTCAGAAACGTTTTTCAGCATTCAGTATTCAAGATTGTAAAGCAAGCAGTGATTGAGCCATATTTTTAATAGTAAACATATAAAACAATGCTGTAAAGATCACAAATAATAAGTGAACTGTAAAATTGAAAAAAATACAACTTTAATGTAGCTAAGCAACAAGTTCTTCAAGCCCGTTTTATAGCTGCTTGTGTTTTTTCAATTTCTTGCTGCTTAGATGTCAGCACTTTCCAGAATGAATGAAACTCTTGAAATGATTAACTAGAAGAATAAGTTGTTGCAGCAGGGAAAATGACATGTAGAAGACATGTTATCTGTAACACTTCATAATAAAAAAGATTTGAATCTCACCTACATAATAGAGACTACAGTGCAGCTATCTTTTTTTAAAGCTACCTGCCAATCATGAACTACTTAGCTATAGCAAATTACTGTGGCTGCTGCCATGACAGAAACCCTACTTAGTCCCAAAAGAGTTATCTGGCTGGATGGGATAATTCATCCCTGAAATACTTAAAAGGAGGACACTGAAGTGAATCACACTGAGATTAAGAGTCACTAAAATGATTGATGGAAAGCTCAATGAGGGTGTTGGCTTATTCTTTCACTAACTGCAATATCCTCACAATTTCTCACTATAACTGATATTTTTTCTTAGGGTCTTCCTTTATTTTCTGTACATGTTGTATACTTCTTACAAAATATTGTGTCGAAATATATATATTATGGTTTGACCTCTCACTACATTATGGCATAAAGCCTTATTTATTTTTTTCTTTGTTTTCCTCA
This sequence comes from Polypterus senegalus, assembly GCF_016835505.1. NCBI lineage: Eukaryota > Metazoa > Chordata > Cladistia > Polypteriformes > Polypteridae > Polypterus > Polypterus senegalus. The sequence continues at coordinate 151,932,582 of NC_053155.1, forward strand.
AAATTAAAGTCACTGACAGAGGACAATAACAATGCAATACTGTTGTTTGTTTTCACAATATAAAGGAGTGTAAAAGATGTAAAAGTGGACACATATATACTTAATATGTAGTAGAACTAAGAAACAAGGACATATCAGAGTGATAATCCACAGAAGGATGTCCTTCAGAGAACCTCCAAAGAGAGAACATATGCTGATAAAGACAGCAGACTGGCTTGTTGGTATGAGAAGGCAGGAGCCACTAAAGGGTAGAAGACATTGTCATTCAGGTTCTCCCAGAAGTACATTTGGCACTGTGCAAGAGAAAAGAAGGAGACTGGGGAAGAATCTGAAAATATTCTACATTTCTACCAGAGACTGAACCTCTGTCTAAAAGGAAAGAATGAGAGAGAGAGAGTGGAACTGTGGATGGTGAGAAATAGCGCTTTATGTCCTGGCTAGAGGGCAGCAGCGCAGTGAAGAAGTGTCTGCCAATTTGACCATTTAGGGGTGAACTCAGGAAGAGATGGCAGTTGGCTAGCTCACTCCACATGGTTCCTGAATGTATGATGCTGTCAAGATAACAAATAGACAGCTAAAGGCTGAGGGATAAAGGGATAATAAAAGTCACTGAGGGAATTCAAGTTAGGTGTCTGTCGGTTGATGAAGAACTTCTCCCTAACCTTAGGAGTGACTGTGGACAGGGGTTTTGCTGACTTATGCAATGTATTTACGTATGTCTGTAGCCAGAGGGAGACTTGGAGAGTTTTAGGCGAAGGCATACTAGTTGGAGGTAAGAAAGAGTACTTTGATGACATTGCAGAGGTGGGTAAGTGTTCAAGCCAACCCACCAGGTAGACAAAGATAGCTAGGTCCAGTGGTGCAGCTACAGTTTTATTTTACCTCAAAGTACTTATTTGTACTTTATGTTTCTCCTCTTTTGTTTGTGTGTTTTTTATAATATAAGTAGCACAAGTACCTAGGGTTGCCAGGGGATATTTGGATCCGTTTTGAATTGTCCTTTTAGTTCAACTTCCACTCTCGATCAAGCCTCACCCAACAACCTCCTGCAAAAGTGCAAGATGCCCTGTTTTATGTTACAGTAGATAGCAATAGCATGTGGCACTTCAAGAATTTGTTCTTCTTGGTTCCAATTAGACTCCAGAATTGTGGTCACTCCTTGTTGTCATGTCTGACTTATCCTCTTAGTGCAAGTTGGACAGTTCATATTGCTAATGAAAAAAAGCCAATAGAGGAGGAATTAAACAACAACCGTTTGATTCTCCTTTGTGCTGTGCTGCTCTTCCACTTGCAATCAAGCCTCACTTAACACTGCTCTGTTGAAAAGTGCACAATATTCCTTGTTATATTACAGTAGATTATAGCAGCATGTGGTGTTGCCCGGGTAAGTAATGTTAAGCTCTGGTCATTTTGTCTGCTAGTCTGGCTTCAGACTGTTTAGATGTTTCACCTGCTCTGAACCAGCAGGTGGGTGTACAAATTGTAGCACACAGGGGAAGGGAAAAAAAAAACAAACACTGGGACCCCCAGGGTCAAAATTTTGCATTCCCAAATTTGGTCCAGATTGGTCAAATGTGTAGGATTATATGGAGAATATAAGATAGACACTCTATTCTACTGAATATATATATATATATATATATAGTGATAGGCACTATATAGCGCCTGACCCGACACAGATTGGACACAGGAGGCACGTCTAAAATACAAAGACTTTTATTTCTCTTCAGCTGAATACAGTGTGCAGGGGCATCCTGGCTGGGCAAGGACGCCAGGCGCATGTCACAAGCATGTCACAATATATATATATATATATATATACTAATAAAAGGCAAAGCCCTCACTGACTCACTCACTCACTCACTCACTGACTCATCACTAATTCTCCAGCTTCCCGTGTAGGTAGAAGGCTGAAATTTGGCAGGCTCATTCCTTACAGCTTACTTACAAAAGTTGGGCAGGTTTCATTTAGAAATTCTACGCGTAATGGTCATAACTGGAACCTATTTTTTCGTCCATATACTATAATAGACTTCTGCTCGATGCCCGTGGGAGGCGGAGTTATGCCTCCCACGTAATTTAGTGCCTGCCCATATAAAGCTGTCCGTCAGCGGCAATCCAATAGAAACACTGCCGCTAAATATTCACGGGTGAAGGACTGTGCTTATGCAGAGGAAGATGAGATGGTCAGGGTGGTGTTTGGCACAAACTCAGCGAAACTTTTAAGTGCCGGGTCTTAGCTAACATTAAATACAGCCGTGGACATCGCACGAGATGGCACCAGCACAGCTGTGAACCTTCAATGCATGTACACCGAGCGGCTCACATAAAATGACGCAGTGCACAGACAAAAAGCAACAGTTCCAAAGAGGGCTGAACAAAAACAGAATTACACAATTGAGAAGGCAGCATAAAAATATGAAGCGTGTGATACATACAAGCATATTCATAAGTACAGCTACTGCGGAAACAAAGCACACGGTGGAAAAAGTCAATGTCCCGCTAAAGGATGACAGTGTAAAAAAAAACCTGTGCATGCAGTATGTCACGTCTCAGATAAAGAGGAAGAAGAGCTGTTTATTGATGCAGTAAGAAACGAATCGATGAAACCTGTTATCTTTACAACGATTGACAAACATGAAATGTAACTTGAACACAACACATCCTACAAATACGAACCTGATTGAAAGAAATAATGATAATCAAACCCTTGATGACAGCAACACTCATAACACTCACAAAACAATTACTGTATATTGACAATCATGTTACGTTATTTTTAAAATGTTCCCTTTTCTTTTTCATAATTTCTTTAACACACTACTTCTCCGCTGCGAAGCGTGGGGATATATATATATGTATATATATACCCTGATCTACATACTCTCAAATAGACAAACCACACACCGTGGCGCAATGGTAGATGCTTCGCCTCTAGTGCCGATATCCGAGGTTCGATTCCCGAGAGGGGGTGCACTGATGATGTATGTGTGCTTCCCGATTCATTTTACCCTCGCATCCCTTTGGTTTGAGACGTATGAAAAAATATGCGGTTAACGCAGAAAGACAGATCACCAATTGAAGCTTTATGAATAATGGATACAAAGCGCGTTCCTAAGACTGATTGGAGGCAAATTTCATTTCAAAAGACTACCTGACGGAAGCCTTGATAAAAGCGTGGTTTTGTACAAACTGTCCAAATACGAACCTGATTGAAAGAAAGTATAATCAAATCCTTGATGACAGCAACACTCATAACGGTCACAAAACTATTACATTCACAATCATGTTACGTTATTTTTAAAATGTTTCCTTTTCTTAGCACAAGCACAGCTGAGAAGCTTCGATGCATGTACTCCATAACGTGTTAAAAAAAATAACGCATTTAATCACACTTTCAATTCCAAAGCAAAGGGGAACTTTTGTCAATGCATGATTTCCTGGTACATCGATTACATTGATGCACACATCAGAGCCACAAAAATGTTAGAGTCGGAATAAAGTGCGTTCCTACGACTGATCGGAGGAAAATTTCATTTCAAAAGACTACCCGACGGAAGCCTTGATAAAAGCACGCTTTTGTGCACACTGAAAAGCAAGCAAAATTAGATGCATTACAGAAAGCGGACTTTGTGGCTCTTACTGGGGATCATTGGACTTCCGTGACCGTTAGTAATTCTAATTACATCTAATTACAAAATGTTCAATGATCACACTGTTTTAGCCTAATGTACAAAATAATTTTGGCTAAGGTTACTCAGAGTTTAAAGGTGAAGCTGGTCAAATTACCTTTTATGATTCTGCCTTATTTTTTTAAGAAGAAAAACTACACTTTATGTTGAAAATTTTGCTATTATTATTTTAATACCATTCTGAAAATGTACTTAAAGTACTGTACTTAAAATACCACTTTATTTTTATGTCTGCCCAATTTTAGCCAGGGATGATATTTTTGTTTCTGTTTTGAATTAAAATGCAGTTTAAAAGCTTTTTTTTTCAGAAATTAAAAGAGCTTGAGTTTACAATATTCATGTCCACGTCTATTATTTGATTCTGTAAGCCCACTAAAACCCTTTTAAATTAAAAAAAAACATTTGCGATTTGGGGCAAATTTTCATGTGTGATTACATACGATTAATTAAGATTAATTATTACACAGCCTCTAATTAATTAGATAAATTTTTTTAATCAAATCCCACCCCTGATATATATATGTAGATTTGTATATATATATATGTGTAAATACAGTATATGTGTAGATATGTATATATATGTATATATATGGGTGTGTGTGTATATATATATATATATATATATATACATATATATATATATGCCAGCAACACTCATGACAATGACAACACAATTACATTGTCAATCATGTTACGTTGTTATTAAAATGTTTCCTTTTCCTTTTCATTACTTCTTTAACACACTACTTCTCCGCTGCAAAGCGCGGGTATTTTGCTAGTATATTTATATATATATCGTGATGGACGGTTGGGTCCCATGCCCAGCCAGGGCGCCCCTATTGCATATGTTCTGGGGGAGCAACCATGGACACCTCAATACCTCCCCCAGGATGCTTGATGGCAGCCTCCCGGGCCAACGGTGATTCCCCAGCCTCCTGCCTGGCTCCATATGAGATGGAGTCTTCCACAGCCTGGTTGGGAGCTGGGATGGCCGCTAGGGGGTGCTGCATGGAGTCAACAGCCCAGCTGGACAAGTCTTCAACCCCACCCGGAAGTGCAATTAGCACCAGGTGGTCAAGCACCTGGAACGCTTCTGGGTGGGCTATAAAAGGTGTCAGCCTCCACCACTCAAGGGCCAGAGTCGGGAGGAGGAAGACTAAGCTTGAGGAGGAATGGTGGTAAAAGAGAAAGAAGAGTGTGGTTTGGTGTTGTTGTGCTTTGTGACTGTATATTACTTGTGGGTCACGGGGAAGATGTGTGCCCATGGGGGAAGACAAAATAAAAACCTCTGTTTATTCTGTACATGCCTCTGTCTCAGTCTGTGCTGGGTCGTGCGCTATATAGGGTCATATTACTATATATAGTCACACACGTGCAAGTAGGAGGCAGCTGGTCTAAAAATAAATGCGGTGGACTACTGGCAACTCCCGGTCAAAAACTGGGCCTAGTTATAGACAAGAATGATTCATCTCAAGTTGTCTCCATGCAGTGTAATCAGCTGGCGGAGAGAGATATGGAGGTTCAAGAGGACCTACCGGCAGCAGGTTTGTGAGTAAGCACTCGCCCACCTCCTTGGAAGACATTTAAGCTTCAAAAAAACTTTAGAGCAAATCAAGCTCACATGTTTTGGCTGGGAATTAACGAGGAGATTAACTGTTTTTGTATTTCTTGTCCGGAGTGTCAATTACAGCAAATTCCTCAGAGGGACCGTGATCTTCTCATTCCCCTTCCCTTTGAAAGAATCGGGGTTGATTTAGTAGGACCCTTAGAGCCCTCAGCCTGAGGACACAAATATATATTAGTTCTCGTGGATTATGCGACCCGATACCCGGAGGTTGTTCCCTTGCACTCAGCTACATCTAAAGCAATCACACGGGAACTAGTAAAGAAGTCCTGATGGACCAAGGGATGCCTTTTACCTTGGAAACATTCAGGGAAGTTGGCAAGTTACTGAAAATAAAGCACTTAAAAACCGTGGTGTACCATCCTCAAACCAATGGTTTCATCGAGAGGTGTAATCAGACTCTCAAGGTGGTGAGCGGGGATGAGAGAAATTGGGATCAGCTCCTCCCCCTCATTCCCTTTGTATATCGGAAAGTCCCACAAGCCTCTACGGGGTTCTCCCCTTTTGAATTATTATACAGACGTTAACCCCAGGGTATATTATATATTTTAAAGGAAGGCTGGGAAGGAGAAGCTCTTCCCTCTACAAATATATTGGAATATATCGTGCAATTACGCAATAGATTTGGAAAAATCAGACATATTTTAAAAAGTCATATGGAAGAAGCGCAAGCAGCTATTATGGCACGACCCTCTGAGAATTCCATTTGGGGGATTGCGTCATGGGATTGGATCCCACCTCTCATTCCAAATTGCTCGCCCATTGTCAAGGCCCTTATGAAATTAAGGAGAGGAAAGGGCTGGTTGATTATTTGGTGAAACAACCTAATTGTCGGCCAAGTGAGAGAATTTATTATGTGAACTTGCAGAAACCTTCAAAGCAAAGGGATCCCGATCCCTCCTCCGATCAGCCCCGCTCATTCTTTGCTCAAACAGACACCCTTAATTTTGGTGAGGAATTAACTTCTAGACAGAGACAGGAGCTGGAATCAGCTATCAGGTCTATCTCGGAGGTGGTGAGTGCAAAACCTGGACGGACCTCTCTGATTGTGCATGACATAGTGACTGAGCCGGGGGTTATCGTCCAAGAGTGACCCTATAGACTCCCGAAGGCAAAGGAGGAGCTGGAAATCAAGCGAATAGAGGAAAGTTTTAGTCCCTGGTCTGGTCCAGTCCCATCATCTTGGTTAGTAAGCCTGACGGTAGTTGGAGGTTTTGCCATGACTTCTGTCGGCTTAACCAGGTCTTCCAATTTGATGTTTATCCCATGCCTCGTGTGGATGACCTCCTTGAGAGCCTGGGTCAGGCAAGATTTTTGACCACTCTTGACATGACAAAGGGGGAGCCTTTTCACACATGTGCGAGTAGGAGGCAGCTAAAGGGCTTACATAATTGTAATAAAACATCCGAACAGGGGGCGGTGGAGTGCACTGACTGTCTTTCTCAGTTCCCTGCAGACCTTTCCCTCTGAAGAAGTCACTTCTGGTTCTGGTTGGGGGGGCGGAACGGGGAGGTTTTGGGCAGTCGAAGATGTCACTTCCGGACCAGACGATGTCAGTTCCATTATTTGGGCCCTTGGTGATGTCACTTCTGGTCCAGATGGTGTCACTTCCGGTTTCTGGCCCTTTGATGATGTCACTTCCTATACGGGCCTTTAAAGCTGCCATCTTTGCCACATGTAATCAGTTCTGTTTTGGACTCAGTCTGGTGAACATCTCTGTTACTATAAAGCCTTTTGCAGCCAGGGATATTATACGGGTGGCTGCCACAAACCTTGTTTATGATGTCTGGACTCAATTATTATCACAGTGGCATAATCCGCAGGATTTTGTCCCAGAAGAAACCGGAACAAAATAAAACATTAAAAAGTGTAATTTCCACACTCAGTGTGCATTCTTACACTCAATCAGAGTTTAAGATAACTATGTTATTTGAAAACCATATCATCTAAAGAAAACCATCAGAATTTGAACTGCATTAATATTGTTAATTTAATTAATAAAATAAAAATATGTTTCAAACAGGACTTTTTTGACATCTGCACCACATCTACTGGTGGTTGTAAAAATTACAATACATTAATAATTTGACTACAAAACAAAGTTGGCACCGGGACAAATATAGCAGGGGGACTAAATTTTCACAGGGGCGTTGATGATTACTACTCAAATAAAGTTCACATTAAGTTTGTCTCACAATGAATATGCCTAGGAATGCATAAACAACAGATTACAGTAAACAATTTCACTTGGCACACAACCCTGTAACCAGAGCCAGTCAATCCATTAGGACTGTCTAGGACGACATCTTCTAGGGTTGCCAATTTAGGAAGCCAGTTTTTCTTTCTCTCAGACAGTGCATGCTGCATCCTACATGCTCTTTGCATCCATAAGAACACGTACCTTCTTCAACCAAGATGTATGAAGAAAAATTTGTTTTTCAAAAAATGTTTTTACCATTAGACTGGCAGATCCAGCCCTCTTCAACCCCTTTCCTCATTATTCCTCAGATAACTCATCTGTCTCTCGCACACACAATGTCGTCCCTGAGTTCACTCTTCTCCAGTGAACCACAGGTACTGCAGTGATGGAGGGCGCCTGTTGGACAGAATTTGCAGCAGCAAGAGAGAGCTGAAAACAGGGTGTCACATGAAGACAAAAGTGATGTGTCATGTTATAATAGTGACAGCATATATAGCAACTTATAGTTCTAGTGACAGGGTGTAGTGGATGCCACATGTGCTATTATTCTGTGGGCAGTTGCTGCCTCTTTGGGTGCATTGCAGGGAAGAAGGAAGCTGTAAATACACCTTTAAGGGGGAGGTCATAACTTGGTCAGGGTGGTTGGTGTTGAAAGCTTAAAAACCGGAAAAGAAGGGGAGAACAGGAGACATCTTGTGGTGGAGCAAAGGAGAGTGACAAGGTAGCACCAAGAAAAGTATCTACTGGAACAAGTTATTTTTTTAAAGAAGAACTCAGCGACACAAGAGAGACGCGTCTCTGAAGACGGACTCTTTTTCTTTGATTTCGCTGATGAATATCTTTGACCGGTAGGATTAAACTTTGTTGTTGTTGGCTCAACAGCCAGCGTGTTCCAGTAGGGTTTCTCTTTGCCCTGAACAATAAGGACAGTAAACCCATTTGGACATTCTGGTTTTTCTTATTTACGAACATCGCGTGTTTAAACCAGAGAGGGGGGTTTTGATTGCTATGTATTTATTTGTTTGTTTGTTTTTCTTTATATATGTAAAATAATATATTTGTTCTTTTGCTTCTTCTTTATTTGGTGATATGGCTTGTTGTTAATGCTAAGCTGGGACTGGTGGTGGGGGTCAATAAATGGACGAGCCTTGATCACGTTGCCCGATAGATTTTAGATATTGAACTGCTTTACACTAGCAGTTTTCTAATTGTGCCTTAACTTGGAGTTTAGTTGTTTGCCCGGAGTTAGCGGTACAAGGGAAGTATATGAAAGTTATGATTTTGCATGAACAGTAAACTCTGATGCCACTTCTGAATGTGTTTGGATTAAAAAGAGCTGCGGGCATCTTTCAAAACTGCCATTCATAGATCTCCAGGGCACAAGACACAAGTACCAGTTATACATAATTCCTTACAAAATTGCAGTGTGTTCATAAGCGATGGCTGTAAGATGTAATTGTGATCGCAACAGACATGCACAGACACATGTCAAGCACTGCACATTGAAAAAAAATTCCATTGTTCATTTGGACTGATGTCAGGTGTGACAAGTTGCTGACTTTTTTTGCACTTATTGTATATAATAATTCAAAATTCTAATTGTGAAATGTACTGCTCAATAAAATTTTACCTAAAATGCTTTATGGGCCATCCTTGATATTTATCAGAAGTGAAAAACGTTTCAGCTTACTTATACTTACCTGTCACCTCACACAGTAGTGAGAAATCCTGTTTGAAAATAATATCCTTCTCTACACTTTATATCCCTTGGCAAAATGTTGTTGTTGGCAAACCACAAACTATATCTTGTACATGTCTCTGTATACTGAACAAATGGTAAGGTGTATTGATAGCTTGACAAAAGTCCCCAGAGTCAAATTGGTGAAACCCTAAATCCACTGATGTGTTTTTATTATTACATGATTTTTAACAGTTATTTTTTATCTGTTTTTACATTTGTTGTCATTATTTTTAGTTTCTTCTTAACAGATCAAAACACTTGGAATTGTGAAAATAACTGGTGCCAGGTATAATGTTTTTAAATGTTATTTTGCCTTTCTCTCCTCTTCTTTTTGTCTTTCTTTATCACAACAGACAGTTAATGAATCAGACCCTCTTCATTTTTTATATTTGACATGACAGACTGTGCTCTAGTGGCTATATGCCTTTGCTATTGCACAGTCTCCCTCCTCTGTACCACTCATAATCTCAGATGTTGTTTTTGTGGCTCGGAAATTATTGTGTTATGTTTAAATGATATAATGTATTATGTGCATAATTCCCGAGAAAATTATATTCTTTAATGTATTCTTTCATTCATATATCTCTACATCTCTGTTTTACACCTATTTTTGTGCATTTATTTTGGCTGGTGCCAAGGGTGAACCTTGTCTTGGTCTCCACATGGGCTTCGACAGGCATTGATTGTAACAAATCAAACGCAGGTTGTATTGATCAAAGATGTGTAAAGTGGCACCGGAAGATTTTACTTTTCATTTGCTTTTTACATATTTTCTGTGAGTTTATATGTAATTTTATTATTTCTTTTGAATGTGTTCCAAACTTGTATAACCAGTAACCAATGACTTCCTGTGTTTCATTGTGAGGTGCCTTCTCTGGCCATATTTTGAAGTTTTTGGTGAATCTCAACTGGAGATATTGTAATACTGAAGAAATGATTACAGCAAAAAACTCTCACCTGCCATTACTCAGCCCGGGTTCCTCTCATTGCTGGGGTTCAAATTCATGCTTTATGTCTCTTTTGTTCATTTTTGATTCTTTGATTATGTTAATATTACATTTGTTAATTATATGTATTATTCTTTGATGTTAATTTTGCTTATGTACAGTGGTGTGAAAAACTATTTGCCCCCTTCCTGATTTCTTATTCTTTTGCATGTTTGTCACACAAAAGGTTTCTGATCATCAAACACATTTAACCATTAGTCAAATATAACACAAGTAAACACAAAATGCAGTTTTTAAATGATGGTTTTTATTATTTAGGAGAAAAAATCCAAACCTACATGGCCCTGTGTGAAAAAGTAATTGCCCCCTGAACCTAATAACTGGTTGGGCCACCCTTAGCAGCAATAACTGCAATCAAGCGTTTGTAATAACTTGCAATGAGTCTTTTACAGTGCTCTGGAGGAATTTTGGCCCACTCATCTTTGCAGAATTGTTGTAATTCAGCTTTATTTGAGGGTTTTCTAGCATGAACCGCCTTTTTTAAGGTCATGCCATAGCATCTCAATTGGATTCAGGTCAGGACTTTGACTAGGCCACTCCAAAGTCTTCAATTTGTTTTTCTTCAGCCATTCAGAGGTGGATTTGCTGGTGTGTTTTGGGTCATTGTCCTGTTGCAGCACCCAAGATCGCTTCAGCTTGAGTTGACGAACAGATGGCCGGACATTCTCCTTCAGGATTTTTTGGTAGACAGTAGAATTCATGGTTCCATCTATCACAGCAAGCCTTCCAGGTCCTAAAGCAGCAAAACAACCCCAGACCATCACACTACCACCACCATATTTTACTGTTGGTATGCTGTTCTTTTTCTGAAATGCTGTGTTCCTTTTACGCCAGATTTAACGGGACATTTGCCTTTCAAAAAGTCCAACTTTTGTCTCATCAGTCCACAAGGTATTTTCCCAAAAGTCTTGGCAATCATTGAGATGTTTCTTAGCAAAATTGAGACGAGCCCTGATGTTCTTTTTGCTTAACAGTGGTTTCGTCTTGGAAATCTGCCATGCAGGCCGTTTTTGCCCAGTCTCTTTCTTATGGTGGAGTCATGAACACTGACCTTAATTGAGGCAAGTCAGGCCTGCAGTTCTTTAGACGTTGTCCTGGGGTCTTTGTGACCTCTCGGATGAGTCGTCTCTGCGCTCTTGGGGTAATTTTGGTCGGCTGACCACTCCTGGGAAGGTTCACCACTGTTCCATGTTTTTGCCATTTGTGGATAATGGCTCTCACTGTGGTTCGCTGGAGTCCCAAAGCTTTAGAAATGGCTTTATAACCTTTACCAGACTGATAGATCTCAATTACTTCTGTTCTCATTTGTTCCTGAATTTCTTTGGATCTTGGCATGATGTCTAGCTTTTGAGGTGCTTTTGGTCTACTTCTCTGTGTCAGGCAGCTCCTATTTAAGTGATTTCTTGATTGAAACAGGTGTGGCAATAATCAGGCCTGGGGGTGGCTACGGAAATTGAATTCAGGTGTGATACACCACAGTTAGGTTATTTTTAACAAGGGGACAATTACTTTTTCACACAGGGCAATGTAGGTTTGGATTTTTTTCTCCCTAAATAATAAAAACCATCATTTAAAAACTGCATTTTGTGTTATATTTGACTAATGGTTAAATGTGTTTGATGATCAGAAACATTTTGTGTGACAAACATGCAAAAGAATAAGAAATCAGGAAGGGGGCAAATAGTTTTTCACACCACTGTACATAAACTGCATGTATTATGTTTCGTGTGTTTTATATGTGGTCCCCTAAGAGGTTTGACCATCTGCCAATTACAGCTGGACATTGTCTTCCAACCAATAAATCTGGAAGGTGTCCCATAGTTCCTGGTGGTTCATTTCAAACATTCCTGGGAGTGGTGAGTTTACTTGTGTTCTGATGTGCCTATTGTAATTTTTACTTCTAGCTCTGGTTTTGACTGCACCTTTTGATAGTGTTTTTGGAATATTGCTCACCTGGGACTGCCTTGCTGGAAACTCCTTTATGCCTTTTGTGCTCATTGGAGATTCTTAGTGAGACAGTACATTTTTGTGATAATCATTTTTTTATTTACAGAGACTGTGTGTTTGCCCTTATTTCTAACTGGGTATTGACGGTAATATCCCCCTCTAAGTCAGCATTTTTTGGAAGTGCTTTGGCAACTCTTTGGGACTTAAGTACTTTGGGACATTTAGTTCATGATGTCACCAGGTTCACACCAATCTTATATATAAATGTCTATGTGTGGAAATGTGTATGTCTAACTGTCTGTCTGTCTGTCCGGCCCGGAAGTGGGAGGCAGCCTGGAAATGTGAGGCTACAGCATGAAGCTCAAAGAAAGCGACTGTCGCCAAAGGGAAACCGCAAAGAAAATAGAGAAACTCGCTTAGCCGCTAATGCACAAGCAAGACGAGCACATCGGCAAAATGGTATCCCTTTTACTTTTCCTCCCACTGCTAATATATAAGTGGGGTGATCATGTTGGCAAAATAAAACATCTGAAAAAAGAGATGATTTTCTGATGACTTCAATAGTTTCTAGGACCCCTAACTTTTTACAGTATGGGCTTACACGGCTAATATAATATAATATAATATAATATAATATAATATAATATAATATAATATAATATAATATATGCGTCTGTCAGGAGATTTTTTTTCATCACAATTAATTACACATTACAAAGCATATTTCACAAGGTTCATTATTATATCCTATGAACTACATTTTTAGATAAACTATAAATATAATAATGTCAGTATTGTGATAAAGTATACTGGAAATAATTCTCAGAGGACTACAAAACACAGTATTTTGGACATGTGTGCAACATTGCTTAAGAGCACTGTTATTATTATTTTTCCTTCTTAACATTCAACCAGTTGCTAAGGCACACACGTTTGTTTACATTTTCCGATGCCAGAGTAGATCTCTCTTTGGGCTCAATATGTCCACCGAGTAAAAACGGTCTTTCACATGGCACAACTGAAGCAGGAGTTGCTAGATCTCGCTGTGCAATGCTGGCTAATTTACCATGCATTCCTCTGTCAGCATACCACCATTTTAATGGTGGTTTCAATTTAGTGTCAGATTGATATGGCACTGGTTCCCCCTTCTTTAGCATCATGTCCTATATTCTCCACACTGTAGTTTTAACTCTTCCATATTAGAAGCACTATGTTTGAATTGCCAGAGAATTTGATGGCATTTGTCTATTTTCACAAAGATTATAAAACAATACAAGATTCAATGGAGAAAAACAAAAGCAAAACAAAAGTTCAAATTTGTGTTCTAAGAAATTAAATCCAAAGGTAATAACAAAGAGTCCAAAACACAGAAAAATCAAAAACAAGCACTTATAATAAACAAGGAATCAAGAGAAGAGCTTGATAACCATAGTGGGAAAACTAGTGCCTCAGGAAAGGTGGTGTGGCAACACAAGCTGTGCTATATATAGGATTCAGGATGGTTCCCCACATGTAACGTAAGAGGGGCACTGCCCACTTAGGCTCAATATGCAAAAAAAGAATTTATACGGTAACCATATATAAAAATAACACAATAATTTGAAGCTAAACACATTTTAAATGAAAATGGGTCGTAACTGAAAAATGCATAGGGAAATAGCCAAGAAATTTAATAGAAAATAGTAAAATATACAAATATTACAAAGCAAAGAATGAAATCTAAAGATCAGGGAAAAAACCCTGATTGAACCACACCAGCACTCTTTTCTTTAAAGTACTGCATGTGGATATCACCACCCAGAACATTTCTTTACTTACTTTGCTTTGGCTGCACTACCTTCTTGTCAGCTAAGCCCTTGCCCAAGATAATCCCCCAATTCTAAGCTTCAAAAGCAGTTGGTTCTCGGGTGGCTTTGTACTGTTTTAGGGATACTTCTTTGAAATACCTCAGATTTGTCATTCAGCTATAGGAACACCCTGAGAAAGTTCTCACACCATCCCTCAGAGCTTTTTTGGATATTTTCAAATCTCCCTGTGTTCTTCAGCTAACATGCACACTTCAAGTGCTTCAGGTACTTCCTGATCCTAATATCAGAGCTCTTTTAGTCAACTGCCTAAACCTACAGTACAATACAATACAATACAGTTTATTTTTGTATAGCCCAAAATCACACAGAAAGTGCCGCAATGGCCTTTAACAGGCCCTGCCTCTTGACAGCCCCCCAGCCTTGACTCTCTAAGAAGACAAGGAAAAACTCCCAAAAAAAACCTTGTAGAGAAAAATGGAAGAAACCTTGGGAAAGGCAGTTCAAAGAGAGACCCCTTTCCAGGTAGGTGGGGCGTGCAGTGGGTGCCAAAAGAAGGGGGTCAATACAATACAATACACAGAACAAAACAAATCCTTAATACAGCATAATAATAAAAATTTTAGAAGTACGGAGCAGAATTTAACAGTAGATGATATCACATAATAAGATTTGGATATTTTTAGAGTCCTGGAGACCTCATCCATCAAGCTGCCTCCCTATTTGGACATTCCACGGCTGAAACGTTGCTCGGCCAGCCAATCCGATGAAAGGACCCCTTTTTCCCATGATTCCTGTGATCCTCCATCAGGGATGACTTTACCATAGGCAGGCAAACAACTTGGCAGGTGGGCCTTGGCACCATTTGCCACATTTGAGTACCGAGAACAGAAACAGAATAGGTATGGGTTAGTATTCAATTAAAACAATCATGTTACTTATGTTTTAGTGCTAATGACTAACAACAGAGATGCAGTATGTACAGTTAATCAGAAGCTCTAGTCAGAATATGCTAAACTGAAGTAGTGAGTCTTCAGCCGAGATTTAAAGGCTGGGACCGAAGGGGCATCTCTTACAGAAGCTGGAAGACCATTCCACAGTTTAGGGGCCCTGTAACTAAAAGCTCGACCTCCCACTGTTATTTTATTAATCCTTGGAATCATAAACAGACCAGCATCTTGAGATCTTAATGTGCGCTCGGGTTTGTAAGTCATGATAAGTTCAGACAAGTAAGCTGGACCTTGGCCATTTAATGCTTTATATGTTAAAAGGAGGATTTTGAAATCTGCCCTAAACTTAACTGGGAGCCACTGTAAAGATTTAAGAACTGGAGTTATGTGTTCATATTTTCTTGTTCTTGTAATAATTCTTGCAGCCGCATTTTGGATTAACTGGAGGCTGTATAAAGAACAGTGAACACCGCATTGCAGTAGTCAATCCTACTAGAGATAAATGCATGAATTAATTTCTCAGAATCCTATTTATTTAGAAAGCGCCTTAATTTCCTAACATTTTTAAGATGGAAGAAACATGTTTTGGACAACTTTCTAATATGTGCTTTAAATGACATGCTAGAATCAAAGATAACTTCTAGATTGCGGGTTGATTCAGTAAAATTAATTGGGATTCCAACTAAGTTAAATGACGACAAAATATTGCTGTGATCAGCGTCATTCCCTCCAACAATTAACATCTGTTTTATCTGTTGTGGTCCCCGGCCGGGACGCCCAGGAGGACCAGAGGAGGGCTTGTGCCTCCTCCAGACCGCGAGGGGGCGTCCGTCCTGGTTGTGTTGGGGGCCTCGGGTACAGGGCTTAGAAGCCCAACCCTGTAGGGACCCGAGGTCACCGCCAGGCGGCGCCCCGATGCCGGTTTATCCCGTGTGGTTCCGGGCCAGGGATGGAGCCCGGCCGGGACGCCCAGGAAGACCAGAGGAGGGCTTGTGCCTCCTCCAGTTCGCAAGGGGGCGATCGCCCTGGTTGTATAGGGGGCCACGGGTAGAGGGCTTGGAAGCCCAATCCTGTAGGGGCCCGTGGCCACCGCCAGGCGGCGCCCTGGAGCCTGAGGAACCCTGGAGCCCAGCACTTCCGCCACACCAGGAAGTGCTGGGGGGAAGACTTATTGTGGGCCCGGAGGAGTTTCCGGGAGGACAGCCGGCACTTCCGCCACGCTGGGGCGTGGCCAAGGAAGGAATGCTGGAAACACCTGGTGCTCATCCGGGAGCAGGATATAAGGGGCGCCTCCCTTCAGTCAAGAGCGGAAGTCGGGTGGAAGAGGACGGAGCTAGCGGGAGGACTGGAGGCGGCCAGAAAAGAGAGAGAGAAAAGAGAGAAAGAGGCATTGTAAGGCCTGAGGAGAGACAGAGGCATTGTAAGGCCTGGAATTGGGGAATCGGTGCAAGAGGCACTGGGGAGTTGAGCGCGGGACCTGTAAATATTGTAAATAAACGAGTGTGTGGTGAAACCAACGATGTCTGTCTGCCTGTGTCCGGGTACAAGTTCACACTGTATTTAAAGACAAGTAGTTCTCATTCATCCACTCTTTTAATTTACTAACACAACTAATTAAAGACAACATCGGAGATACTTCATTTGATTTAAATGAAAGGTATAACTGGGTGTCATCTGCATACGAGTGAAAATTAACATTATGTTTCCTAATGAGAGATCCCAGTGGAAGTATGTAAAGTGAAAACAGTAAAGGTCCCAGAACTGAGCCCTGCGGGACACCATATTGAACTTCTGTGTATAATGATGCAGTACTGTCAGCACATTTCTGTACATATTGGAATTGATTTGATAAATAAGAACTAAACCAAGCGAGCACGGGGCCTGTAAGCCCAACATCGTTTTCTAGCCTGTGCAGTAAATTAGAATGGTTAATGGTGTCAAATGCTGCACTTATGTCTAACAACATAATTACAGTGGAGTTTCCTTCATCAGGATATCAGAATTTCATTTACAACCCGTGTTAGTGCAGTTTCTGTACTATGACCAGTGCGAAAACCAGACTGGAATTTCTCAAATAAATTGTAATGCGTAAAGTGTGACTAAAGCTGACTGGCGACTACTTTTTCTAGTATTTTAGAGAGAAACAGTGAACAGACAGTGAACATAGAGTAATTATATCCTGAGAATTTCTTACACTGTCAAGGTGTGCAGCATTACAATATGTTGCTAATCAGCCGTCTGTCTATTATGGCCCCTTTATCAATATTACTAGGAAACAGATAGACCACTAGCAACTGATTACCCACACTGTTACAGGTACCTCCTCTAACACAATTATATCCCATCTCTGTGTCCCGTTACCTTCCTATCTCCAACACCTTCTAATCCTGGCACTTTTATTTCAGCATGGAATCCTATCAAAATATAAATATTTTTGGCAAGATGATGCCAAAGTCAAAATTAACAACAGTGAGAAAATCAACAGGGTGGTCAGTTTCCTAGGGGAGGATTTCTAGATATACTAGTAGAAACACCCAGAGATATGGTAAGTAGGGTTGTCATCTACTTGTGGAGTAATAAACTCTAAGGTCTTTTTCCCCAGTTATTAGAGTGCTTGATGAAATGTTTATTTGGCAAGACTAAAGTAAAATATCTGATCCAATTTTGGTCCTCTTAAGCATGTCATCTGGATGTGCTTCTCAGGAGGAGTTCTAGCTCTTTCTGTGCTCATTAGCAAACTTCCCTTACCTTCTTTTATACCTATATGTGGAAATGTGACTTGATGTGGAAATTAATCAAGCTTTTCATTTGACCTAGTTGGTCTGGATGTTCCTTCTTGTTGGAATATCCAGTCATCCCTATGAAGACATGTTTCTTTTTTTTTTTTTATTAATTTTATTATAATCAATACATAGTAATCAAGTTTTTACAAAAAAAAAAGAATTATGCTAAGCACAGATCGATCCCCACCCTTAAGAGAGAGAGCAAGCCAAATGGTGTAAAATTTAAGGCTTGTAAAAAATACCTAAATCAACAAATTCTCTGTGCTTTATAAACTCATTTCAAAATATTACTGATTAGATCCTGCCATGTTTTGAAAAAAGTCTGCACAGATCCTCTAACTGAGTATTTGATTTTTTCCAATTTCAAATAGTAGGGTTCTTCCAGTTTATCAGAATAAGTCTGCGTGCCAACAGTGTAGTGAATGCAATCACAATTTGTTTGTCCTTCTCCACTTTAAGACCCTCTGGAAGAACCCCAAACACAGCTGTTAATGGGTTAGGAGGGATTGTGAGTCCAAGACTGTCTGAGAGGTAATTAAAAATTTTTGTCCAGAATAATGTTAATTTGGTGCAGGCCCAGAACATGTGACCCAGTGAGGCTGGGGCTTGGTTGCAACGTTCGCAGGTTGGATCATGCCCTGGAAACATTTTGGAGAGTTTTAGTCGAGACAGATGTGCTCGATATATAATTTTGAGTTGTATAATTGTATGCTTTGCGCATATGGAGCTTGAGTGAATTCTCTGCATTGCTACTTTCCACTCCTTTTCTGATATATTAATTGAGAGGTCATTTTCCCAGTGTCCTCTTGGATCTTTGAAAGGAAGGGATTGTAAAAGGATTTTATATATTGTAGAGATGGAGTCTGAAGACATGTTTCTTGACAATCCGCTGACCCCTTCCTGAAAAGAGAAAGCAGAACTAACTCTGAAGAACATTGGGTTTTAAGCAGTCATGTGATGGATCTCCATCTGCTCCTTGCTTACTTCACCATTGGGAGACAGAGCAAACTGTACATACATATGTATACAGTATATACTATACTGTATATGTATGAATATATATGTTCGTGATGGATTTTAGTCTTAATAACTTGTTTATACTGTACTCCAATGTTACATAAATAGTTTCTACATCATGGTGAAACCATGGTTGGGCCCATCCAATCAAAAATATTATTTATGATCTGCATATGCCATTAGAAATTGCTAATAATGCTGATGGACTTCTATAGCTCGTAAACAAAAAAAAAATGTATATTATTATTAAAGTGTCCCAACTGAATTTCTTGTCAAATGTTGCTCAGGCACAGATGTAATTTAGATAATCACAGTGATTCCGACTCATTGTGTCAGTCCATTTAGCATTAAGTCTGAACAGTTTCATATCCTCAGTTGTTATTGCCAGTTTGTTACAGAAAATTTCCCCAGACTAGTAACATGTTTTGTAAAGCTAACCCAACCCCATTGATGTCACAGGTCATGGCATGGGCTTTCATTGCATCACGTCTTTTTTTAATTATTGAATGACCCTGTTTGAACAATGTTCCAATTGTTTTTTTCCTATACTAACTTTTGGAGATTTGTTTTCATATTGGAAACTGTTTATGCTTTTGTTTTTACTCTTTTCTGGTGTTAGGAATCATTTCCTCATTTATGTCTGGGATCAGTTTAGAGGCTTCATCATCCACTAAAGGGGAACAAAGCACAACACAGGACTTTTTGGGGTCACCAAATCCTCACAAAAATGAAGAATCAGTAACTGTTAACAAAGCTTTCTTTTTTGTTAATTGTTATTAAAATAAGTTCAATTTACAGAAGATTATTTGTGCTTAAATTAAATGCAATCCAACATGTTAACTATATTGCAATGCGGTCCATATGCACATGGTGCAGTTAATTTTGGCAAAAGCGTAATGCATTTTAATGTATGTCTATGTTTTAAGCTGGAGCTGGGTTCAAAACTCTAAAGGGCTGAGGCTCCACAAACACAGGCTTTACTGTCCAGCCGTCCTTCGGCCTTCCTAGGCTTAATTCCCGCTATAGATGCCAGCTTCTTTTCCTAGCAGCCCTACAGAGAAAATGCTCTTAAATAGTTCCAAAAACTTAACAAAAGAGGGAAGAACCATCAAAAACTTCCAGCTAATAAAAGGGAGAAACAAGGAATCTTGGCTTGCCTACCCAGGCACTCTCACTTAGCAGTTTTTGTTTGCACCTCTGCTTTATATGTACACTTTCAGAACTGAACTCATAAAATCTGGACAACATTCTTATTATTTTTAAATTAATCAAAGAAACCTTGACACATTATATTTATTAGGAAACATGCAGACCTCCCAAGATCAACGTTTCAGCTCAGGCAGTTGGTGAGTACTAGCAGGTTGACACACCACATTTGCTTGATGTTTAGCGGACGTCAAAGCTATCATTTTATTTGTTACTGTCATGTAATTGCCTTCTGCCATTTGTTTCACATTCTGCAGATTGCATTGCTCTTCCTTTTTTCCACCAGGCCACCTTCTTAATCATTTTCCCTATGTAGTTTGCTGTAGGAAAGACGCCAACCCCAATAAAATTGTTGAGCAACATTTTTTGCTTCACCAACTTGTGTCACAATATAAGCTTTCTATTAAGACCAAGACCATGTTGTAGCCCTAGTGGTCCGTGAATCATTGTGTGACAGATAGATACAATCCTTAGCACTTTATATATATGGATTTACTGTAAGAGGCAACATTTATTTGTAACTCAGGTTCCTTATTATAGCATTTATTCCTCTTTTTAGGCATAACAACAAAATTGAATGCATTCTTTGTTTTTATTGATAAATGATATGATAACAGTAAATAAATTGTTGGGGTTATTGACAGTCAAGGCTTGCTAAGAAACAGTACACAGTAAATATTGTTTTTTATGAAAAGTTCAAAGAAAATATGTGTTAAGATTTAAATACAAATTTGAAGAGTTGTTGTCAAACTCACCACTAGGGGGCTCTGCATTGTTAGTTATGATAGCAAGCCAAGCATAAACGGCTAAGAGCTCATTAGGCAATGAAACAGAAACAAAAATCTCCATTTTTATATAAAAAAAAAAAAAAAAGAGAAAATCTAGGCTGAGCAAATCATAACCTAACACTAAAAATAAAGTTGTCAGGAAAAAAGTGCTCTTCACAGTTTCCATTTCGACTTCTATTATATTTATTTTTAAAATGTCCTTGAAAGTGATTTGGGTCCATTGCCAAGCACACCACATTTGCCTTTATTTACATAAATCAATATGGCTAAAGTGATAGAGGGAATTTATGGGAAACCTACCATTTTCTTTCTTCATAAACCCAATATCTGTGCAATACTTGTTTAATATTATGAAAGGACTATTATTTCATAGTAAAAAAAAAGTTTCTTTGATTTTTTCCTATAGCCAAGCAGTTGAGTTCTTTTTGTTCCTTACATTATGTTAAGATCGTCTCGGATCATGAACTTGAAAAGTGCTGGTCTTCAGAAGGAACATAAATTATACTACATATGTCAGCTTAGTTTACAGTCATTAAACAGTTAAAGCATAGTCACTATATGATTTATTTCTGGTATTTCATTATTTAAAGCCTTGCCTTTTGTAGTATGTTTAAAAGATACATTTCAGCTCTGCAGTCTGCAGTATATTAAAGGATGTGACATTTGATGGTCTCTTAATACATATAAAACCACACAACGGAAGACATTCTTTTATTTCTTTTAGCATGAAAGGCAACTGTTAGGATTCAATACATTGCACTAAGAGAATAACATAGGAAAAAAAAATCAAGCTCAGAAATTAAGAAATAAAAATCCCCTTGGTCTTCCTATGCTATAGTGGTCTCCAACTCCAGTCCTGGAGGGCTGCAGTGGCTTCAGGGTTTCATTCTAACCCTTTTCTTAATTGGTGACCAGTTTTGTAGCTAATTAACTTCTTTTCTTTTAATTTTAGTTGATTTGTTTTTTAAGATTTGTTCACCTGAATTTCTTCATCTTCCTCTGAATTGGTTTATTTCTTTCCTTAAATGTCACCCGAACAGAAATGAAATGTGAAGTGAGTAAGCCAACAGAAGACAAACTAAGATAGGGCCTCAAACTTCAATCATTTTCATTCTAACTAGTTGCTTAATTAGGCACTGATTCTTCTTGTTAATTAAACCAGTTCTTTAATTCCATGGCTTGTTGCTTCTTTCATTGTGTAATAGCATACATTACTGAAATTGTTGATTTTCACTTTTCTAAGAGCAGTGTTAAAATGTTTTGGAGACCTGAGCAGATCAACATTCCTGGGGCCTTCATCTTTCTTTATTTTCAGATATTGTATGATGGTCACAGTATGCTGGTCATGTTTTGACTCATTTTATATCTCATTATAGTTTGGCAGCTAATTAAGGGGTCTGGGTCTTCAAGAGCATGTCAATTAAAATGAATATAAAAAGAACTTAATAAGTACGAAAAACAGATCACTAATTAAGGACTGGACTAGGGGACACCTACTATACTAGATTGATGTTTTCCTGAATGTTGTGATGGGCTATAAAGGTTGTTTATTTATGGTCATTACAACACATAATTAACCTCACAAGAAGTGGGAAAAAATGAATTAATGACACACATCTAACATAACACACACTACAGTTATGGTGTGGTCTCTTTCAAGAACATTTTACCCAAAATTAAGATCTAAATTCTAAACACAGTTTTTCATTAGTTTATGAAAGCTGTGTGTGACTAGCAGTATGTTCCATGGAAGTTAAATGGGGCCAGTGAAGGTGGAACATGAAGCAAATGCCAAAACAAAGTCCTTTTGATAAAATCTTGTTGTACACATTTCTATATAACTTACCTTATTAAATCTCAATCATCTTGTAAATGTGTATACACGAATGCGCTTTAAACACCACCTGATTTCCCCCCGAAACACCCATATATTTACTATGCTAATCAACCTCATACATATGCAATCATGATGCTGCAGATCTTCATTGGCTGGTATAGCAGCTTCCTATCTGACACATGCAGTCTAAATGTCCTATGGTTCATTCTGCACTGCATTGAAACGCCTCTCATCTGTGCTCTGGGGTCAGGAAAAGGCAGAAGGTGCCAACGTCTGAGTAGGTATTCCACTTTCACATGGCACATACACTCACCTAAAGGATTATTAGGAACACCTGTTCAATTTCTCATTAATGCAATTATCTAATCAACCAATCAGTTGCTTCAATGCATTTAGGGGTGTGGTCCTGGTCACGACAATCTCCTGAACTCCAAACTGAATGTCAGAATGGGAAAGAAAGGTGATTTAAGCAATTTTGAGCGTGGCATGGTTGTTGGTGCCAGACAGGCCGGTCTGAGTATTTTACAATCTGCTCAGTTACTGGGATTTTCACGCACAACCATTTCTAGGGTTTACAAAGAATGGTGTGAAAAAGGAAAAACATCCAGTATGTGGCAGTCCTGTGGGCGAAAATGCCTTGTTGATGCTAGAGGTCAGAGGAGAATGGGCCAACTGATTCAAGCTGATAGAAGAGCAACTTTGACTGAAATAACCACTCGTTACAACCGAAGTATGCAGCAAAGCATTTGTGAAGCCACGACACACACAACCTTGAGGCGGATGGGCTACAACAGCAGAAGACCCCACTGGGTACCACTCATCTCCACTACAAATAGGAACAAGAGGCTACAATTTGCACAAGCTCACCAAAATTGGACAGTTGAAGACTGGAAAAATGTTGCCTGGTCTGATGAGTCTCGATTTCTGTTGAGACATTCAAATGATAAAGTCAGAATTTGGCGTAAACAGAATGAGAACATGGATCCATCATGCCTTGTTACCACTGTGCAGGCTGGTGGTGGTGGTGTAATGGTGTGGGGGATGTTTTCTTGGCACACTTTAGGCCCCTTAGTGCCAATTGGGCATCGTTTAAATGCCACGGGCTACCTGAGCATTGTTTCTAACCATGTCCATCCCTTCATGACCACCATGTACCCATCCTCTGATGGCTACTTCCAGCAGGATAATGCACCATGTCACAAAGCTCGAATCATTTCAAATTGGTTTCTTGAACATGACAATGAGTTCACTGTACTAAAATGGCCCCCACAGTCACCAGATCTCAACCCAATAGAGCATCTTTGGGATGTGGTGGAACGGGAGCTTCGTGCCCTGGATGTGCATCCCACAAATCTCCATCAACTGCAAGATGCTATCCTATCAATATGGGCCAACATTTCTAAAGAATGCTTTCAGCACCTTGTTGAATCAATGCCACGTAGAATTAAGGCAGTTCTGAAGGCGAAAGGGGGTCAAACACTGTATTAGTATGGTGCTCCTAATAATCCTTTAGGTGAGTGTATAATGATGTAACTGCTGTTTAAATGAATAGTCTAGACCATATCAAAAACTGAGGGATCAGCCAGTTGCATTACTAACAAGCCAGCCATCACATACAGCACCTTCAGTAAGTTATCTTTCAGATACTTTACCTGAAAATAAATAAATCATGGGTTGGCCCACGCCAACAAGCCACAATGTTTGTCAGTCCCATCTTGGCATCACAGATGCCTTGAGCATTAATAGAGCATAACTGCTTACAATTAATATAAGCAGAGTAATTCTTGTTACAGTAGGTGCCCTTATTCTAATACGAGCGCAGTAGAGTGCTCTGATTACATTAGAAAAAATGCACACTGCTGCAAATTTCCTTTTTATGTTGGCATGTGCAACTGAAACATACAGATATCGAATGTAGTGCCTCGTCAGTCAGTTTATGGCATACAGCACAATGGGAATGATGGAGTTTGGCTGAGATATTCCTGACCTGTTGGCCAGTTCTTTCCGGTAGCTGCCTGTTGTCAGAAAGCCAACTGTTGCTAAAATCAGGATATGAACATGATTAGCCCGATTTCATGCAGTCTGAGAATGGCTCTTGAAAGTCTAAATCGGCTCATAAACCAGTTATCATCATGGGAAAAAAATATGACCAGTCTCAAAGATCATTCTTTTCGTATATGGCCATTTGCATACTCTTCAAGCTGTGCCAAAGAAACCATGATGTGTTAATAGGCAACAGGGGCATGCCTCATAGTGGTTTCTGTGTGCAGCGAGTGAATCCCATTTATATTTTTAGTTTGCTTCACTGCATTTCACTACTTGATCAGGGGTGTTGTCATTTCCCACTTTCTCCAAAATGTTGCGTATAGATTGGTCAGAGCTCCATCAAATTTTCTTTTATAAATCATGATTTTTCTATGAAAAGTTGACTGCACATTTTTTGCCTCTTTTTGTACATATGCAGTTTTTATAACTCTGACGCCTTGAGTGGAGGCAAAGAACATGGTGCTGAGGAGAGACAGATTTAGGTAGTCTGAACATGTGAAATTTTAAGGAAAAAGGATGATTGAGTAAAGAGGTGAACCATGATGGAGTTGGAAGGAGTGATGCCAAAAGGAATGCCGAAGCAGACCAGGTTAGAGGTGTTGGCAGATGGTATGATGACAAGAAAGGATATCCAGGATGAGTGAGGGTGGAGGAATATAATTGTGGGGGTGTGGAGGGTTAGATAACTCACCAACCTGGATGAACCAGTTAATATAAATTAAACTTGATGATAATGATAATGATGATGACAAATTTTTCTACAACAAATTATTGGAAGTAATATCCTTAGCAGTAAAGGAACCAGCGCTGGACAAAGCATTGGTCCAAGGCAGGGACTATTTAAACACTCATCCATACTCACTCATACAAGACCAAGTGGCATTTGCCAAATAACAAAGCCTTCAGCTGTTTGGCATATGGGGGCAATCTGAAGTGTCCACTAAAATCCACAATGACAAAGGAATTATGTGCAAACCACATGTACATTGACTAGACAGGAATTCAAATTCACTTCAGCTCTATTGATTCATATAAGAGGGGCGTTCAAAAAAAATGTCCTCACTTTTTTTTAACTCTATTTATTAAGAATTTCAAAAATCAAATTACATCACTTTTCTACATAGTCACCTTTCTTTCCGAAGCAATTTCCCCAGGACCGTACCAACTTTTTAATGCTCATTTACTACTACTCCCCACTTCACATTTACAATGAAAATGCGGAAACTTTTTGAATGTCTCTCGTATAATGCTCTTCACTGACTACAGGCTCAAAACACTTACAAAGAGTTTACGCATTTAATATGGCAGCAGTAAAGAACATAACCAAATGACATTTACATGCATAAAAATAAATATTAAATTATTATAAATAAATAATATTAAATAATATTTTTAACTACAATGTAATTAAGGTCTTGTTAAGAAAAGTTTCAACTGACAAAATACATGACATGTTAACAGAGGTAAATAAGGTAAATAAATACAGAAAACGTGCCTTTGTAACAGTCAAAGTAACAGTTTAGTTAACCTCATCCAACTGTATGTCCTCCCACTCAGAACATTTTATAATTTCATATACCAAATGTGTACAAAATTTATAAAATGGATCATCTTAGGCTGGGTTGGTAACTTTGAGGTATCAATAATTGGATTGGGAAATATAGCAGTGTCATCATGTACCACAATAAGACACCAAGAAGAGAAATATTTTTTATTATGTTTGAATACATTTTTAATTTTTTTTTTCATAATTTGAATACAAAATACATTGGCAATGATTGCCAGCCTGCAAGTAAATATCTAAATCACCAAGAGCACATTTTCAGCTTGGACTTAAATGATAGTATTGGTATTCCTTATATTAGAGGGCTAATGAGTTCATAGTCTGTCATTCTTGGAGCTAAAAGCTAAGGCTGCTTCAGTAGTTTTATTTATTCTTCCGAAATCTGCAAAAGCCTGGAATTTGCAATCAAGAGCTTCAGTACATTCCTGGATGAACAGTGTGAATTAATCATTTCTCTTGAGAAGGAGACTCTAAAGTTAACTGGGTGTAAATGCTGAAAAACAGAAGTGAAATCCTCATTCTTCCTTATCCTTGTGGGAACTTTTTTAATTCAGTCCATAAGTGAAAGGATTCTGGAAGATAAGTTTTATTGATGTCATTGTGAATTTTGAAGATGGTAATTATGTCTCCATTGAGCCTTATCTGTTTAAGGCGAAAGGGGTTGAATTCTTTTGTAATGGTAGTGCATGCTCTTTATTCCTTGTATGGATTTGGTTGCCTCCCATCTGTAGTATACAGCTTCTACAGCTGCTTTGACGTTTTTGTATTTTGGTGACCTGAACTCCACATAGTTGTTCTGCTTCATAGAGTAATGTTTGTCTTGGTGCCCTGAGAGTAGTGATGTCATGTGTTGCATGCTGGTTAAGAATGTAAGTAGTCATTTTGCTCTGCTCTGCTACCATTACTAATACTATCTGAGGATTATAAAAGACTGGTCTTTGTTGTAGCATTACAATATATGAGGAAAACCTACTTATTACATTAAAGAAAACAGATCCACTTTTTGAAAGACATGCTTCTCTAAAGTATTAAAAGATATAGTTGAAAAATAGAATTAACAGAGAATAACTGGACATCATATAAGCTGATTTTTGTTTTTTATTCCAAAATGTTTATCATGGCATTGGAGAATGATGATGTGTTACATGTTGGTTGAATATTCAATTCCAAATTTCACTGAACTCTGTACATATGACAATACAACTACTACTACCATCAGAGTTAAATGAGAGATGTTTGAGAATAAAGCATTATGGAAAGGCTTACAGAAAAAAGTTTTAGGGAAGAGACTGCCACAGGGAGGAGCAGTTTGCTTTTATGCCAGGGAGATGAACAACTGATTTAGTCTTTGCATTGAGAAAGCTGATAGAGAACTGTTAATTAAAACAGAAAATGTTGCATATGGTGTTTATTGATTTGCAGAAGGTTTATGAAAGAGTGTCATGTCAAGAGGTCTGGAGGTGCACGATCGACAAAGGAGTACCAATGAAGTACAGCGTCCTCCATAATTATTGGCACCCCTGGTTAAGATGTGTTCTTAGGCTTTTAATAAATTCTTTTTTTTTTACCAAAAAAATACAAAAAACAAAAAACAGAAAAATCTAACCTTTAATTGAAGTACATTAATTCATTGGAAAAAAAATCCCACATTAAGAAATACATTTTTTACATGAAATCATGTGTATGTTAGGATAGTTATGAAGGAGTGAGGATTTGAATTAAAAGCAGTGTTGGGGTAAGAGACAAGATCTCAGGTTCAGCAGGTCTGCACCAAGGATCTTTTTTAAGTTCTCACCTCTCTGATCTGGTTATGGATGTGTTGAGTCATGGGATAAAAGACTAATCCTACTGGTGCATGCCTTTTACTGATGACATTGTGCTGTGCAGCACCAGAAAACTGGAACTGGAGAGGATGTTGGAATAGTGAAAAAGGACTTTGGAAAATAGAGTGTTGAGAGTATATAGGAAGAAGACCGAATATATAAGGTTTAATGATGATCAGGATGGTAGTGAGACCAGCTTTGTTATATGGGTTGGAGATGGTGGCACTGACCAGAAAGTAGGAGACAGCTGGAGGTGACAGAGTTAAATATGCTAAGATTTGCATTGGATGTGACAAGGATGGACAGGATTAGAAATGAGTACATTAGAGAGTTGGCTCAGGTTGGACAGTTGGGAGACAAAGTCAGAGAGGCAAGATTGCGTTGGTTTGGACATGTTCAGAGGAGAGATGCTGGGTATATTGGGAAGAGAATGCTAAGAATAGAGCTGCCAGGGAAGAGGAAAAGAGGAAGGCCTAAGAGAAAGTTTATGGATGTGGTGAGAGAAGACATGCAGGGGATGGGTGTGAAAGAGCAAGATGTAGAGTACAGGACGATGTGGAACAAGATGATCCACTGTGGTAACCCCTAACGGGAGCAGCCAAAAGAAGAAGAAGAAGAAGAAAATTCAGTTAACCTGCAGAAAGAGCTATTGAAAAGAGTGAATACATTAGGATCAGTGATTGCCTGATATGGGAAACTGAAGGCAGAGAAAACCTATAGAGTACAGGGTGAATAAAATAATTATAAGAAGGCACCAGGAGTATTGTGTGATTCAATAATTAAGGTAAAGGTTAAAGGTAAGGTTTCTGAGACAGTCATAAGACCAGCAATGATGTTTGGTGCTCAGACATGGGCAGTAAAAGTTGCGCAAAAGAAGAAATTCGATGTGGCAGAAATGAGAATGTTGAGATAGATGTGTGGAGTTATAAAAAAGGACAAAGTAAAAAATAAGACAATCAGAGGTAATGTGAGAGAACCTTAAAAAGTAAAGGAAAGAAAGCTGAAATGGTATGGACATGTGATGGAGAAAGACAATGAATATTTGTGTAAAAGAGTGACGGAAATGAAAATATAGGGGAAGAGAAAGCAAGGGAGACCATAGTGGAGTTGTATGGATAAAGGAAAAGATGATGTGACAGAAAGGGCTTGACTGGCGAGGAGGTGCAGGACCATGCTATATGGGGAAGGTTGATCAAGCACATCGACCCCACATAAAAGTGGGAAAAGATGAATAGGAAGAAGAAGAAGAAATTATTTTTTCTTGGAAATGCACAGATTAACCTTTCTGTTTCTTGCATGGTGATATAACACTTTATATTTCCTCATTTTTGGATCAGGAAAAAAACAAGTCCTGGACAGTACCGTAATGTAAGACAAAAAGTAATTTTCAGGCACTTTAAGATAAAAAGAAATATAAGAATTGACAGTTTCAGTTTTATTCTCGGCAGCATTTTAGTATTTAAAATAATTTGTGTTTAATGCACATCCAATATTTAAACTCATTGAAACAATTGATTGAAGACCCAATATAAGAAAAATTATTAGCACAACTGATTAAATAAGTTGAGTGTGACTCACATATAAGTGAAACTAAATGTTAGATTTTCAAACTCTGTCCCCAGAGGTAGCACTGAACTAGAAATCTTGTTGATAATTTGTCAATGTCACTACCTAATGTTAAGACTTTGATGTATGGAAGTCAATGAAACCAACATATTAGAAGTGACCACACTAAACAATATTATAAGTATAAACACTAGACATGAACCATGTAAGGCAACTTCACTTTAATGACATGTATATGGAAAAATAGAAACATAAAAAAATGTAAGTGAGTTTAACATGTTCTGTGCAGTATTTTGCTCTATTTGCCAGGAATACACAAATGTTATTAGTTATGAAGGAAGCCAAGCTGAGCTCACTTCTGTTTCTATTCTATTGTTCTGTTCTAAGGAACCATATTGCTAAAAGTGAGTAGTAAAAATAAATGTCATGTTTCAGAACAATTAACTTTAACTTACTTTTTCATAACTCTTTTGTCTTGAGATTCATGCCAATATAGGCAAATTCATTCCATTGTCACCTGGTTATTTAGTTTGTAAGTAATACAAGAAAATTGACCTTCAAATGTCTCCAAAAATTTAATTTAATTTAATTGGAGAGATTCTATCAATGGCCACCTAGAAAGGAACAGAAGACCCTTAATGTTCATCATTTGGGGTAGCACTGGCATTTCAAGATATAAAGGAACAGTGACTATTTTTTTTTTTTTTTGTACGAAGCAAATATTTTGGTAAAAAGAGAACAATTACTGAAAAAACAAAACTTTGGGGTTTCATAACTTTTGTTTTTTTAACCTCTTTGCCTTACCAGTCACTCTGTAGATTCAGGCCACTTCCTGACAAGCTTTCTGGTCTGCTTGCCACAGCACCACAACTCTGTCATGCACAATATTTTGGAAAAACACTTGAGGGGTCAACAGTTTAATGACAGAAAACCATTAATATATGGAGAGACAGGAGGCCATACTTGGAAACCACAATCAGTTAAGAAACCTCTACATTTACATGCCTGCAATCTTCTCAGAGCATCAAATGGTTTGAAAGGAGCATTTAAAGAATAATGTCTTGCTGTTCACTTTTGCTTGACCTAAAAAGTTTGATCAGGCATTACTAAATGTTATTAGTCAATTTTCCGCTGAAAAGGTTTTGCATTCAATAATCATTATCCTCAAACTCAAATGTGTTCATATGTTTTGTAAGTTATTTATGGAATAGTCAAACATTAATGAGACTCAAATCACATTTAATGAGGAAGTTTGAAATGTTACTCATGCTCAGCATGCTAGTTGATTTTGGTGCTAAATTTTCCATCACTCCTTTATCCTGTGACGGACAGCCCATATGGGCGGGTACCCTGGTTGGGATTGGACAGGAATCCTTACACGGCCAGGAGGATATTCTAATGTAAGGGCGGGTGGATGCAGCTTGTTCCTTACTAAGACAATAGATGGTAGCCAATCCAGGCTGGAATGCCTGCTCGGATACCCTCAGGGCATACTGAGTATTGTTGTCCAAGGGGACAGCCCTGTTGGGTTTGCCAGGGGGAGTGGCAGGGTTTGGGAGTACCCACTGCTTTGGGCTTCAGTCTCACCCAGACATGCTTCAGAGCCACAGCTTCATACCACCAAGAGCACTCCTGGGATAGGATAAAAGAAACAGCTTCACTTCAGTCAGGATGAAGAAGATGAAGCATGCTGGGAGGAGATGTGGAGGCTTTGAGAGAGGCAAAGAAAGAGAAGACAGAATTACAGAGTGCTACTATAATTATAATTGTACTTGTGGTTATGGTGTGGGAAACACATCACTGTAAGGGTTTACCACAATAAAAACCCTTTACTCACTGCAACTTGTGTCAGAGCCTGTGTTGGGTCAGGTGTTGGGGAGCTGGAGCGCCTGCTTGAGGCCACAGTCCTTAAATGCCAGTTACTAGTTATTAAAGTTCAGTTTCAAAAGAACTATTAGTGATGCCAAAATGTCTTTTAAATGTTAAAAATGACCTGAAATAGGCTTCACTCGTATTAAAATAAAAGCACCAACACCAATTAGAGACACTTAGTGTACTGAAGGTTGTTTCTTTTATTACTTTGTTACTTTTACACAAATATGCATGATCAGTCTAAACAGACATATCAATAAGAATGCTTTTTTGTTTCTAAATATTGTAGTAATTATAAAATAATAAAGGAGAAAACAAAGTATTACATAACTAGAAAACCCTAGCAATGCCACTGTTCCTGCTAATGCTGTGTCTAGTGCGTGACTATCAGGTGGGGTGGCCTGTCCACTCTTCAAGACCACTGTGTGTGGAGAAACAAAGCATTGTCCTTGTCCGTCTTATTCTGTGCATGTCTTTCCCTGTCTCTCTCTCTCTAAAAGTTCTAGTCACACCAACTCTCAGCCTCTTTGGTTCTTGCTTAACCCACCTTACCACACTAAGATCAATGCATTACTGGAAGAAACAGCCTTTAAGCATTACGGGGGCAATCCATGAAAACACTTCTGCTTTCAGGAGTGCCCCACAACATTCCTAGGCCATCACAAGCTTCTTCTGGCAACTACTTGCATGCTAAGCAGCAGATATGTTAGCAGTTGGCAATGATGGTGAACTGAACAAAACTCAAGTCATCACAGTAACCCTAGAAAATAAACCTGCAGGACTTGTTATGAGTGTTTTGCAACACGTTGTAAAGCAGACTGCTGCTACTTGTGTACTGATAAGTTGTGAAGCTGGTTTTAACATGAACATTACATCCAATGGTAAAGATAAATCTTCTCAATTTTTCCTCATTGAGATAAGAAAAAATAATTTGGTCAAAGTAGCAGCAATGCCAAGAACCACCACAGGACAGTAGAGAAAAATTATATGAAAGATTTTAGCAACAGCAAATTATAATAATTGGCAAAGTTATTAAAAAAGAAAGGCAAATTCCATTAACAACAGGATTTTAAAAATTCCCTCCTGGTTTTGACCTTGCCTTGTATTTTTAGTTTTTTAAGTGGTCAAGCTATCTGCTTTGCAGCTCATAAAATTAATTCACTCCCTAAAAATTACTGTTGTTACTTTTTTGGTAAGCTTTTGACACTCATTATAACATATTCATCCATCCATCCATTATCCAACCCGCTATATCCTAACACAGGGTCACGGGGGTCTGCCAGACCCAATCCCAGCTAACACAGGGCACAAGGCAGGAAATAAACCCCTGACAGGTTTAGAATCGTCAATGCACCTAACCTGCATGTCTTTGGACTGTGGGAGGAATCTGGAGCACCCGGAGGAAACCCGTGCAGACATGGGGAGAACATGCAAACTCCACGTAGGGAGGACCCAGGAAGCGAACTGCAAGGCAGTAGCGCTACCCACTGCTTCACCGTGCCGCCCACACCATATTCAATGTAACTTTATTTTAATTACCTATAAAGTGTGCAGATGCATTATAGAACTACAGCAGACTTCATATGCTCACTTCTTGCTAGTGTATTATAGACTAGAGATGACATTACAAACAAGCTTGTGATCTCTGTATAATGTAGAAATAGACAACAAATAAAAAAGTTGCAACAATAAGTAATTGGTTTAGAAGACATCTTTGTAGATGTAAATCCATCACTCAGACTGCCGAACAGAAGTGGTGCTGGCCCTTATACGTCTTCCAGACTGGAACGGGGGGGTTATAAGTGGATCAGAAGTGACTTTATACATTCTAGACTTTCAGAGCTTCTGCCCTGCAAATAAAAAAGGAGATGTGAATGACAGTGCCCCCTCTTGACCCAAAGTGAAATTACAATTGTGTGTGTGACTTCACAGAACCATCAGGCTGGGTGACCTGAACTGAGAGGTCATTAAAATAGGAAAGAGCATTGGAATTGGCATGTTGGGAACCCAGATGATGCTGGACAGTACATTTTTCCAGTTGAAGTTCCAAGTACCAGCGGGTCACCCGAGGATTCAATTCCTTGTGCAAAACCACACAGTATAAGGAATCATGGTTTGTTTCCCGAGTAAACTCTCATCCCAGCATGCAGTACCTCAGGAACAGAATAGCCCATTGTATTGCCAGAGCTTTCCACTCCACCACTGCATACCTAGTCTTATGTTCTAGCAGTTTCTGGCTAAGGTTCAATGTGGGGTGTTCAACACCATCTATGATTGGCTTAGCACAACACCCAAGACGGTAACTGAAGCATTAGTCTGAAGAAAAAAAGGCAACGTGAAATCAGGTGAAATTAGAACAGTTGCTTACTTAGTGGCTGCTTTTAAGTCACAAAATGCTGCTTAATCTTGTGGATCCCAAGTCACAGTATTTGGAGCCCATTTTAAAATCAAATCAGTCAAGGGTGCTACTCTCCTAGGTCATGGATGGGTCTAGTTAAGCAGGGCATCAACTTTGGGGCGTCGTGGTTTGACAATTTCTCTACCCATTATGTAGCCCAAACACTTGACTTCTCTCAGCCAGAAAAGCATTTTTTTGAATTGCCCTGTAGCCCTGCTCACAAAGCATGTGGAGGACTGTGGCTACTTGCACCACATGTTCCTTCCAGGTGCCAAAATAGGGTAGATGGCACTTATAGGCATATAGAATTGGAGAACATTATCCACCTGATGCTGGAAAGTGGGCTGTGCCCCATGTAAATTAAATGGAAGGACATAATAATACCAATGCCCAATTGGGGTGCTATACATGTTGTTTTTCATAGAAATTTCCACTACTCGTTTTTCTTATATAATGTGGTTAGGTACCAAGCTTTGCCCAATAACTTGAGGAGTTTATCCACTCACAGCATGGGGTAAGCATCAAAATGAGAAACTATATTAAGCTGATGGAAATCACTGTAAAACTGCAAACTTACATCTAGATTTAGTATCAATACAATGGGGCTAGACCAGGGACTAAAACCTTCCTCAATTATATCTACAGTAAGTCTAGGTTTCTTTTAATTTTGAGCTCCACCTCTGCCTTCTTTGCCTTCAGGAGGGGTTGATTCTCTGACAATCACCCATGATTCAGTAATAATGTCGTGGGTTTCTCATCCACTACATTTTTAACCAACAGGATAGCTTTTTCAAGCTCTTATGTCTGAGCTGAGTCAGGTATGATGCTAATTTAAGGCAGATCCACCCACTTTCTCATTGGCCCACTCTGTTTTTTTTTTCTCAAATGACAATTAGCCTATAATGCATACATATATTTTAATACACATCTCCCTTGTTTAATATATCGGTTGATTATAACAGAGTGCAGTACATTTAACTTGTGAAAAAATTTGAAAAGTGTGTATCTGTACAGTGATAATAAGGTTTAAAATGTCAGGTTGTCTTTAAACGTTATCAATCACAGCCACTCAAAACATGTGACATTAATAGGAGGCTATCAACTAATAACTTACTGAAGTTGCTAGTTGGGGAAAGTCTTATTGGAGGAAAACATTAAATATTTCTCGACAAATAACCCTTTCAGGATATACTTGCATAAGGAAACAAATAGAAACGCAAAATTTAACAGACTCTGGTGTTGACGTCGAATTTTGGTGATGCCTCCATGGTGATTGAAAACCCACCGCTACCTGTATTCACTTTAGCGATAAGTTTGTATTAATGTTGATACTCCTGTGCTGAAAAAATCTACAACCACAGCGCCAACAAACGTCTAAAGATCGGCAAGGTTACAAATTTATCTGATACTGTATTTACAAGCCACAAACTCTAAAAAGTTACCAACTTCGGTTACAGCCGGTAAGGCCGCAACTTTATGACTCATACATACAACAGATAGCAGTGCATGGCTGGAATACAGGCTATTGAAGGATGCTATTTTGGAATTTTGGTAATAATTTAATTGAGGACAGTCTTACTTCCTCAGTAATTCAGTGCATTCAAAGACTGGAAATGCATGCCTCAGACATGTACTGTATGCAAAAATTACAAGAAATGGCAAAATGGGGAACTGATTGTTTTCTGGTTTACTGTATAATGCTATTGTTTCTTCTACAAATTCAATAAATGTACATGGTACACATGTTCTTGGTGTCTACAATTGGGTTGTTCTACAAAACATTTCGATCACTGTCAAATAAGATGAATGAACTGTCTGCTTTTATAGTGGCTCATGGAGCATTAAAGTACAATGGCATTTTAAGAGTAACAGATGATTTAAACCTAATATACCTGACACTTTTAATGTTGGATGGATTTCATCTTATTTAAGCAAACAGAGACCCAGTGTAGTGTGGAAAAAATACAGAAGGCGGACTGTCATCTATGTGAATGAGGGATGGTGTAAAAGGGAGCGCACATTACAGTTAAAACTACAGTTTGTAATTCAGTCATGTAAATTCTGGCTATCAGGATTCATTCAAATTATTTGCCCAGAGAGATAAATTATATCATCCTTATAAATATTTACTGTATATTCCTTCCTCTGCAAATGGGGTCTTAGCAAAGGAAGTGATTCATTCTGTCACCAACACTTTAATGATGACTCACTCCAACGCTGCAATTGTAATATCTAGTGAGCTCAACCATGTGATTTTGGAATGGAACAATGCCACATTTCTGTTAGTTTGTGTCTTGTTCCATTCGAGGAAATAACAAGCTGTACCTGTATTATTCAAATGTTAAAGATGCCTTTAAGTGGAAACTACTGGACGTAAAGCCTGGAGGCTCTGAATGACTGCTTCGAAAGGACAAACTGGGAAATGATGTGTAGGTCACTTTGGGATGTATAGTCATCCATTAGTATGGATTGTCCATAACTAAAGACCAAGCAAAAAGACCATTGAGAAAGCTACACAGATATAAAGTTGTGTGGCCAGATGGAGTCAGTTTTTGAGTTCTTAAGATTTGCGCCAACCAACTTTGTGGTGTCCTCTGTCGCTTGTTCAGTTTGTCACTAAGGCTCCAGAAAGTGCCTTTGCTATGGAAAACATCTGGCATTGTTCCCGCCCCAGAGAAGGCAGGTGCCTCTTCACCTATTGACTACAGACTTCCTTTTTAGTCATTCTCTATATATATATATATATTTAACTATTTATGTATTTATTTATTTAAAGAGCTTCTATAAAAGACCAAATTTCTCCCAGGGGAGAAATAAAGATCTATTTATCTATCTGTCTATCTATCTAGCCCTTTTCATTCTTTTTTTTACTTAAAGGTTTTATGCTAGTGTGCTAATAATTTATAGTGGGATGTAAAAACCAAAACCAGGGTGCAGTCTCTGGAATTAAATTCACAGGGATCTGTGCCCTGGTTGTACTTGGCTTTGCAATTTGGGAAAAGCCCATATTTTGGTAAAATGCAAGCTTATACTGTAAAAATAAGTACAAAACTTCTATGCCTGTAAAAATATGAGGTACACTTTATAATTCTCTCTTGTGAATATGAGAATCTAGTCCACATCTGCATCAGTCATGACTATAACACTATTGGCTCTGTGTTTTCATTCCTCACATGTCCCACTGAGTAACTTACAGTGACCATGCCACAGCTCTTCTGTTTCTTTTAAACTGTCAAATGTACATACCAGATAGCCTTTTGTGTGAAATGGATACAAGCAGAGCTGGTGACGACCTTTTTTCTGTTAAATTCAAATTTATTTTGGAGTTACTTCTTCGAAGATCTTAGTTGTTTCTGTATCATTACATGTGACTTAAATTGGCTGCAAGATGTGCTAAAACTACCATTACTAACCTTGGACATATAAACCAAATGTAAATCTTATTGTACTCTAATAAAAATCAGTCAAAGAAAACAGCAAGCAAATTTGGTCTTTTTAACATTTTACAACTTTCTTATGCAGGTGACATAATCAGGTAAAGAAACTTGGGAGCAGTTTACTGAACATAGTGTATTAAAAGTAGATAACATAACATTCTCAAACCAACCTAATTCAATTCTGGGTCATGTGGATCAACAATCTAATGCAGCAGCATTGGGCAGATGACAAGAACCTGCTCTTAATGTGATGCACACACAGGGCCAGTTTAGAATTGCCAGTCAACCTAACCAGCACAGGTTTGGAAATGTGGGAGGAAAAACCACAGAGACGTGGATAAAACATGTACGCACCATGTGGACAATGAAGAGGCATGTGGTCTGAAACCATGATGCTGGATCCACTGACCCTCTGAAATGAAATAATCAACACAAATGTATTTGTGAGATATGAGGTCTATTCTAGTATAATTTTTCATCATATATATTTCTAAAAATCATAAATCTAAAAGGAAAAGCTGATATGTTGATGTATTTAATAACTTTCCATTTTCTAATCTTTCAGTAAAACCCTTTTAAAATGATGTAGGGCAGAAATTTACAAGTAGAATGCAAGTTAAATAGATAATTGTAAATGAAAGGAAACATCAATCAGTGAAAATGAAGTGGAAGGCAACCACAGAAAAAATGAATTTTATTAAGTCAACCACAGAAAAAATGAATTTTATTAAGTTCAAATACAGTACAATGTTTAACAAGCAGAATGCATGAGTCAGTTTGTGTTGACAGTTCTTAAATAGTGACCTGTTTCTGTGTTGATTAACAACTCTTTTCTGTGTTTTTAAAACCGTGATATAAATTTAACAATCTGTGAAACTGGATGGTTGATCAGTTGGCCCAGAAAATGGGAAAAGATCATAAAAAATACAAAATTGAGTGTAACTTAAGAAAATACAAATAATTTATTATAAACACAATGAGATTCAACTGAGCATTCTCTATGTGGTGTTTGCAGGATCTCCCTGTGTTGTGTGCACATTTTACTCCAGTTTACTCCCATATTCCAAAGGTTATTAATGAACCTAAACTGCCTTTGTGTTTATGGATTTCTGGAGTTGGTCCCTGCCTTATTGTCAAAACTGCAAGGGTAGGCCTTAGTCTGCAGTGATTTCAGATTGGAATAAACAATTATAAAAATGTACAAATGAATGAACTTTCAAATTACAAGTGTTGCCTCCATATGCTTAATGTGTGCTATACACTGTTGCTCTAATCTGAATATATAGAAGACACAGTTAAGGAAATCTTAACTATATTTTGTAAATTTTGGTTTTGTCCAAAATCTCCAGGTATATCTTCACTGGACACGCCATAGAACACATAAAGTCTATCTTGTCTAGTATCAAATTTAACTAAAATTGTTTGATGATATACCTTACTATTAAGAGGAACTATGCATTTGTAATAACGTACATTATATGTAAGACTTACATGCTTCTAAAAGGCAGGATCTGCCATAAAACACATTTGTTATGCTTTGAAGCAGCTATAAGTTACATATTATATTTCTCAAAACAGACTCAATAGCTTCACAGAAATTCGGTTTGGGCCCAGACAACTGTGCCAAATGACCAATAGGAACATAACAGACTCAGAAGTCAAAAAACCAAAATAACAGTAGAGAAAATAAAGTACACTTGAGAAAACATCAATTGCTGATTAAGGGTGTATTAAAAATGCAGACGCAATGGTCCGTTTTTCAAAAACAATTTTATATCTGTAAACTCAATTCATGTACAATGATTTTGTTTTCCAAAAAAAGAGATTTTAATTTCACGTTTTAACTTTTGTTATCATTAAACATCAGAATGTCACTGATTGCTACAGAGCCTGTCTTTGCAGCAACTACCAGATGCTTTCCGAGTCTCACAACATCATCTAACAGCAAAGTAAAAAGTAAGAGTGGCAGGACTAGGCTTCTGTTTCCTTTACAGCCTGGGCAGCACACATATATAGCACTGAGGGATGCATCAGCAACCAAGCAGTGAATAATATCTGTAGTGATTTGTGAATCAGAAACCTAGTAAAACAATACTAAATTGAATCAATCAAAAACGATTAAGCATTTAAAATAAAAAAATGTTATAATGTATAACATGAATACACTAAAAAATGTGAGCAAATTAATATTTTAAATTAGGGTGGCACTGTGGTGAAGTGCTAGAACTGCTGCCTCAAATTAGGGAGATCAGGGTTCTCATCCCAGGTCCTCCATGTGTGGTTTGCATGTCCTCCCCTTGTCTGCATGGGTTTGTTCCAGTTTCCTCCCATAGTCCAAAGACATGCAGGTTAGGCGAATTGGTGACACTAAATTGGCCTGGTTGTGTGTGTGTGTGTGTGTTCACCATGCAATGGACTAACACCTTGTCCAGGGTTTGTTCCTGCCTTGTATTCTGTGCTAGCTGGGATAGGCTCCAGCCCATCCCATGACCCTGGTCTAGATTAGACAGGTTAGAAAATGACAAAACTTGACACTTGGATGCTCTTCCCATTTTTACATGGGTTTCCTCCATGTGCGCCATTTTCTCCCACAATCCAAAGGCATGCAGGTGAATTGATAATGGTATGTCTGTGTGTGTTTTCACTGTGGTTGACCGGTGCCCTGCCCAGGGATGGTTCCTACCTTGCACCCTATACCCTTGCAGCCCACTGCGACCCAAAAAATAGTATGGTACTATTTTTATTTACATTTACTTTCATTTAAAATATTTCAGTTTACCTAAAATGACAGAAATTAAAACAAATAAAAGAACTACATAGTTCAAAGGACTAAACAAAAAACAACAGCAGTATTAAAATGTTTACACATTCTGTACACTACAAAACCATTTATTCAAAGAATGTCTGTAGTTTGTTGCAATAAAACAAAAACTTTTCCGTTTGTTTATAAAAAGAGAAAACTAATTACTGTGGTATTCTTTTCAAGACAGTACTTGCTTTTCTGATTTTGAGCCTGTCTACTCCTGTTGTTTTAGAAGATGACTTCTTAAAATGTTCTATCCCTGCTCTTTCCTGACAGTCCTTTCTTGATCTGCTGATGTATTTGATTAATATAGTATAATTTGCCATTATAATACAACGTTTTATAGAAAAATTGAAAGGTTACAACATCAATGAAAAAATGTGTCTTTTTTTTCTTTAATTTAGCTAGCAAGATTGTGGCACTAGTTGATAATTGAGAGGAGAGAAGAAATTTCTCAGTGATGATTCTGTTTCTCCCATTCATGGCTGGTTTCATTTTAATTCAACTGTGAAACCACAAAAGAGTTAGTAAAAGACAGTCATGATTATTGTTGCTTTTATAGTCTATAGCTTGACTTAGTTGTTTTTTGTAAGGTCTTAGTGTTTATTTTTGTAAAATAGCATATATTAGCTAAAGATGTGGATGCTTATTGGAAATATAGAGTTATTATTTCATACAGATGCAGTAAAAATACACAGGCATATGCCACTTCTAAAAAAGAGTATTGACTGGCCTTTTAAACATACACATCACGCATATATCACATCATTAAACTGCATCATTCAAAAAGAATCAAAAAAAGCAAAACTACAATTAAGGCCAAGCAAAACAAAAGGTCAGGAAAAAGTAAGATCAAAATGCCAAAGTAGAAAGAGCCAAGAAATACTGTATAAAGATTCATAATACAAGAATGACAAGAAAGCCAATCAGAATCTTCTTCTTCTTCTTTAGGCTGCTCCTGTTAGGGGTGGGTTGCCACAGCAGATCAACTTTTTCCATATCTGCATGTCTAGGGCCAAAAGTATTAAAATTCCATTGTGTGGAAAAGGCTATACTCTACAGAAGGAAATGAAATACTTAAAGGTCTAACAATTTAAGGGTCAAAAAACAAAAAAAAAACAATAACAATGAAAGGCTAAGGCATACAAAAGAACAAATACAAATTAGACCATACAATATTTAGATGGCAAATTTAATAAATAAACTAGCAAAATACCCGCGCTTCGGTGAAGTACTGCCTTAAAATTTTTATTAAGAAGAAAATTAAACCTTTTTAAACTGAGGGAAAATATACCAATAATTATTTGTTAAGGATCTCTTTGTATACCGCATTGTGAGTTCAGCACTCCAGTTGTAATATGACCAAACTGTGCGCTGAGCTTACTCTTGAGCATGCAACGTACAGTTGGCCATGTGAACAGTAATCTTGTTTCAAATCTCACAGCTTGGATTGCTGCTGTCATAATCGGTTTGAGTTTCATGGTTTGTTACGACAGTATTTGTAGGATTTGTGTTGAAGAGACATTTGGCATCTGTCAAGCGTTGTAAGTATACAACCAGTTTCATCGATAACTTCACATCCAGCTTTTGAGAGTTTAAACATTCATAAACATCAAAGTGTCCACTACTGAAATCGTCACCTGTCAATCTAAGATGTTTAAGAGGCATTGGCGGTTGTCGAAAGGTGTAAAATATTTGGCCATTTCGGTACATTTGAAAGCAACAACCGAACAATTCAGCAGCAGCCATCAACTCACATGCAGAACCATAGGTGAAGGGCTTAATCATTTCACTCTTATAGTGTTCCTGTGTAGAATAATTATCTCCTGTACCGTCATCAGTCCACACCTTGAACCTGTCCCAGTCATTCAATACACAAGACACAATGTTGCTCCGGATATCAAGAGTGAGCTTGATATGGCCGTGCAATATGTAACAAAGAGAATGGAAAAGGAAGGTGCCTTCTCCGGGCATGGAAACCACTCGGTAAATGACAGTTCTTTGATCGATGGTGATCACCTCGATAGACGTGTTAATGGGGGTTGGAATGATAAAGGAAATGGGTACCTGAATAATAAAAAAGTAAGTCTAAAATACCTACACAATAACTATAATCGTAATAAATGAACAATAAAACAGCGGAGAAGCCGTGGATTAAATAAAAAGGCTGTAGTTATCAGCAGGGAGGCGTGAATCCGTGGCAAAGCAAGGAAGGGAATGTAGAGACTGGAGCGATGGACGGCCTTATATAGGCAGGCAGCCAACAACATGGGAGGCGTTGGGATGGGGGACCCAACGCCGCCTCACACGGTGACTGAGCTGCAGGCTATGGACGTATATATGTACGTAAATAGGATTCAGTTAGCGTTGGGAACCCGCGTACCAAATTTCTTGAAGATGGGCCCATAAGTAACAAAGACCATTGAAAAGTTCAATATGGCGGCCGACAGTGGCATCATACCACCGAAATAAGTACCAAATTTCAGCCTTCTACCTACACAGGAAGTTGAAGAATTAGTGACGTTGGAAAGTTCAATATGGCGGCTGACAGTGGCGTCATACCATCAAAATAAGTACGTACATCGGTTTTGGTTAGCACAGGGAAGCCGCCTACCAAATTTCGTGAAGATGGGGCCATAAATAAGAAAGTTCAACATGGCGGACGTTGTCGACCGTTATGACCGTTACATGTAGAATTTCGAAATGAAACCTGCTTAACTTTTGTAAGTAAGCTGTAAGAAATAAGCCTGCCAAATTTCAGCCTTCTACCTACACGGGAAGTTGGAGAATTAGTGATGAGTGAGTGAGTGAGTGAGTGAGTAGTGAGGGCTTTGCCTTTTATTATTATAGACAAAACCAAACTAAACCTTTAACAAGAAATCCAAATATTTTGAACAAAGATGACAAATTAAGAAAAAGACAAGTTCAATCTGGCAACAAGTATATTCTACTAGAAGGACTGAGGCGGAAAATGATTTAGAAAGGGACCACAAGATAAGATGTGAACCAGAAAAAAGTCAGACTCGTAAATGGGAAGACAAAACAAAACTCAAAATCCTAAATTGTTCACTAAATTAATTTCCACAAGATTTGCTTGCAAGGAACACTATGTAAAGCACGAGTGCCCACTCTTTTTCGGCTTGTGAGCTAAAGACCAGGTCGATATGATCTACCTACATTAAATGTTACATATATATATATATATATATATATATATATATATATATACACTGAGTATACTTTATACATAAGATATATATTGTTGTACCTTGCATAACTGAATAACCTTTATGGCACAATAACAATTCAATACATTTATGGTCACTACAGTATTTGGATTTAATAATCTTCATGTGGGAAAAGGCTGACTCGCATAAATAAGTAAAGCTGAATAATGCAGTCAAGGAGGTAGCTCTTGGAAGGACTTCTTATGCTTAATGATCGAGTGACTCACCCGGAACGATGCATCGGTGTGTCTGTCTTTGCTTTTGAATTCAACCGAGTGAAAAACGATGGCTGTCTGATTAACTGTGATTTTAGTTCCCTCTCCTTTCTCTTTCTCAGATCGCTTTTTGGAAGGAAGTCAGTTTCGTAGTTTTTATAAAAAGTTCACATTTTCCTTCTTTGGAATACATTGACAGATCAGACAAACGCACTTTGATTGTGACATTGTGAGAAAAAAAATCCTCCTCCAATCCCACATCCAGCCCATGCCCTCCCCAAACAATTTTTTTTTTTAAATGCTTTCTTTAGTCGATATAAATTGAAAGGCTAACTAGATCACAGCCGGAGTTTTGCAGTAGCTCGCACGATCAACATCTTGGGCACCCCGATTTAAAGAATCTTATGCTAAGGGTTTTGTGTTTTCTCTGTAAAATGAGGAAGTTACTATTATATGGCCTTGATGATGAGGTGAGGTACACTTTGGTGTACAATAAAGAAGCAAAAATAATTTAGCTGCGTTAATTACATTTTAAATGAAAAAAAATTAGAAAATTGAAATCTACATATAAGCATTAACAGGTCAACTAAAATACAACAAATACACAAATAATTAAACTGAAACCAGATCATAACATATTAGTGTTGGGTTTGCTAAACAGCAGAACTGCCACACATTTTTTCAGTAATAAAACAAGAATGCTACGCCAAGTGCATCTGAAATCATTTTGTTCTCACTAATAGCCCATCAGCTCAGCATCGTGATAATGCATCCCTACTGCCCTACCCTAAAAATAGTTGATTGCCTAACAGTAGCATATCAACTGATTAATTGTATATAACAATAAATTTCTTATCACACAGCCTCTTGTTTGCATATGGTTTCTTTAAAATGTTAGCATACCTTTGCAATTTAAAAAAAAGGTTTTGCAGGTCATAGAAATGCTTGATATAAACCATTTTAAGTATTAAGTCATCAAAATCAAAATAATATATTTCAGCCAGCTGGACACACAAACTAG
This sequence comes from Polypterus senegalus, assembly GCF_016835505.1. Lineage (NCBI taxonomy): Eukaryota > Metazoa > Chordata > Cladistia > Polypteriformes > Polypteridae > Polypterus > Polypterus senegalus. The sequence goes on from NC_053155.1 coordinate 151,977,151, forward strand.
ACGAATTATGAATGTTTTTCTCATTTTCTGTGGAAAGATTTAAAATTTATAACCATACTCAATTTTCCACTGTTTATTTCAATGTAAACATCTGTAGCAGTCAACTGGCAGGTCGAGTGATTACCAAAGACATCAGGAATCAACATAAATTCTTTGTGACTTCCTTGAGCAACTCCTGTACACTTTACACAGTTTTCCTTCATTTTATTAAGAGTACATCTTTCAACTTGGCTCTGCGTTGTTTGGCCGCCAACAAGAGAGACTCAAGAGGTACTGTAAACATGCAGCTTTCTTGTTCGACACAACAATTATGTTTTTTTTGTGAAGTCCATAATAAACTGTCTTCTTTCTTTCTCATACATTGTGAACACAAAATATGAACACTGGAGTTATGTCTAGCAGGTTATAAAACACAGTTACAGCCCATCTGCAGTTCCCTGCTTTCACTGTGTAGAACATTGCAAACTGTTCAGACTGTAATAAAGGCCTACAAAGGATATCCTGTTATAGTCCTCCACCTAACAAAGCTGGGGTAAAAGGTCCACAAGAAGGCCAAGATTCTCATTATTGTCCTGGGATCTCCCCACCATTTTACAAGAAATCCCTAGAAAGTATACATCAAAATAAAAAAACAAAGCCAATCAAACGTTTAACAGTAGTAATAAAATAAGAACAATGACAAATAATATAAAATACACATTTAATAAAAAATCCCCACACGTCTCACGATACTATTAACACAAATCATTATGAGTTAATTGCTTAATTAATTTTATGGTAAGTTTAAAGAAATAATTAAGACAGAACAAAAAAAAGGTCAGTTTTAAATGTTTAAAAGGTTTTAAGAGTGGTGAGTGAACAGGCCGGTAAAGCAGGTGAAAACTTCTGTGATTGGTAATATTACCAACATACAAAGCTGGTACACTCGTACTGGATTTAATGTTACAAAGCCCCTGTTTGCTGATCTTCAGAACGTGTCCTTCTCCAGCTGCTTACTGAGCACACCACCAGTGTGTGAGTTTCCCCACCGATAATTCGCCAGTCTCTGTCACTTCTGGGTAAATACAGTGCAATACATCTGCCAAAATTCTTCCATATTAAATATGTAAATATTGCAGAAGTGGATGGTTGCCATTGCTTTTCTTATTCTCTTTCTTGCTGCTCTGTAGCTCTTCAAAGGGCTTCTGGCAGTACCAAAACCAGTGTCCACTGTAACTCCCTAACATCTGCCATGAGGACAGTCACAGTAAGGGCCTGAGGCTTGCTCTATCCACATTTTCTCCTCACGTGCCTTCTTCTTTCTTCTGATTGAATCCAATGCTGACTTGATGTTCTCAGCTTAAGTCTGTTTGTGAGTAGGAGTTTGGGATGCTTCTGTGTGGGACTCCAGCTCAGACCCAGGTTCCTAATCTTGTGTAAACTCAGATTCAGGTTCAGAATCAGATGACTCATTACTCTCTAATTCAGTGTCAATGCCAGACCTCCCATTAGAGTCAGAAAAGTCCACACTCCAAAGCCTTCTTGGCATTCATCTTGCTTAGACGGCTCAAATGACTTGTCTTTGTGTACCTGTCACTTGTAGTTGTGTGAAAAAACATTGCAATGCAGTTTTCAGTAGGTTTAGGTATTTTTTCAGGTAACTGAAATAACTGGTGTGTCCACAGTTTTCAAATTGCTCTATTATCATTTTTTTTGTATTTATTGAAACATAGCTGGTGTTTGTAGGTCATGTTTTTTCTGTGATTATTGTTTAGTTGTTTGGAGAAGAGAGAGAGAGAAAGAACTGTTCACATAGGGGTAGAAATATCCAACAACCTTGATTATGGCAACCAGATTGGATTTTACGAAGTGAAAAGGATATGCAAATGCAGTAAAATATGAACCAGAGGAGAGAGAGACAGCAATTGGCACCTGGGTACCAATGTTCAATGGTTATTGGAAGTCTTTCATGTTAAATAAAAGGAAAATCTGATCAATTGTCTTATCTCAATAGAATTTTATTTACAAGTACTTGTGCATTTGCATTACTGCCATTTTGGAAAAGTCAAGGAAGGACTGGAGTATAAAACATCCACTGATTAAATAAATAAATATTTTAAAATGCAATGCCTATTAGCATGTCTGTGACACTTCTAGTGTTATAAAGATTAGCCTTAAGTAGCAGCCACGTTAACTGAACATCAGCATCTTAAGACCTTGTTGTACTTCAAGGGAAAACTAATGGAAAACTGAAGCACAACTAAAAGAGAAAAAGAAAATTATAAAATGATTAACCAAAAATGACACTAGACATGAAATAAGAAATGAAAGAAAATAATGAAAGAATACAGATAGATTAGCTAAACAAGCCAAAAAATGTACAAAGAAAACACTAAACAGTAAACAATTTAGAAAGCGAAAGCCAGGAGCTCTATCAAAACTGCAACAGCCTGGAGTTTTAAGGCAGCAGCACTAAACACTGTATCACCTTGGGGCTCATTTTAAGATTTTTGGTTAATATTTACCATTTTGTATTGTGCATGCTGCAGTCTTTTTAATCTTTACTGCAATGACTAAAACTTGTTCATATTTTCCCAAATCCTCTTCAGATGTGCTTGTGACGTTATCCTTTTCAATGAAGTGTAAAAACTATAATGAAGCATAAAATAATTCTCTCTTTGCCTGCACCTTGCTTTTATTTATTTTTTTTATTTCTCCAGAAACTTATCAGATTACTACTGTCAGTTTTTTCAATGATGAACTGCTTATTCCAGTTTGGCATGAGCTTTGCTTTCAGTGTACAGTATATTTATATTTCAGACACAGTCGAAATGAGTCTGCTTCAGCAGCTGTGAGACTAAAACTTGCAGTGTGCAGGTTTCAAATTACGTTTGAAATGAAAATGCACTTTTTAAATTGTATATCCACAGTAATGTTTTCAGGTTATTATAGAGTAGTGAAGGTTCTGCTTTAGATGTTCAAAAACATGGCACTACTAATGGCACCAATGTTGAGAACTTTGGTCTTTAATAAAGGCATGATAAATCATCATTAGTAATGTATAAATATTTTAAACCAAGTTTAGCAATTAATGAGGTGACAAATGAGAATTGTAAGGGATCCTAGGCAAGATAGTAATAATGTAAGTAATAATAATAAAGTAGGTAATAAAAAATGTGAGTTCTCACCATGCAATGCAAAAAATATTGTAACTGAGATCAGCTTCTTGGTTAGTCTTGGCTCTTCCCACACCCAGAATATAAGTGTGGCTCTTGTTCTCACGGCCTTGCTCCAGACAACTCTCCCTAAGTGCTACTTTTCACATCATCTGTTTAAATTAATCCAAGGTGATTGACAACAACTTTGGGGTATAGCAGTAAGTATCTTGGTCCTAAGTTTTAGTTTTGGACTGAGATCAGCTTTTTTGCCTATCCATATGTGACTACCATTATCCTGGAGGAGTTCTGCAGGAATGCTGAAACATCTCAGGTTCCAGTCTCAAGTATTCTTTTGGCCAATGTCTTATGACGGGATAATTAAGTTGTGCAGGGATTCCCATTATGTCGATTGTGGTCAAACTCATCTGGTTCAATCATTTACAGTTTGAAAATGCATTAATTAAATTGTAAGCATCATTTTTATTCCTTTCCACTTGTCTGAAGCCTGATTAGCATTAAATACTGTATATCCAATTTCATATTAATGTACACTGTTACCATAGCAATTTATCAACCAGCATGAGCAAGCAAATAAAACTTTCCAAAGGACAGTTGGCTCAAAATGTAATTGCATTGAAGCAAAAAACTTGACAGTTTTATTTTGCTAGATTATTAGACTAGTTGAAGTGTTATTAATCACATAATAAAGAGAAAAAGAGACACGAATGAAAAAGTAAAACCAAGTCAACAAAAATCGAAGAGATGAATGAAAGACAAAAACCAAGTCAAGGGAAATCAAAGGCACAAATGAATGATAGATTAAAGCCAAGTTAACCTAAAATCAAAGACCACTACTACACATAAAATGAGGAAGACATTTTTCACAATGTCCAAACAGCCATCATGATTCAAAAAACAGAAAAACACAGTGGCATTTAAGTATGATTCATGGAGCCAATGGCAGCCACTATCAAAAGGAAAATAGTGAAACAATTTCAGTATCATCTGATTGCTCAAAAGTCAATTTAAAACTACACATGGCCGAGCTTAAAAGCAAAAGCACATATTTAGCTTTATCAACTTATCACCAAAGACAAGAAAGCAGTGAAGGGAGCATTTGTTGAAGCAGATGGCCTGCTGTTTCAAGTCTTTAAAAATAAATGTAAAGTTAGATCCACAATCAAAACCTTGAGGCTGTCCAGATATACAGTTATACACTGTTGTGAAGTGACAGCAGTTAGTTTAGAAGTGTAATGTACAGACAAGTGTGTTTCCTAATTGCTAAAGTTAGATGAGTTAAGCAATTTCTGTAATGTTGATCAGTTATACAATAATATTATTTGTCTTTTGACAATCTGAATGCAAAGAAGAGACACTTACAATTTTGCATTTGAAAGTGCACGGCAGCAGTAAGGAGACCAGGGTTCACATCCCCGCATGGAGTTTGCATGTTCTCATGTTCTATGTGTGTGAACTTGCTCTAGTTTCCTTAAGCAGGTTAGAAAATGACATGAAACTTGGAATGAAGATATTTTTTTGCCATTTCGTGGAATTGCTGAAAAAAAAATTGCTGATGTCTACATTTGTATCCGTCACCATTGACTGCATACCTGTAACAATGGGTTGCAGGTTAGCTGTAAAATGCAAGGAAGCAAAGCACTTGATGAGTTACTTCATTATCACAGTATAATTCTTCAACAAACAGTGTTTGAAAAAATGTTAAACAAGAAGGACATCTCAATGAAAACAGTCTTTTCAATAAAGATATGATCATTACAAAAAATACTTGTTTTCACCTTTATCTAAAGAGAATGCAGAGAACACTGAGCTCAGGTTTCACATGGATGTTAAGTGCATAAGCATACCTTAGGATAGGTTAGGTCAGGTACACTTCATTATCCCAGAGTTAAATTTACAGGAGTCTGAGGATTTTTACCAGAAATCAGAGTTGTTTTTTTTTTTTTTTGAAATGGCACAATAGGTACTTCTGTATTTAACTTTTTTGACTGATCTAGGTGCCTTGTTGAACATATTAAATTTAAAGTCAAAAATTACAAATGATGGCTTCAAGGTTTCAGCACAATGAATTAAAATTTAAAAACATGACATCATACATAAACCAACACAAAAAAGAATAGCTTGATTGTACATCCTACATGAAGAAAAAACAAAACTCTTACTTTGAAAAAGGCCCCCAAGAATTTTTAGGCAACTTAAACATTTATGGATCTCCCATTTGCAGCAGGAATTAAACTGATGCGCTGGCCTCTAAACCTGAGTCATTGTTTCACCTGAGCACATGAGCAGCACAGGCTGAAATTCCATTCCTTTCATCCTTCCCTTCCTTATATATTCATAAATAAATAAAATGCAAGGGCCAATGTTTGACAATTTTGGAATTTACTCCCTAAAGTAAAGTAAGTAAACATTTGGAAATGCATTATCTACCTGACAGTGTTGTTTTGATCATCTTTCTTGAATGAATGAACATTTTCCCTAGATGAAAAGTTTTAAATTAAAGTGATCATCCTAAAGTGATGAAAACCTAGAAGTCTGTCTGAGGATTGGTTCCAGTAGCTACTGCCCTGACTATTCAAAACTGGCTGACTCTATTAAGTGTAAATAATCAGAATCAGCATATTAAACTGAGATATTTGTATAGACATTTTATGATTTCTTTTTCTAATTATTTTAGACAATAATAATTATAAGTTGATAAACATAGTATGAATGCACAGGTAAAAGGCAAAAATTGCTTTTTCAAAGAAAAATTGCTTGTTGGGGAATTATGTTAATTTGTCAGTTCTGCTGGTGAGAATGTTGTCAAGATCAAGAGCCCATTGGATGCATTTTCACACAATTTAGCATGCCTATTTTAACTCCGCAAATATCATAGACATCTGGAAACCAAGGAGAAAATGTCAGGTTTCCAGCTAGACAAATTATTATCATTATTAACATTACCAATTTAATTGCCTTTTTCTGAGTTTACCCAGTTTAGTCACTTAACCCAATCTTTTTACCCAACCCTCTGAGGTCCTGGACATCCTTCAGTTTTGCATCAACATGAAATCATTGAATTTGTCATGCACGTGCGAGTAGGAGGACATGTATGGACCAAGTGAAGGTAATTCCACGCCACGGTTCCAACACCTAGGTCTAGGTCACTGGTTCCAGCACCTAAGACAATGTCACTTCCAGTTCTGATGCCTAGACTGAGGTCACTTCTGGGTCCGGTACCAGAGATGATGTCAGAAGAAGGTCACTTCTGGTTCCCCTACATAACTTCCGGTCTTTCTCCTTAGTACTAGGGTGTTGTACCGTGTTAGCCATTATGAATGTAGAGAGGAGCCAAGCAAAATGACACCTTTTATTGGCTAACTAAAAAGATTACAATGTTACATCTTGCCTGAAGAAGGGGCCTGAGTTGCCTCGAAAGCTTGCATATTGTAATCTTTTTAGTTAGCCATTAAAAGGTGTCATTTTGCTTTGGTCTTCCTCCTTAAAACTGCCATATTCCAAAACATAAGTCAGTTCATGTCTGGACCCCAACCAAGACACTTCTGTCCACTAAATCAACCCATCACAGCCAAAGATAATATATGGGTGGCTGCCCCAAACCTTTTTAAGTGTGTCGAGTCTGATCTTTTTACAACATATAAGAGCTATCATGGCAGCCCTTCCTACACTTCTCAGGTCAATACCTTCATTATTATCACAAACAGTCACTGATTCCAAATGGATCCCTAGTGCTGTCCCCACGTTCACCTTTCCCATCTACACTCTTAAAAATAATGGTTCTCTAATGGCAGTATATAGTCCTTAACTGGGTTATTGCACACATTAATCGACAAAGCTCCTTTTCATTATGGGAAGGGTTATTTGCATATGAAGTTGGTTCTTTGTGCTTTGAAAAACTTCCTAATACAGTAGAGTCTTGCTTATCCAACCTTCGCTTATCCAACATTCTGTATTATCTGACGTCCCACCGCAAAAAAAACCCCAAAAAAAACACATCAATCGGCAACAAGAACTGCAAGTTGCGAGCGTGAGCATAGTCTATTTTTAGTTGCTAAGTTCATTTTTTCAGTTACATTTTTCTGTTGTTTTGTTGTAAAATAAGATTACAGTGGATTATGTGGCCAGCCCTCTCTGGCATGTGTGTACGTGTGTGTGTGTGTGTGTGTCTCTTGCTCGCGTGTGTGTGCGCCTGTGTCTTTCTCGCTCGTGTATGTGTCCGCCTGTGTCTCTCTTGCACTCGCATGTGTGTGTGTGTACGTGCGCCTGTGTGTCTCTCTCGTGCGCTTGTGTTTGCGTGCATGTGTGTCTCTGTCTCTCGCGTGTGTGTGTGTGTGCATGTGTCTCTCTTGCACGTGTGTCTCTTTGTGTCTCTCTCTCTCTCTTGCACTCTCTCTCTTGCTGCACAGGGAGAGACTGAACACATGCGGAAATCATCGGCGCACACAAACCGAAAGGGAAGCTGGCTCGTTCGTATACCTAGTGTGTGGCGAACTTTTTGTCATAACCTGATTTGTACGTGTCCAGAGACGTTCGTGAACTGAGGTTTGTAATGTGTAAAATTCTAACATAGTTTGATGTTTAATAGGCTTTTTCTTAACACCTCCCATTATCCGACATTTTCGCTTATCCGATGTTCTGCCGGCCCGTTTATGTCAGGAAAGCGAGACTCTACTGTATGTAGAAAAAAAAACAAATATTTAATGCATAATAGACTAGGGCACTAACAGATTAAGAAAACCTTGACTTAGTCTGTATTATGCAGCTAGAGTCCATTTAAAAGCATAAGCCATCGGTGTATCACAAATCTGTTACCATTTATTTATGATTGTTCATGAATTCTGTTACATACAGTATATAAAGTAATAATGGTTCTTTCTGGAACGTTGACATGAATAGGTCTTTTAGGATCCAAAAATGGTTCCCCTATAGCATCGCTCTGAGGAGCTGCTCTGGCTCCTTTATTTTTAAGAGTGTAGTGTCTCGATCGTTTGTGCTTCCTCATACATTTTCACCAGTGACACTAACTATTTGTTAATTCCTAATTTTCTCAATGCTACCACATCTTCTTTCATTGCACCCTCTTAAATTTATTTTTCAGATCTTGAAATGCATAATTCAGCTGCTTCCTTTTCCTGATGCTGTTCTTGGCTATGCCTGATAACAAAGGTCATATCTGTTTTTCCCTTTCCAGGCATGACATTAAACTATTTCGCTGTCTTCCAGTTGATTCTTTTCTCTAGCACTCTCTCAAGGATCTTCACTACCTGCATCAAAAACCTCATCACTCAGCACAACCCACACTCCAGTGGTTCACCTTGTCATGAAATTTGTTATATACTTTTTAGCATTTTCCTTGGCCTCTTAAAATAATGGAGATATCGTTTTGGGGAGTCAAGGGATATAATGGTGAGCTTCATTCATGATGTTATTTTTTAAAAATATATCTTCCTGCAGTGCCATTTTGTTTTTGTTATGGGTGTCGTCATTGTTTGCTTTTTGTGACGCAGGGTTCCCAGGCTGTTTCTTGGCATGTGATGCATGATGTCATTACTGCAATGGCATAATAGCATCATACACATCCAAATTGTAAAAGTTTGTAGATTGCTATAGATATCTCTGGTTACTAATTATTTTCTTCAGATTTGTTTCACATCTTACATTTTGGCTTAGGCTACATTAAATGTTCTGTTTTTTGACTTTCTTGCTACGCTTTTTGACTCTTCTGATTCCATCTTACTTTAAACTACTGTCAGACTGTGCAGTCAGTACACAGCCTGTCCTTTATAAATTGGACAAGCACAATTCTTTTCCAATCAGATTGATACTTCTGTTTTCTCAGAACAAACATCATTATCCTATCCATTCCAATCATGCAGCAACTTCTGCATAAACGTCTTCTATGTATCCTTTATCACATTTTTGCCAATCACGATGTTGTCTTCAGTATTTTTCAAGCAATTCACACTTGCTACATCCAAACTTTCTTTGACATTGGCTTTGCAGTTCTGAACATATTTTTTTTCTTCCTTCACTTGCAAACTTATCTCTTAACTTCTTGTGTCTGTGTAACTCCTTTCTTAGCATTTTGCTTTACTTCCTGACAGATTACCATCACCTTCTGCCTTTGTTTTTGACACTCCTTATACTCCTTGTGTCCCTTTAGTCCTTTTGTCAAACCATAGACTTTTGTTGTTGTTTTTAAAGAGAAATTCTTAATTCTTTCCCTCTTTTAATTCACATCTCATGATTAAGAAAGATAATTCACTTTTGCTCTTAGCATTTCAGCTTATTTACTTTGTCCTCTTACTTTTCTTCATGCCTCTGACTAAAAGATCTCCTACAAGCAAGCAATGCTGTGACATACAACATTCTGTAGGGATGACATTTTTGTTTGCTGTAACTTGGACATCAATGCAGCCCTAGAGAGAATAAAAATATTACCAACAGTGTGACCTGTGGGGGTGGTGGGGAGACACCACCTCATTGAAAGAATTGCTATAATATAATATATATATAATTGAAATAAATGCAAGGTTTTTATTAAAATAAATAATCCTCCACTAAAATGTATTTGTAATAATAGTGATAGTACAAGCACAAATCTCTTCTCTTTCTTTCTTCCCTCTCCATCCACTAATATAGGTAGACATTATCCATTCTCCACTACCAACTCCGACTTTCCTGGCAGAGAGAGTGGCTTTTATCTGAGACATAGGTGTGCTTCTGATGATGATATATTGTCTGCAGGGAGCATTTCCAGGTCAATTGGAAGTTCAATAAAATACTAGTTACAAACCCCCGCAGCAACCCCTGACGGCACATATGGAATCCAATACGGCTGCTACACAGAACTACAATTCCCAGTATACCCTGCAGGTGTCCTCATTGGCACCGAAGCCCAGGGATGCTGTCCTCTTACGTATCAGTTAAGCAAGTAGCCAAACAGGTTTCCTTTTCCAGTCTCTCCATTATACAGGTAAGGATCTGCGGCCCATCCCAGCCGGGACACCAGGGTACCCACTTCCACACGTGGCATCTCCTGCCAGTCTCCTGGTCAAGGTAGGGCATTCCTTACCTTCTTTTTTGTTTACCTAATACAGTATGTTGGCCTCCCGAGTAGGTAAGTAACCTTGCCCCATCCATAGCATCCATCGCAGCAGTTTACCTCAATTATTTATTTATGAGTTTAATCATACAACTTTCAAGACCCATCACCAAATTGTCAAGAGTATGTCTCCAGCCCCACTGATGGCACTAACATTCTCAACCATTCTCAGTGATTGCTGCAGAAATATCAAAGATGCTTACTGCACAAGCCATTATCCTCAAGTCCATTTTAAATAATCACATCATTTGTGTGTCTTTCTTATTTCCTTTTTACAAGAGAAGCTGAAGTTTGAGATGCATTTGATGAGATGTACACAGTGCTGGACTTGGGAAACAAATGAATTATTACTGGACTGTTTCAAGTCAAATGGAAAAGCATTTCTTACTCAGTTATTCCAGAGATTACCGAGAAATGCATGTACAATGGTGTGCCAATAAGAAAAACATAATTTCCCTGATAAAAATACACTAGCTGACAATATCTGAACCATCTAGCGTTATAACTTAACATTTTATTTTCATGACATATTTGGCATACAGACAATTATTATATCATTAGTATTAATTTAATTTTATTGTTTATTTTTTGTACAATATGTAAGTCAGCATTTCTGCTGTGAACGCTGGCCCGGACACAGACAGACAGACATCATATTTTCACCACACACCGTTTATTTACACTAATATTTACAAGATTACCGTGCAATCACACCCCAGTGCCTCCAGCACCGATCCCCCAAAGTCCAGGCCACACAGTCCTTTTGCCTTTCTCTCCTGGCCGCCTCCAGTCCACACTCCAGCTCCATCTTGCTTCCTTCCGACTCTCGCCACGACTGCTGGGAGGTGGCCCCTTTTATGGGAACCCAGATGGGCTCCAGCTGCTTCCCGGCACTCCTCCACAGACACGCCCTTGTGTGGCGGAAGTGCCGGCTGCGCACCCGGAAGCCGTCCGGGTGTCCCCTGTCATCTTCCCCAGCACTTCCTGGTGTGGCGGAAGTGCTGGGCTCCAGGGCTATTCAGGCAGCGGGGCGCCGCCTGGCGGTGGCCACGGGCCCCTACAGGGCTGGGCTTCCATGCCCCTTACCCGAGGCCACCAACATAACCAGGGTGGACACCCCCTCGTGGTCTGGTGGAGGTACAAGCCCTCCTCTGGTCCTCCTGGGCATCCCGGCCGGGCTCCTGCCTCGGCCGGATGTGGCAGATGATCGTCTGGAAGTGAGGTGCCACCTGGCGGTGACCATGTGCCCCTACAGGGCTGGGCTTCCATGCCCTCTACCCGAGGCCACCAGCGTAACCAGGACGGAAGCCCCCTCGCGGTCTGGAGGAGGTACAAGCCCTCCTCTGGTCCTCCTGGGCATCCCGGCCGGTGCCACACTGCTTATTCAGTAGACATCATTGCCAAGAAACAGGCTTGCACATTGAACACTGTTGTACTACGGAAGTCTAAATGCACAGTCCTCAGCAAAACCTGTCCTTACTTCTAACAACAAAGCAGATGAGATTGGGTCCTCCATTAGCATTTGCTGCCATTTTTTCTCCACCTGGGAACAAATCCTCTCATAGCTTCACCCCAGAATTGGCACACCAACAGTCAAATCACTTGAGTTAAAAAAGATCTGGGTTGTTAACATTAATGTTATTGGCCACCAGTACAACAAACAAGCTTGAACATCATATATTATTACCTGAAAAAGGTATGTGGCATAAATGTTCCAGTATGCAAAGATAGTTTTGGAGGTGTCATTTTAAGATATTGGTTTCATAAAATAAGAAATACCTCTCCCCAATTATATTCAAAGGAGCCTTCAAACCATTTTCATGTGGTTCTCTTTAAATATGCAATGGCCAAGGATAATCCAGCTGAAGATCTTGCGTGTTTTGTTTGTATGTGGCAATTTGCCAGAGGTTGTTGCATGTGAGAAGACACTCTTTGATTATATATATATATATATATATATATATATATATATATATATATATATATATATGTTTTTTTAATTAACATCAGTCCTTCTTTGCAGTATCATTCCCTGCAGAAGCTGGAAGGAGCTACAACTTTTAAAGCTCTTGGCTGGCTTATTAATTTTTCTTCTTTGATATTAAGCAGCCTAGACATGGCACAAAACAATTTTTCCAGTGCATTTGCACTCCAAACACATGCTTGGACAAGCATTGACTATGCTCACGTGTATAGACTCCTAAGAGCAGATGCTGAGCACTAATAGGTTTACAAAAGTACATATGGGAGGAAATCAAGAAAGACATAAACCAAAAACACAGACTACATTGGAATTTGATTTCTACTTTCTAAAATGATAACGTCAGCATTTACATTTTAGCTTTTTGCCATATAAACATGAGTTGTTAGTTGTAAGTATAATAAGAGCATTGTGATCATCTGGATTTTGTAACACTCATTTAAAGTTACCTAAACAGATAGACAGCAATAAATGACTTATACTGGGAAATATTAATAGCACCATTTACTATGTTTTAGGGTAATCACCTCAGCATTAGAAAAGTTTTTGTTCCTGTGCTAAAAGTACAGAAATGCATTTTTATTTCCAAACATAAAAACACTTGCTAATGATGTATGTGATATGCAGAATCATATTCTTTTAAAAAGAGATACAATAATTCATATCTCTCATGGACCCGAATCACAAAGAAATAACATTACTAATTTGTCAAAGTTTTATACAATACATAAGCACTTTGTCTCAAGAAAGAAATCAATTATAATAAATTACTTGTAAGAAGGGAATGATGGCAAAGTGGGTAGCACTGTCGCCTCATGGATACTGCATCTTGAATTTGACTCCATATTGAGATTTTACATAGGTTTTCCCTTTGGGTACATCAGTTTTCTTCCCATATGTCGGAAGATGTATAAAGTACATACCTACAATGTTAAAGTAGTTGGCAACTAGTGAATGAAATGATTCATGTGAAACTGAATTTGCAGTGAAACTCAGTGTTTCGCTTCACATAAAATGCTCAAAATAAATTGTGTTTCACTTCTAGCAAAACTCATGCCATTCAGCCAAGAATAAAGGTGTGTTTAGTTCCTGTTCGGAATATGAAGCATTAATTCCACTTGCGTCTGTTCATAATATCGTATTGAAATAAATATCTCTCACTGAGAGTGTGCATTTTCTCAAGTAGGATAAAGCATCTGCTTGGTCATGCACAGTAATGTACACAATGGTGGATTTTTGTGTGTCTATGTGTGGAAAATATGCATCATGTCACATTTATAAAAAAACGTATTGCACTCCCCCATGGTGTCATGAACAGGGGATATAAAGAGAATTGATTTTACTAGCGTGATACAGATTACATGCACAACTATAGAGAAGAAGCAGTATTCAAGCAGTAAAACAAGGAATACAGATTTTTATATTAAAAAAACATTAAAACACCTTTTTTAGCGAGATGCATGTATTGCAATTGCAAAATTTCCTACAAAAATATTTTTAGTGTCACTTTCGCAAAACTATATGCAAATTGTAACTTACAAGTTTCATTCATCCCTATTGGCAACTCTAAATGAGCCCCTCTGTGAGTGGGCACTGTGACGGCCTTGACTGTGATGTGACCCAGAATTCAATTAATTGGATTTGAGAATTTTATGTTGTTTTATATTATGGGCAAATAAGTTTGACTAGGAGACATGCAGTTTAAGATCACATGAAGCATTAATACATGTTACTTAAAAGCAAACAAGATGATGATAAATAATCTCTAGGCTTCAACCTAAAAAATAACAGGATTTTGTCAAGCATTGAACATTAAAGAAACATTTGACTCAGCCAAAGCTGAAAGAGCCAATAGAAGGAGAACAGAAAAACTAATCTTAAGCAGAAGCAATAAATAACAAATTAGAAAGGAGACATTCTATAAATTTCATAATTAAAACAGAAAGATATGTTATAACCATCAGTCACCACAAATATAAGTCACCATAAATAATTAATGAGTGGACTTATCAGAGAATGGAAACACATTAATTTTCAGGGAACAAAATTAAGCAGAGGAATACTGTTTAAAAAGAAAGAAAAATATATCAGGAATAGAGAGAAAATGACAGGCAAAAATAACTGATATATCAAGAGTTATTTGCAGACCTTCATGCACACTCCCCAGTCCTGTCTTTTGGGATTAAACTCCTTCTCATCCTCTTTCATTATCATCACCGGTTTTCCCAGTTTAGCTGGTTACTCCCAAAAGCTTTTTCCTTCACTCACAGTGGCCCTGGGCATTCTTTGGAATGATACTCACCCATTCATTTCATACAATCTGACACCACCTGTAATAATATATTGTTTGGCTCGAGCATACCAAGGCACATTTCCATCTTATAATGGGTTTACATTTAAAAGAACAATTAAAAAAAACCAGAGGCCTCATGTATAAACGGTGCGTACGTACAAAAATGTTGCGTAAGCCCGTTTCCACACTCACATCGTGATATATAAAACGTAAACTTGGCGTAAAGCCACGCACATTTTTATGCCAGCTAAATGCTTCGCATATGTAAGTTCTCCGCTCGGTTTTGCAAACTGGTGGCACCCGGTATCAAAGCAGTGCTTTTGTTCAAGTGTAGTTTCACTTTCTTTTTTAGATCCACATCCCTGACGGGGCTTTATCAAATACACTGAAATTAACCGCTGTGGCGAATGCCTGGGGCTGCTACCCAGCCGGGATGCCCAGGAGGAGCGGAGGAGGGCTTGCGCCTCCTCCAGACCATGAGGGGGCGACCGCCCTGGTTGCTTTGGGGACCACGTGTAGAGAACTTGGAAGCTCAACCCTGTAGGGGCCCCTGGTTGCCACCAGGGGGTGCCCCAATGCCTAAAGAGCCCTGGATCTCAGCACTTCTGCCACACCCGGAAGTGCTGGGGGAAAGTAGATCGGGGACATCCGGAGTGCTTCCGGGTACAAAGCCGGTGCTTCCACCACACAGGGGCGTGTCGCCGGAAGGTTACTGGAAGACACCTGGAGCACAACCGAGTGGCTATAAAAGGGGCCGCATCCCTTCATTCAGGGCTGGAGTCGGGTGAGGTGAAGGACTGAGCTAGGTGGACAAAGAGTGGAGATGGCCTGAAGAAACAAAGCTGAGTGTGAGAGGCCTGGACTTTGGGGGAGTATCTTGGGGGTTTGTGTTGCACTTATTGACTTGTAAATATTAGGAACTCTAAATAAACGTGTGGTGGTGCATAATACCATGTCTGCCTGTCTGTGTCCTGGGCCCATTCCACACCACATATTGTTTATTAGTTTATGGCATCTGATTGTAATGAACCTGTAACAATATAGTGGTCCACAGAATGGCCAAACTATTCCAAATACCATAGCTGCTTTAGCGTTGTTCTTCTCAATGCAACATTCAGAGTATTTATCCCACTGTATCACAGTGTGGAATCACAGTTCTACAGCAGCTGGTCAGAAAGAGAATTATCGGGATACAGCATCAAGCATACGCTGCCTCAGCCATGCGCACAGTCTATTGAACTGCTCTCAAACGGTAAACGCTTCATAGCCTTTCCTGTATGGACCTCGCGGTTCACAAACAGTTTCATCCCAAGAGCTATAAATATACTCAATCAGTCCATCAAGTACTCGTTGTAGAACTGTTTGTACTTATTAGTACAATCACCTCACTGTAAACTTGTGATACAGTTATAATAATTCACAACCTGAGGCATTTTATAAAGAGCGTATTGACATATGATGACAATATCATTTTTAAGATGAAATGCAGCAAAATATGTTTTTTACATTATACAGATAAAATGTTAATATCATTTACATAATCTATATTGTTAATAATTAAACATGTGAGGACACGGTGGTGCAGCGCTATTGACGATCTGGTGCCCGTTCACAGATTATTCCTGCCTCATGCTGTATTCTTGCTTGGACTGGTGCGACACTGGATGGATAGATAGATGGAATAATTAAACATGTACTACGAAGATATTTCAATGTTACTTAAAAGGTCTGAAGAATCGGCTTTCTAAGCTTACAGATGGCTTAACATCTATTACAGAGCTGATTATGTTGGTTACTTAGAGAAAGAAAAGGAAGGACAGGAATTGGGGGTTAGTACGTTTGAAAGAGACAGTACTGCTGTAATAAATTATTTCATCGAAGGTCACGCACGGCTCAGCAAGCATCTTGCGGGAGGCAGGAACAATCTCTGGACACGACGCCAACTCATCATTATCACTGCGCCACCATGTTCCATCCATCCATCCATCCATCCATTATCCAACCCGCTATATCCTAACTACAGGGTCACGGGGGTCTGCTGGAGCCAATCCCAGCCAACACAGGGCGCAAGGCAGGAAACAAACCCTGGGCAGGGCACCAGCCCACCACAGCACCGTTTTTCCATGTTTAATAATATGCTTTAACTCCTATCATCATGAAAATGATATCAAATATACACCTCAGTATTTAGTATAATTATTCAGAGAGCTGTAATATCAAGAATATAATGGATTCTGTGTCCTGTTGGAGGAAGAGAAAGCCCATTTAAGAAGCATGTAGTGATTCACACACATAGAGCACATAGAAGAACACATACAAAACAAAGCGTTTAACGTGCTACTTTAGTTACGATGGTATTTGGGAAACTAGTACATTAAACGATTTATAGATTAAGTTTATGATGTTCTGCTTTAATGACGAAATAAACTACGTGATTAAAGTGGAAATTTCGAGATTAAAATTGACATTTTGAGCTTTTTTTCCCACTGTGTACCTATTTGTTTTGCTTTTCTCTGTACTGTAATTAGCTTTCATATGACACTCAGACAGTGGGCTACAACTCGCCTTTTCATAGCGACTTTGATATCTGACCACTTCTTATTTATTTTCAAGCACGATGCAACTTTGTGAACTTGAGTTTTCGAGTTTCTCTGACGCTCTTATATCACTCGATCAACTCCCTTTTGTTGTTTATACCACTGTTTAAACCAACAAATAATAAGTTTTTCCTTGTCTCCCTACAGAGCCCCTGAGGGGACATGGTGTAATTTTTTTTCTGGGGATTTTTCTAGTGCGCACCAGACAGTATCAAGTGAACACCAGGCAGTTTCAAGTGAGCACCAGATAGTTTCAAGTGCGCACCAGATACAGTTGTGTTTGAAAGTTTGTGAACCCTCACAAACATGTAATATTCGATCATTTTCCTTAATAAATAAATGACCAAGTATAATATTTTTGTCTCATTTGTTTAACTGGTTTCTCTTTATCTACGTTTAGGACTTGAGTGAAAATCTGATGATTTTTAGGTCATATTTATGCAGAAATATCGAAAATTCTAAAGGGTTCATAAACTTTCAAGCACAACTGCAGTAACAAGTGCGCACCTGATACTTTTAACCGCACAGTAAGTGAAAAGGGGCTACCTATACATAATATCTGATGTTATTTATGTTTTATAGTTGCACTTGTTTTATAGTTACAAAACCCATCTAGCGCCTTCAATATCAGACAAAAATCTTCCTTCTTCACATGCAAACCATTTTTTTCATATTTTGTATGCATCCATCGATAGCCATGAAGCTGACCTGTGCTTTGCAATTGTTGCTTTATATCCCCAATGTTGCTATAGACCTTACAATGAAATAGGCCTGTAGAGTTCAATATATGTTTAAATGCCTTTCAGTGATAATGTATCCATGACAAACTGCAAGAAGAAATGCAATGTCTTTGTGTTTAAGATCAAGTTGAAAGTATACTTCTATAAAGTCTACAATTTCCATCCATCCATCCATCCTCTTCCACTTATCCAAGATTTAGTCGCGGGAGCAGGAGCTTGATGCCTAGACTTCCCTCTCCTCAGCCATTTCTACTAGCTCTTCTGGGGGAATCCAGAGGCGTTCCCAGGCCAGCTGAGAGACATAGTTCCTCCAGCATGTCCTGGGTCTTTCCCGGGGCCTCCTCCCGGATAGATGCCCGAGCCACCTCATCTGACTCCTCTCATTGCGAAGGAGCAGTGGCTCTACTCTGAGCTCCTCCTGACTGAGATTCTCACCCTATCTTTATGGGAAATCCCAGAGACCCTGCGGAGGAAACTCATTTCAGCTGCTTGTATTCGTGATCTCGTTCTTTTGGTCACTACCCACAGCTCATGACCATAGGTGAGGAAAGGAACATAGATCAACTGGTAAACTGAGAGCTTTGCCTTATGGCTGAGCTCCTTTTTCACCATGACAGACCGATGCAGAGCCCGCATCACTGCGGACGCCACACCGATCCACCTGTCGATCTCCTGCTCCATTCTTCCCTCACTCGTGAACAAGACCCCAAGATACTTGAACTCCTCCACTTAGGGCAAGATCTCGCCACCAACCCTGAGAGGGCACTCCACCCATTTCCAGCTGAGAACCATGGTCTCGTATTTGGAGGTGCAGATTCCCATCCCAGCCGTTTTACACTTGGCTCCGAACCAATCCAGAGGGAGCTGAAGATCACAGCCTGATGAAGCAAACAGGACAACATTATCTGCAAAAAGCAGTGACTCAGTCCTGAGCCCACCAAACCGGACCCCCTCAACGCCCTGCAAACTGGGTCGAACAGGACAGGGTCATCTTCAAAAAGCAGAAACCCAGTTCTGAGCCCACTAAACCGGACCCCCTCAATGCCCTGGCAGCACCTAGAAAATCTATCCATAAAAGTTATGAACAGAATTGGTGACAAAGGGCAACCCTGGTGGAGTCCAACTCTCACCGGAAATGGGTTTGACTTACTGCTGGCAATGCAGACCAAACTCTGACACCGGTTGTACTGGGACCGAACAGCCCTTATCGGGGGTCCGGTACCCCATTCTCGTGGAGCACCCCCCACAGGATTCCCCCAGAGACATGGTCGAACGCCTTTTCCAAGTCCACAAAACACATGTAGACTGGTTGGGCAAACTCCCATTCACCCTCCAGGAACCTGCCATGGGTGTAGACCTGGTCCACTGTTCCACGACTAGGACAAAAACCATACTGTTCCTCCTGAATCCGAGGTTTGACTATCTGACTGAGTCTCCTCTCCAGGACCTAAGAACAGACTTTTTCAGGGAGGCTGAGGAGTGTGATACATCTGTAGTTGGAACACACCCTCCGGTCCCCTTTCTTAAAGAAAGGGACCACCACCCCGGTCTGCCAATCCAGAGGCACTGTCCCTGATGTCCATGCGATGTTGCAGTGGCGTGTCAACCAAGACAGTTCTACAACATCCAGAGCATTGAGGAACACCAGGTGTATCTCATCCACCCCCAGGGCTATGCCACCTAGGAGTTTTTTGACCACCTCGGTGACCTTAGTCCCAGAGATAGGAGAGCCCACCTCCGTGTCCCCAGGCTCTGCTTCCTCATTGAAAGGCATGTTAGTGGGATTGAGGAGGTCTTCGAAGTACTCTCCCCTCCGACCAACAATGTCTCGAGTCGAGGTCAGCAGCGCACCATCCCCACCATACACAGTGTTGAACCTGCACTGCTTTACCCTTCTGAGGTGTCGGATGGTGAACCAGAATATCCTCAAAGCCATCTAAAAGTCATTCTCCATGGCCTCCCCAAACTCCTCCCACGCCCGAGTTTTTGCCTCAGCAACCACCTAAGCTGCATTCCACTTGGCCTTCCGGTATCTATTAGCTGCCTCTGGAGTCCCACAGGACAAAAGGGTCCTGTAGGACTTCTTCTTCAGCTTGATGGCATCCCTCACCGCCATTGTACATCAACGGGCTTGGGGATTGCCACCACGACAGGCACTGACCACCTTACGGTCACAGGTCCGATCAGCTGCCTCAACAATAGAGGCATGGAACATGGCCCATTCGGACTCAATGTCCCCCTCCTCCCTTGGGATTTGGTCAAAGTTCTGCCGGAGGTTGGAGTTAAAGCTACTTTTGACAGGGGACTCTGACAGATGTTCCCAGCAGAGCCTCACAATTACGTTTGGGCCTACCAGGCCTGACCGACATCCTCCCCCACCACCTTCGGCCACCACCCAGCTCACACTGTACCCAACCTCCTTGGCCCCTCCCACAGGTGGTGAGCCCATGGGAAGGGGTACCCACGTTGCCTCTTTAGGCTGTGTCTGGCCCCACCTCCAGGCCTGGCTCCAGAGGGAAAATGGCATCCAAAGTTTTTATTCTTCATGGTAGGTTTTCTGAACTGCTCTTTGTCTTGTCCCTCACCTAGGACCAGTTTGCCTTGGGTGACCCTACCAGGGGCATAAAACTCCCGACAACAGAGCTCCTAGGATCTTTGGGACACGCAAACCCCTCCAATCATGATAAGGTGGCGGCTCAAGGAGAAATCTCCAATTTACATTTTTCCTAAGTGCAACTATAAAACAGAAGTAATATGCATCAGAAATTATGTATAGGTATGGATCTCCTTTTCAGCTACTGTGCGGTTGAAAGTATCTGGTGTATACTTGAAAGTATCTGGTGCTCACTTGAAACTATCTGGTGCTCACTTGAAACTATCTGGTGCTCACTTGAAACTATCTGGTGCGCACTTGAAACTATTTGGTGTGCACCAGAAAAATCCTCAGAAAAAAAAATTACACCATGTCACCTCGGGGGCTCCGTAGCCTCCACTTGGTATTAGCTGAAATTCTTCTATTTCCCCCCGCGCTTTTGCCATTGCCTTTTCACAGAATGATGAGCTTAAGTGCTATTTATATTGATTTGCGTAATTCTGGGAGGAGTTTGGGAGTGGCAGGAAGTGCGTGCATGTGCATTACTTTTCACGCTGACAGGGATTTATGTAGCAGAAGAGTGTGGAAATTGGTGAACGCACAGATTTATGCATCTGTATTTTTTTGTGCGTACGCCATGTTTTAGTGTGAACTTTACGCACGCCGTTAGGCATGAGGCCCCAGTAGATGATGGTCAAATCAAAGAATGTTTTTCTCTAGAAACAGCACAGAAACCCTCATGTTTATTCATCCATTTTGTATTATATATTTGAGACAGTCACCATTAAAGAGAAATGCACTCTTAAAAACAAAGACAAAAAACAAAAGTTTAAATGAAAGTTATCCTCACAAGTAACTTGGAACAGTTTCATTACTTAAGCTTTTGCATTCTTGCCTTTTTTGTTGGTCACAATCTAGTTCATCCCCTTGTTTAATAATTTATATGTAGGGTTGTGTACTTTTTGACCCAGCTTTATATTAAAAAAAAAATTGGATTCTTGTCTGCTGATAGTGATTGGTAAAATACAGCACTGGCTCATATTTAGAAATAAGGATTGACCCAACATCTTTCAAATTAACAGATAAAGTGGATGGCATAAATGCACCGACCTTAAGTAAAGCTGTGTGAAGTGCAAATTCTATGAGTCCACATAAATTCTAAGAGCTTTGCGCGGAGAAACTAAGCCTGAAGTGGAACAGAAGGAAGACTTTTGTATTGCTTGCATCAGTTAAAATAAGATTTTTAAATTATGATTTGCTTTTTACGTATGCTTTTTTATTTTTAAGCAAATCCTGCAAAGGCTTCATGGTTTGCTTTTCTTAACTTCCTGAATGGTGTTATATCAAAGCAGATGTGCATCTTGTCATTTGGTTATTGCAACCATCAGATTTATATGTGGCCTAAGCAGACTGTCTTTCAGCTGATCAGTAAATTCTCCTCAGTCTGGCTGTGAAAGTTAGAGAGGACTAAGGGGTGTAGATTGAAGTTCCTCAAAAACTGAAGGAGTGATTGATCCTTCCTAATGGTATCAGAGGTACTTATTAATGTGGACCTTTTCCAAATTAAAGATACTCTTTCCACAGTGACCTCTATTAATATCATATATTCTAAGTTCAAAATATGATGCCTTATATTGCTGACATTAATGGAAAGACTGTTATTGAACCATTCAGTGAAGGAGACAGAAAAAAAAAAACAAAACAAAAAAAAATTCCAGAGGGCTGAAGAAAAAAAATAAAGACAGTCCAGCCCCCACTTCCTAACATAAATGATCTAAATCAGTCCTCATGGAAAAATCCAGGTCGCCTTCAGACAACTGAGGAAGTAGAGGCATAGGTGAACCTTTTTGACAGAAGCTGAAATTAATTGTGTCCACTTCAGTTCATCTGTTATAGTCAATCCAAGGAATTTAAAGCTGCACAACCTCTCTATAGCATCCTCTGTGATGTAGATGGAAATGTGGTCCGCCATCTTTTTTCCTGAAGTCAATGATCAACTCCGTGGTTTGTCTGACTTTAAGGGTGGTTTTATTGTCCTGGCATCACTGGCCACACAGCTATAGGTGAACAAGTAGTACAGAAGAGTGACTCAGTATACAGCCCTGTGGAGTGCCTGTTAGGGGTCAGTGTAGAGGATATGATATTTCAAATCTGCACATGATATGGTCTGTTAGTTATGAAGTTCAAAATCCATTTTTTATATGCATTTTTATTTTATTTTCAAAAAACAGAACATTACAGTGGTAAACTACTCATTCAACCAAATTATAATTACATAACAGATACAACCATTTTCTTCAGGATCAATACATAAAGAGAAAACAAAAGAAAAATTAAACTACAAAGAGAAAAAAGTAAAACATGATTTGACTCCCACCCATGAGAAAGAAAAAAAGAAAAGAGACAGAACTTTTTAAAGTAATAGAACAATTAATAGTATAACAGAGTCAATCACAGACTCAGCATGCTTATTCTAATATAATATGAATGAATTATTGACACATTTAAAAAAACAGTTTTGGCCATATCCTCTGAGAATTAGTTTTTTTCTAATTTGAGATAATATAGAATTTTGCTTACCTACTGAGTTATAAAAGGTGAGTTGGGATTCTTTCAATTGAGCATGATAAGTCTACATACCAGTAGTGTTGTATTGCCTATTACAATTGTTTAACCCTATGCACTTTAACCCTGTTCAGGAGTACACTAGATATTGCAGTTAATGGATCAGGGGTGATTGTGAAACCAAGACTACACAGTTTTAAATGTTGAGATGTAGTCTATAAACAGAAATCTGGCATGCCCATTTTATATTATCCAGATGTTCCATGATGGTAGAAAGTGCAAGGGATACTGCCTGTGAAGGTTGTGACAATACAAAAACTGGAGGTTATCATGACTATAATCTTTTTAATGTATCCCAGCACCTGGTTTTTTAAACCAGTTGGTTATTACAACCCTTTCTGTCCAGTAACCACCTATGGGGAGCCATCTCAATGGACTTTATAACAGACCTTCTTCTTTGTCACATACAGTATACTATTCTGATAGTAGTCAACTAATTTTCCAAGTGAACTAATTTTGTTCCACTTTTAAAAAGTTGCCTTCAGAACATGTGTGAACGTGTGTTTTTTTAAGGGAAGTCGTATGATTATATTCATTTTTATAATCTTTTATTTTTAGTTGTTGCCCACAGTTTGTTTCTTGGTTTTTTAAATTCTTTGGAAAGAAATATGAGAATAACTTGACATCTGGCTACTGTCCTGATGTTAACAGCCAAACTGAAAGAGTTAACTGAGATCTACAAAAATTCCAAAAAAATATTAAATGCATGGCTGATGCAGACCAGTTTAAATAGAGGGACTTAATACCTATGAAATCTGCATTGTTGTCTGCATATACAGATTTCACTGGAGTGGATTTCAGTGGACATGTTGGTGAAAGGAACAGAGGAGATGAGGAGGTGGTGGGTAGGTCTGGTGTCAAGGAGAGGATTGAAAAAGGCCAGATGGTACTGGATTTTGTGAACAGGATGAACATGGCTGTGGTAAATATGCATGTTAAGAAGAGGGAGGAACACAGGGTGACGTACAAGAGTGAAGGAAGATGCATACAAGTGGATTATATCTTATGCAGGAAAGCTAGTCTGAAGGAGATTGGAGACTGCTAAGTGGTGGCAAGGGAAAGCGTAGTTAGGCAGCATAGGATGGTGGTCTGTAAGATGATTTTGCAGAACAAGAAGAGGAGGAGAGTGAAGGCAGAGTCAAGGATCAAATGATGAAAGTTGGAAAAGGAAGACTGGAAGGTGGAGTTTAAGGAAAAAATAAGACAGGCACTGGGTGGCAGTGAAGAGTTACCAGATAGCAAGACAACTACAGCAGAAGTGGCAAGGGAGACAGCTAGAAGGGTACTTGGTGTGACATCTGGACAGAAGAAGTAGGGTATGGAAACCTGGTGGTAGAATTGGGAAGTACAGGAGAGTATACAGAGGAACAGGTTGGCAATGAAGAAGTGGGATAGTCAGAGAGATGAAAAAAGTAGAGAGGAGTACAAGGGGATAAGCCATAAGGTGATGAGAGAGGTGGTGAAGGCTAAAAATAAGGTGTTTGATGAGTTGCATGAGAGATTCGACACTAAGGAGGGAGAAAAGGACCTGTACTGAATAGACAGAGGGACCGAGTTGAGAAAGATGAGCGGCAGGTTAGGTTGATAAAAGATAATGATGGAAATGTACTTACAAGTGAGGAGAGTGTGCTGAATACATGGAAACAGTACTTTGAGAGGTTGATGAATGAAGAGAATGAGAGAGAGAATGTTGGATGATGTGGAGATAGTGATTCAGGAAGTGCAACAGATTAGCAAGGGAGAACTAAGGACAACTATGAAGAGGCTGAAGAATGTGAAGGCTGTTGGTCCAGATGACATACCTGTGGAAGTATGGAGGTGTTTAGGAGAGATGGCAGTGGAGTTTTTAACCTGATTTTTTAATGCAATCTTGAAAGTGAGAGGGTGCCTGAGGAATGGACAAGAAGTGTAGGGGTACCAGTTTTTAAAAATAAGGCTGATGTGCAGAGCTGTAGTAACTACTGTACAGAGGGATACAATTGATCAGCCACAGTATGAAGGTATGGGAAAGAGTAATGGAAGCTAGGTTAAGAAAGGAGGTGATAATTAGCAAGCAGCATTATGGTTTCATGCCAGGAAAGAGCACTACAGATGTGATATTTGCTCTGAGGGTGTTGATGGAGTAGTATAGAGAAGGCCAGAAAAAGTTACATTGTGTCTTTGTGAACTTAAAGAAACCATATGAAAGGGTGTCTAGAGAGGAGTTGTAGTATTGTATGAGGAAGTTGGGAATGGCAGAGAAGTATGTAAGAGTGGTGCAGGATATGTATGAGGGAAATATGACAGTGGTGTTGTCTGCTGTAGGTTTAATGGATGCATTCAAGGCGGAGGTGGGATTACATTAGGGATCGCCTCTAAGCCCTTTCTAATTTGAAATGGTGATGGACTGATTGACAGACAAGATTAGATAGGATTCCTCGTGGACTATGATGTTTATGATGCTATAGCAGGTTGATGAGACCCTAGAGAGGTGGAGATATGCTCTAGAGAGGAGAAGAATGAAGGTCAGTAGGAACAAGACAGAATACATGTGTGTGAATGGTGTCAGAGTAATGGTGAGGATGAAGGGAGACAGGAAAATATGTAAACAGATAATCAGCTGTGGCAACCCCTAATGGGAGCAGCTGAGAGACAAAAACTAAGAATACCTATGAATGAATTTGCCTGCAAATGTTGTATTTCACATGCTTAAAAAATGTCACCTTTCAAATATTTATATAGGTTTAAATCTCCACTTCTTAGTTTAAATTCTGTGTCATCTTCAGCAGTGTGACAAACTAGCTTACTAGGTTTAGAACTGTGTGACTACTGTAGAGGAGTATCTAACAATGACAGAAACCTCTGCATAACAATTCAAAAAAAGTAAACATACACCATCCGAGGAAACTGTGCTGGATAGAAGGTGTAGTTCATGATGCAAAACATCTGTGTGAGGATTCCATCCTGTAAATTAACGGCATGCTTTATTGGAACTAGTTTACAGAAGTTGGACCTTTTACATATGAACAGGTGCTTCCTTTTCACTTTAATATTCAATCTACATTTTGTGTTTTGCAGCTAATTCCAGTTCACTCTAGTCCTTATTACAAATTTTCAGTTCCTGTTTCTAACTGTATTT
Organism: Polypterus senegalus; assembly: GCF_016835505.1. NCBI lineage: Eukaryota > Metazoa > Chordata > Cladistia > Polypteriformes > Polypteridae > Polypterus > Polypterus senegalus. The sequence continues at coordinate 152,003,361 of NC_053155.1, forward strand.
GTACTGATGGATTTGTGGAAGTTGAGCATTAATAGGTTCTTAATTTATGTTGTTGAGGCTCCAGAGTACAGTATTTGATCCATTAGTGTGGATATAGTTCAGTTGGATCACAGGCATGTGCCTTATCCTTTCAATAAATTCCCTTTGTAAACCCAAAGGAGGTTGCAGTAGGACACACCGTACTAGGGGTGTGGTTGGGGCATTACATTTTGAATGAATTATCTACAATCCAAAGATTCTGGACTTTGCTTCTGGCTTCAAATGGATTAATGTTGTTTTGGATGTTTTTATGAGGTCAATAAACAGCATTCTCATGCAAATAATCCTTTTTTTAAGGTGGATTGGTGCTGCACAAATGGCTCTGCATCTCTAGGGATCTGTCACATGTGGCTTACCATTTCATTTTTGCATTCACAATTGAACCTCTTGATCACCAAAGAAAAGGAATAGCTTATCATTAAATTGTGACATCATTATTATGAACATGTAGAGAATGCCAATAAGATCTTAGCCCAACAAATCCACCAGCATAACAAGTCTGTAATGCAATAACAGCAAATAACAATACTGAGATAAAATTATTAACCCTAAAAATATAACTTACAAATTTAGAGAGTACTATAAGTCCTTATATTCTGCTCAGTTTAAAAAAGAGAGTTCCTCAAGTTTCTCATTTCAAATACCACAGCTATATACTTTTACTGATGTGCAACTGGATACACTTCTGACACTTTAAGAATTACTAGATGCTATACACTCACTTCAAAGTGGGACCTGATGGCTGCCCTGTGAAATTTTATAAAAAAAAAATTCAAATAAGTTAGCTCCATTACTATTAGCAATGTTTATAGAAGCTAAAGACAACAAAATTCTTCCTCAAACTATTTGCCAAGCACTAATTGTCGGCTTTCCTTAGAAAAATTGAGGTTTTGCTACAATGTGCAAAATACAGACCAATCTGTCTTCTGAAAAATAACATTAAGATACTCTGCAAAGTTCTAGCCAGAAGAACTGAGAAAGTTCTTCCATTTCATAAAATCACAAGACCAAACTTATTTATTAAACGCAGACAATTAATATCTAACCTTCAATGTTTGTTTAACATTAATATATTCACCCATTGAATCTAACACTCTAGAGATCTTATTATCTTTAGATGCAGAAAAAGCATTTCATATTGTTGAAACTATTGTTGGGACTATTTATTCACCACATTGCACAAATTTGGGTTTGGCCTAAACATAGATGCATGGACCAAACTTCTTTATACTAGTCCAGAAGCCTCAGTTTGTATTAACAAAACTATTTCAGACTACTTCAAACTAGAATGTGGTACTCAACAATGATGTCCTTTATTACCTTTGTTCTTTGCAATCACCATTGAACCATTGGCAGTATACTTTCAAAACGCACCAGAGATAAAGTGGGGTATCAGAGAATAGCTTGAACAGAAAATATCACTATGTGCAGATGATATGGTACTGTATATATCTGATCAACAAAATTCTGTGCCAGCACTCCTAAAAGCATTAGCAGATTTTTAAAAGATATATGGACTCAAAATCAATTTGAATACAAGTGTGCTTTTTCCAGTAAATTCTCTAGCCCACAATTCTCTAGCCTTCCCATTTATCTCAGCAGATCAGTTTAAATATCTAGGGATAAATATCACAAGCAAATGCAAAGCTCTTTTTCAACAAAATTTTGCTCTCTGCATGGAAGAAATTAAAACAAGATGTGAATAAATGGTCTACCCTCCATCTTACATTAGCAAGGAGAATCAACATCGTTAAGATGACTATCCTTCCCAAGCTTCTCTTTCTATTTCTAAGCATTTCAATATATATTAACAAATAATTTTTTAAGAAATTAGACTCAATGATAACTTAATTTATTTGGTATTTGAAACTTCCACACAACCAAAGACTGACTCTACAATGACCTAAAGCACAAGAGCATATATGGCACTACCTAACTTTTAATTTTATTACTGGGCGGCAAATATACATTCTATTAGGACCTGTACATCTACACAAATCAATGACTATACACATGATCTGCAATAGAAATAAAATCTTGTAGTACTTCACTATATTCCCTCCTTTGTGCCCCAGTTAACACAAATTATTGTCAATACACTAATAATCAAATTGCCCTTCACTCTCTCAGAACATGGAACCAATGTAGGAAGCACTTAAAGATAGGGAAGCCTTTATCTGTTGCGTCCCTACATGATAATCACCTTTTTCCACCCTCTCAAACATATACACTATTTAATGTCTGGATAATTTCCAGGATTAAAACACTCAGAGACCTGTACATAGATAATGTCTTCACATTCCATGATCAATTATGCTTCAAATTCAACTTCTCATCAACACAATTCTTCCACTACTTTCAAGCTAGAAACTTTGCTAAACAGAACCTGCCCAATTTTCCTCATCTCCCAGATTATTCTATTCCAGAAGAAATATTGATCAATCTTGAAGACTCAGATAGCATTTCTATAATTTATAAAAATATTTTAAAGTCCCTTCCTTTCAAAAACCCCAGAGTTGGGGAAATAATCTGTCGCTTAATATTTCAGAAAAGGAGTGGAAGGTATCCATGTGTAGAATTCATTATAGCTCCATATGTGCAAAGCACTCAATCATTCAACTTAAAATTTTGAATCAATTACATTTATCTCAATTAAAATTGTCCAAAATATCTCCAGAGAAAGATTCAACTTGTGAATGCTGTAGTCTAGCTCCAGCCTCACTGGGCCATATGTTCTGTGAATGTACTAAATTAACAACATTTAGGACAAAAATCTTTGTGTGCCCATCAGACAGCCTTGGTGTCACAATCACTCTAAACCCATTAATAGCTATGTGTGGTGTACTCCCAGACGGTCTTAAAATGGAGAAGACCAAACAAACTGTAATTGCCTTTTCTACACTACTAGCACATAGACATATCTTTTTCAACTGGAAGAATCCCATCCCACCACTTTTAAGTCAGTGGGTAACTGATGATGTATACTACTTAAAATTGGAAAACAAATCAAATTCTCACTTACAGAATCTGCTCAAAATGTTTTTAGCATATGGCAGGATCTAATCAATTACATCTTAGAATAAGCTTCCATTTTGGGGAAAAGGATACCCTTCCTTTATTGTTTATTTTACAGAATAGGTTTGTTATTGGCTTTTCTCTCTTTCTTATGGGTGGGTGTTAAATTTTGCTGTGCCTCCTTAAGTTTGACTTGACTGTATGGAATGTTATCTGCTTCTAAATAAAATGAATAAAATAAAATAAAAAAGATATGAAGATAGATATTGGGTTTACACAAGATATAATACAGGTGCAGTGTTTACCAATGGACAGATTGAGAAAAGTATTGTCTAGATAGTTTTTCTTCAAGGAATTTGAATATTTATAAGCTTATGGTGTCTCCAACCTATTTCACTCTGTAAAATCTGTCACTGAGAAAATCAAAAGTGCATTGTTAAATATACCATCAAACTGATGTGGAATGGAATTCAGCAGTATTTAGATGTTTTTTTTTTTAAAGGATTATACCTTATAACACAGATCTAATGCTACTAAATTGGTTACATATGTGATCAAAACTTTTATTTTGTGATTAATATGCCTGATTTAGTTGCCAACATGACTCTTATGACCTTTTTAGACTATAAGTCTTGATGCCTGGGAATAACTCATGTGTGATATGGTACTAAAATGTGAGTATTTTGCTGGTAGGAAACTTGCTTAAACTGTCACCATCAAAAGGCCTGATTTGTAAGGGTGGTGGTACGCATTAAGCATTTTCAGTCATATCTCAGCTTGTTTTTAAATATTAATGAGATGGATTTCCTAAAATTTAAAACTGTAATTGGCTGAATGGTGGTGTTAGATTAGATTAGATAGGTCAGGTTAGATTAGATTAGATATACTTTATTAATTCCATGGGGAAATTCAAATACATACAGCAGAGGAAACATAAAAAACAACAATACAGACTTACAGGACAGATAATACATCCAATAAATAAATAAATATAAAAAAAAAACATAAAAAGTGAATTGAGTGGAAGCACTGAATTGCCTGATAGCAAGGGGCAGAAAAAATCTCCAGAGGCACTTCTTAGCACACCATGGTGGAATGAGCCTGTGGCTAAATGTCTCTAAGAGAGCACCTCATGGAGGGAATGGAAGAGATTTTTCATGATGGCACCCTATTTTATCATCCTCATTTCCACAGCAGCTTCTAGAGTGTCCATGCTTCACCCTGTGATGGAGCAGGCTTTCATGATAAGTTTGATGAAGCATTATGCTTCTTTTGTGCTCAGGTTGCTTCCCCAGGAGAGTGCAGCATAGAACACCACACTGGGTGCTATGAATTGGAAGAACATTTCCCACAGCCAAAAGACCTGCATCTCCTTAGCAAGCACTGTCTGCTCTGACCCTTCTTGTACAGCACCACTTTGTTGACAGATGTGTAGCTCTGCACCACTTTCACGTCCTGCTTCTGAACGCTAACTGGTCTTAGAGGCTTTTTGGCACATCAGAAGTCCACCACCAGTTCTTTGTCTTGCTGATGTTGAATTGTAAGTTGTTGTCCTTGCACCACAAGACAAAGTCATCCAGGACTTTCCTATACTCTGACTCATCTCCATCGTTAATACAGCCTATGATGGACAAATCAACTGAAAGTTTCTGTAAATAGCAAGCTCTGGTATTGTGCTGGAAGTATGTTGTGCGGAAGGTATACAGGAAGGGAAACAAGACAGTTCCTTGAGGTGCTCCAGTGTTACACACCACAATTTCTGACACACAGTCCCTCAGCCTCACAAACTGCTCTCTTTTGGTCAGGTAGTCCATAATCCAGGAGACTGTGGAAACATCAAGATTCAACACTTTGAGCTTTTTCCCCAGTCGATGGAATTGGGGCTTTTGAAACTTGCCTTAGAAACATTTGTAATGTTTTGGCTATATTTTTTATTTAAATGTTTCTTTCAGTTTCATTTTAATATTACATTTTCATCATAATTGTTACCATTTTGTGTTTGTTTCTCGTGAATGCTATGGTTGCTAGTCACATGATTGTCTCTGTCACAATGCATAACATCTTCACTCAATCATTATAGGAGACTAGCCAACCCGCGGTGTACTATACGCCGCATAATCAGGCTGGTTTTTTAATAATTTTTAAGCACAGGGTGAAAATTAACATTTGAAAAATCGGTAATGTAATAAATCAGCGAGAAAAGCAACATTGCACGGAACGAACCAACACACAATCGTCCGTGCGGTGCTCAGGCGCGGAGGGTGGAACGGGAGGAGAGGAGAAGGACGTCCACTTGCTCCCTCCGTCATGCTAGTCTGCTGATTTCTCGTCCAGTTTGCACTGCCTGCTCATGTGCCCACCTCCAACTCGTCATTCGAGTCGTTGTCGTCGTTGTACAGTCCAGATGCACCTGTGACTCACGTAGATTTTTCATTGCTCTGTGCGGTTTTGGCTGCCTTTCTATATATAATCCACCAAGACACCCGACTACGGTAGCAGCGAGGTGGGAGGGGGGTGTGTACAAAGTGCAGGAGCATCTAAGAAGACGCATGTTTGTTGCGGATGCGAATTGCTGTATGTAACGTGTAAAACAGTTTGCTGGCATTTGAACTTCTCTCATTCTGTATTTAATCTTTGCATTTTCATCTCCTGGTCAAACTCCTGTTTTTTATTTTCGTTACTATTTAGGCCATTAAAGGTTGATTTTGCATATGAAGAAGAGACACCCATACAAACAAAATGAGTTTACTTCAAAGAAAAAAATAGGTGTAACTTGCAAATTATACAAGACAGTCCCATCCCATTTGGGTGTGTTATACTTTTAAAGGAAAAAAAAAAACATGTTAAAGGTTCTTTCCATGCCAAAAAGAAAATAAGGTAAAAGGCACAATATTTTAGCTGTATAGCCTTCGTAAAGTGAGCAATAGGAAAGAAAAGAGGAAAAGAGGAAAAGAAAGAGGGAACAAAGTTAGTGGAGATGAAAGGAGAAAAGGGAAGAGTAAGTGAGAAAAAGCTGTCATTAGAGATGATGAAGGGTGAGATTTAAATGTTGATTGTTCATTAAGACCAGGAAAAATATGTGATACCAGGTTGAGAATGAGGATAGCTTCTTTTGTCTTTAAAGTCCTTTAAAAGAACACCAAGAGAAAGATTAGTGTGGCTGTGATCAAGCAATGTGACAGGCTTTGTAAGGTCTTTAATTTTCTCACTGTTTCACCCCTGTAGATGGTTGGACACTTCCCACAAGAAATTCAGTAAATAAGATTTTTAGACTGAATTTACCAGAAGATACAAGAGTATTGTTGGTGACATATTTGCAACTGCTGCAGCATTTCCAGTTACTGCTCAAGGGAGCTGTAAAATTTGCATAAGTTAGGTGTTCAGTGTAAGATGATCGAGGGAGGGTTATGATTAAAGGCTCCTGTGGATGGATCTGCAAAATGGAAAAATATTGTTTAATGATCTGTTGGAGAGATAGAGTATTAGGGGTGGAATGGGAAGACCAGAGGGATGCAGGTTTTATTATTGGTGTTCCTCAGAATGGATTTCATGAGGACTAGGCTTTGCTTGATTGAGGGCACTGTCCATAACATGAGAAGAGTGTCCTCTATCAGTAAAGAAACTGCTCATTCTGAGTGTTTCATTGCAGAAGTCACCCTCATAACTGGTGAGGTGGCCGAGACTGTTGAATAGGTAGAAAGCTTTTAGTATGTCACAGAAAAAGGAGCTGTAGTGAAGGTAACTGTATGGTTTGAAATAGACAGAAGTGTGTACTCCTGGAAAGCTGACAGAAAGACTGATAATATATTTCTATATATATAAATTAATCAGATGAGCCAGGGTTATCAATTAGAAACAATCGGTACACAATTTGGCATTTTTTTATTTTAATTTTGAACTGTAAAGATAATATTTACTTCAAGTTTGATCTGAAATATTCTATGTCTCCATCATACTAAGAAACAATATTAACTTCTTTAATAGGTTTGATCATCCTAACCCACTCTCACCTCGGAGTACTGCATCCTCCAACCATCCTTCTGCTGATACCAGCATAGGTGAGACATCCCCATCCACAGTTACAGCAGCCCATGTAAGCAGAGAGTTGAGAAGACTTCATGCCAGCAAAGCAACAGGTCCAGATGGTGTATCGCCACGACTGTTGAAGGCATGTGCGTTGGAACTGGGGAGTCCTCTACAGCGCATCTTCAACCTGAGCCTGGAGAGAGCCAGGGGAGAGTCCCTAGGCTTTGGAAAACATCTTGTATCACACCAGTCCCAAAGGTATCACATCCTAGTGAGCTGAATGACTTCAGCCTGTCACTCTGACGTCACATCTGATGAAGACCATGGAGCGGCTGCTGCTTTACCACCTGAGGTCACAGGTCCGCCATGCCCTCGAACCTCTGCAGTTCGCATACCAGGAGAAGGTGGGAGCGGAGGATGCCATCATCTATAGGCTACACCGATCCCTCTCCCACTTGGACAGAGGCAGTGGTGCTGTAAAAATTATGTTTTTGGACTTCTCTAGCGCCTTCAACAACATCCAACCTCTGCTCCTTAGAGACAAGCTGACTGAGATGGGAGTAGACTCACACCTGGTGGCATGGATCGTGGACTATCTTACAGACAGACCTCAATATGTGCGTCTTGGGAACTGCAGGTCTGACATTGTAGTCAGCAACACAGGGGTGCTGCAGGGGACTGTACTTTCTCCAGTCCTGTTCATTTTATATACATCAGACTTCCAATACAACTTGGAGTCCTGCCACGTGCAAAAGTTCGCTGATGACACTGCTATTGTGGGCTGCATCAGGAGTGGGCAGGAGGAGGAGTACAGGAAGCTAATCAAAGACTTTGTTAAATGGTGCGACTCAAACCACTTACACCTTAACACCAGCAAGACCAAGGGGCTGATGGTGGATTTTAGGAGGCCCAGGCCCCTCATGGACCCTGTGATCATCAGAAGTGACTGTGTGCAGAGGGTGCAGACCTATAAATACCTGAGAGTGCAGCTAGATGACAAATTGGAATGGACTGCCAATACTGATGCTCTATGTAAGAAAGGTCAGAGCCGACTATACTTTCTTAGAAGGTTGGCGTCCTTCAACATCTGCAATAAGATGCTGCCGATGTTCTACCAGACGGTTGTTGCAAGTGCCCTCTTCTACGCGGTGGTGTGCTGGAGAGGCAGCATAAAGATGAAAGACGCCTCACGCCTAGACAAACTGGTGAGGAAGGCAGGCTCTATTGTAGGAGTAAAGTTGGACAGTTTAACATCTGTGGCAGAGCGACGGCCACTAAGCAAACTCCTGTCAATCATGAAGAATCCACTGCATCCACTGAACAGTGTCATCTCCAGGCAGAGGAGTAGCTTCAGTGACAGACTTTTGTCACTGTCTTGCTCCACTGACAGACTGAGGAGATCTTTCCTCCCCCACACTATGCGACTCTTCAATTCCATCCGGGGGAGTAAATGCTAACATTACTCAAAGTTATTGTCTGCTTTTACATGCATTTTTATTACTATTTAATTTAATATTCTTTTTTGTATCTATCTATCTATCTATCTATCTATCTATCTATCTATCTATCTATCTATCTATCTATCTATCTATCTATCTATCTATCTATCTATCTATCTATCTATCTATCTATCTATCTATCTATCTATCTATCTAATGTAAGCATCTCAAAACAGCTGTGCTTTTATCATACTTCTAATTTTTAACAAACCTGTTAAATTGCACAGAGCTACCACAGTTTTTCTTTTTGACACTTTGAAACATTATTTGATTTATTAATTTTTAGTTTTGTTGCCACTAACTCTAACTCTACTTTCTTTATGCCTTGCACAGTAAATAGAGTGTGAGACCCTTGGAGAATTAATGGCCAAAGGTAAGTGTGCTACAGATGGGTTAAGATCCAATGGCTCCTTGGAAACATTTTTTTAGTATAAATCCCTGTACTATGAAATTTGTTGAAACAGGAACAGAATGAATCAGGTGCTAAAAAAAAACTGTGATAAACTGTCAGAATCCATATGAACAGGATGAATAATAGCTGAGATCTCAACAAGGTACTGTCCCCAAAGAGTCATTTACCTGTCCCCTAAGTGCAATATTTTTTTCATAATCATGACCTGCAGATATTCTCACAACTTTTATAAATATGTAATGGTCTCCAGAGAATATTCCCATTCATATCGCACTTCACTGAAGCGAAGCATGCTCCCTTGGACTTATGCATCCACCCAGCAGGCCACAGGTACCTGGAATTTGCCACACATTTGTTCAGCTACTGTTGTATGGAGTATGAATGGCCTCTGTGAAATGAATTCATCTGAGTACTCCAAATTAAGATATACAGCCGTAGCCATATGGCTGACATTGCCTTTACTGTACTGGACCACCATGAAGTCTTTTGGCAATTACTTAGAGTCTGACTTGAAACTTTTAACCGGGTTGTACACTCATATAAAAACATAACAGAAACCATGTTCTTCCTTTCGTCAAGCAGTAAAAAGTCCATAAACAAGTCACTTAAGACAAAATGTAGAGACTTTAAAATAGACCTTTAACTTTGAAATTTAGCAGTCATGGAACAAAAAATATTCATAATTTTTCTGTTAACAAACATAGTGAACAATTTCCTTAGAATATAGTGAATATGACCCATTCATCTATTATTTGTCACACTTAATACAGTTTGGAACCATGGGACTATAAGCACATGATGGCTAGTATTCATGTATTTTACAGGGCATCCCACTTGAAGGGTGCATATTAAATTAAACTTTACAACTATTACCTCACACTTAGTACCTTGAGTACTAGCCTTCCAGTTAGGATGGAAATAATAACAAGGAAACACAAATCTAAAAGTTCACTCCTTGAAATTATTGGCTCATAATGATGAACTTAATAAAATGATATCATGCAGGTGGTTATTTTTAAATCAAAGAGCTGGGCAAACATCATTGACATTTGACTATGGCAATTGGAAGGGCGTGGACGGATTCACACAAAGGTTCACAAATGTAGAGGGCAAGTGTTTGCCATTATAAATGTCAGAATTTATAAAGATCAGCTTGAACTTAGAATATTTCAAGCAAGCAATGAATACCACATTTCCATTGTGAGCTTTTAAAATATTCTGATTTATTGCACGCTGTTTTTTGTTTCCCTTTAACCTTCCGCCAACCTGCTTTGAAGTGCAAAAGAATTCTGATGAGGTGGCTTTTCTCGTTAACGTCTTCACAGTGGCACTGGTGCTGATTTGTTTCAAATGCAAAATAATTGGCAGCAATTCCTTCAAGATATGAAAATCAAAGTTCCTTTGTACTTTTAGGCACAGGATTTCAAAGTGATAAAGTCCCTTAATTATATGTACTGTATGTGTTAATATGAACCAAGGACCTTTAAATCATTTGCCACTAGAGCTTTTTTAAGACAGTAAAAAATGAGGAGTAATTCTTAACAGTGACAAAGCTGCACAACAGTGATGACAATTTAAAATATGAAATACACATCTATTACTTATCACAAAATTACTTTTTACAACTGTCATAAGCAATGTTTGTAGAGAGTGTCTGTCCACTAAGAAGTTGATAGGCTATAGGTAGAAATAGCACTTCATTGACACAGAAGACAAATGAGAAAGGTCCAGGGAGAAGAAATAGTGAGGGATGGAAATCAATAATGTCAGAAGGAGATTTCCTATTTATACCTGGATGGGCAGACCGGTATGGCTATGCAGGTCCTGTAATTATAGGGTGTATCCCAGAAAGTATGAGGAATTTCAGGGAGAAAGTCTGCTGGATGCCAAAGGTTCCTAAAGCCAAGATAACAAAGTCACGTAGTCCTGAATGGGGACCAATGCAATACCTATAGCCTGTGTCAGTATGGTACTATTTGGAATTTTCTGTCTAGCTTAAAAACCGTATTACCAAAAATACATAAGAGTCAAGAACCTGGCTCTCGTAGCACCCACTAAACGTTACTTTGAGCCACTCAAGCTGTATACATCATCTTTGATGTCAGGGATTTACAGTTGCTCCACTGTTCTATCTTTGCGGGGTTTGTATATCCCTCCTTCACCCATGCCCAAGTTCTTGAAACTGCAACAGATGTTGGTCTTCAAAGTCTCAAGACTGCAATGACATTTTTGTGTCAGAAAAACTGCAAATCTTAAAGGCCAGATTCATACAGGAACCTGTGAAGAAGCAGTGGAACTTCCACTGTGTGCCCCACGGCAAATCTGGAAGCCTAGCGACAAGTGCCATGCCTAAAGCAAGACTGAGGAATTCTTCACTCCACTGTACTCCGAGGCAATGCTGCTCCACACTTGCTCAAAGGTTCTTTTCCAAACTACAGTATATCATTCTGGTAATATTTTTTGAATCCTGAAATGGAATAAGTGACATACTGTAGTCACTGTTTGTCCGAGAGTAAAAATTTCTTCCAATCCCTTCATTTAACCAGACATGAAGTCATCTTTAGGAGTGCACTGAGGTTTTACCCACATATGTCAGATGTTGTTAATAATCTTTCAAACATTCACCAAAAGCCTTTACACATTCTTGGCCTTCTTTACTGAATTAGTGGTCTTCGCAGAAATAAAATGACCATATCTGTAGAACCATCTGAGGAAAGTGAGAAAATTTGTCCTTTCACGCAATAATCCTAAGATTTTTTTTTATGGTGTCCCACACATGCACATGGGAGGCAGCTAAAGGGCTTGATTAGTGACAGTTCTATGTCTGACCAGGGGGTGGCGAGGTGCACTGACCTTTTCTATCAATCCTCTGCAGACTATTCATGGGAAATTCCACACAGTTCTGATGCCAGTGGTGATGTAACTTCCTGCACAGATGACATCACTTCGGTTCTCGGCCCATCATGACATCACTACTTATCCAGATGATGTCACTTCCATTCCAGATCTTTAAAAACACCATCTTTGTCATCAGTTCTATTTTAGACATTGAATCAGACATGACTCCACAAAAATTAACCCTTTTGCAGCTTCCCCAAACGTTTTTATGTCTCCTGTCCATTTTTGTGACAATGGATTTACAAGCAGTATATTGATAAATCACAAGGGCTTTATTACAGACTAGTTAATTGTATTGGTGATATAGGTAATTCTTCAGGGTACATAGATGGAGTTCTGACTTATGAAATTTTGATAATAAAATTTATGGCTATGTTACTGTTCTACCATCCTTTTAGAATTATCTCTCTCTTGTTACCATGCTGGGTAATGCTTATTAGGATCTTATTTCAGTGATTATGTCAGAAAAAAACTGCTGATAAAGCACATATAGTTTATGATTCATTTGATATTAGGTTCTACCTTGGTAAAAAAAAACATGCTGCTTTTATTCATCTAAAGCAAACTATTGTTTCTCTGTTGAAAAATTAAGGGATCGGCATTGGCAAATGGATGGCATTTTATAAATTTGAGGTTCCCTGCAGAAATAACCAAATCTATCTTATTAACAGACTTTCTGCAGGAAGTGTTCATGTGAGAAGGCAATGGACTACTGTGTGTCACTGAGCAAGTCATATAACCTACCTGTGCTCCATCTGTAAAATTGTAAATATCTGAACAATATCTCTGTACTTGTAAAGCACTTTTGGATAGTATTCACTATGGAAAAAGTGCTATATAAAATTGTCTATGGCATCCACAGATATGTTTCTACAGCTTCACATTTGCTTGGAGATAACTGATTTATATAGTGCTAGACAAAGTTGTGAACAAATGTGTTCATTAAGCTACCAGCCTGAATGGTATTTCAGGATCTATTATTCCGTCTTCACATCCCGGTCATCAAGACTATTTAATAAACCAAAAAAAAAAAAAATAAATAAATAAATATGCATGCACTCACATTTTAGCTTAGACTAAAGAATGCTTCATGCTGACCTTATAGATGCAATTAAATATAGTACGAAGAAAATCAGACTTGATCATATTACATCTGTTAGGTTCCAAATACTACTTATAAAAACATAAATCATTTAGTTCTTTAAGACCACTGACAGCAACTGAAAAATACAGAATCCCCTCATTGCATCAGCTGTATATTGAAGTCCCTGCTGTGAGTGTAGTGTTTCATGACCTCCAACAATGAATATTTGAATTGTGCCAAATTATGTTCCGTTTTCATGAAATGTCTGGTTGTAGAATGTTTTTAGGATGCTGTTCTAGTATTTTTAGTGTTCATTGATCTTTGTGCATATCAGTAATAAGATTTTACAAACCAGGACACATTACCAGATAAATGGCTTTCTCACTACCACAGCTTGATGTACAGTGTATATGATTCTGCTCTACCCAATCACACCCTCATTTTGTACATTCCTGGGGTCATCTGATTAACACTTTAAGTTTAGGTTTTAAGTGTCAAGGAAAAGCAGTGCAGGTCCTGCTCCAAATTAGCTTAGTTATGATTTCTGTGTGTTTTAACCAAGGGTTCTGTCTTACATAGGCCAGGGTTACCATAAGCAATAAAAACATATTCATTAAAAAGCAGTTATGACTTCTGGGGAACACTTTACTTATCAGATGCTAATCTGCATGTATCTAAAATGATCATCTCTACTTTTGGGAATATTATCAGATTCAGTAGAAATGAGCACCATTTACCGTAAATGTTATTACAGGAACAAAGCAATGAAATGAAAAAACAAAAATATAATGCATTCTGCAGCTTAATGTAAAATCCTAGTTGAAAACATCTATGGCATAAAAATCAACAATGCTGATTAGTCCTAAGAGGTGAATCAATCTTTTGTTGTTGTCCAAAAACTTACATAAGACTGGAAATATGTGTTAATCAGATTTTAGACAGGGCTAAAAGTAGAATGTGTGTACTGTGGGAAAAGTAAAATAATTAGACTGCCAGAGAGAAGATGTGTAAGTCCAATAATAATAAAAGAGCCAAAATCATGAAAAAATGTAGAAAGCTGCTTGTATTAGAAGTGGGCTCAAGAGAGTTTAGAATGTATAGTGTATTTGCCAAAACAAGGAAAAATAGATTACTTCAATTCATAGTGGCTAGCCTCATGCATTTTAATGCTTTTTTCCATCAACATCAAACCAACAGCTTTTTATAGATTAAAAAAAGTAACAGTAACACTAACGAAAATGCATGGCATTCACCACAAGGAAACAAAGGCCACAATTTTTTTCTTCTTTAATAGCTTCACGGTAATATAGTGAACAACACCAAACCCTCTATTGAGAAACAGGGATAAAATAGACAATAATAACAATAAAGCTGGTGCAAAACACTTTTCTTTTATTCAACAGAAGACATTAAACTTTGACTGCATAATATTTCCATTACATAGTTTTAATGAATATATTGTTTCATTTAATTTGTAGGTAGCTTTAGAATAATTTCTTACAGCTTTCTCTGTCTCCTCATAATGTCGGGACTGGGAGTGAAGAGATAACCAGGGGAAGAATAATGAGATATCTCAAACCACAGTCTCATCTTTTTCCATGTGATTACCAGCAACTACAACAGTTCTAATTCAAGAGGGACACAGGAATGAGAAATGAATGAGATAGGCATGCACCTCAGAGCAAATCAAGAAAAGAGACTATGAATTCTTCTTGAAAGGCACAGTGCCACCTGAAGGAGACACTGTTGTTGTAAAGCCTAAGAAAGGCTTTAAAACTATTGAAAATTCTTTGTACTCTGTATTAATAGAGTGACCAAAGTGTGAGTTCTTTCTCTGGGTGTCCAGATGACCTCCAGAAGTCACTTTTGTTAGAGTTTAAATGAAAGATTAACTCAGGTATTTATGATTTGCATTCACAGGGTAGCAGTGAGTTCTTTTTTGAATGTTGCTCTGCTTAAGGTGGAACATACTATGCAAGTGTTGGCTAAGTGCAGGGATGGTAAAACCATTAAGGCAAATTAGGCATTCGCCTAGGATCCAGATCATAAGGAGGGGAAAATCCCAGCCGCATGGGTTAGCTACTGAATAGTTGGCTGGTACACTAATAAGCTTGGCCTAGGGCACAAAATAACAGCAGCAGCACTGGATAAGGGCTAATAGCTAATACTCAAAAAATACAACAACTGCTCTTTCTTTCTTTCTTTCTTTCTTTCAACACACATGTGTCCATGGTGTGTCATCTATAGGGGCCAAATTCTGGATTATAGAGGAGTACATTTTAATGTGCCACTGTCACTAACAAGTTTGCTTTCATTCTCAGCCACAAAAAGCTTTCCCAATATGATAACCAGTGACTTCATTTCACTTTCAATTCCAAATTCTTGTGTTAATCAAAACCCAAAATTCCAAGAGGTCATTATCAGTCTGAAGACTTACTTGTGGGGAGAAACTCCAGTGTCATCACCAACTTCCATTTGTGATTTGATATTGCATTTATTGCTAAAATACTCATGACAAGAGATTCCACAAATCCATCCAACAATTTCCCAAACCTACTTATTCTAATTCTGGGTTACATGGAGCCACAGCAAACATTAGTGCCTTCAGGCATAAGAGAAGACCAAGTTGTAGACACAGGACACACATCTACTCACTCACAAGCCAATATCAGACTCAAGCACAGACTACTGGGTGTGGATGTGTTGGTGTCACCATATTGATTGAAAGCCTGGAGAACAAGTACATTTTTTTGAAATTCTATTAATACTTTCCTTACCACTGATTATTCACAAGAATTTGTTGGTAAAGTATCCAATACTATCTTGCTCAGGGTCACACAGTGAATTAGAGGTGGGACTTGAACAAGAAGCCTTTGTGTTTAAGGTTCAATTATTCAACCAATACATCACACTGCATTGCAATGATGAGGTTCAATGCTAAATTTAGCATTTCAACAAAAAAACTGAGTTTTAATTATGAAAGAAATAATGCGCTTCAAGACTGCACTGTTTCCAGTTCCTCTCCAGAGATCTATATCATAGAGGTCCTACTTAAAACTATTGTTTATTTTTATATTTCACAAATTCAGTAGCCAGTTTGCTGCATCTGGTTCTCATTTATCTTAAAATGGAGAACTAAATTGCAAACAGGGGTCTCAATGTAGGCGTTGGTTTCAGCCGAATTTTTTGGCATTGTATTGTTTTTTAGGCCATAAACATTATCATGCCTTTGTCCGCTTTTCAGTTTCAGCCAGAAGTAGTAGAAAATTTAAAAAAAAAGTCTTTTAAGTCAGTCTCAAGATGTGCTCTTTCATCAAGGCCAGTGCTGCTAGATCCCAACAGTCAATGCAATGAATAAACTTCAGAAAATTAAGCTTTACAGAAATGGAAGGCAAGTTGTCCAGTTGTCAATTAGATTCTCATTTGGGTCACAAATTAAGAAGAAAGTGTTTCTTTGTTTTCTTCTTTAAATGGTTCTCTACTTAAAGGAGCTTTGATTATTATCAAACATTGCATTTCAGAATTTTTATTGAAGAGTGTTTCTGCTTTTCTTCGCAGTGTTCCAGCATATGATTTTAGTTTCATCTAATATTTATTTCCTTTTAGCTATTTCCACTGATGTTTTTATTGTTACTGAGAGAACAAAATGCAAAAAAAGAATTCAAATGCACTTACCAATAAAAATGTGTACTTGAACCTGAACTTAAAACAAGCTGGATTGAGTAATCGCATTGCAGCTTGGCTTTGAGGCTGACTGAGGTCATCTTTTGCATGTTTTAAAGTTCAACTTCTTATGGGTGAAAAGAGCTGGATTACTACATGGTTTATAAACCACATTCAAAAACAAAAGAATTACATTCTTAGCAAATTGGTTAAAAATCTTTTATCTGATTCTATAATTATTACTTCATCCCTGTCTCTATTATATTTATCAATATGATAAGGCTCTCTTATACAGGAATACTAATTTTAATTCTGAGCATTAAGTACTCAACTACATAGGATGTTCATATCCTTTTCAGGCAGCGTGGTTTAGTTTTAAACACTTTAAATTCAAAGACTGCTGGTTCAACCATACTCAATAAGAATCATTTCTGTATTTTAAAGTATTTTCTTCACAATCATCAAATATGTTAATTTACTAGACACAACATTTTTTATAAATTTAAAAAAATACCTTGCCTGCTTTTGCCTTTTATAATGGGGTGAAGGGAGCCAGGGTCAGAACATGAAAGTAAAAGGCTTAAAACTTACTGAATACATCCACTCTGAAGCAGCAATAGTTTTGATTTAAGATAAAATGTACCTTCTGTGTTTCTGATGTATGCTTGTCATAACAAACATAAACTGGAAATAATAACTTTTATCATAGATTCTTGGTACTATTGGTACTCTTTTGTTGAGGTAAGGGTTGTGTTTCCTGTTTGTATGTCTGCTCACAGTGGACATCATGAGTCACCTCATCCAATTCACCAAATTTCCAGAGCTTCCAAAAGTTTGTCTCTGCAATTTTGTTTTTTCAGTGGTAATGTTCTTCATAGCCTGTAGCAGATAGCTATGTACTCAAATCATATTATTATTTCTTTCTTAACAGCACCTACTTTTCACCTATTACACTCTTTGTTGTTATTTATACATGGCCCATGGAGGAAGATTCATTTTGAGCAGCGGCGTGGTGATGAAGAGCACACATAATAGTTTCATTGTACTTTGTTCCAATAACAATAAATTTGAAATGAACCGATTACACTCATTACATTTTTGTTAAAGCTTAGATTTTTGTAAGAGCTAACCCATTTGCATGTCAACATTAAGTTCGCAGGGCCAAATAACACTCACTACTATGCTGTTTTCCATGGTGTGTTGTGTGCATGCATCATAAAATATATACTGAGAACATGAAAAAGGCAGACAAAGCTAATCCATGATGATACAGATGAAATCTCCACAAACCAGTTTTAAAATTTTATATAGCAAGGTGAGTCGCTGTTGCTGAGGGTATGGTAATAACTGAGGACAAAACTTTTGACTAAGTAAGCTCACTGGCACTCACTCAGTCCACAAGAAGATGGGGAGAACACACACACTCCATGAAGACTCTAGCAGTGTGAGGGAGGAATGACAGCTCTGTCTGTGCTAGAATATCTGTACTAAATGTTCTAAACTTCACTTAAAACTAAATATGTGCTTATGATGTCTGTTCAATTCTTGTCACTTGATTGTGCACTTCGTACGCATTTTTGCTTTGCTGATCAGGGGAGGAAAAGTGAAAGTGTGCATTATAATACCAGACAGCAGCAGGCAATATCTTAATATGTTTCCATATATTAAAAGACTATATTATCAGTTGTGACTTTTTCAGTGGTCTAGAGAACAGAGACAGCCAATCACATCTTGGTATCAGCATTGAATAATGTCAATAACAGCACTTGAAGAACATATGATGGATGAAACCACACCCCTGGAGTTGCAAAGTTGCCACAGAAGACAAATAGCAAAGTGAGCTGCACAGCGCTTTTGTTTATTTCTTTCCTAAAACGCCATGGATAGACTGTTTTATAATATGTGTGCAATCTAAAGACACTGATCAATACTTGAAAAAACTTTAGGCTTAAAAATTGGAGGCATTCTGTAACATGTAAAGCTTTTGTCTTCACACTGGAATCCCAGTACCCTTCAACTCCATTATTAAACACAAGCGTAAGCTACTTATTATTATTATTATTTTTTTTCAATTTATAAAAAGCATTTCACTTTCAAACACAATTTTACGTGATAAATTAGTGTATAGCTTAATTGTGAAGAAATAACTTTGATTTCAAAATGCCAAACTTATCCTTTAACCTGTTTTTGAACCAGTTTTTACAAAATATGACCAACAGTTTTGTTCTTGTAAAATTTCTTTGAACAGTGTTGACTCCAGAAAGATGACCTAATATTCTTAGACCCGATCAATTTAATTCAGGGGTAAGGTAGAGAGTCAAAAATACATCAGACACAAGGCAGGAAACAGCTTTGGACAGGACATCAGTTCCCTCCTGTGCTCAGTGTTGCACATACCCGCATTGTTACTTTAGAACTGCTAATACATATTACATGTGTGTTTTTAGATTGTTTTAAAAAAGCCCAAGTCAGATATAAGATGAACTGTAAACGCTACATAGAAAGAAAATGGTTTTGAAGCCAGGATGCAAAGGTCTGCTTCACAATGCTTCCTACTGTACAATAGTGCTAGATATATATATATATATATATATATTTTATGTATAGGATCTTACCAAACTGTAAAATAGCTCAGTGTTTCTCAAACTGACAAAACTTACATGGCTGCAAGTTTTTGTTTTAACCAACTTCTGTTATTAATGGGACTTCTAGCCCAATGGAGCAAGCTGTTTCTTTCTGTTTTTACTTTTTTTTCTAGTATTCTCTCACTTAACAAGTTTAAATGCCAAGATAGTATTTATACAGGAGACTCACTTAATAAGTAAGGAGCAGTTTCGGTTGCAAAGGTAGTGGATTGGCCAAATTTTCCACTCCAGCTATACAATGAAAACTAAGGGTGTGGGAATCTTAATAAACAGAACTATTCCATTTGTAGCGTCAGATATAATACCTGGGTAATAAATCATGGTGATGGCCAATTTATTTAACACTAGAATTACCAGAGCCTATGAAAAAATTTGTAGATCCGGCCCACCTTAAATGCCATCGCACCTCTCCATCAGTGTCTTTTGTCCTGTAAATGTGCCTATGAATACAAGCAGCAAGCAGCCTGCTATTCTATCCCCTCACCACTGCAGAATGTGCCCAAAGTTCTCTCAGCTCATGCCTTGATTATCTAGGAGTGAAATGTTGGAGTTTTAGAGTGGAAATAATAGATTGTTATTTGGAACACAAGCATTGCATGTGTGTTCAGTTTAGATCAAAGATCAAATAAATGCTTTCATAAAAAGTTCAAGGATAAGACAACAGCTTCCATGGCGTAACGGTAAGATTTGCTGACTTGTAATCAAGAGTCCCAGGTTCAATCCTGAATGCCTGCTATATTTGCCTTTTTCCGTAATGAGCTGTTCTTATTGTTAATATTATACAGTAAACACATACATTTGATTTGTATCTGTAACAGCGGGTGTACATTTATAGTACTTGTAAAAGTTACCATTTTTTTCTTCACTTTTATTCTTTCAGTCATGATCATGATACATACTACTAGTCGGGATTGAACCGATTACCGATTGACTTGATTACAAGTTAGCAAATCTTACCGCTACGCCATGGAAGTTGTTGTCTCATCCTTGAACCTTTTGTGAAAGTGTTTATTTGATCTTTGGACTTCAGGCTTCACACATTATACAGTTTAGGGCAACATTTTGTCATTTACTACTAAAATATGAAAAACGTTTCTGTTTTAACAATGTGTTTACACTGATTATTGTAGAAACGGAATACAGATGAAATGCATGTGTTCCAAATAACAATCTATTATTTCCACTCTAAAACTGCAGCACTTCACTCCCAAATAATCAAGGCATGAGCTAGTAGAACTTTGTGCACATTCTGTGGAGGTAGGGGGATGGAATAGCAGGCAGCTTGTTGCTTTTCTTTATCGGCACATTTACAGGACAAAAGATGCTGACGGAGAGGTGCGATGGGATTTAAGGTTGGCCGAACCTATGAGTTTTTTGGTAGGCTCTGGTAATTCTAGTGTTAATACTAGTCATTCTGATAAATGTCTACACATCTAATGTTGAGGATGGAGATTTCGTCCAAAATGTATTTGCATCTATTCTGAATGTGAACTCTCATAAAATTATTATGACAAGGATAGGTCTTCAGCTAAAACAGTGACAACATCTGCAAAAATAATTATACACTTTGTAATGGATCAGAACTTATTCTTATTTTTAAATCCTAACCTAACAGCATATTCCTTCTTCTCACAAGTTCATCATTGTTACTAAAGAATTGATTATTTCTTCATTGACAATCATTTTTGCCCATTATAAAATATTGTAAATACAACACCATTGTTATCTCTGACCATGCCTCTCTGATCATGGAGCTTAAATCACTATGCCCTACACACTCATCTCATAACAGGTGTGTTAACCCCCTGTCATTAGCTGATGAGAACTATACAGAATTCATATCCAGGCAAACTGATTATTTTCTGGTGACATATCCATCCTCAGAGGTCTCTGCAGGAATACTCTGAGAAACTCTGAAGGCATTTTTAAGAGGAGAGATTATTTCATATCTTTCTCACAAATATAAACTAGAAACCAAGAAGGTGTTAATGAGCGAAATTACGAGAATGGATCTGGAATACTCCACATGAGGCACTCTATAGGAAAAGATAGGTTTTGCAACGATAATTTAACATTTTGATTACTAAAGAAACAGAACAGCTCTTTAAATCATGACATTATTACTATGAACACAGAGAAAAGAGCAATGAGATTTTAGCTCAACAAATCCACAAGCAGGAAGTCCACAATGCAATAACAGCAATTACCAACACAGATGGAGATAAAATCTTTGACCATAAAAGATCAAAAATATAACCCACACATTTACTAAGTCTTATAAGCATAGAAAACGTTAAGCAAGACATCTCAATTAGCAGGGAGAATCAACACTGTTAAGATGAACATCCTTTTTAAGCTTCTTTTTTAAGCCATCCCCATATTCATTAACAATTATTTTTAAGAAATTAGATTCAATCAACCTTATTTATTTGGAATTCAAAACATTCACGCATCCAAAGGGCAGCTCTACAATGACCTAAAGCAGAAGGGCACATGGCACTACCTTTCAGTTTTATTACTGGGGGGGCAAATATACAGGCCATAAAGACCTAGGACCTCATGTATAAACAGTGTATACGCCCAAAAATGTTCTGTTCACCTGTTTTCACACTTATTTCGAGATGTATAACAATTGTCATGTTCCTTGTCATGTGTGGCATTAACTCGTTCTGCCCATATTGACTGTATCTTTAAAATTTTCCCTCAAGTTCCTATACATGGTGTGTCATTTAATTTGTTTGGTGACTCTGGATTGATTTGTGAGCCTACCCTGAACTGGACTGGCATCTATTCAGGGTAACCAGCTAATACAGCTCAAATACATGCCTGCACTTGACTAAATATTTTAGAAGAAAGAATTATTTGTTTTTGCTCCATGTTGTACTATAATGTAGCTATATACATGTGACCAATGTTTTTTTGTGATTACATTTTTCTTTACAGATTTCTCCTTCCTGCTCCTGGCTAGATACAATATAACCACTGTATATTGTATCTAGCCATGTCACTTGCTGAAGACAGGTAATAGAATATGTTTAAAAGTATTTGGTATCTCTTGCCCTACAAGTACCTTCAGCACCTTTCCTTTGTACCTTGTGTGTCTAAACCTCTCTTGACTCATGCTCCCTTTGTTGAGCTTCTTCACATAAAGCCAGCTTCTTAGACTTTGTTATTTCAGCACGTCTTGCTCATCTTCTGTCCACTTTTATACTTCTCATCTTTAAAGGTGGCCTCCAATGCATTTACTCCTCCTTAATGTGCCTCACATTCTCACTTCTTTTTGATTGCATCACCAAATCCAAACTGACCAATCACACCAAAGCCAAACTCACACACACACACACACATAGACTTTACTGTTTTATTATATACTAAATAGCTTTGTTCCTTGTTTTCCTTACTTGTTCTTATCTACGTACACTGTTATCTTTTTCTGTTTCCACCATTAATAGGTGCGTCTACATTCTTTATTTTAAACTTTATTTTAATTCACAAACATTTTACATATATCTAAATATTTAACTTTCACTTCAACTTTATTGAACAGCTTTGGGAATAATCTGAATGCTTGTTTAGCCAGGTCTTCTTGTTCAATATCAGTATGTGGCCTCACAAATGCTCTTTTGGCCTTAGCAGCCCAAATTCTCACAGACATCTAATTCCTGAAGAGTAGATGCTGTGATAGCTGCAAAAGAGGGTTCAACTCCATAGTAATGCACATGTTTTTGGAATGGGATATCGAACAAGCTCAAATAGGTGTGATGGTCAGGTGTCCACAAACTTTTGATCATACATGTTGACTGTTTAGAATGCTTTTTTGGCAACTGTTCTGAAGACACATGCTGATTAACTTGACTTGAAATGAAACTCTGATCTGATAGCACCAACCACAGTTGACTGCTGCTTAATAGGATATGGTCATAAACACCCTAAGACAGAAAAGTGCAAAGTTGGTTAACATTAATTTTGGAGTATTGGAGAGTCACATCATTTTGATTAATTTGCCTGTGTAGTACTGGTTTTTAGTCTTTGTGGATTGCTAATATTTTTAGTATATCACAGAACAGTGGGGAAGGTTTATCAAAGAGGAATGATGGAAAGTGCTACAAACACGCCCAGGTCAGCAACACATGTAGTCTACTCTTGTAAAATAAGACAGAATTTATGTGATCAGTATTACTAATTTTGGGCAAAGACTCATTAATTCACACTGACTGTCACTATTCTACTGTGAATGTTTTTTGTCATTGCTGTATTCCATTGGCATTATAAATTGTTTGCATGTTATAATTTTTATTGTACATTCTTCTGTACCAGAGTGTTAAATTTTGGTTGAAGGGGATTAATGTGACTGAAATTAAACCGTATAACGGATTCAGGTGCATACTTTTTATTTCTCTGTTTAGGTTAGTTAACCACATATTTTTGTGTATCAGAGATTTGTTACAGAATAATTAAATTTAGTCTTGAAGGTTCTCCAAAGTGGCACTGTTATGGCAATACCACCAGTTGATACACCGTACTTCCAGAGTTTTGAATCATCTTTTCTTGTTGTTTTTAATGAGGAAAAAATCAATGCACCGAACATTTAGAATAGATAGCTTCAGATTGCTAAACACCATCTACTAGCTTAAAAGATCCTTATAAGCCCCAGAAACTATAGTTACAAATTTAGGAAGATACAATAGATGTCAGTGTTTACGTAGTATACATTTTACATTATATATTTGTATTAGAAAAGGAATATTGAAAGGGCATATATGATGTCTTTTGGATTACAGAAACCTGCTTGTGTTTACTATCTGTGGTAAAGCAGTGTTCATAGATGCGGTAAGCTACTTGACCAACAGACAATACAATGGGGGTTAATCTCATTTGGGTTTCCTTATCACTTGAACCTTGTTATCAGATTTTTCCCCTTGAGATAGGTGCATGTATATATTTGAAAACTGTTTCTCTTGAAAAAGACAAATGTGGATACAGAATATTTTAGAAATGGGTTACTTTTTTCCAGCACAGATGGTATTTCTTAGCATCCTTATTGTCTTCTAGTAAATTAACAACAAAGAAAGTAATTGGCCAAAACAAAACAAATTAATCTAATTGAAGTTACAATATTTGTTAACAAGGTTCCACTAAAACAATATCCTTACATCTGTTTTCACTTTCTGAAATGCCATTTTGAACATGTAATTCATTAGAGCAGAATTCTTAATGATTTTCTTTGTTATTAAATGTGGCATTTTCATCTTGTTAAATGGAGTCAGCATTTATTAGGACTCTGTGATCTGTAACCCAAGAGTATTTAAAAATGTGTTTGGCATGTTTAACTGAAAATATCTAGCACTAAAATTTACTCTCTCTTTTGATTGGACAGAAGTAAACAAAATTGCATGTTTCAACGAACATTACTGATTTCAGAACTATGTGAAAATTTTATATCTTAAAGTTGTAAATTAGAGGATTCCCCAAGAATTACATCAATCCATCTATTTTCTATGCCTTTTACTCCATTACGGAGTTGTAGGAAGTCAAAAAGTATGGCAGCATCATTAGGCACAAGCCAGGAGCCTGAAGAGGTTGGCAGACTGTCATAGAGCAGACACTCACAAACCCACACACTCAGTTTATAGAAACTAATCAAGTAAAATTCACATGTTGTGGATGAAGGAAGAAACCATAATGTTGAGAGAAAACATCAAGAAAGCATTTAAAGAAGAATGAAGAAAATGTACCAAATCTACACAAGCATTGAATGGGAAAGAATCAAACCCAGGTCTCTAGAGCAAACAAGCAGTGGACCTAAACTCTGCCATCATCCTGTCATCCCAAAATATTATTATTTTTGTAATTAAATTGACTTTGATTTATAAAGATAATTTTGTAATGTCTTACTTTTCAGTTAGTGTACCCTAATGCCTAAGGTGGTTATAGACTAGGAAATAAAATTTTCTAATAAATATGTCAATGGCTATTGTCCAGCATGGAAGTATGCCTTCTGTTTCCTTTGGGTATCACAATATTTCACAAGGGGGTACATAGAGACAATTATAGGGATGCCCCAGACCCTGAAAATGGTTCCAAGATGTGGACATTCAGAGAAAGTAAGTGGTAAGCACTGGACTGGTAGAATGAGAAAAAGCCAAATCTTAAATAAAGACACACAAATACACACACACACACACATAAACTCTGCTGGAATACATGAGTAGTCTGCAGCTGGTGGACAACCACCCCTTCACCAACAAGGACTTTACCCTATTAAAATAAGGCCAGAAATGCTGTACATTTATTATTTTCCATTGTTTGTGCTAATAATTAAGCTCTCTTTAGTTAAATCTTATGTTTTTTATATAATAACATGCTGTACTTATAATATCTGGCCTCTTTGGTATCAATTTGTGTTGGTGGGCATTATGAGAGTGCATCCTACAGATTACAGAGTAACAAAAAAACTTTATGCAGTGAACACATTATATACAGTAAATAAAAGGTGCAGTCACCTGATAGCTAGCCTAGGATGGGATGTGGAATATTGTGTAGTGGGCTCACTCTGTAATGATATCTCCAATCAGGTATGTAAAGAATTGTGAGGAATAACTCACCAACAGTACTGAACAATTGTCAAATGTCCAATACACAAAAACAAGAATCAAAGTCAAAAGAACAAGCAAGACAACTTTGCACTAAAGTTTTCTTGGAAAAGTCTTTGCTTCTTCTAGAACAAAAGAAAGTGAAACAGTGTAGTGTAAATAAGAGAACATTAATGTCAGAAGCTATCATTTATATACTGACTCATAGGTTAAACCAAAATACTTTTTTTATAAGAACTAACCGAAAGATAATACAACAAAGACTGTAAACCAGAAGGTCAGTTAAATCAAATTAAAAAGCCAAAAAGCTAAACCAAAAACCACAGTCAAAAAAAGTTCAATATCTGGCAGGCAAACACAGAAACACACTCCCAAGGCCAATTGGAAGAAAATGTATTTGGATAAGGAAGAAATGCACAGTGCTGAAGCTTTATACAGTCGCACAACTAATGTCACGTCGCACACTCTGACAATACCTGCACAGTAACACCTTGCTAACACAAAACAAAATTATCCCAAAATAGCGGCACATATTGAAAAGCAAACATGGCATTTCAGCAAAATGTGATTTATTTTTAAATATATTAAATCATAGTTTAACCCAGAAACATATACCAGGAAAGAATTTAACAACCCAAAAACCTAAAAAAGATAAGAAAGTGTCCTGAAACCAACTCAGAAATATGATGAAAAATTTTAAACAAAATTAAATTTGTAATTTATAGATATAAGTTGATGACAGAAAATGTCATGTGACCTATGTGTCACAAGACTAGCAACTGGGATCATGAAAGTAAATAATATGGCCGCAGCTCCAGTCCCAAAATGGAAGTGATCATCTGAAAACATAACATAAAATGTTATTAGCAGAATACGGATTTAATAAAACAAAAGATGCAAAAAACTAATTATTAATTACTAGAAGTTAAAAACTCAGATTACACCAAGGTAAAGGCATAATCTACTGATAACAGTCTTCATTAGCAGCCAATGGCCCAATTTTGATATGCTGATGAAATCATTTTTTGGACCCATTTGTTCTTTAGCTATTTGTATAAAATACTGTCCCCACCAGCCACCATCAAATAGTATTCATCCCTACCCTGGTATTGAGTCCAGGAATTGGAATAAATGGGCATGCTTACTGTTAGGAACAGTAAAGTGTAAAGAATATGGTGGTTAAAGGAGGGAAAAATGAACATGGAATAAGCAAGCTATATTTACTGGTAACTGGTATAATTTCCATTCCATGAAAGTCAAAGCAGTTATTGCTTTGTGTTTTTGTATGTTTAGTCTTTTTGAGTTGGCATGCTAATATTTTCTGTTTTTCTTTCTACTGTGTCTCAGTTGTCATTCCCTACTATCAGGTTCCCCACATGCGTGTGAAACTTTTAATAATTGTGAACTCAAGGCCTTATAAGTAATTGGTTACTGATTGATGCTTACTCTGCTAGTGTATCAGTACTTTTTACCTGTAGTAGACCCTGTCACGGTAATGTCTGCTGCAGTAAAGTCTATAGGCAATCAATCTGTTTACACATTTTTCGGACAATTGGAAAAAAAAGAGCTGAACTGTGCCTGCATTTATCATTCATTGTCTTAGAATTACCTGTAAAAAGTGCACTATAAGACTGACTAGGATAAGAATCTGTCCTACCCCAGAGTAGAACATTAGAAGTAGTTATGAAGTGTTCTACACCCAGTTGGAATGAGAAGTGCAAGCACATGTTGGCAAAATCTCTGCAGTTATAGCTACGGGGAATGTCTTATAAAATAACAGTTACTGAAGCTAACAATGCCAGCTATTCTGGCACTGTGATTGCAGTAACAGTCACTCTTTCACTGCTCCTTATAGTCTTCCAGAGTTGTGTGCCATTCCTCTCATGAACATTCTGTGGTACTCTATTTATCAATGTTCACCTGCCTTCTTGAACCTTCCTGGGCATGTAAAACAAATGCTTCAGGCATACAGGCAAAAACTCCTCCTGGGTGAGAGTCCATGTGTTAAAAATGTCTTTTCCTTTTTCCCCAGTCCACAGGAGCAGGTAGCTACATTTCTCACTCTCGTCTTTGCCTTTTAGCGTGCCAGAAAACATCAGCTCCATGTACTGTCGGAATGTTTTACATTTTCCCGGCAGGTTAAGAGAATCCCAGTCAATTCGTGGTGAGGGAACTCCAACAAAGTCCATGACTGTCCTCTATTCTGACACCATGTCTTGTTTTCACAAATTGTGAAAAATGAAATGATGGCGAGACTTTCTTTTAAAGTATGCAGGGGAACTTTATTTATTACAGCTCTGACATTCACAGTCCCTTTTTCTGGTGCCTTCCTGAGGGCATAGGTGCCTAAACCATGCCTGATAATAATACATTTCAATGACATATAAATATTACAATGATCACCTCGATAGACATCTCATCACTCAAATCGCTACTTGTGAATCTAAGATGTTTAACAGGCATTCCCGGTACAGTGTAATCTTGGTTCACAACCACAATTCGTTCCAAAACTCTGGCCGTAAACCGATTTGGTCGCGAACCGAAGCAATTTCCCCATAGTATTGTATGTAAATACAATTAATCCATTCCAGACCATACGATCTGTATGTAAATATATATTTTTTTAGTTTTTAAGCACAAATATAACTATACCATAGAATGCACAGCGTAATAGTAAACTAATTGTAAAAACATTGAATAACACTAAGAAAACCTTGAACATAGAAAACTAACATTGCAATAGTTTGTGCTATAGCACTACCAACCATTGGCTAAAAGCACTTTTTTAATGAGTTTTAAGCACAGGGAAACAATGAACATTTGAAAAAATCCAAAATTTAATAAACCACCAAGAAAAATAACATTGCAATAATGTACGCTACGAACAGATCGCTGGAAACAGAAGTGAAAACAAAATCAAAACCAGTGCATCCTTTAACTGCCTTCCTACCTTAATGCATCCAGCTCTCTTTCGCACTGCCTGTGTGTCTGCGTCCATCTCTCGCGCTGCCTGTGTGTGTGTCACTCTTTCTCTCGCGCTGCCTGTGTGTGTGTGCTCGCGCTGACTGTGTGTGTGTGTCTGTCTCTCTCTCACGCTGCCTCTGTGTGTGTGTCACGCTCTCTCACTCTCTCTCTCTTGCTCGCTGCCCAGGAAATGCACAGGGAAAGACTGAACATGTATAAACCGAAAGGGAAAATGGCTTTTTCGTATACCGAGTGTGTGGTCGCGAATATTTAGCAGCTGCGTGTCTATGGGCAGGCAGTCAATTACGTGGTAGGCGTGCTGATTTCCGCAGTAGCTGCACTTATGAATATGCTAAGCACAGTCCTTCACCGGCGAATATTTACCTTACATGGGCAGGCACTCAATTACGTGGGAAGCGTGATGACGCGGGACGCAACTCCGCCTCACACAGCGACCAACCTGCAGGCTATAGCCGTATACAGTATATGGGCGAAAGTAGGTTCCAGTTATGTCCGTTACGCGTAGAATTTCTAAATGAAACCTGCTTAACTTTTGTAAGTAAGCTGTAAGGAATGAGCCTGCCAAATTTCAGCCTTCCACCTACACGGGAAGTTGGAGAATTAGTGATGAGTGAGTGAGTGAGTCAGTGAGGGCTTTGCCTTTTATTAGTATAGATTAAGTTGCTTTCTGTTGAGATGTGATTGTTTCAAAGATGTGAGTGACATTTCCATAGTTGTGTGCCAAGGATTCCCAAGTTCACTTTTGGAGTCCATTCCAACTAACTTCTACTTTTAAGTGGATTTGTACCCTAATTAAGCAAACTGTGTTTTTACATTTTTTATGATTAGGGTTCAATCCATAGATTAAAAAGAAAACTGTTATGCAGACCCTTCCACATGACAAAGGGGGTGTGAGGCTTCCTTTGCCTGCCTAGAATAGGAATCACCCCAGTGAGCTTAATACTAGCTCCACTTGGATCAAGCTTTGCAGGCCCAAAAAAATTAGAATAAAAAAATAAACTTAATTGTCCCATAAATATAACAAAAACCACACAAGAGAAGACCCCTGGCTTATATAAAAAAGAGCAAAGAAATTTTTTTTATTTATTAGGATGAAGGAGATCATGGGTTTGCGTCCCAGGTCCTCCATGTGTGGAGAATGCTTTGAGTAGTGAGTAAGCTCTTATAATTGTAAAGTATTATTATTATTATTAATAGTAATAATAACAATAATAATGCACAATAAAGCCTCACTATTAAATCAAGCAATTAAAGGGTAAAAAAGTATTGTGCCTTAAATGCAATCTGCAGCAAACAAGTCCAATTCAAATTCCAAAAGAATCCAATAACAAAGTGAAAGTAAATCCAAACAGAACACAACACTTGAATGAAACTCCACCATAAATGAATGATCTCCAGTTCCTGAGTCTCCTCAGCAGATGTATATAGCCAGAAGCAAGGCTCAGGAGTCATGATGTTAGGGTGGCCTGCCTCCTGTGGTTCCACCAGTAAAAAACAGAGAACATAAACACATTAAAAGGGACATTACACCTTTACAAGCTATAACCATGACAGAAAGAAATGAAAAAGAAATATGAAAAATCCATCCATCCATCCATTTTCCAACCCGCTGAATCCAAACACAGGGTCATGGGGGTCTGCTGGAGCCAATCCCACCCAACACAGGGCACAAGGCAGGAACCAATCCCGGGCAAGGTGCCAACAAACTGCAGAATATGAAAAATAGTAATACAAAATTAACAATACAACATTAAAACAAAATATACAAGAACTCAGACTGTTACACAGCAAAAACTGTATTTGCACTGGAATGTAGAATTCATTTATGTATGTTATATAGGGATAATTTACAGTTTTGGTTTTTTTTTTATTTTAATTTTTAAGGTTTTTATCATCAATGCCACTGAGATTTTTATTTTGCTAGTCAGTCATCCACTGAAGTAGCAGCAGCCTCTCAGCATTTAGTGTCATTTTCATGGGTGTCTATTTTGGTCTTTGTTAAGTATCATTAATAAGATAAAATGAATGTAGAGAACTTCACAGAAACAGGTAAATTAATAGGAAAATAACAAAAGAGATTTAAGCATCTAAAGCTATGACAAAAACACAACTATTTCTAAATTTCTTATAAATGTAAATCTCACACTTCTGAAATTTTCTGAATGAAAAAATAAGATGAAAATACCAGCTATTTAAACAAACAGATCAGTTAGAGGTAAAATGTGTCATTGAACCTGAAACTCATTATATTAAAAATGTGCAACTACAAAAGGGGGCTCCCAGGACTTAAAATGTGAACAACTGCTCTACACCGTATCTTTTGGGATTCATAATTATTTATGTTAAACTGATATGTTCCAGTGTCTGTATCAGACTTTTTAAGGTGCTGTACACCAAGGTTATTATAGTTAACGAAAACTAAAATCAAAACTGAAACTATTGTTAAAAAACATTTTCGTAAAACTGAAATAAAATAATTAACAAAACCGAAATTAAAAACTAAAACTAAACAAAACTATTAAAGTAGCTGGAAAGACTAACTGAAATAAAATAATAATATAATAAAATATTTTTAGTTTTCGTTTTAGAATGAATATTCTTGCTCTTAGTCTATAACCCTTGTAAGTTTTAACTCTAAAACAGAAAGTCATCCACCACAACCCGCCTGCACATATTCATCCAGTGAATGGGGGCTGGTGATGGAGGGCGGGTGTTCACACAGCATTTGCGGTGACAGAGCGAGCCGACTACGGGTGCGTAAAGCATGTGAAATAGGAAGCGATTTGTGTGCTGCCTTCCTTTGCACTTGTTGTATGTCAAGATGTAATTCAAATGGCTGAAATCAAAATGTGTTGGTCAACAAAACATTTACTATATGGACAGAAAAATCACGAGTGAGTAACATTTCAGTTTCTCAGGTGACTGCTTTTTGTTGACAGCAATTCATCTGCCACTTTGCACAGGAGAAATCATTTTTACTTTCTCATATACGAAGTACAGTATAGAGAAAGTATAGTAATCATGAAAACAATCAACCTCGATATTTTGATGAATCTTGATGTTCTAGACCTCCCAGAGTTCAAAAATACAGTTTTTTGGAATTGTGGTTGTTACACCAAAATTGTAGATCTGTATTAACTTTTGGGCCAAATCCATCAACTGGAAGTGCTACTTTACCTGAACACATACTCGATTTTTTTTTATTCATGCCAGCCGAGTCCGATTCATTCATCTTTACTTTTTATAATAATTGTTCAATACAGTGGTACCTCAGTATACAGTGGTGTGAAAAACTATTTGCCCTCTTCCTGATTTCTTATTCTTTTGCATGTTTGTCACACAAAATGTTTCTGATCATCAAACACATTTAACCATTAGTCAAATATAACACAAGTAAACACAAAATGCAGTTTTTAAATGATGGTTTTTATTATTTAGGGAGAAACAAAATCCAAACCTACATGGCCCTGTGTGAAAAAGTAATTGCCCCCTGAACCTAATAACTGGTTGGGCCACCCTTAGCAGCAATAACTGCAATCAAGCGTTTGCGATAACTTGCAATGAGTCTTTTACAGCGCTCTGGAGGAATTTTGGCCCACTCATCTTTGCAGAATTGTTGTAATTCAGCTTTATTTGAGGGTTTTCTAGCATGAACCGCCTTTTTAAGGTCATGCCATAGCATCTCAATTGGATTCAGGTCAGGACTTTGACTAGGCCACTCCAAAGTCTTCATTTTGTTTTTCTTCAGCCATTCAGAGGTGGATTTGCTGGTGTGTTTTGGGTCATTGTCCTGTTGCAGCACCCAAGATCGCTTCAGCTTGAGTTGACGAACAGATGGCCGGACATTCTCCTTCAGGATTTTTTGGTAGAGAGTAGAATTCATGGTTCCATCTATCACAGCAAGCCTTCCAGGTCCTGAAGCAGCAAAACAACCCCAGACCATCACACTACCACCACCATATTTTACTGTTGGTATGATGTTCTTTTTCTGAAGTGCTGTGTTCCTTTTATGCCAGATGTAACGGGACATTTGCCTTCCAAAAAGTTCAACTTTTGTCTCATCAGTCCACAAGGTATTTTCCCAAAAGTCTTGGCAATCATTGAGATGTTTCTTAGCAAAATTGAGATGAGCCCTAATGTTCTTTTTGCTTAACAGTGGTTTGCGTCTTGGAAATCTGCCATGCAGGCCGTTTTTGCCCAGTCTCTTTCTTATGGTGGAGTCGTGAACACTGACCTTAATTGAGGCAAGTGGCCTGCAGTTCTTTAGATGTTGTCCTGGGGTCTTTTGTGACCTCTCGGTTGAGTCGTCTCTGCACTCTTGGGGTAATTTTGGTCGGCCGGGCACTCCTGGGAAGGTTCACCACTGTTCAATGTTTTTGCCATTTGTGGATAATGGCTCTCACTGTGGTTCGCTGGAGTCCCAAAGCTTTAGAAATGGCTTTATAACCTTTACCAGACTGATAGATCTCAATTACTTCTGTTCTCATTTGTTCCTGAATTTCTTTGGATCTTGGCATGATGTCTAGCTTTTGAGGTGCTTTTGGTCTACTTCTCTGTGTCAGGCAGCTCCTATTTAAGTGATTTCTTGATTGAAACAGGTGTGGCAGTAATCAGGCCTGGGGATGGCTACGGAAATTGAATTCAGGTGTGATACACCACAGTTAGGTTATTTTTTAACAAGGGGGCAATTACTTTTTCACACAGGGCCATGTAGGTTTGGATTTTTTTTCTCCCTAAATAATAAAAACCATCATTCAAAAACTGCATTTTGTGTTTACTTGTGTTATATTTGACTAATGGTTAAATGTGTTTGATGATCAGAAACATTTTATGTGACAAACATGCAAAAGAATAAGAAATCAGGATGGGGCAAATAGTTTTTCACACCACTGTACGTCTCCTTTGGAAAAGTGCAACTTGGTATACGTCCTGTTTGGACACAAAAAATTTTGCTTGGTATACGACCTTTGTTTGGAATACGACTCGTGTGCTAACCTTGTTTACCTCTCTCGAGACAAAGCCACGACTGCCCATGAGCATTAGTGCGCCAGTTGCTAGCATTCAGTGAACAACCTACGCTATAACTCTCTGTGAACTTTCACGTGTGTGATATAGCGGGTCCACAGCGCCTGTCAAAGTCCAGCTTTAAAATAAATAATCACCACGCTCACAGCTTGGTGAGGGGGCGTGGTGGTTATGTGGCTGAAGGTTGTCAGGGCGATTAGCGATGTGAGCGTTTCTCACCAAAGTGCACTTGTGAGGGACCGTCTGCATTCATGATTGTTCCTGGGGCTGCTTATCTTGATAAACAGAAGCGCGAGTCAGCTAGAAGGGGAGTAAAAAGAAAAAAAAGACAGGAGGTTGAGTGAGTGAGAGAGAGAGGGCTGCTTATCTTGATAAACAGAAGCGCGAGTTGGCTTGGAGGGGAGTAAAAAGAAAGAACGGACGCGAGAGAGAGGGAGAGCGAGCGAGAGTGCGCATGGATGAAGTGGCTGAAGCAGGCAGTGTGAAGGTCAGCTGCAAGTAGGGCAACTCCCCGTTGGGAAGCAGGCACCGGGCTTCTTCTTGTTTTTTTTTTTTTTTGTAAGAATGCTTCCTGCTTTTAATTTTGTTGTTTTTAAGAAGACTTTTTTCTATTGTTTTTAACCTCCACGTTTCACTTCTGATTTTATGGATTATTTATTGGGACTTTGGAGACTGCACTTTAATTTGAACACCTTGTTTTGTTAATTGTTTTAATAAAAGCACTTTTTTACCATCCCCTTGCTTTGTTGTTACCGATGAGGTTAGCAGCGAGGCACATTACCGACGGTGTAGGATTCAAGGGTGCCCCGGCAGCAGATGGGAGCATACAGCAAACCTGCATCGTCACAACGTGATTTTGTGTTTTTTTCATGTAAATTTTAATTGATTGTTGAAAAGTATGAAGGTGGCATGTGTATCCGGGTCATGGCTGTTGCATGCCGTTTGCCGAGAACGAAGGTATCTACGATTGTGAAAAATAAAGATGTTATTAAAAAGTAAAGTGAGGTAAAATTTTCATTTATTTCATCTAATTGCTTTTGTATTTATGTATTTTAGTATTAAGCAGTGTTTAAATTATTTTATACAACCCCATCAATGTATAATATGCCAATAACAATAGGATTTTTTTTTTTCATGGGAACGGATTAATCATTTTTCCATTATTTCTTATGGGAAAAATGTGTTTGGTATACGTCCTGTTTGGTATAAGTCAAAGGGTCTGGAACGGATTAAGGACGTATACCGAGGTTCCACTGTATATTATTGATTTGATTTGATTTGTTGTTGATGGTTCCTTAATGTACGTAATATAAAAATATAATCATTGTCTTGTGGTTTACTCCTCAAATGTCCATCGCCATATCTGTGTATACAAGAAAATCTAGGGGAGACCACTCCTGATTTTTGAAAATAAAACGCCATTGACCGAGAGACTGACTAGGTCATCATACAAGATCAGCATATTGTTGATGACCCATCACATTTGCTTTAAAAACATTGTTTAACAATGAAGCAATACAAACAAAGGTATGTAGGCAAAGAGGGTTTGCCAAGTGATGAAAAACTAAACATACTAATGGGTTTTTGTATTTATTCCATATTTATAAATTTATCTTTTTTAGTTCATATTCACAACTCAAAATAACTGATATTGTGAAAGTAATCCATTAGCAGAATTATATTTTAAAATATTTGTCTCCCTTTTTTCAATGTTTTTCTCTCTCTCTCAAAATAGATAGTTGAAATATCATACTGTTTTTGCTCTTAACATCAGCCTTATCATACATATTGCATACCAGGGATTTTTCGTGCCTTACATCCAAACCTGCTGCGGTAGGCTCCAAGTTTCCTGTGATACTGTTTTGGATAAACAGGTTTAGATAATGTATAGTTCTTAATTTCAGATGCTTTCTCTGTCGTTTTATGCCTGTCCGTACTCCTATTACCTGCGCTTGCTCTGCTCATTATGGGTTTACTGTCCTTTATGTTGGGCTATTCAAGTCTCACTGCCCCTAACCTTGACACTACATGCTTGTTTTTCTTTGTTTCCCTCAATACAGCTAGGTGGGGTCTGCACACTGATTCAAGCCTAAGAGCCATGTTCTTCCTAAGCCCCCGTGATTTTCATGAGAAAATATTTTAAAAATTATAAAATTTTGTAAAATTGTTCATATTCAGTATCTAGTTTTGATTATACTTGTTTTTATGAGACAAAAACAAAAACGGATAGTAAACTATGTAGTGTAGTAAGCTTCCACTATTATTAAACTCATATCCAAATCTGTTAAGTATACAGTCCTGATTCTGATTATGGCACAAAACTTAACTCCATAGGAGCTCCATGCCATAATTACTAAAACCAAAACTGAAACTAATAGATATAAAAATAAAATAGAAATGTCTTTGTGAAATAAAAACTAAACTAAAACTAAAAATACATGATGAAGGAAAACTAAAACTAAATTGAATTTCCAAGTAAGGTCAGAAAAAATATAGAAATAAAAACTAATATAAAAAGGCAAAACTATAATAGCCTTGCTGTATACCCATTGCAATGCTTCAGAAACCTATAATTGTAAAGGAAAGGCTTGAGGGTGAAGTGGTTAGTTCTGTGGCTTCTTGGATCTCATGTACTGGGTCCCAATTTCAGTCATTGCGTGTGAACAGTTTGCCAGTTTCTTTTCCTCATTTTTTTCTTGGGTTCTTTTGCAGATACTCCAGTGTTCCTCCAATGCCCCCAAAAAGATGTTTGTTAGCTCCCTTGAAAACTCTAAACGGAACCCTCAGAATTATGGGTGTATGTGGACCTGGCCTTGGACTGGTGCCCCACCCAGGGCTGGTTTCTGATTTTTGACTAATTCTGAAAGGATAGGCTCTGATCCCTAAAATTCTTTTTTGAAGTTAATGAGTTTCAGGACATTGTGTTAATTTGTCATAGAATAAGAAATTTATGAGCTCTCAGCAGCTTGTATAGTCCAAGACATGAAGTGTAATCTCTTGATATGTCAGATACAGTGCCAGACTAGAGGTATCTGGGTGAAAATCTCTAACCCTTTTTGAATTTTATAGACGGCCACCAACTCTATTAGGTGTTCACATTCAAGGCAAAATGGATCACTCCACTACAGTGGTAGCATCAAATTTCTGTCTCTCTTTATCTCTAGACAGACTTAGAAGCAGAC
This sequence comes from Polypterus senegalus, assembly GCF_016835505.1. Lineage (NCBI taxonomy): Eukaryota > Metazoa > Chordata > Cladistia > Polypteriformes > Polypteridae > Polypterus > Polypterus senegalus. Next base: position 152,040,427 of record NC_053155.1, read on the forward strand.
ATTATTTTAAGCTATCAAATACAGTTATGCTTATAGGCTTCAATGTACTGGTGGCCATCCAAGGTTGGAGTCTGCCCCAGTGATCCTAAATTACATTAAGTGGGTTTGAGAATGTTATGCTGTAGGTTTTGTTGTGTATAATGACTCATTACAGCCATCACTTTTTTCCATTTATATTTGTTTTACTGCGAGTAACTCTTCCCATTTCCAGTTTACACTATGGCAAATAGCGTACAGTGGAACCTTGGATTGTGAGTAACTTGGTTTGTGAGTGTTTTGCAAGACAAGCTAAAATTTTGAATAAATTTTGACTTGATAAACAAGCGAGGTCTTGCAATACGAGTAGTACGTATATGTTTTGTCTGCCGAGTGTCATGTTATCACAACTGAGCTGATGGTTCTTCTCTCTCTCTCACTGTGGGATTGTGGGTAATGGTCAGTCGGTGTGCCTCACTCATATAAGTCAATATCCGTATGAGTGTATGCTGTTTACTACAGCATTGTGACCACATGTGTGCGCTATGACGTGTGAGTCTCTGTCTTGCACCCGAAAACACGAAGCTGAGTCTAGGTACTTTAGCGACACCAGCTTTTAATCAGCTTGAAACAGGAACAGCACGGTTATTTATTGTAGCAGGATCTGTCACTCTCCTATACACAGACACAGCAGTCAGGCAGGGTCATGCCCAGATTAGTGGCCAAGTAATACTGTGCCCTGCGCATTTATAATGTTCCTTGTTCCTTGCATCACCCATCAACGGCAGGTGCTTATAGCATGTCCGCGATCTTTTTGGATTCTCTTTTACGGAGAACTGCTACAGCGCTGGGAGCCTGGGGTTGCTTTGGGACGCTCTACCGCATGTTGTCCCGTTGGGTGGAAGCCCACAAGAGTTTAGAAATTCACACTAGACATGATTCTTTTCAAAGGTAAAGTGCAGGTTAATTTGTTTTACGTATTTTTACTTTATATTTTGTATTAATAATTTTTATATGAATAGTTTTGGGTTGTGGAATGAATGATCTGAGTTTGCATTATTTCTTATGGGGAAATTCACTTTGATATACGAGTGCTTTGGATTGCGAGCACGTTTCTGGAGTGAATTATACCCTCAAATCGAGGTTCCAATGTACTTGCTTTCTTCAGTAGGTACATTCAGAAAGTGAACCAAATTACTGTACAAAGTGTTTTCAGTCATTTCAGGCCACTTCACTCTCAGGATAGCAACATAAAAAAATCAATTGCCTGAAAGAGCAGAAGAATTACAGTTAATTAATGGCTCATCAGGTACTGCAGGTACTGTGACCACAAAAGGAAAGTCGAAGTTTTATGTTTAACAAGTGGTAGAGGAAAAGAAGACTGCCTACAGTGATCAGACAGTGGCGTCATCATAACAGAAACAGGTCAGAAGTCCAAATCACAATGTAGACTTTTCTAACAAGCTTTTGATTTTCTTTGATTATGGTTGCATTTTTTTTCTTCCTTTTTAAATGATCCAAAATGCAGATAGAGTTGCTGCAGGCTGCTAGCTTTTAAATGGCACCTTGTTGTTGCCATATGTTCTGTTGCCATTATAAAGTGTGCCAAACAATAAGTACCATTGCTAACTAGAGCATTGCAGCCTTTGTGCCAATAACATAAAAACAATATTTATTGTATAGCTTTACCAAAATCAAACACACAACTATTAAGGTGTTCCAGACAGTGACCCACAATTTAAGAACCTCAAGAAACCACCAAAAGTCAAAAAGCTGTAAGTCAATGGAACTTAGAAAAGGAGCTGTTATAAGCTGCTAGTCTCTTATGAATTTCCGTTAGCCTCTGAATGGATAAATACTCACCTGGAAACAAAACAAAGGAGACTGCATTCAAAATGACAGCAAATTAAGTAATAATGGAGCTGTACTGTATACCAGAGGTACAGCTTATTGCATTTATTCACTAAGCTGGCACTTTTATCAAAGGTGACTTAGAAATAAGAAGTAAATGCAAATATTTTTTTTCAAAATTACTGCAATGTGAGTACAAGCAATCAAAAGTCAGGGCTCCACTGGCAACACTGTGGTTTCCAATCCAGTATCCCAGCCACTACGCTACAAAAATACTTTTTTTTACTATATTATTTAATGAGGATGAAGAACGTTAGAAACTCAACTCAAATTGTTTAATTTCCAAACAACAACATTACCACTTAACGACCCATCTTATTAAAATCTCCCATAAGCCTTTCTTTTAACAATTCACAGATGGTGAACAACATGTTCTACTTTGGCCTGCTGATTCTAAAAATATATAAACCTTAAGTGTATCCCAAGGGACTGGTTTTGGAAACTCATAAGACTGTCTGTGAATTAGACTCAGTGTTTACTACTACAGCATATTGAAATCCAGACTTTGATGAGAACTGCATTGCAAGCATATGGTGATGAAATCCACTACCAATTCAGCTGTCTACATGCAGAAATGTGATGAACCTCCAAAATGTCATAAACAAGGACAAAACTCTGACATTAAGAAGGTCATATTTATTATATGACTCTATATTGGAGGCATACTGGGATTTATTTGTTTATTATGTCTCTGTAGTGTGAATAAAAAAAGATTTATAGAATCTGCTTGGGTTTCAGTCAACAACCGAATGTTATTAAATATGTACTACAAGCAAGTTTTGAATCATGAGAAGTGGCCACACATCAGCAACAAATAATAAACAGGATGTTTGTGTAGTTGCAAGTTATTTTAAGTGGTAAATCAATTGAGTATTTTTTTTTTTTTTTGGCTCAGTTATTTACATTCAATGTAAAATCATCCAAGGTATGTCATTGCATAAGCTCTCCAGGGACAGTCTGGTTTTTGAATTGTATCCCGGTTGTATTCGGTGACCTCACTTGTCAAAGGATGATCTTTATAACTATAATTTGAACAGTCAGCATTCACATGTGCAGAGTGATTTAAGAAATTAGGAAAGAACAAAACAACAAAGCAAACCTCCACTTTTCCAGTAATATGATTTTGACATTATTTTGCTCACTCCATTATATTCTTCTGTCCAAAATTAATATTACACTAATTTCAGGACTTCCATTTAACAAACAAATTATTATACCCATATTGGGTATATCTCATAAAATGACAGCCATCAGACATGTACATGAAAAGTCTATAAATGTGCATGACCATGCATATATACATAACCTACCAGAAGAACAAAAGACTGGCAGCTGATTTGTTGATAGAGGACTGCCACTGGCATTAGTGACACACCATCAGATTATGTTGCAAATTCTTTTTTAACATGAATTCAATATATACAGTGTATAAATATATATTTATATACTGTATATACTGTGTATATATATATATTTATATACTGTATATACTGTGTATTCATTTTTCCTCAGAATTCTACACACAACACCCCATAATGAAAACGTGACAAAAGTTTACTTGAGGTTTTTGCAATGTGAAAAGAGTGTTTCTGGCATAGTTCAGAACAGATGCAAGTAGAACAGAACATCAAGAGCAGTCTCTTTTTATATAATGGTGTGTGGTCACTGCTACTACTTCACAGGTACAGTATTCTGCATTCAGATCCAGTGCAAATTCCTGGATCTTACTTTGAAGCATATAAATCCAGTCCAGATTAATACTGTCAGTCTTTCTTTTATATTTCTTGTTATTATTGATTTTTAATATTTGGTTGGCGATGTCATTGTGGTGCCATTTTTTATGGCTGTGTTTATACTGTTTATGACTATGGAATCTGTTGCCTGTTGTGTGGGACCAGTACCACTACAAATGACATTGTTACATTGTCAGCATTTAAGATAGTGGGTTATTTTGATGTACATGTTTTGAATAAAAACCTTTAAAAAAACAAATCTTTGGTGATTAGTTAAGGCAATGGTTCCCAAACTCTGTGTTAGGGAATCCCCGAGTCTGCAGGTTTTTCCTCCAGCCTACTTATGTTTGACTCCTAGCCTAATTAAGTGAGCTGTTATTTTCCACTTTCTGTGTTTTGGGTTGAATAAAGAAATTACAAAGGTACTGTATGTTTGTTAATAATTTTAATAAAAATTACAAATTTATATTTTTTGTTTGTTCTTTTACTTTTTATTTCCAATTGGCCTTTCCATTATTGACTGATCAGTGGGACTGATGCTAAAGCAGTTGCAGCCTTTTATCATTTACTGTTGTTTGTCCGGGTGTGTGCTGTGCTTGTTTTTAATTGTCACTATTAGGATACAATGAAGGTAGTAGACTACATAGAATAAGGGAAAAATAATAGGAAAAAACCAAAAGGGAGTTATAGGAAAAAAAATCGATATATATATATATATATATATATATATATATATAACTTACTAAGGGCACGCAAAGACAGAGAGCCACGCCCGTCAACTCACAGAGCTCCGACCACTAACTCTAAGACCATGGAATTCGCACGACAGAGCCCCGCCTGCCAACTTTAGCCCTCCTCCCACGTCATTGGATACGCACGACAAAGCCCCGCCCACCAACTCTAACTCTCCTGCCACGTCCACCCTCGCTCTTGAGGCATGCATACTGCCTGCTCATGTGCCAGCATGGAACACCTCACCAAACACAGCCTCAGTCACTTTCGTCTCTGCTACAGTCCATATTGACTTTTCATTGTTCTTTTCAATACTGGCTGCTTTTCTATATATATAATCGACCAAGTCGCCCGATCATGGGGTACGCACGACAGAGCCCTGCCTGCCCATTCTAACCCTCTTGTCGCGTCATGGTGAACGCACGACAGAGCCCGCCCGCCCGCCATCTCTAATCCTCCTTCCGCGTCCACCGTCGCTCTCGAGGCTAAAGAGAAGGCTAAATCAAACAGCAATAATTAGCAAACAAAGAAAGATAACTGGCAGTAACAGTGCAAAATTCACAATTGGTTTGCCAGTTTGAAAAGATAAGTTTTGAGGGTAGTTTTAAAATGTGTTATTGAATCGAGCTAATGTATATGAGAGAGAAGAGAATTCCCGAGTTGAGGAGCACTATGAGAGACGCTCGAGCTCCCATAGCACAGAGTTTGATGTGTGGTACAGAAAGTCAATCTGCAGATGAGAATCTGAGGGAGCGAGAGGAGTGCAAGTCTGGAGATCAGTGAGGTTGTAGAGAGCTTTAAATGTTCAGAGTGGTATTTAGTACTGTATTCTGTAGTTAACAGGGAGCCAGAGAAGTTGAGAAAGAATAATTGTAGTATGTTCAGTGGATTTAGAACAGCAGGTTATTATCCTGGCAGCAGAATTTTGAATAAATTGTAAGCGATGTATACGTTTTTGAGGGATGACAGATAGAATAGCATTACAGTAATCTATAAGTGAGGTGACTCGGGCATTAACCAATGCTTTAGTACTGTGTTGTGTAAGAACAGGACAAAGTCTAGAAATATTTCGGAGATGAAAGAAAGCAGTCCGAGAAATGTTACTTGTACAAGAGCAATTATTTAATAATAATAATAATAATTATTATTTAATAATTGCCATTATTAGTGTATAAATGGATATAAATAATTGTATGTAAATTATTCGCCAAAATCTGTTGTATGTAAATGATACTGTTTAAAACATTATTGTTTTTTCATCAGAAAACCCAGTTTCCACGTCTACCTGTATTAGTTTAAATGGCACTTTTACCACTCACAATAGGGTGGACACGCTCAGTTATCGTGTCGACTGGGCAACACAGTGAATGTGGCGTCTCTCTATATATATCTATGTTTTCCGTAGCCTGCTACAGGAAGGTACTCTGTCGACCATTGGCATTGGTTTCGTTCCTTGCTATTTTCGTTATACTTCAACGGTGGTTTCCTAAGCCTTTGTTATACTGAATTCCTCTCTCACCGTTTTCCGTTCCTATTCTTACATCGCCGTATGCTATGGTGGGCTTCGGCTAGTAGAGAAATATTTCTAAATGTCATATGATATAAAAATCATACTGCTGTGCTTTTCTGAATGCAGACTAAGAGAAGAGAAAATATAGACCAGCTAACTAAATATTATATTAATTATTATCACTTATTGTGAATCTGGGTGGAACAAAAACCTGCAGCCAAAGGGGGTCCCCAAGTACGAGCTTGGGAACCACTGATTTAGGTGAAGGCTAATAGATGGACTTAAAGCTTTTTAATTTTGCTTATTGTTTTTATTTTTGATCATTTTTTTGTCTTTCCACTACTTTGACCTAAACCTGTTCCCATACTATGATTCTTGCCTGCTCCTTTAAAATATTTCATGTCCTGATTATATTTTTTGAGATTTCCTTCAGACATTTTCTTTCTCTTTATGAAAACCATTACAATGCCTGTGCAAAATTTACACTTTCTTGCTGTGTTTGTCAAGATTTTCCTTTTAAATCCCTAAAGATGTATGTGTTAATAAATTGGTAACTTTAAATCAGCCTGGTGGCGCTGGTTAGGTTGTAAAAAGCAAATGTAGCTTTTTATTTTGTTTAATGTTTAGTGTATTTTTCTATAGTTTTTAGTCACATGCTGGTGATATCATCAAGCATGACCATATTAGAATTTGTTGTTGTTATGCTATGTGTTGATAGCATTTCAAATGTACATACATGGTTAGTTATAGTAATAAAATATAACTAATAATTCAATTGCTAAAAAACGCTATTAAGTCCATTTAATCAAAAGAAAACATGCACCCCCAAAACTAACATTTTTCTACTAACAGAGAAACATAACATATAATATTACAGTTTTTTTTGTGTGACCTTTGTTCTTCCCTTTGCACTAAACAAACATTTGCCTTCACACCTTAAATTAACCCCACACAATGGACAAACATACTGTACATTATACATTTTTCCTTGAAAGTTTCTACAACACTGACCTGAAGTTAAGCAAAAAAAAAAAAAAACATAGGGGCAGGAGACACAAAGAAAGTGTGCCTCTTCTTTTTTGAGTTATTTATACTAATTGGAAAAAAACACAACCTCATAGGGATCTGCAGCTCAGTCGTGGCCTCAGGCTGCTGATATGGAGTGGTATACAAGCTGAGTTCAAGTGTGCAGTATATTACATCCTGACAGAATGTAGTTAAGTAAATAATATTCATGGTTTTTCCACAGAATCTATCACAGACTAAAAGGAATTTTACCAAATTTACCCAAATGTGGCCAAACTTTAGTAGGCATCACATTATGTTATGTTATACTATATATACAGTATTTGCCCTATGATTATTTTATGATGCAGATGTGAGCAACTAATTATTTTACCTGAAATGGATTAGTTTCAGTTTCTTGTTCTGTTTGCTTTAAAGATATTCTAGTCTTTGCAGAATCAAACTGGAGCACAACACATCTGTCAAGTATAAAATAAACACCATTATCTTACCTTTTAGTACAACTAGGGGTCTTTGCCCCCTGCTCACTTCACTTGCCAACTCCCCTGAGGCCTGCGCTACGCACCAGCCGCTTTGCATCACTGCTGCTTGCGTATGTGGATTTTACTTTAACCAAACAACAAACCTTTTAATTCTCACGGATCCACCTCTTCATTGGGAAGAAACACTACTTTTTGCTGATGACAATACATATCAGACGATCTACAAGTCTCCACTTAAACTTTAAACCCCAACAATACTGTATATTTAATCTCTTTTCGCGGTTCCATTATTTCACTAAGTAATAATTTGTATGTTTGCGCTAATGCGATCGTTACTATAATTTTTTGAGACTTTCAAATTTTAGTACTTTCATTATCTCCAACCCGCTCTGCATGTGTATCGTGCCAATGTTTTTGAATTCTTTACGATGTTCTACTTTGTGATTGTGGAAGACAAATGTCTTCCCAACAGACGGGGTTCAGAAGAGCCCTGACGCTGTCATGTACATTTGATTGTATGCTTTTCTGAAACTCTTCTCACCGTGACTCTGAAAACTAAAGCTGCTTTATAACCGCACCTGCTGTTGGGTCTGAGTTTTCGTCCACATGATCTACTTTTTGTCTGTTATTTCCGGCCCTGGGTGTGGTTAAATCTCTTGGCACAAAGTCTCGTCTCGCAGAACATTAAAGTATCTCTCTGAAAAAGTCACATCTCATCCCAGGCTAAAATGTCTTGTCTCGTCCCAGGATTTTTTTTATTATAATAGATTGATATACATCCTGCTCATAAGGCCAGACTGTTTTATGGTCCATTCTGGTCAGCACTCTCTGGCATATTATTTGACGTGCTATGCCTTTAAGAAATGGCTAATAGTGCTTTCCAGGTTTGCCAAGGAGAAACAAACTTGAGGCTAGCAATGAAAGAGTTTACAATTTACATTAAATGTGGAACATAAAATGAGATCAATCAGTCACTCCCTGCTATAGTTAACATAGGTCTGGAAAAAAAGTCACATTGAATAGTGTGTGGTGCCACTGGTAATGCCGCTTCCTCACAGCTCAGTGTGATTGGGTTCAAAGCCCAGCCAGACACTGCATGGTGTTAGCAATGTTCTTCCCTTTACCATGTGGGTTTATTTCAGGTAGTCCATTATCCTTTAATATACCAGAGATAAACATTTTCTATTAATTGATCACCCTAAATTGACCAATGAAAGTCATAGTGAGTGTGTGTGTACTGTTTTTGTGCAACTATAACCATGCCAGAGTTTTTTTCTGTAATTAAATAAGATATTTTAGTAAACAGACAGGCAGTGTAGCCTAGTAGTGGAGGTCTCCAGTTCAGTCCATGCCTATGTGATATTTTACCTGCCCAGGCCACAATGGAAAAAAATGAAATCAATGTACACAACCATACAATACCTCTATACTTCTAAGTGGTGTTTATTATAGACACTATTTAAAATAAAGGTTGTTATTATTGTAGATGTTAAATGTTAGCCTTATATACTGACTTATGCCTTTAATACTTTGATAACATTTCTTAGTTTTAAACATTTTGTCATTGCAGTAATCTTCTTAGTGAAGAGCACTGTAAAATTAGGTGTTTCGTAAATAACTGCTGCTTAGTGCTGGCCCTCCCTGGATTGGTTTTATTCACTTCAGGTCAGCTAAATATGGACACTTGCATACCATTTTAAGTTTTATCGGCTATACTCAGTTATATTACTTCTGGGCAAAATAAAAATATTTTGAGTTAAAAATAACTTGGGGCTTTTTTTATATTGTATTATGAATGTTTATTATATGGGACATTTAATTACTGATTTGCTTAACAGCCTTTGAAATACAAAATATGGCACTTGAACATCATCCAAACCAGAAAGCGGTAATAGCTCTTACAGGTTTCATATAAAGCTGGTTCCAGCACCAGGAAAACCTCTGGAGAGTTTGCATATTGTGAAAATATTCTATTCTGGCATACTTTCTCTCATAACTGACAGCACTTACTGAAAAGAGATCTGCACAGGATGAGCAAAACAAGGCTTCAGCAAAATCTCTCAGTAGTCTTGTTCTGGTTAACATCAGCCAGCCATTATTACTTTGTGGTGGTTTCAGACAGAAAATTGAAAAGTAAAGTATGCTCACTCGTCTTTGTCATGACAGAATCAACTATGTGGGGTTTGGAACCAGTACAAAATAACAAAATAAACTATTCCAAAATATGCTTCAGACAAAAGTGTATCCTTTACTTTGGAAAAACTATTCAAAACAGGCCTTGAATGGTATATTTAATGCTGCACACAGAAAAGGATTGCCCCTCTTCTTCAGCAAAGAAGGCACGACATGAGGAAGAGCTGTAACGTCTGTGCTGTTTTATGTGCATTAGGAACTACGGTGCAGAGCTTCATCTGCATGGAGTTGGACACTGAGGTAGTCCAAAAGACACCTAAATGAGCACACCACATAATTGGATTTGATGATTGACATATTCCCAATGTCCTTACTCGACAAGAAAAATTGTCTGAATGATTCATAAATAAAAGGGCTTAATATGGCTGGAAGTATGCAAAATCTCTCAGGTTTAGTGGCATAATTTCTAACAGTGTGAGTGTGAGCAAGGCTAATACAACTATAGAACCTGTGACATTAAGGTGTCAAAAGGAGGAAATGTGAGTCTTAATTGTGCAAGTCAGTTGACTGAGTTATCATAATGCTCTGTCCTGTAATATACTTGGTTCAGCACTACTAATGTGCCTTTAAGACTGACGTCTATGCATAAATAAAGGTATTTTTAATCTGCACTTTATTATTCCACACTTAGTGAGTGTTTAGGTTATAACATTAACATATCTGTATTTCATTTTTGTATTTCAACTTGCTTCTATACTGAGGCATTGTGCCAGCAAATGGAAAACCTTTACCGTAGGCTATTATAATTTAAAAACAGAAGTACAAGTCTGAAGTGGAAAAAGAACAGTGCTGCTTTCATCAATAGGCAATTGCTGCAAACAGTCAAAATTTACAGTAAACAGGTAGGCAAAATGTTTATTACACCTGTATAAGCGAGTTTTAAAGCATATGATATGCACAGTTAGTGATCAGCAAATACATCAGTACAAAAGTAAGAAAATATAACATAACATTATTAGACTTGCTTAATCCACTTAAAAGCAAAGCAGGAACCGCCTGTGGATGCTGTTCCACGCTGTCTCATGGCCATCACATGAACGCCCTTTTGGCAACTACCCTAACAAAAACATCTTAAAGATTTGGGAAGAAGACTGGAGAAAAAGCCATGCATGCACAGGAAGAATGTACAAAATGTTCACACAGACAGCAAACAACTCACAGGATTGAACCTAAAACAAAAGAATTTTTGGAACAAATAAATGTATGCCACAAGTTTAAAATACTTCAAAAGTATTGAAATTAAACTATTATGGAAAAACTTAACTGCACATTTTATTTTTATCACATTAAGCCTGGCCCTGGGACTCATTTACATTTTGATCCAGACAAAATTACACTTCAGCATTTCAAAATTCTTAGACAATTCTATAAACAAAGTTGGCCAAAACAAAATGCACACTAGGATTATAAGTATCTGGTGAATTTGTGGAATTAGAGATGATGTATAATGTTTCAATCATGTTGATCTGCTAAGATTTACGATGTTTATGTGCGCATTGGCGACAGCTTAAAGGCTTGGGTGGTGCTAATTTCCCACTGTAGCACAGGATGGTGCTGTTTACTAACAACTTGTCTTTTCCCCCTTCTGCAGACCAGAAGATAGACAGATAGACCACCCAAGACGTCACTTCTGGTGTCTGCCCACATGGATCCACCTCTTCCTGCTGGAAGTCATCATTACCGGAAGTTCTGTCATTTTGATTCAATCACACTTGAGACTTGCACCTGTGTAATTGTGCATTTTTCTTTTAACACCTTTATAACTTGCATGTTCTTTTTCAATTATATGGGGTTTACCTGAAGATGCCCCAATCCTTTATGATTGTTTGTGGTTTTCTTTTAGTGTACTGGGTACCAAGCTTATGACATCTTTTTAGTTTGCAATGTTCCTTTTGCCTATATTGAATTCCACCCATAACCCAATTAGCATGGTACAAGTAATCCTCTTTAAATTACTAGTTAAGTCAATTGTCAAAATGATAATCACAATGTTGTCAGTGTTCTGTTTTGCTTCCTAGCTTCTTTGTCACACTAGTTGCCACTGTGATGATCCCTACACTGATTCTGCATTAATGACTCCATTTCATATTTAGTTTACTCTTATCTAAACGTTTTTCTGTTCTACAATGGATAAATATTCCAAAAACTTTAATGTTAAATATTTTAATAGGAAAATAAAGCCAATGACTTTCATTTTAAATTAATGTAGAATTGTAAGTCACAGAGATATAAGAAAAGCAAATTACCAATATTTGCTTTCAAATACAATATTTTCACTAAAAATCAAAACTGATCTTGGCAAGTCATCCATCAATCATTTATTAGGCCCATGTGATACCATTTAGGGCTACCAGAAGCCTGGGTCTCTCCAGGCAGCAGATGACACATTTTTTGACAACAGTTCTGCAATCATTAAAATTAAATTCTAAATATAAATTTATTACACAGAATATTTATATATAATTATTCCTTTACACAGTAGTGGGAAATGAGGAAATGGTAAACCATAAGTAACAGGCACAAGACAGGAGTTATCCCAGAGATCCATGTCCACCTACATATATCAGACCAATTTAAACATTTCAATTGACCTGACCTGCTTGTCTAAGGGATTTGGGAAAACCTGGGATACCTGGGGTGATGGGTAGGAAATGTACTGCAAGAGCAAATATTATGCCTGAAATGTTATTAGTCTACAAGCATCACATATTAGTCGGTGGAGACTAACAAGTATTTAGAAGTCCTCATGACTAGGAAGCTGCTCATTTAGGAAACGGATGGGGTCTTGCTGCCTGTTACAGACCTGATGTTGACAGATATAGCTTTGGTAAGATGATTAGAGTGTTTCCAGAGAGCATTCTTGACACTGGAAACATTTGCAAACTGATCCTTGGAATAGCTCGGGGCTCAGCTTAAAGTGCACTCCATACACTTGGCAAAAAGACTATGAGAGGACAATGAAGTCCAAAGTTGACATCATGATTCCTGGGTTTGTTTATTTTTGTATTTATTTCAGCTAATCTATTTCATTACTATATTTATAGTTTATTTGTTATTGTTATGACACTGATGTCATCTGCTGTGGTTACATACTTGTTTTTCAAGGCTGCAGACACATTGTTTATGACGATGATGCCTGTTGCTAAGGTGGCATTATGACAAGCTGCATCATCATACAAACTGGAATATTCAACTTTAAAAAAAAAAACAAAAATAGCATTATACTGTACTTCATTTCCAGTTTGTGACTTTAGTTTGGGAGATTGGTTCTATCTGGTCTTCTCAGTATTCTAGCCCTTGCACATCTTTTGACTTCATTATTGCCTAAACATTTAATTTCTCTCATCTCTGTGTCATTCTAAACAGGTGCGCGAAGACATTGGAAGAATGTAATAACGATTCAAACTCAAGATGCTGTAAGGAAATGGTGTTCTCCACCCTGCCATATTACAAAGAAACAGACATGTTGATTTATTATATCTGAAAGAAACATTACTGTATGAAATACAAATACTGTCAGTACTGAAGTGGTAAAGAAAAAATACAGCATACATTTTTCCATTCTTCTGCTTCTTTTACTTAATAGTAAAAACATCTGGTACTAGATAAAACTACAGATGAACACCATGCTTTGCCTTTTACATATTAATAATATATACAGTAAAAATTTATGATTATATTGCTTGCAAGCTGATAATTTGTGATTTATTATTCATGTCTAATGTGTACTTCTCTGCATTTATTTAGTGTCACACCTGAAATCTCATGTGAATGGGAAAGGGTCAAAATAAAAAACAGAAACAACCAAAATAACAAGTAAAGTTATTTTACAAATTTAATGAACAGGATGCAGTCTAGAAAAAGTTGGAGTTGACAGTATTAACACTCAAATGAATGCTGAAAAAATCAAAAATTCTCAGTTAACTTCCATCACTCTAATTCTGAAAACTCTTCGTAATTTAGCTTTAATCCAAAATGCTTTCTCTACATCAGGGATGCCAAACTCAAGGCTTGCAGGTCTGATCCTGTCCTTGGACCTTTTGAAGGCCTGCTTGATCATTATTCAAAGTATGTTACATACAGAGCAGAATGACCATTAGTTTTCTCAAAGACGCCTTTAAAATTAAAATTCATATATAGATTGTATGTGTATATAATTTAGCTGTATTATATTAACACCAGACATTAAAATGCATCACAAGTGTCCACTTGTATTTCTCTACACTACACAGTGCACTGCAGTTACAAACCTATAGTTGGAAAGGAAACTAGCACAAGAGAAAATGAAAAGATGGTGACATGTCTCACTGCCTTGAAGGACGTTAATTATTTGGCTTGATGCTAAAGATGTGACATCACTTCACCGTACTACCTTAATGATTCGTTTGTCTTCTCCACTGTTTCTGTGGAGAGAAAACTCATGTACATTTCCACACTTGTTAAATATAACTGCTACTGGTTTCTGACATACTTTGAATTTGGTCTGTGTTATATATCACCAGCACGTTTACATGTTTTTTTTATTCTTTTCATTTAGTCAAGTTCCATCCAATCATGACGCATGTAGGTGGCGATTTAAACAGATTTGCTTAGCTTTACCTATAAAAATCCTACACATCAGCATCGCCGATCTCACTTGACTTTATTTACTGATGTAAGTTTTGCATTCAATAATGATTTCTGTCCCATAACTGTTGGTAGCTTTCCTAACCCGATGAAGTGTCCAAGAAAATAAAAGCTGATAAAGAGGAGTGACGGTTTCAGGAGAGCAAACTATATTATTGTGATGAGCAGAAAGGTGTCGCATTTGTAAAGAAAATGTGGAGGTAGATGTTTGTTGATATATTGTAAAGTGTGTGGCGGACGGCTGGGGGTGGTACCCAGCCGGGACGCCCAGGAGGACCGGAGGAGTGCTTATGCCTCCTCCAGACCACAAGGGGGCGACCACCCTGGTTGCACTGGGGGCCACGGGTGCAGAGCTTGGAAGCTCAACCCTGTAGGGGCCCGTGGTCACCGCCAGGGGGCGCCCCGGTGCCTGAAGAGCCCTGGACCTCAGCACTTCTGCCACACCAGGAAGTGCTGGGGGAAGAAGACTGGGGGCACCCGGAGGGCTTCCGGGAGCGCAGCCGATACTTCCGCCACACAGGGGAGTGTCTGCGGAGGAGTGTCGGAGAGCAGCTGGAGCCCATCCGGGTTGGTATAAAAGGGGCTGCCTCCCTACATTCGCAGTCAAGAGTTGGGTGGAAGAGGACTGGAGTCCGGAGAGAGAGGAGTGGAGGTGGCCAGAAGGAAGGCACTGGTGAGTGAGGCCTGGACTTTGGGAGATCGGTGCTGGAGGCACTGGGTTGTGTACTGGACTGAACTGTAAATATTTTATATAATAAACGTGTGTGTTGGGTGACATAACGAAGTCCATCTGTCTGTATCCAGGCCATGTTCCACAAGTGTTATTTTTGTCCCAGAACAAAACTGAGTTTGACACTCCTCCTCTACACCAACCAAGGATTAATGAAAGGAAATGGCAACATTGCTGAAGAATTTAAAAGTCAGTCATTTTTTTAAATAAATTTGATGCCTTGCATTCCTCTTCCATCTCTGTACCTCAACCACAGCATCTTAAGGGACATTGGACAGCCTCATGCTACATTAAAGTTATCCCACTTTGTTAAGGTGTCCACTGAATTTCGAGCATAATTCACAAATGTCCTTCTCAAATCTTTCCCTCACATGACATCTTTCCAAATAAATTTATGTTATAAAATGCAAAACAGAAATCTTCATGGACTGATCAACTAGGCATCATATGTACACAACACATAAACACTTCAGAAAGTAATAAGTAACTTTAAGCAAAGTTTGTGAAGTTTTACAAAACATAAAGTATTTTAATTTTGTAAGAGTTCCATAGATCTGATATCAAAAATAGCAGAGATATACTGTGTTGAAAACTGCAGGATGCCTTGCTAATGAAATTAAAATCAGACATATTTTTGACAAGCACTTTACTAGTTTAAAAATCATTATGAGGCAGTCTTTAGTTGGGAACAAGTTACCACGGTTGAGCGCACCACTTGGATAACAAAGAGCAGAGTTAAGTCCTACAAACAGACTCCAGGACAGAGTGGGAAAAGGAATGACACTGACTGTGACTGTTGTTGAGTCCAGAACAGAACTGAGTAAAAGCAGGATATGGTCTGGCTTTTATGGCTGGGTGGTGGAAGTGATGTCATCGAGGCTGGGACTGGAAGTGATGTCATCAGGGCCAGAACCAGGCAAAATTTCCCATGTTTGGTATGTAAGGATATCAGAGAAATGTTTATAACATGCCACCACCCCCTGTCCTGGCCTTTAATTATCTTCTATTGGTCCTGTTAGCTGCCTCCCATGCGCATGTGTGTAATAGTATGCGTGATTACGGAGCAGCCGACTGGCTCAAAGGAGTGTGAGAATACACAGAAAACAGGCTGGAACAGATTACTAACACCTCTCTCTTTTATTTAGCAGAAAAATGGATAAATAAACAAACCTTTTGAAAGACTTGCAGGGGATTTCACTTCTGAATGCACGACAACTGCTATCTTCCTCATGTCCCGTTCTGATGACATCACTTCCGGCTCCACATTACCATGTCATCTCTGGCACTTCCTGGATTTTCCCATCATGCCCATTGTACATAATTTCCTGTCTGTCCCTTATGCAAATCCAGCTATTTCACTAATATGGTTGTCCTTGTTGTGATTCAATGGTCTTTGAATGTACAAGTCTGAGAAAGACTACTGGACCTTTCAATATACAGGGAAGGCAAACCCCCAAAACTTTTTGAGCGTGTTGTCTCTTTCTTATATCTTCAGTATTGGGTCGAGATGTGTTCATCTCGGAGAGACACTTTGATGTCACGCTAGACTAGACATTACAACCTTAGGCAGCAAGACCCGTGAGACGATCACTTTTGCACGTCACGCCCTACTCACAAACAATTTAAAACAAGTTGTTGGAATGCTTTTGGCAGACACACTTCATGTGCTCAGAGCTCTTAAAAATGTCATAAGTTCTAGATGGCACGTGAACGACAAAGCGAAGAAGAAAGAGCAGCGTGTCGAAAAGAGATATGAAAGCATTGGAGAGAGAAAAGAAGGCAAAAAAGGATGCACAAGAGAACAATAATAATCTATGTGAAAATTCAGAAAATAAGTAAAGTAATAATCAGCCCGGACGTCCCGCGAGATACTTTAATGTCACGCAAGACAAAGCAGTGAGACCAAAGGACAGCTGTACAGGCTTTTAAATGATCAACACACAGTGCGACAAGCAGAACAGCAGGAGTAGAAAGAACGGAGCTGATACATCCGCATCTCCTTAGTTGCAGGGACTTAGCATGCCCCAGATTTACATAAGCAAGCAAAGTGAGGACAGCTGCTATACAGGCTTTGAAATGATCGACGTGCAGCGCAAGAAGCAGAACACACAGCACAGCAGGAGGAACAGTATTCAAGCAGGTGATCTGTCCGCATCTATAAAGCGTGCGTTCAGCCACCCCCTTCACAACGCGAGTGGCAGAGACGCAAAGTGGCTGGTGCAAGGTGCGCCTCGGGGTGGGCTCGCGAAGCGAGCAGGGGGCAAAGCCCCCTAGTACATATATATATATTTGTGTGTGTGTAGATTTATAATATTTTAATATTAATATTTTATTATTTTTTGGAGTTTAGATAATTTTTACATTATTTTTATTATGTCATCCTACCACCATTTTAAGGCTTGATTTGCAGCTCTAATTGTGATTTTCTTGTGGTGGCAGTCAGGTTGTCTGCCAGTGGCTAGACCGTTTGCTGTCATGTAACTGACATTAACAGAATGTGAACTGTCATCATTACTGGACAGTTTAAGGCAGCCATAAATCATGTTTGCTATCTAAATCTTGGGATTTAAATTTAAATGTTTAACCCATTTATGCCTAAGGTTGAAAGTTTTGAGTTTGTGCATGAAATTCACATATGTTGCGTAGAAAAATATAAGGAACAAGAATTTGAAGAGAAAAACAATTTGTTACATTCCATTGTTGAGTTATATGGCGTTCCAAAATTGGAACACTAGGCAAATCCACTTCTTACATTATACATAACGTATAAAATTATGTTTCTTATCTCAGGAGATGGTAAATACCTGCTATTCAGTGTGATATCCAGCAGAGCATTTGACATGTAAGGCAACATCACATTTTTCACATCGAAATGTGGTGTTCTTATGACATTGAGCACACCGTGTTTGCTTTCCCTGTTTGACTATTACATGATTCAGGCCATCATAATGTGAATCAATGTTGCGCTTCTGAGAAGGTCTTTCTGTTCGGCCAGCGTCTGCAGGATGACCGTGGGTCTCCAAATAATGGCATGTGATACGTCGGCAAAACTCCAGAAGATTCATTGGCTTCTTATCATATGTTTATGCAGTTGCCATACATTTTGCAAGGCCAATTCAAAACAGAACAACAGAGTACTTGAATACTATTTCTTTCCACGGATTGATGCCCGATACTTATCAATATTTTCATCAGCTCTGTCTACACCTCCCATGAAATGGTTATAGACTTATCATGTTTGGCTGCTGGACTTGGATCTTCTTTTTCAGTTTCTGGGATCGATACCAGACACCAGATCAGGCAACAGTGACAACACTGTTATCATGCCATCTGCATACAATATTGCCTTTGCCATCAATTCGATAATCGAATGTGCCTCTTTCTTTTTTCTTCAGCACTACATCTGATTCCGATGGTGCTTTGTCAACGCAATCCTTTCTCACTGTACCTGTTGCCTGATGTCCCATTGAACTGAGCTTATCCAGAAGTGCAATGCTGGTGAGAAAGTTATCAAATACAAAATGGTATTGTCCAGGGTGTGCCTGTACAAGTGCCTCACTAAACTGCAGGACAAGTGATGCACCGACACCATATTCCTCATGTTTATTATCTGGGTTTTTACCCTGATATGGCTGAAACTAGTAAATGTAGCCCAGATGAGTGGCACCACACCAAAACTTGAAGCCAAACCGAATGGGCTTTCCGCGAATAAATTGTTTGCACCCATGACAACCGAAATAAGGAACCATGGATTCATCAAAGCTGAAATATGTTTCATTTGGAACAAATTTAATGCATCTATCATTGAGTTTGTTTATGAGAGGTCGTAACTTGAAAAACCTGTCCATTGGATCCAAATTGGCATTGTCAGCAACATGCAAATTAGAAAATATGGTTTCAAAGCGATCATGTCTCATGGCAGCACTAATGAGTACATTATGCGCATCTCTTCTTCGTTCCCAGAGCATGCGCCTTCTAGGAACTGACACGTAACCACTCAGAAAAGTAATTCAGAGAAAACATTTGAATTCGGAACTAGTCAATTCCAGATTTACACCCTTACTTGCAGCGTATAAGTTGGAGTATCTGACAATGAGTTAAACAGTTTTGTCATGTAAAGATAGAGCTCGAGGCATTTTCAGAAAGATCTTCAACTGTAAAGGGAAAAATATATTATTAGTCCTACTGGTAGGGGTTTTGCCTGGTGCTCCAAAAATGGAACATGCAAAATGTGAAGTTCATAATCAATACAACAATGATAACTTCGGTAGTTTCTTTTTACAGCACGATAACATAACTAGTTGAGAAGTAATCGAAAAAAAATGTTAGTATATGACGTAGTGCAGCAAAGTTATATCTACTTGTCTTTGGATTGGTTCTTCAAAAATGTGAGAAAATTCACATCACTTCTTGAGGAGATCCCAGCACACCAATATCTGCAGCACACTGACTAACTCTGTGCACGAAGTGATAAGGTGTACCCCCAGGGAGCAGACGTACATGAAAAGTCGGAGCCCAGCGATGGTCTTGAGCAGCAACTCCCTAAAGTAACCCCAATCGTACCCCCAAGTAGGCACAGGCAAAAGGTTTGAAAACCACTAGAGCTTAGATCAGCAAGCTTCTAGATATAGGCCAGCCTTATTAGTATTTTGGTGCCTTATCCTTTTTCCTAGGAGAGTTCAGGTAAGGTAAGGTGCTGCAGTGAACAGAACAGTGTTATGGAGATTACAAAACTGTACTGTATTGTATTACAAAATTGTGCATGCACTCCACAGACAGTATAAAGAGTAAGGAACAGTTGGGTACAATAATAGCAAAGCCATCATAGGAGTGGGAAGTGGGGTAATGTGGTCATATTCATACCTTGCTGAGATGCACACTCTTCAATGCTTTATAAGACTGCATTGTCAACATGTTCATTCACTTTTGCCTAAGACCTTAACATAAAGGGTTGTGTATCTCTATAGCCATACAATTATGAATTTGCTATGCTTTCACAAACTTAATATACACTTTTTAACATCATAATCTCCAGTTTTATCCATCTAAAAATTAATGCTTCAAAGACTAAAAATTCTGTAGCATATTCCATTTTTTAAACCTACATAACTTTACTTACTTTGTATAATTTTTGTAAATGTAGGAACATTTTTGAAAAAGTAGAAAAGAAGACAAACATAACAAAAGTTTCTTATAGATTCTAATCATAATGCTGTTTTCATTTCAGTTTTAAACTAAAAATGAGCCAAAAACTAAATAGTATTCCAAAAGACAAAAAAGTGCCTAGTGTTTAAATTTTACTTTGGCAAAAGTCAGTGCCAAAGTGAAATATAAAAGGCCATTCAAAGTTTAGTTCTACATTTCTAGTTTAAGTAGAACTTAAAACCACATATGCAGTACCTTGGGTATGTGTTTTGAGTATCTGAAAAAAATAATAATTAAAAAAATAAAAACTGAAGTGACATATTATGTGGTGGACTGAAATTACGAAGTGCATATTGATTTTAGTTTTTCACAAGTGAGATGAAAGACTTAAACAGCAGCTGCAGAGGGACCTCCAAACTACATTAGCACTTCCAGTCAGGCAAGATGGGTATAAGTACAGCCAAAAGCAGCGGGAGCCGAGTCCTAATTGGATTGAACCTGTAGCCCCTAGATACATAAAGTTATTGTGTGGCCTGCACATGTGCAATAACAACACCATGCCCAGTATTTATCTAAATGGAACAGCATACTTTACTCATTAATACAAACTCTTTTTCTAGCCCAAATCTGAAATGGTGGACCGCAGGGCCAATACTTTTTGTAACATGTTGTAATGGATTTAGCCCCCTCAGCCTATCACAGTAGCATCCGGAACAAGACAGAAACCAAACTGAGGGTAGGAAGCTTGAATGTTTGTTCTCAAAAGATACATTCACTCACACCTATCGCTTGTTCATACAAGGAAAATTTAGAGTTACTAATTGACCCTAAATTCACTAGCATGCCTCATATCCCTCCAAAGTGGAAATGATGAAAATATGAATAGGTGTTTCATCAGTATGAACCCTTTTTTTACTGTCTAGTGAAATCAAAGTTTCAAATAAGAGAAAGTTAACACATGCTCTATTCTTGTCAAAGATGCCAGTTAGTCAATCAAAATACAAATGAACCACAAAAAACATTATGTGATAGATTACTTTGTTGAGAAGGAAAGCTGACACAACGAATGACAGTAGTTTAAATCCGGATTACATGTATGCAAGATTGTTAGTGTGGCTGGCCACACTGTGGCCTTGTTAATCTCTCTTTATTAGTCTCTCTTACTGTTTCTCTTCCTATGCTATTATCTATCTATCTATTATAAATCAAAAGAAAAAAATAGTAAAAAATCGCAACATCATTATCAGAAGTATGTACTAGAATGAATGTTGACTTCCACTTGGCAGTCTTCTTAAATGCCAGGGGAGCCAGAAAAGGTGGGGCATACGGGACTCTAGAGGAAGTGATGTCATGGTTCTTCTACTGTCTTTTTAAATACAGAAACAAAAGGCAAGTGTAAATGTGTGACATCTTTATTCTTCTCCTTTAGCTTTCCTTCACCAAAACCTATGAAACATTCTCTATGCTCATCTAACATGTAGATCACAATATCTGTATAGATTGGATACCAGTCCTGGCTTTTTTTTGGAGGGAAAAGATCAATAGGTAAACTAGCTCCACCATTTTCAGATACAAATTGCTGAACAGCACTCGCCTCCAGGACAGAAGTTGCCAAAGAAAGATAAGTCAACAAGGTTCTACCTGCACTACTGAACATAAGTCTATAGAGATAGACCAAATGATCTGCAGAACTTGAAATTGTTAATAAAGAAACCAAGAGAAACAAAACATTGCTTAGAACAATAAGAAGAAATGAGGAAGGGGTGTGAAATGGCTGCAAGCTCAGTCCTGCCTTAACCAGGTTTTTTCTTCCTCTTAGTACTCAAAGTTAACACATTTATTAAGAGCAGCACAGTTAAAAAAAGTGTGTACTTAAATCAATGAGACTGCAAGCCAGAGGATAAGTATATGACACAATAAAAACAGAATAAGGTCATTAATCAGTGGGTAAATATAAGTAAACAACATAGCACATCAAAATACATGATAAAAAGTCAAAGTCCAGATGACATGAATAAAGATGTCTTTATGACTATTTTGCTCATTGTTATGTTAAAAATATTGATTACAGTTAGTCGACGATTTACAACCTATGCGACTTATAACCATTCGACTAACAACCGCTACCATGTGTCAAGGGCAAACGGCAGTTTTTGCCACAAAAGCTCCATATGCCGTTACATTCATCTTGATTTCAGTTTAATACCTGCAGCAGTATTGACTGTGTTCAGTTACATTTGTCTTACAATTACAGGAAAAATGCAATTGATGGTGATATGAGGGAGGAAAGAAAGCGAATGTGATCACATGTGACATTAACTTATCCCATTGTAAATGGATTTCACCACCTGTGCTGCACGGTTGTGCTCTGGCTTTGAATTCAGTTCTGTGAAGCTTCTGCGTTGTGACTCACGATGTGCCACTTCGTGTGAACCGCCACAAAGGAATTATGAAACCGTACTGAACTCCTATATCTGTTAATGTTTATTATTAACAGGCTTAAAAAACAGAAAACTCTACTGGTACAATTTCCCCTCTCACAGTTAACACAGTGAACACTGGGTGAGGCTCATACTGATGAAGTAACATAATGCATAGAAAGAAAGAATTCATTGAAGCTGTTAAAGGTTTGGGCACCCATATGAGAACAGTAATAACTAAACAAAATAAAAAAATACACAAAAAAGATCTACATAATGCACTAAGAAAGATAATAAAAATGATATAAAACAAACAATATGACTTAAGGGACTTACTATACAGTACTATACATAGGGTAAGGTTTGAATACCTACGCTATACCGGTCTGTCTTACATCCAGATCTACTTAAGACCGGTCCATTGGAACCAAACATGGTCATAAGTCAATGATTACCTGTATTTATTTATTTTTATTAATTTTATTGCAATCATTCCATACAAATCAATCAATTTTTACAAAAAGTAAAATTGAGTTAAGAACAAATCGACCCCCACCCCTGAGAAAGAGAGCAAGGCAAACGGCGTAAAATTTAAGGCTTGTAAACATACCTAAAATAAGTTTGATAAGCCAATAGAGATGAATGCAGAAGACAATGAAAGACGGAAATAGTTGCTTCCTCTGTGCTTTAAGAGCTTATTTTAAAATATTACTGATTAGACCCTGCCATATTTTGAAAAAAGTCTGTACAGATCCTCTAACTGAGTATTTGATTTTTTCCAATTTCAAGTAGTATAACACATCGGTTTCCCACTTACTTAAAAGAGGAGAGTTTGGGTTCTTCCAGTTTATCAGAATAAGTCTGCGGGCCAAAGGTGTAGTGAATGCAATCACAATTTGTTTGTCTTTCTCCAGTTTAACCCATCTGGGAGATCCCCAAACACAGCTGTTAATGGGTTAGGAGGGATTGTGAGTCCAAGGCTGTCTGAAAGGTAATTAAAGATCTTTGTCCAGAATGATGTTAATTGTACCTGTGTTTATTTTCTATATGTCCTTATATGTTCAATGTATTTTGTGGGTGGTCCACCTGCCCATCACTGCAAAGGACTTCCCTCAGCCCTATGAAGGTGGGGGCAAACCATAGTTCCTTGTTGTTCATTCGATTGTGCATGGAAGTGGTGAGTTCCTTGTGCTTTGCAATTTACTTGTGCTTTGTTATTTACTCGATTTATGAACTCTGCCCTGTGTATTTCACCTGCCTTTTGGATTTTATTTTTGGGACTTTGTTCACCTTGGTTTGCTTTTGCTGACAAGCCGAGTGCAAGACCAATCACTCCTACATTTTCGGAGCATTGCTCACAGATTTTAAATGGTTGCTCACAAAAAGAACCAACCTTTAGACAAAATTAAGCTATAAACATTAAATGAAAATTAAACTAAATCAATTATTGACTCAATTTAAATGAGCTTCAAACAAGATTGTGCTATCTGAAACTGTGCACACTGTTGTTTCTTTGTCAATTAAACATGTCTAAGCACAAAGCTGAAGAGTGTTCAGTTGGTGTTTGAGTTTTAGACAGAATGGTTGACCCTGAAATGTTTTGTTAAAATGGACATACTGCATAGTGCAAGACAGCGTATTCCTGTGGGAGAAATTTTTAATTACTCGGATATGGATTGTGTCATTTGAAAAATATACTTTAAAGTAGGATCTTTTAATGAACCGAACTCCTAGGAAGCATGTAGTGACAGTAAAAAGGATCATCTCAAAATACATTTGAACCAGAAATCTCATATCAACTCAGTCACAAACATCAATCGAAAGGTTCATTGAAAAAAATATTAACAAAATCTAAACAAGAATGTGAAGATAAAATAATTTATGCAGCAAAAACAAGAGACACTTAACGAGTTAAAAACGTTTTAATGATAATGTTTTGCTGGATTTGAACATACACTCTTCTATGGTGATGGTTGAGGAAATTCAAAATCATGTTGCCAAAAACATGGAAATACCGAATTGTTGATGAAGTAAGAATGTTGCCTTTGAATTCATCAAGTGCATAAATTCAACAATCAAATCAGACATATTAAACAAAAATACAAAATTAGCCCACCACACTTAAATGTCAGTCTTTGAATCAACTGGCAAAACAGTTTCAAAAATGTTAATTTTATACATTGCATTTAGTAATTAAAGTGAACCCATTCATATAACTGTGTTCACTGGCATAAAAATAAACAGCATGTCACAGTTTACCTGTTCATGAGGATATTTAACAGTTATATATATATATAGGATATACTGTAGAGGGTTGGATAATGGATGGATGGATGGATATGGAAAACATGTTAAATTTAACCCAGAAGGTAATAGATGGAGCATCATTCATGCAGGGCCAACAGAAAGGTATAGCTGCTCATTTGCACCAGTCCATTCCACACTAATTAGATCAACATTGTTTGGCACATCATGAGTACTTGGGTATAGATGATGTTTGGAAAGACAATCCCGTGATGAGAGACATGGAGGGTTTGGTAAGGACTATTTACATAATTTTCTGCAGGCCATTGTTTAAGAAGGAAAAATCTGAAAGATTTATTAAAGCTGCAGAGGCTGATATGTTTGGGTTTAAACCATTAAACAAAGTCAGGTGGCTTTCCACGTATTTTGCAGTAAGTGCTGTGATTACTAAATAAGATTTAATAGTTGAATACTGACATGTGGTAATTCGCCTACTAGGCATTACCACTTGTATAATTGTAGTATTCCCCTCTACTTACCCTTTACCTAGGGGTAAGTGTACTCATCAGATTCATTACCGGGTTGATCTACTGTTGCACCTTAAGAGTAACACACACATACATAGCTATACATATACACACAGAAACTCAATAGTGCTCTTTGAATGACAAAAACACAGCTGGTTAAACTCTAGCACTTTAAACCACACAAGTGCCTTATGAATAACACTGTCACTCTCTCAGCACTTCAAGAGACTTATTTATTATCGGCACGAACAACATACAATGTTTTAAAGATATCTCGCCCCTAAATATTACTTTTGGTCTCCAAGAATACATTTAAACATACAAAGACTCAGCATCCTTGACTATATGCCATTTATCAGCCAAGAATGCCTTACTTTACATACTGTTCCCTACTTTTGGGTGGAACTTTCACCCTCAGCCCTTAATAAACCTCGCAGCACAGACGTAATGGCAAACCTGGTGCTCATAGAGATCTACCTTATTACTTCAATCACTCTAGACATTAAGACAACGCATAGAAAGTTAAAAGCAGCATGGCATTTATTACAGAAATAATAATACCAGTAGAACAAATAATAATAGAAAATAGAACGGATAGTAAAGTCTGGATATATATAGTGTTTAGAAAAAGCTTATGAAATTGTTAAAGATGACAAGGATGAATGCCGCAGGTGGCTTCTGATCTAGTTTTTCATTAGGTGCATTTCTGGCGTTTAGATGGAAAGCCGCTTGTTGCCGTTGCTCTGTTCCCTTCTCCTGATGTCTTTGTCCCTTCTTCTTCCTCCCTCCTATGTCGCTCTTCAGATGAGGCATATTTATTATAAAATTCTACTGGGGGTTTAGCAAGATGTGATTGTTAGATATTCTGATTGGCTGGCTGTCACTATGATGGATGAATTCACTGTCCGTTTTCCCAAACAATAAAATTTTTTGATGTTGCCTAAGGTATCAGCATGTCTTCCTTTCCCAGGCTGTAAAGTACAGTAATTAGATATCCATCCTTTCTCAGGTTATAAAGTAATTGATAGCCTGAGCCATTGCCATGTCTTTCTCTTTTGCCTCTTTTGCTTTTGAGGTACAACTAGGAAGAGGATATGCTTTGATGTGTCCTGAATTTTGTTCATCTGTTGTTTTGTCTTGAACAAAATATAATGGAAATATAAACCAAAATGTACATAATTTGTAACCGACAACACCACTTTAAAGGAAAAAGTCCTACAAATAAGGTGAAGTTGACTTTTCAAAAAAACATTAAAACACTTACCTGTTTAAGTCATTAAGTGCAGGGTGCGCTTTCGCAGTCATTTTAACTTTGTCTTCAGCAGGTTCACGCAGCAGGATACCAGCGACGCATAACCTGTCATAAAGATGAGCATCTCTTTAGTCATGCCACCGGCAAAGAAAGGTGCAAAGCATTTTAGTTAAGAACATGTATGCATGCATTAGTGTGAGGAGGGAATTCCCAAAGAAATGAAACTTACTTTTAACTTTTTTACTTCCGAGGGAGCGTGTTGGGAAGCGCTCCAGTTCATGTTCAGCTACTAGCCCTATTTATTTCATGCAAAGGTTGAGAGGAGCACCTGTACAGAAAGCACCTGCGTCTGTCGTGATTGGGGAAAGGGAGCAATATGTCGCGTGATTGGGTAAAGATTCGTACCCCGAATATAAGAGGCACTTCCTGCCTTTTAAGGGTTGTCTTTAGACAGTGATGGGAAAATGAACCCTTATGAAGCTTTGAGGCTTTCTTTCTATTTGTGCCGAAAAAGATTCAATGCTTTTTCAAGCCTCAGCCCCAGTATGAACAGTGACATCTGGTGGTTAACAAGGTCAAGGCAAGCTCTCAAGAAGCAGCACTCACTGTTTCAGTCTCATGTCACCAGTAAAAGGTCAGAAAAGTCTGTGTTAATTTTATTCTGCTAAGGTCCATGTCCATTTACACTATTTAACATTTGAACGCCGTTTTCCACTGTTAGTCACCATCTGTCACGAAAGCTCTCCAAAAATCTCTCTCATCATAATCCAACATTGTTGAATGAGAATGATGCATTTTATATAGGTTACCTGTTAATTTAGCGTCAAACCAATAAAGCGCACTATGAAGCACTGATGACGTTTGTCGATTCAATTGTCACGGGTCATGTGACAGCGGTTTTTTGACAGAAGCTCCAACACAGTGATTCAACTCACTATGCTTCAGATTGATTGACACAAGCTTCAACGCTTTGTTATCAATTTCCCACCTTTACTTTAGACTCGGTTTTGTGGTTTGAGTGGTTGGTATAGCTTTTTTCACTCAGTATAGCAACCAGCGGCTTGTGCCTTATTTTGTAAATTTCTTGTATATATTATACATATCTCCTAGTGTAGCTTTACTTTGGTGGAGGTATTTATATAGATTTTGGGTTTTGTACACTTTATTTTTGTTCTTGTATATACACTGTTTTTTTTTCCTTGTAAATATTTTTGGCATTCTTTGGACTTTGTTACATGTGTAGTTTCTTCCTGAACTCCTTTTCTTCATTTAGGAAGACTACCAGTTTTTGTGTATATACATTGTTGTCTTTATTTTCTCATTTTTGGAGACTGGAAACTGCACTGTATATATTGTTCACTATTTTTGATTGGAACATTATTTTTGTTGTTTTGTTGCACCTGTAAATAAACCCACTCTTGTTTTGGAAATACCACCTTTTTATGTCTGTGTCTCCATGTCTGACTTCTCACAAATCTGATCCCGGGCAGTCCTGCACTACAAGACGACCGCTGTGTGGTCTGGTGCCAACCTTGCCACTACACGGGGTGTCACATGATGAAATATTGTTCAAGAAGTTAATGATCCAATTCCCAAAATGAAGAACAAAATGTTGCTATTTCAATACTTAATGACGCTTTAGCTAAACTAGCAGATGTATGCAAACTTCTACAAAGAAGTGTTCTTTTGACCGCTAAAGCAATTAAAGTCTTTTTAAAGTCTGAACAAACTTGTTAGAGTTTATAATTTATGGAGGACAGAAAAGGTCAGAGGATAAACTGTTTGAATGTTCAGTAGAACTTCAAACCAAATTAAAATGTTATTTCAGTTCAGTTAATTGTACTTCAATGTGTAATACAGTAAATAATCATATGTGTGTTTTTTTACTATATACAGAAATGCATTGCTAATACTGTTGCTAAAAAATTGGTGGCTTTTAGTACTTGCTGTTCAAACGAAAACAAAAAATTTGCAGCACCATGCCATGCCTTAATCTTTTTGCCTTTTTGAGCTCCACAGAGCTTCACTGTTTAACACAGATGTTTGGGAAAAAAATCTTCGGTGTTTGCCCTTATTAGTAACCAGAGATTAACAGTGACATCCCCCTCGATTTGGCATTTTTGTAAGTTTTAGGGACCTAGTTCCTTTGGGAACTCTCAAGTTTCATAACAGAAGAAAATATCGAGCAAAATAATACAAAGGATAGAAAACGTTCTGAAGAAAAAGCCTCACTGGTTAAGCAAAGTGTAAAACGCAAAAGCCTGTTTAAAAACAATTTTTAATGCATTTAAAAGTGGAAATCAAGCTGACATAAAAGACGTGGCCAAAGACAAGACTGATTTGCCATAGTGAATAACATGACAAGAACAAGAGTCAGAGGAATTCTGTCCAATGTGAGTTCCAATAAGAAGGGATTCCTTTTCCATAACGGAATATTCTTTGGAAGAACTTGTGAGTTGAGCCAGTAATAAATCGCATTGTCAATTAATATTAAAAGACAACACAGGGCATGTCTTGAAACTGCTGCTTCAGCACAACCAGCTCCCCTTCCTCCAAAGCAGTGAGCTAATGAATGTTGCTGTGCTGTTTTCCATATGCCTTAAAAAATGTTCTTAATCAAGTTTTGGACAAGGCAGCAGTAAGGACAAATTTGCAGACAACTAAAAGAAGGGATTGCAAGCAATACGCAAAAGGAAAGAATAATTACAGATTGCCTTTCAAAATATTCTTCTATATGCCAAATACAAAGTAATGTTCTTTACACTAACGTTCACATCTTTAAACGTTTTGACTTTCCTGGATTGATTGCCCACTAAATTAATAATAAACAATTGTATCTATGTAGCACCTTTCTCAAATCCAAAGACACTTTACATAATATTTAAAAGCATAAGACACCTGAAACAAATAGTAATGTCAAAATAGAACAAACAAAAGAAAAAAATCTCATGGTATCTACCCATTGTATTATTAATAACTGTTTAAAGCAGTACAGTTTATTAGTATTCTTCTTTCTCTTGATCCTAAGAAGTGATATGTGGATAATATATATCAATCTACACAAACACGGTGATTAGGATGGAATATACATGCAAGTAAGTGTGAACTAGAAGATTCTCAGTTTATTGTGAGCAAAAAATAGTAATTATAAAACAACAATCAACTGTTCCCTGGAAATGTGTATTATGTACTTAATCTTATTACATTAGCACATTTAAAAGAGATATTTTCTCAACTGCTTTCTTTTCAGAAGGCAATGCAAAATCAATACCCAAACTTTTATAATGACACATAAAGCAATAATAACAAAGGATAGGTAGATAGCTAGATAAAAGGATAAGGAGTAAGTAATGATGGATAGATAGTTGTAAAAGAGGTTGCAAAGATAAGGAGTTGGGGCACAACCTTTGTGATCCTGTATAAATAGATAAAAGAATAAATAAAGAAACCACACAATACATGTAGACTAGTCTTTATAGACTGAAATTCTCAGCTGGGCTGAAACACAATGGCTGGCTTCTGGGATACAACTTCATGAGGCAGTAACAGGAGAGTCCAGGCAGACGGACACGGAAGTTACATCAGCGATGGAGTAGCTGTTAGTTTTCCATTCTGCAGAGCAAGGAGGAGAGAAAGCATTAATACACTTAATACACAACACCAACCCCTTGCCCAGTGAGTAATTACCATCACCAAAGCAATTAAGCTGTTAAAGTGCAGAGTGCAACTCAGTACAGTGCAAGAAATGCTAAAATAAACACCTGAAACAAACAAAAAAAAAGTATTAACAAAATGTGACGAGTATTGCAAGACCCTGGGAAGCCTGGGGGATGAAACTAACTATTTGTGAGCTTGATGGCCTGTGGGAAAAAATCTGTTCGTTTTGGCGTATATTAATCTATAATGCCTGGCTGATGGAAGAAGTTCAAAAAGGTTGTGGCCTGAGTGAGAGGGGTCAGTAATGATTTTCATATCCCGGTTCATGACTCTGAAATAATACAACAACAACAACATTTATTTATATAGCACATTTTCATACAAAAAGTAGCTCAAAGTGCTTTACATAATGAAGAATAGAAAAATAAAAGACACAGTAAGAAAAGAAAATAAGTCAACATTAATTAACAAAGAATCAGAGTAAGGTCCAATGGCCAGGGTGGACAGAAAAAACAAAAAAAAAAAAAACTCCAGACGGCTGGAGAAAAAATAAAATCTGTAGGGATTCCAGACCATTAGACTGCCCAGTCCCCTCTGGGCATTCTACCTAACATAAATGAAACAGTCCTCTTTGGATTTAGGGTTCTCACGGAAGGGCTCGATGATGAAGATGGTCACATAGATTTCTGGCTTTTAATCCATCCATCATTGTTGGAGCATCATGATGCTTTGAGTAGGTGGTGGTGGCGCAGGCAACCACCACAAAGAAACCGGAAAAAGAAACAGAAGAGAGAGAAGGGGTCAGTACGGATTTTAGAGCCACCATGAATAATTATTATGAGGAAATTGAACATATAGAGTATCAGGATTAAATTAAAGTGAAGTTATAAAAAGGCCATGTTAAAGTAATATGTTTTCAGCAGTGTTTTAAAGTGCTCTACTGTATTAGCCTGGCAAATTCCTATTGGCAGGCTATTCCAGATTTTAGGTGCATAGCAGCAGAAGGCCGCCTCACCACTTCTTTTAAGTTTTGTTCTTGGAATTCTAAGGAGACACTCATTTGAGGATCTAAGGTTACGATTTGGAATATAAGGTGTCAGACATTCCGATATATAAGATGGGGAGAGATTATTTAAGGCTTTATAAACCATAAGCAGAATTTTAAAGTCAATCCTGAATGACACAGGTAACCAGTGTAGTGACATCAAAACTGGAGAAATGTGCTCGGATTTTCTTTTCCTAGTTAGGATTCTAGCAGCTGCATTCTGCACTAGTTGCAAACGATTTATGTCTTTTTTGGGTAGTCCTGAGAGGAGTGCGTTACAGTAATCTAGTCGACTGAAAACAAACGCGTGAACTAATTTCTCAGCATCTTTCAGTGATATAAGAGGTCTAACTTTAGCTATGTTTCTTAAGTGAAAAAATGCTGTCCTAGTGATCTGATTAATATGCAATTAAAATTCAGATTACAGTCAACAATTACCCCTAAGCTTTTTACCTCCGTCTTGACTTTTAATTTTAATGTATCCAGTTTATTTCTAATAGCCTCATTGTATCCATTATTGCCAATCACTAAGATTTCAGTTTTCTCTTTATTTAACTTGAGAAAGTTACTATTCATCCATTCTGAGATACTAGTCAGACATTGTGTTAGTGAATCAATAGAATCAGGGTCATCAGGTGCTATTGATAAGTACAGCTGTGTGTCATCAGCATAGCTGTGGTAGCTCACGTTGTGCCCTGAGATAATCTGACCTAACGGAAGCATGTAGATTGAGAATAGCAGCGGACCCAGGATAGAGCCTTGTGGAACACCATATCGGATATCATGTGTCTTTGAGTTGTAATTACCACAACTAACAAAGAATTTTCTCCCTGTCAGGTAGGATTCAAACCAATTTAAGACACTGCCAGAGAGGCCCACCCATTGACTAAGGCGATTTCTAAGAATATTATGATCAATGGTGTCAAATGCAGCACTCAGATCTAAGAGGATGAGAACAGATAAATGGCCTCTGTCTGCATTCACCCGCAAATCATTTACTACTTTAACGAGTGCAGTTTCTGTGCTGTGATTTGTTCTAAAACCCGACTGAAATTTATCAAGAATAGCATGTTTATTTAGGTGGTCATTTAACTGCATAATGGCTGCCTTCTCCAGAACTTTACTTAAGAAAGGCAGGTTAGAGATGGGTCTAAAATTTTCAAGAGCTGAGGGGTCAAGATTATGTTTCTTAAGTAGGGGTTTAACTACAGCAGTCTTAAGACAGTCTGGGAAGACCCCCGTATCTAATGACGAATTTACTATGTCAAGAACATTATCAATTAGCACGCCTGATACTTCTTTGAAATAATTTGTTGGTATTGGATCAAGGACGCAAGGGGAGGGTTTTAAATGAGATATTATTTTTTGTAAATCAGGTAAATCTATCCTAGTGAAAGAGTTTAATTTGTTTATAACAATGTTGGGGTTTAGGAGGATCCTTAGTATTGGGGAGATATACTATGTTATTTCTAATATCATTAATTTTTTGATTGAAAAATACAGCGATAGCCTCACAGGTTTTACTGGAAGTACTTAGGAGGCATTCCTTTCAGTTACCTGGGTTTAGCAGACGGTCAATCGTAAAGAATAAGACTCTGGGATTACTAGCATTGTTATTTATAATCTTAGAGAAATAGCAGGTTCTCTTTAAATCCGACACTCTTTGGGTCTTCCATGGTATAATAATGCTAGAAGATTTTTTAACTGTCTTTTCAGGTGCAACTATGTCAACAGCAGCTCTCACTTTAGTATTAAATCTTTCCACCTTACTATTTCTTACTACTACTTTAATAGGTTTGATCACCCTAACCCACTCTTACCTCGGAGTACTGCATCCTCCAACCATCCTTCTGCTGATACCAGCATAGGTGAGACATCCCCACCCACAATTACAGCAGCCCATGTGAGCAGAGAGCTGAAAAGACTTCGTGCCAGCAAAGCAGCGGGTCCAGATGGTGTATCGCCATGACTGCTGAAGGCCTGTGCGTTGGAACTGGGGAGTCCTTTACAGCGCATCTTCAACCTGAGCCTGGAACAGGGGAGAGTCCCAAGGCTTTGGAAAACATCTTTTATCACCCCTATCCCAAAGGTATCACGTCCTAGTGAGCTGAATGAATTCCGGCCTGTTGCTCTGACGTCACATCTAATGAAGACCATGGAGCGGCTGCTGCTTCACCACCTGAGGCCACAGGTCCGCCACGCCCTTGACCCTCTGCAGTTCGCATACCAGGAGAAGGTGGGAGCGGAGGATGCCATCATCTATATGCTACACTGATTCCTCTCCCACCTGGACAGAGGCAGTGGTGCTGTAAGAATTATGTTTTTGGACTTCTCTAGCGCCTTCAACACCATCCAACCTCTGCTCCTTAGAGACAAGCTGACTGAGATGGGAGTAGACTCACATCTGGTGGCATGGATTGTGGACTACCTTACAGACAGACCTCAATATGTGCGTCTTGGGAACTGCAGGTCTGACATTGTGTTCAGTAATACAGGGGCGCCACAGGGGACTGTACTTTCTCCGGTCCTGTTCAATCTATATACATCAGACTTCCAATATGACTCGGAGTCCTGCCACGTGCAAAAGTTAAGCTGATGACACTGCATTGTGGGCTGCATCAGGAGTGGGCAGGAGGAGGAGTACAGGAAGCTAATCAAAGAGTTTGTTAAATGGTGCGACTCAAACCACTTACATCTTAACACCAGCAAAACCAAGGAGCTGGTGGTGGATTTTAGGAGGCCCAGGCCCCTCATGGACCCTGTGATCATCAGAGGTGACTGTGTGCAGAGGGTGCAGACCTATAAATATCTGGGAGTGCAGCTGGATGACAAATTGGACTGGACTGCCAATACTGATGATCTATGTAAGAAAGGTCAGAGCAGACTATACTTTCTGAGAAGGTTGGCATTCTTCAACATCTGCAGTAAGATGCTGCAGATGTTCTACCAGATGGTTGTGGCAAGTGCCCTCTTCTACGCGGTGGTGTGCTGGAGAGGCAGCATAAAGATGAAAGACGCCTCACGCCTGGACAAACTTGTTAAGAAGGCAGGCTTTATTGTAGGAGTAAAGTTGGACAGTTTAACATCTGTGGCAGAGCGACGGCCATTAAGCAAACTCCTGTCAATCATGAATAATCCACTGCATCAACTGAACAGTGTTATCTCCAGGCAAAGGAGTAGCTTCAGTGACAGACTTTTGTCACTGTCCTGCTCCACTGACAGACTGAGAAGATCGTTCCTCCCCCACACTATGCGACTCTTCAATTCCACCCGGGGGAGTAAATGCTAACATTACTCAAAGTTACTGTTTTTTGTTTTTTTTTCATTTTTTCATTTTTATTACTATTTAATTTAATATTGTTTCTTTGTATCAGTATACTGCTGCTGGATTATGTGAATTTCCCCTTGGGATTAATAAAGTATCTATCTATCTCTCGTATCTATCTATCTATTTACATTATCCTCACTATTATAGTTGGCACTATAAAGGGACTGATTGCTTAGAATGTTTGTAAGTTTTAAAGCTGCTGCTGAGTCAAAGAAGCGTTTTTTAACAATATGCTTCTCATGGGTGTTTTTTATCATTATTTCTATATTAAAAAGTAGAAGAAAATGGTCTGATAGACCAATATCAATGATCTGCTTTATATCAACTTTATGTCCTTTAGTAATCACTAAGTCTAACGTATGACCTGCTTTATGTGTAGGCTGATTAACGAGCTGTCTCAAATCAATAAATACTTTTAGGTCACACTGATTATCTATATGAAAATTAAAGTCGCCAACTATTAGGAGTTTGTCATAGTTCGTAATTAAAATTGACATTAAGTCAGAGAATTCCTCAAAAAAAGACGCGTTGAATTTTGGAGGTCTATACACGGATAATACTAGAACGTGAGAATCTCCATGGATAACAACGGCGAGATACTCAAAGGACTTGAACTTACCAAAACTGACATCTTTACATTTTAACCGACTCGAGTAAATGTTTGCCAAGCCGCCCCCCCTTTTCCTGGCGGTCTACATGAGTAAAACTGTAATCCGGAGGCGCAGATTCGATTAAAACAGCCACGCCGTCTGAGTTAAGCCACGTTTCACTTAGTGCAATAAAATCTATTTTTTTATCACTAATAAGATCGTTGATAAAAAATGTTTTGTTAGTTAAAGCTCTAACATTTAATAGTGCCATATTTAATGTTTCGGATGGGCAGAGATGAGTATTATATGCGTTATTGATATTTGGAATAGGAACTAAATTATTTTTATTAGTGCCGCTCTGTGTGTATTTTTTGTTTAATCTGTGATCTGTTTTTATAGTTTTAATACATTGTTCCTCTAAAATAGTAATTATACTTAGATTATTGGAGTTTATGCCGTATTGCCTAGATTTTCTACGTGCATTGAGATTGCTTATTACAGTATTAATGTTGTGCACTTTAACGGAAGATTCTATTAGACACTTATCATGTCCTAGCACAACAGTATCATTTCGGAATGGGTTAAGAGCATAGATAGTCAAGATACACAAATTACATTAGATATGTTTTCGGAGAGGACCCGGGCACCGAAACTGTTCGGATGCAGGCCATCTCGCTTGAAGAAACGCAGCCTTTCCAAAAAGAGAATCCAATTGTTGACGAAACCGATGTCTTGCTTCTTGCAGAAATCCTGTAGCCAGTTGTTGACAGGTCCTGTAAGATGGGCAGGCATGATATTTTCGGCAGACCTGATTATTTAATATAGCCTGTTTTTGTTATGTTTAGTCACTGATCCGAACCACACTGTTATGGATCAGCTGAGAACAAACTCAGTGACTGCTGTGTATAACTGAATCAGCAGCTCCTATGGAAAGTTGAAATTTCTCAACAGTCACAGGAAGTACATTCGCTGTTGTGCCTTTTTTATGATGGATCCTACATTGTGTGATAGGTGTATGGTCACACTTACAGGTAATCTAATCTAGTCACCATTAAAATATCTGACTATGCCACCTAGTTTTTAATAAAAGACCGGGAACTCTTGAGATTTAGAGATAACAGCACAAAGGTTTCTTTAAACTAGGCGGCAAGTAAACACACAATGAAAGATATGACAGAAATTTTAGAAAAGCAACAGTAACAAGACAATGTAAAGTAAAACAGAAAGATAAAAGAACATAAGAATCTAACAATATCGGAAGCAAAAACACTTTTTTAAAAAAAAAGAAAAGCACACAGTCCACATTCTAAAAGTCTGTTAAAAATATAAAGTGGAGGATACTACCTTTAGTGGTGCAGAGCCCAATTTGCATGCTGTGTTACCCCAAGAATTGTCCAACTGTCCATGGATGCACTCTGTTCAATGGACGTTCCATTCCCATCAGAAGTTTTGCCAAATTGTTGGATAATTGAAATTGATAGTTGGAATTGATAATTGTTGAATTCCTGACAGCGTCTCTTCCTTGTGGAGTGAGTCTTCTCAATATTTCCACTCTGGGCTTCATGTGTTGATTAAGGCATGCCTCATTTCTTATCCATCAGCTTTGTTGGTCCTTCAGTGAGTCTTCCCCCCTCTCGCTGGACCCACAACCAACATCTCTCAGGTGGAACAGTCTCTTCCTCCCTGGATGTAGGTGTTGCTGTTCGTGTGCCTTGCGTCGTACTAGGAATGTACCCTCATCTGTCTGCAAGCCCCTGTGCTCTGTGTGAGTGGGTTTGACAGTGTTATCAGTGGTCTGTCCCTAACCTCTTGCCATCTAGTAGAAGTATAACTCTGCTTCAGTCCCTGCTTAGATCAACATAACAATGGATACAACAATGGTGCATACCAATTTCCTTGGTTTGACAAATGATGTAAACACACCAGGAAGTGCTGCAGGAAGTTCTTGAGGGCACACCTGGAGTACATCTGGGTGCAACTTAAAGGGGCCGCCTCACTCTATTCGGGGAGCTGGAAGTCAGGAGGAAGAAGATGGAGCTTGCAAGTGGAGGAGTGAGGAGAAGGAAAAGAGAAGAAAAGAATGAATTGTGAGCTAATTATGGCTGGTTTAGAGCATTATGTGGTGCTGTAGGAAAAGAAGAAAATAAACATGTGTGTGTATGCTGATTAGAAACCATTCCCCCTCTCGCCCTCTCTTCCCCCAGATATGTTGATTTTCAAGCCAGGTAAATACAAACATTTTCCAATGAAGGAGGCAGTTCTGTTGTCACAGCATTGAATTGTTTAAGTAGTTCCAAGCTTCAAAGCAGGTGACTCTTTTGCAAGACAGATAAATAAAATGTCACTACACCAAAGGGCCAGCTGCTCAGCCTCCTGTCTCTAGTGAGCCCAGTGACAGTTGTGTCATTTGCATATTTAGTAAGTTTGACAGAGGGATTCTTAGAGATGCAGTCATTAGTGTAGAGGGAGAAGAGCAGTGGAGAGAGCACACCTGTCTTTGCATGTAAAGGTAGTTTAGTTATGATATTTCAATTTAATCCATGTTCTCATACTGTATCTTGAGCTTCAAGTGAGTAGGACATAAGGTACTTATTTCAATTTCAAATTCCATAACTCTTGTACGTTTGCACTGCAAAATTTGAAGTACTAAATTAAGTCTTACAATGTTACGATTCACCTTTAAAGTATATAATTGGAAATGTTTTTATACATATATTTTAAGAGTCAATTTAAAATTAGTGATTTTGCTGTATGTGTTTGACATTTGTTTAATGTTGGCCGGTAATGAAAAATGCATATTTTAAAATATGCATTCTTTTTACTTAGAAACTTTAGTCTAATTTGTGTACCACTGCTAAAGTGGTTTGAACTTCAATGGGGAAGAAGGATTGCTCTCCAAGGGATTCAGCTCCATTGGTTAAAAATAAGAATGTGGTATAAATTTTCCCTGGCTGAAGAACTGGTTTTACCATACGATCACACACACAAATGTTTATGAAAATGACAGTGGATGTAGTGTAGTGATTTTATGCACAAATTGTTTCGTGCAGCTTTCTTATAGGTAATGCTCTCATCAAACCGATCAGAGCATTAGGTTCAATCTTGTATGCAGTACTTTTCTTGTATAATAACTCATTTTTAGGTTACTCAGAAACTTTGACTGGCTTTGCATTTACACCCAGTTTAACCTATATAATGTATACAAGAGAGAATTAATCATTTATAAAGCATACAATTGCAAAGTAATACAGTGGGAGGTGTCAGGGGACATATGTATAAAATATATATTTGGAGAGTTGAATGTGTTATAGAGGGCACAGTATTATAAACCTTTTTCTTAGAGTACTGTGGTTTTTCTCCCACATCTAAAAGATGAGTGCTGTTGTATTTGGGCAGTCAGAAGTGAGCACTGTTGGCTTTTGACTTACAGCTGGTGTGGAGTAGGCACTGACATCCAGCAGTTTTGAAAATGAATGTTTTACTCTCTGATCCTCAGGCATTTTAACTGTTGTATGAGCTGGAAAACGATGGTAAAAATCTGAAGGACTAATTGGTTAATGTATTTACTCATTGAAAACAGTGTTTCTTTAATTTCTTTTAGGTGCATGCGAGAGAGTCACAAAGCTACAGAATGATGAACCCCCCTCTACATTAGCTGGTAAACCTTTCATTATTTGGTAACCCTTTATCTTTAGGCCCTTTTCACAGTAATTTTATTTTAGAATTTACCATCGTTTGAGCAGAGATGATCACGAATTCACTAATATCTAAGGTGCCAAGAAAAAGATTTGTAAAGCACTGTACACATAAGTGGAAGTCTGTTTCATGTCAGAGCTACTGAAATGTGCTTATATATAGATATAGATGTTTACTTTTGCTTCTAAAGCTACTGCAGTTATGATATATCATTTAAGTGAAATGTCAGAAGAAATGGAATTTGAACTACAATATATCAGAAGAGAGAATTTATTTATATCTTTTATGTTTACAGTTATACTGCTTGCTTTTTTCCTGAAAGGGCTCACAAAAACTGCTGTGTAAATCAGCACAAAAAATATTATAGTAAATGTAATACCTAGAGACAAATTTTGTGTATCCCATAACCAGAATACTATTTAGAAGAATATTAAAAAATTTGAATCACCTTGCATACCGAATTTTTTACTTTGTTATCTGAGCAAAGTTTGTTTGCAGATGTGAGGTTCTCAGTAACGATTCCATAAATTACTGGATTTAATTTATAGTGGATTTTAATGTTTAATCAGTGCATAGGTTACATTTCAGCCATAATACAATTAGCAAATGAGTTTAAATTCTCAGTAAACAGAGCCACTTCAAACAGGTCTCTGTCTACCTAGCATTACATCTAGGCTGTGGAATGCATAAAGACAACTCATTTGAAGTTGAAATTGCATGCTTCATTAGAAATGAGGCAGTAAAAGATCCCAGATTCAGCATCTCTACACATGTGTTACTTCATCAGGTCAGCCTCAATGTGCACCAGCTCAGTTTGAATTTTGTGCCTTGTTAAGTTAAATGTACCGTGCTGTTTCCATTCATATTGCTCATCATAATTTACAGAAAAATGAACGTAACTCAAAGAAAAATAGACAGAGTGTTCCAACATTTGCATTTCGTCATTACCCATAAGGGCAAGTTCCTAACTTGAAAGACAGAGCTGCAAAAATGTCATTTTTCTGGCATAGTCTCTAGTTTCCGGAATAGTGATTTCATTTTAATTTGAAATAAGAAATATAACAGAATCTGATTTACTTACCCCCTTCCTAATCCTTCTTTAATATATTTTCCAAGTGGAATCTTGCTTCCATATCCCCCTCTGACCATTTACAGTCCTTGGGCGGCAGCATTTAGTACTTCTGCCTATTTTCCCATTGTGAAGTAAAATGTGCCAGATCCTTCAGTTTCTCTGAATATTCCAAAACAAAAATCAAAGGAATGCAATGCAGACATTTCAGTTTGCAATCAAATATTTTTGCTGAATAGGTACGCTGGTAACCATAAAAAAACGGCGTTCTGTCCATTGTGAAGAAATACCATAAGCTCTTTACTCCCAGGATATCGTTCAGGACTTTATGAACATATATAATCAAAACGATACAAGTGAAATATGTACATTGGTGGAAGGGCTTCTTATTATACAAAACTACCGTCATTTTTTACTATATGGCACAAGTACATTTTCTCATAAGGTGTATCTGCTTGTTTAATGAAGTCAGTAATGCAGTAATATCAGTAATGGCACACACATTAATAAATAAACCTGTTCTTCTTCAGCTAGTGCTTTTTCAATGGAAATTAGGGAGCTAGCTAGTCAACACAGTCATAGAGTTTTGTACGTGATAAGCGCCTTGAACATGGGAACGGCGCTATATGAATAAAATTTATTATTATTATTATTGTTATCATTGATAAAAACCAGGAGAATGTCAATTAAAAGAAGAAACTGTTAAATTATTGATCCAAATAACTACAGAGTTTGATTAAAAGTTTGAAACATTCTTAAACAAAAAAAAGCTGACATATGAAGTTCAGTTCACCCAAGATATACACTTTTATTGTATCTATGGATGTGGTGATGTACAAGCACACAATATGAACAGCAAGAACACTGCCCCATGATGGGCAATAACTGCCGGTTGGAAACCCAAGTGTCAGAGGTCTGAATATGCAAGTTAGTGTCAGAAATGTACGCAGGTAGAGTATGGCTAATTGGACATAGATTTGTGCTTTGGATAAGCAAAACTTAGTTAGGGATTACACATCTTGAATATCTGAATTTCTTTTAGTATTTTTAATTTTGTTTATATTTCTGAAAATAGTTTTCAGTTTAGTCAATTTAATTCATTTATAGTTTACACAAAATGCAGCAGTGTTTCTGTCGTTATGTAAGATTGCTGCCAATTACATCACAGACTGATGCAAGCACCTTGGCAAGCAAGCAATGCCAGTTAATCTTTAACAACTAATATGATGTGCAAAACAAAACATATACAAGTTCAAAGCAAAAATTAATGAAAAGGAAAGGCACTGGAGGAAAACAACATGGGAGTATTCTTAAGAAGCAATAAACCTGAAAAGCAGGTAATATAAATGGGTAGAGCTGACTGCAAAAAATATTCTGATGTTTCATTTGATGAAATAAGCATCACCTTCATATTTAAATTGAACAATTTCCAAATATAATGTTTTGTTCATTAATACCAATAGACAAACTTTGTTTTATTATGCTTGAGTTGAAGAATAACTCCAGCATAATACTCCAAAAAAAAAACTCCAATGTAGGAACAGGCCAGGAACACCAACATATGGACAAAGTTAAAGCCCTCATTTTGTCTAAATCAACCTTTCTGAACATTTGATCACATTTCCTTATTCTTGTCTCCTAAAACTAAGATAAGCTAATATTCTGTTTAGTAAAATTCTTTCTTGCTGAACACACCTTGATGTTTCTTAGCTTTTCTGTTAAAACATCAAATTCTCATTTTACTCTTTTTATAAACATTTAAGTCCTTGTGGTTTCCCCTATGAACACAAATGTCATGGGTGAAATTTGACATTTAGGCAGGAATGGTGGGGTGGTGAGGGGGGATAGGAATAAGGTCAGACAAGCCAAAAAATTAACTGTACTGCTATATGTTTA
The DNA here is from genome assembly GCF_016835505.1 of Polypterus senegalus. NCBI lineage: Eukaryota > Metazoa > Chordata > Cladistia > Polypteriformes > Polypteridae > Polypterus > Polypterus senegalus. Next base: position 152,082,215 of record NC_053155.1, read on the forward strand.
CATCATATCCCAAGTTAAATATCATAAATTATTTGTAATATAAAGTTACAATATAAACTAACTCTCACATTAACAAGTTAAAAAATTTGAAAATACAAAAAGAATTTAGATTTTTTTAGCTTGTCTAACTATTGTAATTGTCACATAAAAAGTACATTCTTATTTTTTAAACAAGTTAGAAACTGTAAAATTCAGGTGTATTTGAGAACTGAGTTGTGAAAGCTGGAGTATTTTTAATCTTCTATTTACTTCATCAAATGAGAAATCAAAATCAAACAAAAGCTTACCTTTTATTGGCTAATTAAAAATATTATAATATGCAAGCTTTCAAGGAAAATCAGGCCCCTTCTTCAAGCAAGATGTAATGTAGAGACTGAAATTCCCTGTGTTTATATGGACACTAGGACAGGTACAGCATTGGAAAACCTTTAAGCGAGTCATCTTCGGTTTTCCAATGCTGTACCTGTAACCAGTAAGACTATGCTAACATTACCAGGCTAAAGTGACTCAAATCTGATTTTTTTTTTTTTTTTGTAACACAAATCTAATTTATTCAAGGCTGTGTGGACACAGAAATTCAGTCTCTTCAAATCAGGTTTGAGTCACTTACATATATAGTCCTAGATCTGGTTTGTGGGCATGTGGCATAAATGAGAACTACTGGATTGAAATGCATGTGTTTTTTTGCCTATATGCATGTACTGAATTCTGTTACCAACAGCCAGCACTAGGAGCATGGCAAAACAACAATGGAGGTGAGCGACAGCCTGTGAAAACTGTCATGGTCCAGCTATAGCTGGCTCCTTTCTTATCTCTTGGTGCAGCAGTGCCAGCAATAGCTGCAAAAACAGCAAACACTAGCTGTCAGGTCTTTTTTCACCTTCTTGACCTAATCATGTACAGATGACAAACTGCTGTCCTCCAGAGCAAAATGTAACGCATACACTGACTACTAGTGTATCCACTTGTTGGTTTTAATAAACACATGTCGTCTCACAAATATGATGATTTTTGTTATTGATGACTCAGATGACTCACAAACGTATCAATGCGCATATGCATCTTATTCTGAAGATCACAATCATTCACATTACAGTTAAATACAAATCACTTGTACTTATGAATATGAACTGTCAAAATAGGCAAATCCATTCTGGGCAAAAAACCTGAACTGAGCAATGAGGCTTGTAATGCGAAAGTAGCATAATTTGACTCAGAGTATAGTCAAAAATCAGGCAAGCTTGTTATACCTTATTAACACAATGGCCATTGAAATCTGGGAGGAAAATTAGAAAAAACTTAAAAAAGAATTGAGGAATGTATGAATTCTACTCTGGGCTGTTTTCATTGGGTAATTACATTTTTGCTTCTCCACAGACTGAAACCTATTTATTTGACTTCTAGTTCTCATCAGGATTTAACTCAGGAGAATCCTCCTAATTCAGTTATCACTCAGAGTTTTAATGCTTTATGGGTTTAAGTTCTTGTGTTTTATTTTTTTCAATTTGTTTGACTTGTTTGCTTATTTGCTTATTATATGTTTCTGCTTTAATGTATGTTTTCTCCTAGTTTTAAACCACATTAATGGATTTTTCTGGCTGCTTATGGGTTGTTTTGATCCATATTTGCCCCAGTTAGCTTTTTACATTTCATTGTGTGCAGCCTTAGGCACCATATGGAACTTTAGGAACAAGTTTCTGCATTTAGGAGTGAATGATGTATTACTTGATTACTGGTTTCATAGATGTTCCCATAACAGTTGCTTTGATGCTATTAAAAGTTGATTTTTCACTCTAGCATAGATTTGATACATGGTGTATGTAGATATTTACTGCCACCAAGCTCTTTATTTACACAACTATAATTAAAAACATACATCCCTGAGGTTATGTAAGTTAAAAATAAACATGAATTCCAATTCTTTGCACTGACTCTATACATGTGAATGGGTTTAAGTGTTTGTGGGAGGATAATCTATGATAGATTGTTGCCCTATCCAGGGCTGTTTCCTGCTGTCTAATGCTACTAAAAGAGACTCTGAACCCTGCAACCTTAACTTGGTCTAGGTAGGTTTGGAAAACAGATATAATGAGTGAACACAAACAATAAAACCTAAAGGTCTGTGTCATAAACTTTAACTACCAGTGAAGCAATACCCCTTGATTCCCACATGTATATTCTCTAATATGTGGCTGGTGTTGATTTTATAGGCCCCAGACATGAGCCTATTTTGCGGTCAGTAGAGATCTTTCTATCTCAGTCTATCTGTGATCCTGGCATAACCTCCTCCTACCAGGTTAGCCTCACCTCTTTACTCTGCACTTAGTTAGACATGATATTTTTTACATATTACTTATCCCATGTGGTTTGTAGTAACGGCCTAACAGAAAACAAAGATGACAAAATTTATGATAGAATGCCAGTCTGTGGTGACCAGTGATGGACAACAGCAAATTATATCAAAAAAAGTCCATGAAAAGTCTCACATTACTCATGTGGCATAAGCCACATGTCATTTATACATATACTAACAATGCGCAAAATGCATTGTAAAAATACAAAAGAAAATAAAAAGAAAAGTTGAGGCACCAGTGAGTAACCACATTCAATGTACGTTGAGAAACTAAAAAAAGATACAAAAGATGTTGAGTCGGTGGGCACATCACAGTGCCAAAGATTAAGGAACCTATAGTTGAAGCATCTCTGATGAAGGTCCAGTCTTATATGACAACCTCTTTCTGTTGGTGGCAGCTTTTATGTTGTAGCAGAAGTGAATGAGATGGGGTAGTTGTTGTCCTTGGCAGAACTAACCTCATCAGTCCTCCAGATGGTTCTCCTCCATTCTAAGGCAAACGGAAACTGAGTTAGTCACATTTAAATCCTTACTTACTTAATAGTAGTAATCCCAACAAAATTAAGACACACCCTACACTCTTGTGCTTAACAGCATTCATTTAATATTATTAAATAAAAACTTTCTGAAAAACAGAGTAGAACATACACAGAAAATGCATTCGCAAGAAACAGAGCTTTTGAATTAAATATCACTATCTCTCTCTCATTTATTGGTCAGGATGCCTGTCACCAATTTAAAAGCACAATTCCAGGTGACCGCATTTCCGCTCATGCATTGTGTTGATTTTTAAATATTGTTATTTATTTAAAAATATTTTAGCAAGAAAGCATTCATTTTGCATACTGTGAGCATACGACTGAATAACTGACAAGTGGATTCTGTGACATGAGTAACGTTTAGATTTTTTTTCATGAATGTTTTTCATAATGTTTGCTGTTGCTCTGCACTGGTGACCATCGAAGGCCATCAAAATGGTGTGAACAGAATAAGAATAAAAATAAAAATAATCAACATTTAGAAAAGCATAACTGAGATGTGTCAAAATGGTTAAATTAAGTCCCTAGTGATAAAAAAACAAACACAAGAGGCAGGTTATGAAAATGTTAGCAAGAGCTTAACTGGTAGGAGTAGGAAAGGCCAGAGGAGATGAGAAAGCATGAGAGGAAACTTTTATGTATTCTTTTTTCTATCATTTATGTTACTATTTCCTACTGTGTGTGTTTATCATGTAATAAAATCACAGTTATTTACTCTATATAGTCATACTTTGGAGCTGAAATTACCCCCTACAGTCTACACCATCCATTTGTCCATTCCAGGAACAGAACTTTTAATCATTAAAAGTTGTGCTTCCTGTCTAAAATGGGATGAAATCTAAGTAATCATAATCAATGTAGACCTCAGTGTTAATGTTTGCAGTTGTCAGACTAAAGGGCTCAAATGAAGGTAATTCCACACCAGACCAAGGGGTGGCAGAGTGTGCTAATTCTTTCTCTCTTTCAACTGCAGACCAGTTATGGGAAATTCTGCCTGGCCCCAATGATATCACTTCCTCAGCCTTCCTTTAAAACCACCATCTTTGCCTCATCCAAGTCAGTTCAGTTCTGGACTCAAAATCACACTATTGTACAACCAACTTTCAAATTTACAGCTGGGTTTCAAGTATACAGGAGGCTGTCCCAAACCTTTTTCTGGCTGTGGTTTTATCTTTTGATACAGTGCACCATGCAATACATATGTTGCTCCTGTATGCCATTTGTAAAAGCTGTGCTGAATCATCTAATGGAATTACAAATGCAATGCATTTTGTTGCTAAAAGTATTTGTGATGCACCATCTTTTTGAATGGCGGTGACATTGCAACTGGTCATAGACATAGACAGACATAAAGACACTTATCCATTTATTTTACACTTTTGAATGTATCTGTTTTTCATGTCACCTTCTGTATAAATTGCCAGGAAACATACATGTGACAAAACACAGAGATGCATTCAGTTCTTTAGTTACAAAAATGTCAGTATTTAACATCAAGGTAGAAGGAGAGAACCACAGACATTTGGAATAAGCTACCAAGTAGAGTGGTAGACAGTAGGACTTTAGGGACTTTCAAAACTAGACTTGATGTTTTTTAGAAGAATTAAGTGGATAGGACTGGTTTGATGGGCTGAATGGCCTGTTCTCATCTAGATTATTCTAATGTTCTAAAAAACGACTGTCGACTGTCATAGTGACTCACTGGTAGGTGTTGCTAAATCAACACTAAAGGAGAATAATCTCAAATTCCAGCCAAGGCATTGCATGAGGAGGGTTTTCTCAAGGTACTTCCATGTTCTCCCATAATGATTTGCATATCAACTTAACTGATAAATTTACCCACCTAAGTCTGTGGGCAAAAATATGCCTCACAATGGTACATTCCTTGTGCTTAGCGGTGAATGGCTGCTGCACTGTATACTGTTGCTTCTACATCCCTCCATGTGCCCAAAGATTTTGGGGTTTGGAAATGAATAGATAGAAGATGGTTTCACGGTTTTGTTAGTTTTTATTTTCAATTATGCTGGACAGATATTATAACACATTTTTCCTTGAATGTATTTCACCAGAATATCTGAAAATGAGAGCTTTTGTTTATTGTACCTTAATTAGTCATATACCTCAGTGGGAAAACTTATTTTTATGAATTCCAGAAACACATTTTTGAAACTATGGAATTTCAAAGCTATAAGTAATAATTTAAGCTTCATGTATTCTCTTATGGTTTGAAGTCTAAAACTGTTGGAATTTTTACATTGTGAGTGACATTTTGTAACTTGCTAGAAATCTGCAATGATTTAATAGCTGAATCTGTTTACTTTAGTATAATTAGCAGGGAAAGACAATAAACACGATATCCTGAAATATTCTTTCATTGGCAAACATTTGGTTTTTATTATATACAACTGTATAACATTATTTCAAAATTATACCTTTTCATATTTTTCAGTTTCATCTAAAAATCTTATGTAAATATGTATTATTATGGTTAAGAGAAGAAAATCTTCATGGCAAATCTGGTAATACATAGATCTCTCTCTCTCTACCTACTTAATGGATATTTTCTAGGTTCACCTGGTTCGACTAGTTCTCCTACTCTAAATTTTACAACCTTTACTGATGCCAACAAACTAAAGTTCCCTTTTACAACAAGCAAGAAGGACAGTGACCTTATTCTAAGCCCAAATCACAAGAGTGTGTGTATTATACAATATATATTGTGAGACTTGCCCGGACACCAACAGTCGGAAACCACATCTTTATAAAAGCCACACGTTTATTTAACATAAATAAACACAGTCCAAAACACCACACAATGCACACAGCAATAATCATCCACAATGAACTCTTCTCTATCTCTGTCCTTGGCCGCCAATCTCCTCCTGGGAGCTTTGTCCTGCTCCCACTCCTGACTCTAGCTCCCAGATTGCTGAGAGGCAGCGCCTTTTATTCCCGCCCGGATGTGCTCCTGGTGTTTCGGAAGTTTCGGAAGTCGGGCATTCCTGGCAGGTTCCTCCGCCATCTTCCAGAGTGTGGAGGAATTAACTGTCTTCAAATTCCTCGAGGCTTAAGTCGCCCCCTGGCGGAGGCCACGGGTCCAAACAGTCCAGAACCCTTTTTCTCCTTTCCTGTGGTCCTCTCCTGCTCCAGGGCGGTTGCCCCTTTCTGGCCCGGAAGCTATTCTTATGACCTTCCGGTCCATTTAGGCGTCCCTGCCGGGTCAGAACCCCAGTCGTCTGTGACTATATATATATATATATATATATATATATATAATAAAAAGGCAAAGCCCTCACTCACTCACTCACTCACTCACTCACTCACTCACTCACTCACTCACTGACTCATCACTAATTCTCCAACTTCCCGTGTGGGTGGAAGGCTGAAATTTGGCAGGTTCATTCCTTACAGCTTCCTTACAAAAGTTGGGCAGGTTTTATATCGAAATTCTACGCGTAATGGTCATAACTGGAAGCAGTTTTCTCCATTTACTGTAATGGAGATGAGCTTCAACGCCGTGGGGCGGAGTTTCGTGTGACATCATCACGCCTCCCACGTAATCACGCAGTACATAGAAAACCAGGAAGACCTCAAAAAGCGCTGAAGAAAACATGCATTATATAATTGAGAAGGCAGCGAAACAATAAGAAGCGAAGCGAGTGACATATACAACCATATTCATGAGTTGTGCTACTTGAAACAAAGCACGATGTAAACCTACACTTTAAATTAAGTTCATAGACAGGCTGCCGCTGGCGTTTGTAATTTAGTGTCTGCCCATATAAGGCCGTCCGTCAGCGGCAATCCAATAGCAAACTGCCACGGGTAAATATTCACGGGTGAAGGACTGTGCTTATGGAGAGGAAGATGAGATGGTCAGGGTGGTGTTTGACACAAACTCAGCGAAACTGCGAGAGAAAGTTTTAAGTGCCAGGACTAAGGTAACATTAAATAAAGCTATGGACATAGCACGAGATGGCACCAGCACAGCTGGGAACCTTCGATGCAAGTACACCGAGTGGCTCACGTGAACTGGCGAGTGCACAGATAAAAGCAACAGTTCCAAAGAGCACTGAACAAAACCGAATTACACAATTGAAAAGGCAGCAAAAATATGAAGCGTCTGATAAGCATATTCATAAATGCAGCTACTGTGGAAACAAAGCACACGGTGGAAAAAGTCAATGTCCCGCTAAAGGAAGACAGTGTAAAAAACCCGTGCATGCAGTGTGTCAGGTCTCAGATAAAGAAGAAGATGAGCTGTTTATTGATGCAGTAAGAAACGAATCGATGAATGAAACCTGTCATCTTTAGAAGCGATTGACAAACACGGAATGTAACTTGAACACAACACATCCTACAAATACGAACCTGATTGAAAGAAATAATGATAATCAAATCCTTGATGACAGCAACACTCAGTAACACTCACAAAACAAATACTGTATATTGACAGTCATGTTACGTTATTTTTAAAATGTTCCCTTTTCTTTTCTACCTTTTTAACACACTACTTCTCGCATGCGACGCGGGTATATATATATATGTATATATATATATATCCCGCTCTACATACTCGAATAATGGATACTTTATTCGCCATCAATGATTGTTTTGGTAAAGCCATACTCAGTGTATTCATTAGATGAACGGTAAAAAAGTAAGATCGAGGGGAGGATGTCTCATTGAGGCATGCAGGCTGTAGTGCTTGCGTCAACTCTATCTGAATTGCGCGATCACATTTGAAAAAATATATCTTTTCAAGTTCTATTTAGTCCATACTAGCAAAATACCCGCGCTTCGCAGCGGAGAAGTAGTGTGTTAAAGAAGCAATGAAAAAGAAAAGGAAACATTTTGAAAATAACGTAACATGATTGTTAATGTAATTGTTTTGTCACTGTTGTGAGTGATGAGTGTTGTTGTCATATATATATATTTACACACACACACATAAACATATATATATACATATCTATACATATACACATATATACATACATATATATCTACATATATATACATATACATACATATCTACATATATACACACACAGCTATTTCGTATCAGTGCAATACGCTGCTTGTTAAAATGGATAACTCCGCTCTTACGTGCAAGTCTGCGTGGATATTATGAACTATCGTATTTGTTCAAGTTCTATTTAAATTTTAAATAGAAGGAATTTTTATTTAGTCGACAGAAATATCTTTGGTAGGAATGGTAAAAACAGACAGGAATATTATTCCTGAATAAATCAACTCAAACCTTAAACAACTTATAATATTTTGCTCTCCATAAAAATATATCCTGTCTAAATTATACAAGTTAGAAATAAAGTAAACATTAAAAGAACAAACATTCAAATGTATTTACTCTTATGTAATTTTATATAAAAAATAAACTTAGATTTTAAATATCCCAAAAGATTTTGCTCTCCATAAAAATATATCCTGTCAAAATTATACAAATTCAAATATGAACATGCTGCATAACAAAACCTGGAAATATAAATAAAATGTGTTCCTTTCAGCAATAACAAATCAAATCATTCAGTTGTCTTTGCTCATATGTCATTTTAGAGCTGGACGCCTGGCATCTTTTTTTGGCCACAGGTTCGTTTCTGTTTGCTGTGAGGTTCTGTGTTGTGGAGATTCTCAGGATGGATTGCAGGTGCTCATCAGTGAGGCGACTCCTGTGTGCTGTTTTGTTAGTCTTTATCACTGAGAAGAGCTTCTCACACAGATATGTGCTACCAAACATGCACAAGGTTCGAGCCGCATGTAGACGGACTTTTTGTTCTTCAAAGTCACCAAAGCGCCGTGCAAACTCAGTGCGCTCAGTTTATCAGCAAAGTGCGATTTGGGAACACCATAGTGATGACTTGGTTTAACATTACTTGGCAACAGGGAAAGAGGGGAAAGTTGCACTGGTGCATTTGTGTCTCCATAAAAGCAGCTTCACTTGAAATCACTTTGTGATTGTGCACGGTAAAACGTCCGCTGAAGTGTCAGATTCTTATTTAATTATTCTGCTTTCTGTATCTTCTGCATTGCATTCAGGTTACCCTGATGTTTTGTCTCATAGTGCCGTCTTAGATTAAATTCTGTAATTACAGCCACATTAGCTCCACAAATGAGACACACGGGTTCAGTAAACATATACTCAGCCTCCCATCGCTTTTAAAGGCTCTATTTTCAGAATGAACTTTTCTCTCCAGCATCGCGTGAGCTAGCTTCGCAATAAGTGTTCGGCAAGGCAGCTGAAGCGCTGCATTATGGGATCTGTAGTTTATTGTGTTACCAGCGCTTCATATACCTGGGCCATTAATAACAATAATACAGTATATAAAATGATCTCGGGCGGATATAATTACACGCCGGCGGATGTGGCCCGTGGCCCTTGAGTTTGACACATATGGACTAAATAGAACTTGAAAAGATATATTTTTCAAATGTGATCGCGCAATTCAGATAGAATTGACGCGCACTACAGCCTGCATCCTCCCCTCGCTCTTACTTTTTACCGTTCATCTAATGAATACACTGAGTATGGCTTTACCAAAACAATCATTGATGGCGAATAAAGTATCCATTATTCGAGTATGTAGATCGGAATATATATATACATATATATATATACCCGCGTATCGCATGAGAAGTAGTGTGTTAAAAAGCTAGAAAAGAAAAGGGAACATTTTAAAAATAACGTAACATGACTGTCAATATACAGTATTTGTTTTGTGAGTGTTACTGAGTGTTGCTGTCATCAAGGATTTGATTATCATTATTTCTTTCAATCAGGCTCGTATTTGTAGGATGTGTTGTGTTCAAGTTACATTCCGTGTTTGTCAATCGTTGTAAAGATGACAGGTTTCTTTCATCGATTCGTTTCTTACTGCATCAATAAACAGCTCGTCTTCTTCTTTATCTGAGACCTGACACACTGCATGCACGGTTTTTTTACACTGTCTTCCTTTAGCGGGACATTGACTTTTTCCACCGTGTGCTTTGTTTCCGCAGTAGCTGGATTTATGAATATGCTTATCAGCGCTTCATATTTTTGCTGCCTTTTCAATTGTGTAATTCGGTTTTGTTCAGCTCTTTGGAACTGTTGCCTTTTATCTCTGCACTGCGCCAGTTCACGTGAGCCGCTCGGTGTACATGCATCGAAGGTTCCCAGCTGTGCTGGTGCCATCTCGTGCTATGTCCATGGCTGTATTTAATGTTACCTTAGTCCTGGCACTTAAAACTTTCTCTCGCAGTTTCGCTGAGTTTGTGTCAAACACCACCCTGACCATCTCATCTTCCTCTGCATAAGCACAGTCCTTAACCCGTGAATATTTAGTGGGAGTTTGCTATTGGATTGCCGCTGACGGACGGCCTTATATGGGCAGGCACTAAATTACAAACGCCAGCGCAGCCTGTCTATGAACTTAATTTAAAGTGTAGGTTTACATCGTGCTTTGTTTCAGTAGCAGAACTCATGAATATGGTTGTATATATCACTCGCTCGCTTCTTATTGTTTCGCTGCCTTCTCAATTATATAATGCATGTTTTCTTCAGCGCTTTTTGAGGTCTTCCTGGTTTTCTATGTACTGCGTGATTACGTGGGAGGCGTGATGATGTCACACGAAACTCCGCCCCCACGGCGTTGAAGCTCATCTCCATTACAGTAAATGGAGAAAAACTGCTTCCAGTTATGACCGTTACGCGTAGAATTTCGATATAAAACCTGCCCAACTTTTGTAAGGAAGCTGTAAGGAATGAACCTGCCAAATTTCAGCCTTCCACCCACACGGGAAGTTGGAGAATTAGTGATGAGTCAGTGAGTGAGTGAGTCAGTGAGTGAGTGAGTGAGTGAGTGAGTGAGGGCTTTGCCTTTTATTAGTATAGATGTGTCAAACTCAAGGGCCGCGGGCCACATCCGGCCCGGCGTGTAATTATATCCGGCCCGCGAGATCATTTTATATACTGTATTATTGTTATTAAAGCCCGGGTATATGAAGCGCTGGTAACACAATAAACTACAGATCCCATAATGCAGCGCTTCAGCTGCCTTGCCGAACACTCACCACTTACTACAGTTATTGCGCACTGAGTTTGCACGGCGCTTTGGTGACTTTGAAGAACAAAAAAAGTCCGTCTACATGCGGCTCGAACCTTGTGTATGTTTGGTAGCACATATCTGTGTGAGAAGCTCTTCTCAGTGATAAAGACTAACAAAACAGCAAACAGGAGTCGCCTCACTGATGAGCACCTGCAATCCATCCTGAGAATCTCCACAACACAGAACCTCACACCAAACAGAAACGAACTTGTGGCCAAAAAGATGCCAGGCGTCCAGCTCTAAAATGACATATGAGCAAAGACAACTGAATGATTTGATTTGTTATTGCACGTAAGAGCGGAGTCAACGTTTAACAAACAGCGTATTGCACTGATCTGAAATAGCTGTGTGTGTATATATGTAGATATGTATGTATATGTATATATATGTTTATATATGTGTGTGTGTATAGATATGTATATATATATATATATGTTTATGTGTGTGTGTGTAAATATATATATATATATATGACAACAACACTCATCACTCACAACAGTGACAAAACAATTACATTGACAATCAGGTTACGTTATTTTCAAAATGTTTCCTTTTCTTTTCATTGCTTCTTTAACACACTACTTCTCGTGAGCGCGGGTATTTTGCTATATATATATATACTAGCAAAATACCCGCGCTTCGCAGCGGCGAAGTACTGCCTTCAAATTTTATTAAGAAGAAAATTAAACCTTTTAAACTGAGGGAAAATATACCAATAATTATTTGTTAAGGATCTCTTTGTATACCACATTGTGAGTTCGGCCCTCCGGTTGTAATATGACTAAGCTGTGCGCTGAGCTTACTCTTAAGCATGCAATGTACAGTTGGCCATGTGAACAGTAATCTTGTTTCAAATCTCACAGCTTGGATTACTGCTGTCATAATCAGTTTAAGTTTCATGGTTTGTTTCAATTACGACAGTATTTGTAGGACTTGGGTTGAAGAGACATTCGGCATCTGTCAAGCATTGTAAGTATACAACCAGTTTCATCGATAACTTCACATCCAGCTTTTGAGAGTTTAAACATTCATAAACATCAAAGTGTCCACTACTGAAATCGTCACCTGTCAATCAAAGATGTTTAAGAGGCATTGGCGGTTGTCGAAAGGTGTAAAATATTTGGCCATTTCAGTACACTTGAAAGAGACAACCGAACAATTCAGCGGCAGCCATCAACTCACATGCAGATGCATAGGTAAAGGGCTTAAGCATTTCACTCTTATAGTACTCCTGTGCAGTATAATTATCTCCTGTACCGTCATCAGTCCACACCTTGAACCTGTCCCAGTCATTCAATACATAAGACACAATGTTCCTCCGGATATCAAGAGTGAGCCTGATATGGCCATGCAATATGTAACAAAGAGAATGGAAAAGGTAGGTGCCATCTCCGGGCATGGAAACCACTCGGTAAGTGACAGTTCTTTGATCAGTGGTGATCACCTCGATAGACATGTTAACATGTTAACCGGGTACGGTTGGAATGATAAAGGAAATGGGTACCTGAACAATTTAAAGTAAGTCTAAAATACCTACACAATAACTATAATCATAATAAATGAACAATAAAACAGCTGAGAAGCCGTGGATTAAATAAAAAGGCTGAAGTTATCAGCAGGGAGACGTGAATCTCGTGGCGAAGCAAGGAAGGGAATGTAGAGACTGGAGTGACGGATGACCTTATATAGGCAGGCAGCCAACAACGTGGGAGGCGTTGGGATGTTGGACCCAACGCCGCCTCACACGGTGACTGAGCTGCAGGCTATGGACGTATATATGTACGTAAGTAGGATTCAGTTAGCATTGGGAACCCGCGTACCAAATTTCTTGAAGATGGGCCCATAAGTAACAAAGACCGTTGAAAAATTCAATACGGCGGCCGACAGTGGCATCATACCACCGAAATAAGTACGTACATCGGACGTTGTCGACCGTTATGCGTAGAATTTCAAAATGAAACCTGCTTAACTTTTGTAAGTAAGCTGTAAGGAACGAGCCTGCCAAATTTTAGCCTTCTACCTACACGGGAAGTTGGAGAATTAGTGACATTGGAAAGTTCAATATGGCGGCCGACAGTGGCGTCATACCATCGAAATAAGTACGTACATTGGTTTTGGTTAGCGCAGGGAAGCCGCCTACCAAATTTCGTGAAGATGGGGCCATGAATAAGAAAGTTCAACATGGAGGACGTTGTTGACCGTTATGACCGTTACACGTAGAATTTCGAAATGAAATCTGCTTAACTTTTGTAAGTAAGCTGTAAGGAATGAGCCTGCCAAATTTCAGCCTTCTTAGTATGGGATGTTGTACATCGGTTTTGGTTAGCACAGAGAAGCCACCTACCAAATTTCGTGAAGATGGGGTCAGCCTTCTACTTACACGGGAAGCTGGAAAATTAGTGACATTGGAAAGTTCAATATGGCGGCCGACAGTGGCGTCATACCATCGAAATAAGTACCTACATCGGTTTCGGTTAGCACAGGGAAGCCGCCTACCAAATTTCGTGAAGATGGGGCCATAAATAAGAAAGTTAAACATGGCGGATGTTGTCGACCGTTATTGACCGTTATGACAGTTACGTGTAGAATTTCGAAATGAAACCTGCTTAACATTTGTAAGTAAGCTGTAAGGAATAAGCCTGCCAAATTTCAGCCTTCTACCTACACGGGAAGTTGGAGAATTAGTGACGAGTGAGTGAGTGAATGAGTGAAGTGAGTGAGTCAGTGAGTCAGTGAGGGCTTTGCCTTTTATTAGTATAAATATATATATATATATATATATAAATATATATATATATATATATATATATATATATATATATATATATATATATATATATATATATATATATATCTGCTATACTATACAATACATTTCTAATATTTCTGTATGTGTATCTGGTCCTTCTGAGCAGTCTGCTTGGTCGGTTTGGCTTTTTTTTGTAATGGGTAAATTTTGTAGTGGTTGCTCAGTAAATGCATTCGGCCAAGGGAGTTTAACACACACAAATATACTGAATAAAGGTGTAGGAGAAACGCTGAGAGTTGCCTTTGAAGAAGAAAAGTATTTTACAGCAGGTAATGGGAGGCTCCTCTACCATTGGTGGTAGTCAAAAAGTGGATAGGACATGAGCAAGACCCAAGACAGACCTGCTTATCAGGGCTATTCAAACAGAGCCTGGATGGAATTTCACTTTCTTTCAGTTATTCTGCACCATGAAGTGCCTGTTTTGTCTCATATTTGCCCTGGTATGGCATCCCCAACATTTCTTTGGACTCGGTCTTTACTCCAACTGAACCACTATATACATACATATGCAGTATGTGTGTGTATGTTATAGTGTACCTGTCAAATAATACAAAGGGTACATGATATCTCTTTCACCCTAATTGTGGCTTATCAGGTGAATGTACCTTTGCTTCCCTTTAGGGGGATCAAACCTTGTACATCAGCACCTGAGGCAAAGACTCTGATGCTGCACCACAGTGGCTGGTTTGCTTACTTGACAGGGTGTCAAGTGCCTAATAGTATGAAATGCAACATGCTCTATTGCAAAGCGTTGATGGTGTTGAACACTCCTTCATGTTCCTGATTGGGAAACCAGGTATGCTGTGGTGGAGTGAGAGGCACTGGCTATCAAATCGGCAGTTACGCAGTTGAGCCATTACCTCCTAGGCCATGAGTTCACCCTGGTTAACGACCATTCCCCTGTCCAGTGGATAGTGGTACACGAGGAGTAAAACCTGTGAATCAACACTTGATTTTTGGACCTCCAACCTTACAGGTTTAAACTCATACATCACCGGGGCTCTCTTCAGGCAAATGGTGATGTTCTTTCACGGGTTCACAACCTCTTGGTTCAGGCCGCCCATCCTGATGGGTTTGGGATGAGCAAACATGTGCATGGGAGGCAGATAATGTACTTAAATAATTGTAATTGTACGCCAGACAAGTGGGTGGTGCTTTCCACTAACACCTTCTCTCTTTTCTCCTCTGCATACCGACAGAAAGAAAACCCGCCTGGCTGTCCTGACTTCACTTCCAGTTCTAGCTCTAACCCTACTTCCTGTCAACACACTACATAAATACCATCTTGATTCAATGTATTCAGTTCTGACTTAAACTCAGTCTGTAAAGATCATCGTTTTGCCCTTTTTAATTGCTAATTTCAAGTATACAGCGTGGCTAGCCCAAAACCTTATATTAGTTCATTGCGATTATTCCACTAAATATATAGATATAACAATGACAGCATTACCTTAAAGTTTTGAACTTTGTTCATGCTTTAGTGATGGAACACTGTCCTTTTTTAAAGCCAGATCCATATTAAATGCTCACTTCCTGCAGGTGTAAGATTTACATTTGGTGGTGACCGGAAGATGCAGGCTTGTGGATCATACCTGAAGTGATTTCAGTCATCCACTGGTGGCGCCCCCTACACTCATTAATGCAGGTGCATCATTTTACTTGTTACCCTTGAATACAACCAAACCATTGCCCATGAGGCACTCACTAAACTTGTTTGTCCAAATATTTTTTCATTTAGTCATTCATTGTTGGACACAATAATTCCAATTCATAGTTTTAAGTGGGCAGCATCAAATGCAAACCTGGACATGGTGCCAGTTTCATCACATTTATACAAGAACCTTCATTGCCTCATTGTGCGCCAGTTTACAGTCACAAGTTAACCAAACCTATGCAGCTTTGGCATGTGGAAGGAAAACCAGGACTCAAGGAAAAAATATATGCAGACATGAAGAGAATATTGACATTGCAGGTGAAATGAAACGGTAGTTGGGAATGACACCAACAGCAAAAAAAAAATATACAGCTAGTCATTGTGTTAAAATTCTTTACAGTATGAAAGTAATGGAAGGGTTAAATGGTAACATTTGAATGAACAAGTAACGCACAACATTATTTTACAGAAGAGCCAGCAGGATTTGAGGAAAAAAAAATATTGCTGTCAACAAACTCATTGATTTCCTCAAGGATCTTGCTGGTAATTGACAATTTGGCAGGCAGTGCACACTGCATCAAGAGTACTTTGCAGTTTCGGGCCTGTGCTGAGCAGCACTTTTATTTATAAGAGACAGAACTTTGAGGTCTACAAAATCCAGGTTTTTTTTTTGGCTTAAGAAGAATGAGAAGCACATGCATTCTGACAGACTAATTTTTCTTGGTATCTGAAATTACCTGAAGGCTGCTCTGTGCTTAATTACTGATTTAAAAAAGGGCTTTGTAACCACTCAGCTGTTTCATATTATAACATGCCAGAAGACTTCTCAGTCACACTGCTTATCCTTGTCTGATTGTTTGTCTTCCACATTAATACTTACAAAGTGTGAAGCTGTGAGTTAACTAACTCATGGCTAGTGTTAAGATGGCAAGTATCACACAGTAATTTCACAAAACTGATGAGAAACTCACCGAGACCCTCACCAGGACAAAACAGTATTGAAAGTAGTACAGCATTGTTCAAGTGACGGAGGGCACTCTGTTTAGATTGCATACGATGGTAATAAAAATGTCAAAAAAAAGGAAAATGAAGAAAAAATTTCAAGCATTAAAATTAATTAATATAGCATGCTCTATTTTACATAAAAAAGGAAAACAATGTGAAAGTTATTTACAGAAAAACGGGACTTTCCTGATGACTTGTTAAATATAGCATAGAATATGGGGAATAGGCAAAACTGCAAGAATACAACATGATCTTTTGATCTATCCATACATTTTATGAACCCACTATTTCCATTACAACTTTGTTCAGATGATGTCTGCCCTGGAAACCATGGGTGCAAGTGAGGATCCCACATGCTAATGGCTGCTACAGTGCAATTGAATGCAACCTTTGGCATGTAGGGAGAAAGACTGAAGCCTGGAGAGGAAGAAGAACATGTGTGGGGAGAACATGCAGATTCTGAAAAGACAGAGACCAGCCCAGGTATTGAACATAGGACTCTGAAGATGCGAGACAGCAAGATTAACCAATGTGCCACCTATCATTACATAACACAGAAATATGACTAATGCCAGTTTCACTTTAATAATCTTTAATTCACAAGGTGTTGCTTTAGTTTAATCCAATTTCACACAATTCATTAGTTATGATTCAGATGACCAACAATTGCATTTGTCTCATCACTTAAGTTGCAGATTTTCAGACTATCAGTAAATCTTTAATATAACATTTTCCAAATTAAACTAATCCCGTTTAAACTACACCGAGCAGGGCGCCAGGCAATCGAAGGGCCCATTGTTGCAAACAAGATAAATTTACAATAACTAGTTACAGCAACTTAACATGCATGTCTTTTAAACTTCAGTATACAGAACACACGCCAAGCAGACAAGGGAAAATGAACCGGATGAAAGATTTGAACCCAGAACACTGGATTTCTGTGGCAGGAGTGCTAATAAACCACTGCACCATCCATTATAGCAACTGTTAAATAAAGTATTATGACTACAATAGTAAACTCTATTATAATAAAACATAAAGAAGCAAACTATTGTTATCATGAAAATATGAATAAAAATGTGAAATAAAGCTAGTGGAAAGATTCTGGTATGTACAACTACTGAACAACAGGGTAACATAAACAGAGTTCCTTACAAGAATGATATGTGAATTTTAGAAAATAAACAAAAACAGGAGCTTTTGTTAAAATAAACAGAGAACTTAACACTTCAATATATTTAGTTGTAGATTGGTAGAAACAAAAAAAGAATTTAAAACTATACTAAGAAACTAAAATACTTAGAAAGTACCAGATTTAGTAATGCAATATTATGACTTACTAATAATTACATTTTGGAAGTCATATTTGATTTGATTAATTAGCTTGAGAAAGAAGAAAAATTCCAAAGTTTTAGAAACCCAATATGACAGTACTAATTCACACACTGAAAAAAATCTGTCATGTGTAATTTTTTCTCAACTCTTTGCTTTGCCTGCTAATGGAAACAATGGCAGTAGGAAGCTTACATTTCTTTCCACAAAGTAATCATTTATTACTATTTTTTTCCTTCCAAAATGGTTTAGGAGAAGGAGATCAACATTGGATCACCTTCTGAACATTAAGGATGTTGTTATGGAAAAAGTGCACTTTCAGCAGATTTGTAAAAACTGAAATTATGCAATGTGTTGTTGATGAATTAAACAAGACGTGCCTTAGATTTAACAGTTTTGGGTGACAGAATATAAAGTGAGGAGCAACTACAGCACCACAGATTGGACTGAAATTAAACAAGATGTTTATTTTTTTTCGCACAATATTACATTTAAATCCGCAAAGTGTTATTTAATAGCTGATGTAGGTGATACACAGTCCATATGTACTCATTTTGCCTGTGATAAGTTAACATTATTTGTTTTCAAAGACAAACTAGAAACCTGATTAAACTGCACTAGCTAAGGGTGCATCAACAATGGTAATAATTCCTGAGGTGAACTGCTTAAATAATCAAAAGTAATCTTATAGCTGCATAGTTATCCTGTAACCCTGAACTGAATAAGCATAAAGCATAAGCTTCAACTAGTCCAGAATTCAGCTGCCCACATCATTACTAGAACCCACTCTATTCACCGTATCACTCTGTTTTGCAGCAGCTTCATTGGCTTCCAGTTCAGTTCTGAATTCAATTCAAAATTCTCCTCCTAACTTTTAAGGCTATCCACAACCTTGCCCCTCCATATTTGTCTGTCCTCCTCCATGTTGCCATTCCCTCCCACACCCTCCATCCACTTGACTGTCCCCTTCATCCATCTTACCACTATGGGGAGCAGAGCATTCAGTTGCTCTGCTCCCCAACTTTGGAACTCACTACCACCTGAGCTTAGAAATATTGAATCATTTTCACTTTTCAAATCTAAACTTAAAATCAATTTGTTTAAGACTGCTTTTTCTCTTTGATTACAATTGCTCTGTCTGATTTTAACTTTTGTATTTTACTTTTGTTTATAATCTGTGTTTTGTCTATTGTTCGGTGTCCTAGAGTGTTTAGAAAGGCACCTACAAATAAATAAAATGTACTATTACTATTATAAAGAAAATGGATGGATATTTATAATCAACGTACTGCTAACTGCTTACACATATACTCTCATTCTGACAGTACTGAGGAATCCCATCTGATGTTGCTCTCCCTGCCAACACGTATCCTCCTTGAGATGGCAATGCTGAAACATGAACTCCGGATCCTAGTAGAAAGCAGAAAGGTTGCTGGCCAGCTGAACAAAATGGGAGAAATGCCGACAAAGCTGCTAACTGCAAAGAGGGCTCTTGTGCACCAGTTGGCAGTCTTTTAAAATCGTGGTGTGTGCCCTCAAGAAACATTCACTTCTCTCTGAGCTGAGACAAATGGTGCACATACAGTAAATAGCAATATCTTCCAGAAATGTAACTGTTGAATGCACACGCAAACTTCCCTTGGCTAACAATAAAGGAACAGTCTTCCAGTTTCATGAGAGCCCCAAATACTTGTGGGGAAAACATTTATTTGACTGGGTCAAAAACTTTAACTCCTTTCTGTCCAGCTCATGGAAGTGGGCTCAACCTAATTTACTGCTATGAAGATACCAATATGCTCCAGTGCCCTTCTAATGGTCCCCATAAGTGATATGTAGGCATATAAAGTATGTTGTTCTACTAGTTACAAACGTTAGGCTTTTGAATATTACACCTTATTTTGACGCATTTGTCAAAGTTTGTTCCCATACCTTCTCCATGTCTACCTCACTGCTCTCCTTGCAATTTTTAACTTGAATTGTGTTTTTATCACTCTTTAATTAATATTGTTTTTATCAATATGCTGCTGCTGGAGTATGTGAATTTCCCCTTGGGGATTAATAAAGTATCTATCTATTGTCAGACACATGCGAGTTGGAGGCAGTCAAAGAGCCTAAAGGTGAGTGAAATATAGCGAGACAAAGGGTTATCACGAGAAACTTACCTTAATCTCTTTTCACCTACAGAAAATTTGAAGAAAAATAAGAAGTCCCACTTCCGGGTTCAAAATGGCCACCACGACATCACTTCCAGTCCACCCTGATGACGTCACTTCCAGTTACATCAATCCATTGCTCCTGTCCACTCCTGATGATGTTGGTTCCGTTTCCCCACCTCCAATCGTCACTTCCTGCCAACCATTTCCTTTCCTATAATCCATCATGTTATATAAACGCCATTTTGTCTGCAGTTCATTGTTCATTTTGCACTGAAAAGTCATATGAATCAACCTCTTTTTCATTTGTCTGGACAACAATATATGGGGACGATCCCCAAACCTTTTTCTGTGTGTAGAAATATTTTTCGTGGAAGCATCTTATCACACTATCTATCTACCTGTTGTCTCCAGATATTCAAGGTCATGGTGGCATCTTAAGGAAAGGTCAAGAGTCATTCATAAGATAGGTTTGACACTGAAAATGACCTAATCAGAAGTGTTTCTGTAATGTATTTTACTCCTACTGATGTATGACCAAAACTGTGAGACACTCCTTGGAGTCCTTTTATTTTAATGTATTCATTTTCACTCTCCTTTATATCAGTACTGGCAGATAGTGTAAAAAAATTGAAGATTGTGGAAAAAAAGTGTTTTTTATGTGTTTTGCAAATATGGTGAGCATTCACCCTTAAATATGGTGTGAAGCTGAATGCCTAAATAGACGCGAGTTCACAGTGTTCTACAAATGCAAAACCATTTCACACGTCATTGCAGGAATTCACTTCACTCATTTAATGATTACTTAGTGTATTCAGAGACTGTGTATATTCTTCTGCCCCAGTTAACTTCAGAACAAGAAGACATTCTAAAAGGAAGCAAATGGTGCAATGAGCTTTAAGGAAAACTTTGAGTAATCAGAACTCAAACTACTTATATTTTAATATTGCCTTAATTTAATGTCTTTGTTGATATATTGTAACGAAAAAAATTTTTAATATTTAAAATACCACAACAGTGACTATTTAATAAGTCATCAACTTTCACAATTAGAAAACTCATTCTTATTATTTATTAGTTTAATATAGTTATTACTACATATCTGTGGCCTGGAGTTAAAATCAGGTCACCGTTCCTCTTGCATGTCCTAAATGGTAACTAAAGGAGTTAGGCCTTAATAAGGACATCTAGCTGCAAAAATTTCTGTTCCAATAACTCCAGGTGAACTGGCAAAATGGCCATGACAGACAGATTGGCAGTGTGCTTGATTAATGTCTTGTGATTTGGTTTGCTGAGCTATATAAAGTAAATATTGATTAAGATGGTCCTGGCTTTAAAAATTAATTTACTCTAAAGAAATACTATAAGCATTAAGCAATTTAAAATTTAGAACTGCTACGCATACGCACAAAAAAATCCAGATGTATAAATCCAATTTCCATGTTCTTCCGCTACATGAATCCCAGTCCGTGCGAAAAGTAATGCACGTGCACGCGCCTGCTGTCCCGCCCCATATTTTCCCGGAATTACTCCTCTTTGAATATGCAAATCAATATAAATAGCCCTGAAGCTCAGCATTTTGTGAAAAGGTAATGGCAAAAGCATGGGGGGAAATAGAAGAATTTCAGTGAATACCAAGTGGAGGCAAGGAAAAACATACTATTTGTTGGTTTAAACAGTGGTATAAACAACAAAATGAAGTTGATCAAGTGACATAGAGTGTCGGAGAAACTCGAAAGCTGAAGTTCACAAAGTCGCACAGTGCTCGAAATAAAAAAGAAGTTGTCAGATATCAAAGTCGTTGTGAAAATGCGAGTCATAGCCCACCGTCTGAGTGTCATATGAAAGCTTATTAAGGTACAGAGAAAAAAAATAGGCACAGTGGGAAAAAAGCACAAAATGTCAACTTCAATCTCGAAATTTCCACTTTAATCATGTAGTTTATTTTGTCATTAAAGTAGAACAACATAAACTTCATTTTAAAATTATTTAGTTTACTAGTTTCTCAAATCCCATTGTAACTAAAGTTGCACATTAAATGCTATGTTTTGTATTTGACCTTCTGTGTGCTCTATATGTGTGAATCACTACGTGCTTCTTAAAAGGGCTTTCTCTTCCTCCAACAGAACATAGAATCCATTACATTTGTGATATTTCAGCTTTCTGAATAATTAAAATAATGAGATGTATACTTGATATCATTTTCATGATGACAAGAGCTAAAGCAAGTTATTAAACATAGGAACACGGTGGCGCAGTGATTGTTCTTGCCTCATGAAAGATGCTTGCTGCGCCTTGCGCGACCTTCGATAAAATAATTTATTGCAGCAGTACCGTCTCTTTCAAATGTACTAACCTCCAATTCCTGTCCTTCCTTTTCTTTCTCCAAATAACCAGTTGCCACACAATCAGCTCTGTAATAGACGTTAAGCCATCTGTAAGCTTAGAATGCTGTTTCTTCAAAAATTTTAAGGAACATTGAAACATCTTCATAGTACATGTTTAATTATTCCATCCATCTATCCTTCCCTTGTCGCACCAGCCCCAGCAAGAATACAGCGCGAGGCAGGAACAATCCGTGTTAATTATTAACAATATAGATTATTTAAATGAAGTTAAAATTTTATCTGTATAATGTAATAAACATATTTTGCTGCTTTTATCTTAAAAATGATATTGTCATCATATGTAAACACACGCTTTATAAAGTGGCACAGGTTGTGCAATATTATAACAATATCGCAAGTTTGCAGTGAGGTAATTGTACTTATAGGTACAAAGCGTTCTACAAGGAGCAATTGATGGACTGATTGAGTGTGTTTATAATTCTTGGGATGAACCGCGAGGAAAGGCTCTGAAGTGTTTGCCATATGAGAGCAGTTCAATAGACAGCATGGCTGAGGCAGTGTGTGCTTGATGCTGTATACTGATAATTCTCTTTCTATTCAGCTGCTGTAGAGCAGTGATTCCCCACTCAGATACAGTGATATAAATAGTCCGATTGGTGCCGTGAGAGTAATATGGAAAAAGATGATCCACTGTGGCAACCCCTAACGGGAGCAGCTGAAAGAAGAAGAAGAAGGAAAAGGTGCAGTGAGAGTAACAACGCTAAAGCAGCTATGGTATTTAGAATAGTCTGACTATTCTGTGGACTATTATATTGTTACAGGTTAATTACAATCAGATACATTAAACTAATAAACAGTATGCGGTTAATTTCAGTGTATTTATAAAGCCGCGTCAGGGATGTGGATCTAAAAAAGAATGGGAACCCACACTGGAACAGTAGCACTGCTTTGACACTCATGACATTCTCAACTGGGAGCCTCAGGAAACTTCCAGGTGGGCCAACTGAAAATAATTATAAGTCAGCAAAATACTCAAATCACTAAGAATCATGGTACAACAGCGGTGTCAAATTTAACTTTTTAAATCAGACCATTTCATCATTATGCATACTATTGTTACATATGGTATGCAATGACTGTCATTTTTCTTAGAGACCCCTTTAATCATTGTTTCATATATAGATTGTATCTGTATATAATTTAGGAGGATCACATTTACATCTTAAAATGTGCCTCCAGTGTAAATGCACATTTATCTTTGATGCACAGTGCTCTGCAACTACTAACTGCAGTTATAATGGAAGAAAGATATGACCAGTCTCATGAAGGAGATGCAGCTCAACACATTGTCACCACTAATGCGCCTCTCAGTTTTTAAAACTGCATAGGTGTTATGGCTGGCTGTCTTTCTGCAGCTTGTCTCACAACTGCAACCACCCTACATGATGCTTTTGCTTTCTGTACTGGCTTGATTGTTGTATGTGGATAGAAAACACATATTTTCACTTGTGTTAAATGGGGTTATCACTGATGAATTGCTCCAATGCTGAATCTAGATAATAACAAAGTAGCTTCTGCAATTAAAGCAGGAAAGAAAAAACCTGCGGTGGTTAATTCTGCATTTAAAAAAAAAAACAACTTTATTTTTAGAAATATCCAACCCTCCATTATCCAACCCACTATATCCTAACTACAGGGTCACAGGGTCCTGCTGGAGCCAATCCCAGCCAACACAGGGCGCAAGGCAGGAAACAAACCCCAGGCAGGGTGCCAACCCACCGCACGACGGACACATACACACACCAAGCACACACTGGGGACAATTTAGAATCGCCAATGCACCTAACCTGGATGTCTTTGGACTGTGGGAGGAAACCGGAGCACCTGGAGGAACCCACGCAGACACGGGGAAAACATACAAACTCCACACAGGAAGGACCCAGGGAGCGAACCCAGGTCTCCTAAGTGCGAGACAGCAGCGCTACCACTGCACCACTGTGCTGCCCTTTTAGAAATATATAATAATTTAATGAATAATTTAATAAGTAATACTTAAGCCAAGAGAGCAGTGAGCAGTGAGTGCTTTTGTTAACAAAAATATCTGCAAATTCTGTATTTTGGTAATTAATGGTTAATTTTATCCCTAAAAAATGCCAGCTCGTTTTATGTTATGATTAAGAAATTCTGGCACGAGAAAAAAAAAAACGTACGTAATAAAAACACACAGGCTGATTTTTAAAGGCATCTCAATTGTGTCTCATCTCATCTTCTTAACCACATCTCCTGGTGAAGTTTGCATCAGCTATAGGCCAAGCAGGTCAGCCAAGACTTCCCAATGGCCAGATACAGATTTCAGCTCTTGCTGAGGAATTTCTAGGTGTTTCCAAGCAAGGTGAGTGATATAATCTCTCCAGTGTATTCTGGGTCTGCCACAGGGTCTCTGCCCTGTGAGGGTGTGCCTGGAGCAGCACTAGGGGGACCAGTCTAGGGGTATCCTTACAACAAGCCCAAACTGCCTCAAGTGGCTCTTCTCAATCTGGAGGAGTAGTGATACTACTCTAAGACTCTTCTGAATTGCTGAACTTCTCACCCTGTAACTAAATTGTCAGCCTAGCCACCCTGCAAAGAATCCTCATTTCTGCCACTTCTTGCAAGGTCATTCTTTCAGTCATTACTCTTAGCTCATGACTGTAGTTTAGAACAAGGATGTAGATTGACCAGTAAACCGGGAGCTTTGTCTTTGGACTCAGCTCCCACTTCATTACCACAGACGGGTACAGTGCCTGTTGAACAGGTGTGGTTGCTCCCAACTGCTTGTCAATCTCACGCTTACTTCTTCCATCATTTGTGAACAAAATGTTAACTCCTTCATTAAAGGCAATTGTTCTCTCCTTACACTGAGAGAGCTATCTAATCTTTTCTGAGACAGAACTGTGACCTCATACTTGGAAGTGTTTGATCCTTACCCCAACTACTTCATATATGGCAGCAAATCACTCGAATGAGGTGAGGTGACAGGCAAAGAGGACAACATCATCTGCATAAAGCAACAATGCTACCACTAGCTTTACCTGCCTTCCATTCAACATTGAACAAACATGTTAACCACACTATCCAGACAATGTCCAATGGTTTCATCATCTCTGGTAAGGTTTCCTCCACTCCAGCAGCCTTACCACCACAGAGTCCTCAGAACACCATAGTAACTTCAGCAACAGTGGTGGGATCAGACATATCCAATTCTGCCTCCTGGTAGGAGGGCGTATCCACCGTGTTGTGGAGTTTTTTCAAAATGTTTCTTTCACCACTCAAAAATTTCCCTAGAACAGATCAGAACCTCTCCATTCCTGCTTAACACAGCCTGGGCAAAGTCACAACTTCCCCTCCTGAGGCATTGAACAGTTTGCCAGAACAGCGTCAAAGCCATCCAATACTTTCTACAAACTCTTTAAACTCCTCCCCTTTTCAAGCTTTTTTGATTCCACAATCACTTTTTCAGCGGTCCTTTCAGCATGTACTGTAGGTACCTGTCAACCAATTTAGGACAGCCAACAGAGACCACTTCCTTGAAGGAATTTTGGTGTCCACATTCAGGTTCTAGGATTGCTACCATGAGAAGCACTGACAGCCTTAACTCTGTGGCTTGTACCAGCCACTTCCACAGCTGAAGTCCTGAACAGGTTCCATTCGGAATGAATGTCTCTGCCCATCACAAACAGTAGCCTAAAGCAGACCTTTGCCCAGGAAACCCCAACTACTCATCTAGGCTTCCCCAGTCTATCTGACCCAACTCACTACCAAGCTCTGATAAGTTGACAGCTCTGCCCTTTTGTTTACCCGAGCGTCCAAAATATATGGCCAAAATATATGACACAAAGAAGGCTGAGTAATCCGAACAGCTATTTGGTGCATATGCACAAACAACAGTCAGAGCTTTCTTTTCTGTGACTCATTTAGGTAACCCTCTTGTCCACTGGAGAAAACCCCTGTTACACAACCCTCAGCTGGGGTCTTGTGAGTAACCCCACACTCACCAGAGGTCTTTCACACATGGGAACTCCACAGTAGAAGAGAGACCACACCCCATCAAGAAGTTTGGCTCCAGAACCCATACTATGTGTGGTACTAGCTATATCTAGCTGGAACTTTCCACCATCTGCACCAGCTCAGGCACTTTCACCAACCCAGAGGTAATGTACAAAGTACCCAAGGCCAGTCTCTATTTCCCACCTACACTTTCCACTATACTGCCATCACTCCTAACCTTCACCCTTCATCTTGCTGGTGGTAAATCCACAAAACAGCTCCACGTTGCTCTTTCAAGGTGAGCCCAGCTGGGTATGTGAGTTGCCTGACCACCAGTTAGTCATTGCCAGTAGGTCTACCTTCAGAAACGGGTCTTGCCAATCCTATTTCTTTTCAATGTATACTGTTTTTTTATCTTGTACCTTCACAAGGTTCATTGTGAACCGTTCATTGCCTGATCTTTCACCCAAAACCTGCTTGCCAAGGAAAACCCTATGCTTTTGTTAATAAATCTTTGGTTATAAAAAGAAGTACCTTTATCGGGACTGGAGCAAAAGTACAAGCTGGTAAAATATTGTGGTCTCAAATTTTCAAACCTTTCTGAAAATATGTTTTCACTTTGTAATTATGGGTTATTGAGTGTATGTAGATTGATGGGCAAAAATGGAAAATTTATCAGTTTAAAATGAAATCTACAACACTATAAAGCGTGCAGAATGTGAAGGGGTCTAAACACCTTCTGAACACATTATATGCTTGTGGTTCTCTGAAGGACCTTAGAGGAATAAAGACTGAGAACAACTGCTGCAGCTGATAAAGTGGGTTCAGAAAGTGGAAGGGAGAATAAAAATGTTATCAAAATGTATTCAATCCTCTTTTTTTCTCTTCTTTATATTGTCCATTAAAATTAGTCTATCAACTAATGCTTTTAAGCTTTAAACAACTATATTTTTAAAAATTCTTTTATTCCTTTATTCTAAACCTTGTAATCTTATTAATTACATTTTAATAATAATATTCAAATTGGGTCAAGCTGGTAGAGTTCTGTTCAAAGTGGCTTTGAAATGTCCTATGTCAGTATTGAAATAAACAAAGAAAATGATGCTTATTTTTGAAATCTGTCCTTGAAAACAAAAATAATAGTTTGCCAGATTGCACCTACAGTATTTCAGGACTGGAAGTTATAAAGGAAAGGGATTTCATAACTTCTAAAAAACCCAGCTCTGACCTTATTTATTTGTTTAATGGTACTGCACTTTATCACGCAAAGATAAGACATAAAATTAATACAACTACCTATTCCAAATGTTTTTCAAAATACATTTTAACTGTGATTCAATTATTGTGCTGATTAAAACAGCCTCCCTGTGTTTTCAATGCCTAGAATCTAACACAATAGTAAAATGACAGCAGTTTTTCCATTTAATCGAAGGTTTGGTAACACTTTAGATTACGTACTACCTTCAATCTTAGTCACATGCTGTTAAATTATAAAACACTAGCAGAATTCCCGCGCTTCGCAGCGGAGAAGTAGTGTGTTAAAGAAGTTATGAAAAGAAAAGGAAACATTTTAAAAATAACGTAAGATGATTGTTAATGTAATTGTTTTGTCACTGATATGAGTGTTGCTGTCATATATACTGTATAGACACAGACCACACACACACATATATATATATACATATACATATATATGCATATATATACATATACATATATATATACATATACACATATATACATATACACATATACATATACATATATAGCAAAATACCTGCGCTTTGCAGCGGAGAAGTAGTGCGTTAAAGAAGTATTGAAAAGAAAAGAAACATTTTAATAATATAACATGATTGACAATGTAATTGTTTTGTCACTGTTATGAGGCTGGCATATATATATATATATATATATATATATATATATATATATATATATATATATATATATATATATATATATATATACACACACACATATACATACACCTATATCTATCTATCTATCTATCTATCTATGTATATCTATATCTATATATTGTGGTCCCGGCCGGACGCAGGAGGACGAGAGGAGGGCTTGTGCCTCCTCCACACCGCGAGGGCGTCCGTCCTGGTTTTGTTGGGAGCCACGGGTCGAGGGCATGGAAGCCCTACCCTGTAGGGGCCCGTGGTTACCGCCAGGCGGCGCCCGATGTCGGTTGATCCCATGCAGTCCCCGGCGGAGCTGGAGCCCGCCAGGACGCCCAGGAGGGCGTGAGGGGGCTTGTGCCTCCTCCAGACCGCGAGGCGTCCGTCCTGGTTCTGTTGGGGCCACGGGTTGAGGGCATGGAAGCCCTTCCTGTAGGGGCCGTGGTCACCGCCAGGCGGCGCCCGATGCCGGTTTATCCCGTGCGGTTGCCGGCTGGGGCTGGAGCCCGGCCGGGACACCTTACGTGAGGAGGGCAGTGCCTCCTCCAGACAGAGTGGGGCGTCCGTCTTGGTTAGGCAGGGGCCTCGGGTACAGGGCTTTGAAGCCCAGCCCTGTAGGGACCCGTGGCCACCGCCAGGCGGCGCCCGTGCCTAATTACAGCCGCACTTCCGCCACACCAGGAAGTGCCGGGGAAGATTTTGTGGCACCCGGAGAGCTGCCAGGAAGAGAGCGATACTTCCGCCACGCTGGGCTGGCTAAGGACGGAACACCTGGGGCTCATCCGGGAGCCTTATTTATCCCTCCAGTCATTGGTGGAAGTCGGGAGGAAGCAGACTGAGCTGGAGAGCGAGGACAGGAGGCGCCAGGAAGGCACTAAGGACTGTGGGCCTGGACTTTTGGGGAATTCTGCGAGAAGGCACTGGGGTGCACGAGCAAAGACCTTGTATATAGTGTATATAAATAAATAGTGTGTGGGAAAATATGATGTCCGTCTGTCTGTGCCGGGCCAGTTGTCACAATATATATATATATATCTCCTTTGGGGTGCGAGCAGCTGTTGCTGGGGGTGCCAGAATCCATTGAGGAAGAAAAATTAAAAACATTATTTGTACAAAATCTTAATTTATCTATCCATTCCTATAATTAAATGGGCAGGCTATTTCGTATCAGTACAATACGCTGCTTGTTAAAACGGATGGCTCCTGCTCTTACGTGGACTTAGTGCTACGTGGGTATTATGAACGTATTGTATCTGTTCAAGTTTTATTTAAATTTTAAATATAAGTAATTTTTATTTGGTCGACAGAAATATGTTTAGTTGGAATGAAAGTTAAATTTAATCATCATTACATAAATTTTTCTTCACCATAGAAATTTAAAGACTAAATCCAACTTCCATTCCTACCAAAGATATTTCTGGCAACTAAATAGAACCTACTTATATCCAAAATCGAGCTATTGAGCTGTCGCCTGCCTGCCTGAATAAGTCACCCTCGCTTCGCTCTTACTTTTTTACCGTTCATTTAATCATGGCTAGTCACGGAAAAATTATAACATGGAAGGAGAATTACACTGAGTATGGCTTTACCAAAACAATTATTGATGGCGAATAAAGTATCTATTATTCATAAAGCTTCAATTGGTGATCTGTTTTTCTGCGTTAACCTCATATTTTTTCATACTTCTTCTCAAACCAAGGGGGTGCGAGGGTAAAATGAATCGGGAAGCGCTGATATATATATATTGAATATATTGAAATATTTTTACTGTCAAATAATGCAAACAGTACGCGGCACGTGCTTTGCCCTAATTCTGGGCTCATCAGGCAGTACACACTCACTGCACCCCTTCTCGGGAATCGAACCTAGGATGTCAGCGCTAGAGGCAAGGCCTCTAATGTTGCGCCAGGGTGTGTGGTTCATTTATTTGACAGTATGTAGATCAGGGGGTGTATATATATTACTTTTGAGAATGCAACGTATAGTTTTGTCCAGGAGGAAAGCAATCTTGCCTGAAATCAATGGCAACCTTTTGTAGGTTGTGTCCCTGAGACTTATTAATTGTCATCAGCCTTACTCGAAATTTGAGGCATTTCAATTGAAATGGGAGATCAGAGGGTATAACGGTGACGCGAGGAATACATTGAGTGTGGAGAAACTCTACAGACAGCGTGTGTATTAACTTGTGGATTTTTCTGTGAGTATTTGGTGGCAGTCTGACGAAGTTGCTTCGGAAGACGGCGTAGCATGAGCTCAGCTCAGAGCGAAATGAGGTGAATGGGAGGGGAGATGATTACGTCACTCCTCCACCCGCCTTAACTGTCAATCCCCCCACAAACACAGTCTATCGGAATTTGCATAAGCACAGCCGTTCACCAGCAATTTGAACTTAGTTACAAAGTGATCAAAACTGTCGTTTATACCCTGTGTCCTCTCATTAAACTTGTATCCCGCATTAGCCGTGGGCATGACAAACGCCAGCGGCAGCCTGTCTATGAACTTAATTTAAACTTTAGGTTTACACCGTGCTTTGTTTCCGAAGTAGCTGCAGTCATGAATATGCTTGTACAGTATGTGTCACTTGCTCGCTTCTTATTGTTTCGCTGCCTTCTGAATTGTATAATGCATGTTTTCTTCAGCACTTTTTGGAGCTCTTCCTTGTTTTCTACGTAATGTGTTGACAGTCAGTTCACGTGATTACATGGGAGGCGTGATGATGTCACACGAAACTCCGCCCCCCACGGCCATCGAGCTCAACTCCATTACATTATATGGAGAAAAATAGGTTTCAGTTATGACCATTACGCGTAGAATTTCAAAATGAAACCTGCCCAACTTTTGTAAGTAAGCTGTAAGGAATGAGCCTCCCAAATTTCAGCCTTCCACCTACACGGGAAGTTGGAGAATTAGTGATGAGTCAGTGAGTGAGTGAGTGAGTGAGTGAGTGAGTGAGTCAGTGAGGGCTTTGCCTTTTATTAGTATAGATTAATAAAAGTTTTAATAAAAGTTTAATCTGGTCCTAATAACTTTTGCAAAGCATCCTCTTTAATAAAACCCCTGTGTGCGTCCAGGTGTCCGTGTGTGTGTGTCTTTTGGTGAAGTGCGCATGCGCGAGGCTTGGTGCGACACGCACGACCGGCATCGTGGACACACACACACTGGAAGCTGAGCACACAGTGAATGGTGTAGCCGCGGCCGCGCATGATAAGCAAATAAAGGACATCATTGCTGGGGAGACCGTGGACGCACACACACTGGAAGCTGGGCACACAGTGAATGGCGTAGCCGCGGCCGCACATGATAAGCACATAAAGGACAGCATTGCTGGGGAGAGTGCTGATTGGGTAGTCGCGGTCGCGCACATAAAATCCATTGCTGGGGAGACGCCACACATACTGCCCGTGCATGTTTACTAACTAACTATCTACTAACAACATGCCACCAAAAAAAAAAGGACACATCAAGTAGGACAAAAGACACAGGCACTCAAATCGTATATAAGCAACATCTCCTGGAAGAACGGTCAGCTCAGCAAGTAAACATCAACAAAAGAAAGGCTGAAAGACAAAGAAAAATACGAGCAAATAGATTGATTGTAATTAGCCTTTGCCATAACAATTAATAAAGCTCAAGGGCAAACCTTAGAAAAAGTTGCCATTTACTTGCCAGAACTAGTATTCAGCCACAGTCAGTTATATGTTGCATTATCAAGAGTTAGAAGTTTCACAGATGTTGTTGTCAATGTTGTAGATGGTCCAGAACAAGAGTGTTTACAAAAAATGTTGTCTATAATGAAATTTTATTGAAAAATTTCCTGAGGTAAAAAAATAAAAACATTTTCCTAAATATCTTCTTCAGATATTGTGTATTACAGATTGTAACAAAGTTTTACACTAAGGCAATATTAATTATACTTACTGTATTGTCATATACATTTCTATTTTATTTTTAATATTATTTTACTTTAGGCTTCTTGCATAAATATTTTTAACAAAAAATTAAGACAACAAACAGAATCAGATCAAGGTCCCTTGCCATTTAATACAGACTGTTCCTAATAATGTTTATGCAATACTGTTCTAGCACATGTTATTGTAACGGGCTTAATGTCTAGTCAATAATGTTTATCTCTGGAGAATAAGTTTAGTTTGGCAGCTTAAGTGGATGATAAAATGTCTCTCAATATTGTATGCATCAGTATAAAGCTTGTCAATCTTCAACTGATGTTTAATAAGACCAAATGAAGCTCTCATATTCCCAAGTAGTTTTACGAGCGTATAAAAATTTTAATATGACACACTTAACAGAGATAAGTAACCAGTTTATTGATGCTTTGTAAGTGTTACTAAGATTAACCCATGGTTTACATTTATGGAGCCCCTGAAGTGACAAAATGTCTTTTTTTTTCTAGGAATTAAAGTAAGGAGCACCAGATACTTTGATACTTTCACGTGTGCACTAAATACCTTCTGATGAGTACTCAGAAGGTGTGTGTCAATACATCATTTCCTGTCTAAAGAACATTTTGCTTAAACGTTTGATGTTCATGTACACAGTTACATGCTACAAAATTTGATATTGTTGATTTTATAAAAGTATTCATCCAAACCTGGGTTGTTGGATCTGCAAAGCAGCAGCAATAACCTCTGCACTACTGTGCAGTAAAAGGTAATCACATTAGTTAGCTAACTACTTGCAGCTCTGATTAGCTCACAGCCTGACTCTTATTTGCCCAATGTACAAGACCCATGCACATTTTGATTGCGCGTGAATTTTGCCCACTCCTATGTGAGCACACTAATTATATTCTATGACATGCTTGGCATACTTGTCTATCTACACCAATGGACTATGGTATTGAACATGCACTCTTAAGTGCAGTCAACTTAAATTGTCCACATGTTTTGAAAAGAGAGATTGCCCTTGTCAACATGAGTTGTATTCTGCCTGTCTAAATTTGAATATTCTAGTCTAATCCAAAGGCAAACCTGGCACACTGGGTCACCCATTGCACTATACGGAATGAGGTGAGTTATTTTAGGCGCACAATAGAGAGTTAACCCCTATTGTGTCACTTTTTGTTATCATGTGCTTGATAAGACGAGTCCTTAATTAACTTATATTTTTTAAACCCAAATGTAGCTACACTAGTGAAATTTATGGGCTAAGCTGTCACAAAAAAAAGAAAAAGAAAAGACACCTTCTTTCAGTTTTATGGTTTTACATGTCACTGACAAGAATGGTCATATAATCTTTATTTGAAAAAGGGCATATAGCATGTTTTACTTTGTCATTATTTACTCCTTTAAATCTATAGAGTACCTGAAAAATGTTATAGTCCTGTACTGTACATATGAGGGTGATGGCTGGTTTGCTAATAGGACTAGTTCCCTCGTCAACATTTATGTGCAGTAATCACTCTTGTCACAAAACTATAAAATGAAAGTTGTCTTAAACATTTATAGTGAAATTTCATTAGCATATTTTTTCTAGTGCTGTTTATATTAGGGGTTGGTTTATGGGGTCTACAAATTATGATTGTCAGTTGTCAAAAGAAAGAAGCTCAGGAGATTTCCTGAGGGAAGAAGTAAATTAGATGCTCCAGTGCCAAGATGAAGGTAAATCACATTGGTGAAAGATGAGCAAAAGCACTAAAGGTCTAACAAAAGATGTGTTTGGTGGGATGAGAGTAATATTTACAGTCAAGAAAATGGCTTAACTGCAACCCAAAAGAGAAGACAGGAGAGCAGTGACAGAACACATGGTAGAAGGTACCAGATAAACAAAGGGAACAAAGACAACAGAATGGATTGCAGAAGGACTCATGAGATAATGTTTATGTGGAGTAATATAAAGCCTCTGTATTAATTTATAGTTAGGTGAACTGGTAGTTAGTGCTTCTGGGACAAAATCTGACAATATTCTGACAGAAGATTGGAGAAGCCAGTGGAGTAAGATTGCAGAACCATTGTCAGATTAAAGGTTCTATAGGTCAATTTACAGAGTTGCTAGTAAAGAGTTAAAAAATGGCTTCCTTTGGGGTGACAAAAAAGACAAATAAAATAATAAATAGAGGGTGAGTGAGGAGGATCAGATAAAGACATGCTATATTTTCCAAGCATTCATCAGTGATTCAACTCAAAGAAAAACAATCAGTTGGGAAGATGGAAATGAGATTGTAGAACTGGAGTTACATAAGGCCTCAAACAGCCAAGATGGCTGACTCCCTGTTGCTGTCAGAGAAGATAATCGCATGGCTTGCCTCTAATTGAGAGCGGGCGGTAAAAGATGGAAGGATAGGTATGCTGTTTCATAGTAGGGGCAAAATATTTCTTGATGGAGGAGGAGGAGGTTGGGAGCATGTGCTGATAGCAATGACATAAACAGTATAAGATACTGTACCGGTCTTAAAGACGTCCTTTATGATTTTGGCTTTAATGGCATGAATAATGCACTGTTTTGATTGTTTTCTAATTATCTCTTCTGTTCTTCGCATTTCTCACTACCCAACATATACTTTTGCTTTATATTCAACAACTATCAAGCATACAGAAACCACTCAGTAAGGTGATCCGTTATTCAGTCTTCCAAAGTCATAGGTCACGCAATGATGTATAGTACAATAGTAGATAATTTAAATGACCAATTGAAAAATCATTTCCACACCATTGTTTTCCAATAGATCAATATATTTTTTTAAACCTACCAAACAATGTGACTGCTGAATAAAACACATCACCACATACAATGCTAAGGTTTTTTATTCTATAAAGGACCCTACTCTCTCTTTTGCTCTTTTAAAAAAAAACCCCAGCTTCTGGAGGCCCTCTTAGATTAGGGCCTGTGTGCAGTTGTACCCATTGTATGCACAAAAATGTTGTGTACTCCCATTTCCATGCTCAAAAAGCCACACACATTTTCACGCTAGCTAATACCCTGGTGTACACAAGTTCTCCACTCCTTTCTTTTTTAGATCTACATCCCTGATGCAGCTTTATCATGTACACTGAAATTAACAGCTTGGTGTTTATTAGTTTAAGGCATCTGATTGTAATTAACCTGTAACAATATAATGGTCTACGGAATGTCCAAACTATTCCAAATACCATAGCTGCTTTACCATTATTACTCTCACTGCACCTTCTTCTTCTTCTTTCAGCTGCTCCTGTTAGGGACTGCCACAGCAGATCATCTTTTTCCATATTACTCTCCCTGCACCACTTAGAGTATTTATATCACTGTATCTGACTGTGGAATCACAACTCTACAGCAGCTGATCGGAAAGAGAATTATCAGTATACAGCATCTAGTACACACTGCCTCAGCCATGCTGCCTATTTCAACTGCTCTCATACAGCAAACACTTCAGAGCCTTTCCTCTACTGACCTTGTGATTCAGAAACAGTTTCATCCCAAGAACTATAAACCCAATCAATCAGTCCATCAAGTGCTCCTTGTAGAACCGTTTGTACTTACAAGTACAACTACCTCACTGTAAACTTGCACTACAGTTATAATATTGCACAACCTGTGTCACTTTATAAAACATGTATTTAAATATGATGACAATATCATTTTTAACATGAAATGCAGCCAAATATGTTTATTACATTATACAGATAAAATGTTAACATCATTTAAATAATCTATATTTTTAATAATTAAACATGTGATGACACGGTGTTGCAGCACTAGCAAGGAGCTGGTGCACCATTCATGGATTGTTCCTGCCTCGCACTGTATTCTTGCTGGGGCTGGTGCGGCACAGGAAGGATAGATGGATAGAATAATTAAACATGTACTATGAAGATATTTCAATGTTCCTTAAAAGTTTTGAAGAACCGGCGTTCTAAGCTTACAGATGGCTTAACGTCTATTACTTAGCTGATTGTGTGGTGATTGGGTATTTGTAGAAAGAAAAGGAAGGACAGGAATTGGGGGTTAGTACGTTTGAAAGTGACAGTACTGCTGCAATAAGTTATTCCATGGAAGGTCGAGCACGGTGCAGCAAGCATCTTGCGTGAGGCATGAACAATCTCTGGATGGGGTGCCAGTTTGTCACTATCACTGCACCACTGTGTTCCCATATTTAATACATGCTTTAATTGATACTAGCCGGTGTAAGAATAGGAACAGAAAATGGTGAGAAAGGAATTCTGTATAATAAAGGCTTAGGAAACCACCATCACAGTATAACGAAAATAGCAAGGAGCGAAACCAATGCCAATGGTCGAGAACGTACCTTCTTGTAGCAGGCTATGGAAAACATAGACATATATAGATAGACACCACATTCACTGTGTTGCCCAGTCGACATGATAAGTCAATGCGTCCACAATATTGCGAGTGGTAAAAGTGCCATTTAAACTAATACAGGTAGATGTGGAAACTGGGTTTCCTGATGAAAAAACAATAACATTTTAAACAGTATTGTTTATATACAACAGATCTTGGCGAATTGTTTACAGGCAATTATTTATATCCATTTATACACTAATAATGGCAATTATTAAATAATAATAATTATTATTATTATTATTATTAAATAATTCCTCCTGTATAAGTAACATTTCTCGGACTGCTTTCTTCAATCTCCGAAACATTTCTAGACTTCGTCTTGTTCTTACGCAACACAGTACTAAAGTATTGGTTAATGCCCAAGTTACCTCACGTATAGATTACTGTAATGCTATTATATCTGTCATCCCACAAAACGTATACATTGCTTACAATTTATTCAAAATTCTGCTGCCAGGATAATAACCTGCTGTTCTAAATCCACTGAACATACTACACCTATTCTCTCTCAACTTCACTGGCTCCCTGTTAACTACAGAATACAATAGTAAATACAACTCTTAACATTTAAAGTTCTCCACAACCTCACTGATCTCCTACTGACACTCCTCTCGATCACTCAGATTCTCATATGCAGCTGTATTTTCTGTACCACACATCAGACTCTGTGCTCTGGTATCTCGAGCGTCTCTCATGGTGCTCCTCAACTCGGGAATTCTCTTCTCTCTCATATACAGCATGCAGCTCGATTGGCATTCGCCATAGAATACCAGAATTGGCAGATGCACCACTGGTGCCCTGTGCTTTTTACAGATGAGAGCAGGTTCACCCTGAGCACGTGGCAGAAGTGAAAGGGTCTGGAGAAGCCATGGAGAACATTATGCTGCCTGTAACATCATTCAGCATGAGCAGTTTGGTGGTGGGTTAATGAATGTCTGGGGAGGCATATCCATGGAGGGTCACACAGACCGCTACAGGCTTGACAAAGGCACCTTGGCTGCCATTAGGTATCAGGATGAAATCCTTGGACCCATTGTCAGACCCTATGCTGGTACAGTGGCTCCTGGTGCACGACAATTCCTGGCCTCATGTGGTGAGAGTATGCAGGCAGTTCCTGGAGGATGAAGGAATTGATACCATTGACTGGCCACCACACTTTCCTGACCTAAATCCAATAGAACACCTCTGGGACATTATGTTTTGGTCCATCCAATGCCACCAGGTTGCACCTCAGATTGTCCAGGAGCTCAGTGATGCCCTGGTCCAGATCTCGGAGGAGATCCCCCACAACACCATCTGTCATCTCATTAGAAGCATGCACCGATGTTGTCAGGCATGTATACAAGAACACAGGGGCCATACAAAGTGCTGCGTACAATTTTGAGTTTCTGCAATTAAATTTTGGCAAAATGGACTAGCCTGCCACATAATTTTTTCACTCTGATTTTTGGGGCGTCTTTGAATTCAGGGCTCTGTAGGTTGATCATTTTCATTCCAATCAAACGATGTGGCATCCTTTCGTTCCTAACACATTACCCAGTCTATATCAGTATAGATATCCAGGAGGATTTCTTTTTCCAATTGAGATCTGATGTGTTTTCAAAGTGTTCCTTTAATTTTTTTGAGCAGTTTATATATATATACTGTATATATAGAAAAGCAGCCGGTATCGAAAAAAACAATGAAAAGTCAACGTGGCTCTGAGGTTCATGTGGACTGTAGCAGAGACGAAAGCGACTGAGGCTGTGTTTGATGAGGTGTTCCATGTGGGCACATGAGCAGGCAGTACTCATGCCTCGAAATTGAGGGTGGACGCGGCAGAAGAGTTAGATTTGGTGGGCGGGGCTCTGTCATGCGTATCCCATGACACGGGAGGAGGGTTAAAGTTGGCGGGCGGGGCTCTGTCATGCGTATCCCATGGTCTTAGAGTTGGTGGGCGGAGCTCTGTGAGTTGGGGCGTGACTCTCTGTCTTGCGCGTCCTTAGTGAATTATAAATATAGATGATATGCATACTGAAATGATATCAAGTATACATCTCAGTATTTAAATTATTCAGAGAACTGTAATATCATGAATGTAATGGATTCTGTGTCCAGTCGGAGGAAGAGAAAGCCCGTTTAACAAGCACGTAGTGATTCACACACATAGAGCACGTAGAAGAACACATACGAAACAAAGCATTTAACGTGCTACTGTAGTTATGATGGGATTTGAGAAACTAGTAAATTAAATGATTTTAAGATGAAGTTTATGATGTTCTACATTAATGACAAAATAAACTGCGTGATTAAAGTGGAAATTTCAAGATTAAAATTGACATTTCAAGCTTTTTTCCCACTGTGTCCCTATTTTTGTTTCTTTTCTCTGTACCCTTATAAGCTTTCATATGACACTCAGATGGTGGGCAACGACTTTGATATCTGACAAGTTCTTTTTTATTTCGAGCAGTGTGCGACTTTGTGAACTTGAGCTTTCGAGTTTCTCCGACACTCTATGTCACTCGATCAACTTCCTTTTGTTGCTTATACCACTGTTTAAGCCAACAAATAGTATGTTTTTCCTTGCCTCCACTTGGTATTCGCTGAAATTCTTCTATTTTCCCCCGTGATTTTGCCATTGCCTTTTCACAGAACACTGAGCTTAAGGGCTATTTATATTGATTTGCATATTCAAAGAGGTGTAATTTTGGGAGGAGTTGGGGAGTGGCAGCAGGCATGTGCACATGTGTTACTTTTCATGCTGACCGGGATTTATGTAGCGGAAAAACATGGAAGTTGGCGTTCGCACAGATTTATGCATCTGGATTTTTTTTTGTGCGTACAAACATTTCCGCTTTTGTCCGTATGCCATGTTTTAGTGTGAATTCTACGCATGGCATTATGCATGAGGCCCCTGTTGTGTTCATTTCCCCATATAACCACAACTTACTAGGCTCTAAATCCAGTGAAGATTCCTTTATAACCTATCTCCATCCACAAAAACACTGTCAAGACGCTAACCATGGCAAGTGACTTTATTTTACAAAAAGTAAAGAAAAAAGGAAACATTGAAATGATAACATCCCATTATACAATATACAACAGCAGAAAACAATAGTGTACAAAAATATAATAAATATACAAGACAGTATGACAATGTTTAGAACATCTCTCCTCCCCCATATAGTATCACAGTAAACATCATATAGATTTACTGGAGGTGATAAGTGTTTTCAATTAAAAGTTAAGAATGACCGGAGTGAATGTATTAGGAAGGAAATGATTTATATGCCCATTAGTAACACCTTGTGCAATATAAATTTATAATTTGCTATTTTCTGATTGTTAAGAATCATTGATGTTAATATTGTTTTGTGTATGTATCATTTTCATGCTGCCATTTTGTAGCTTGTTCTGATTAAGTGTGTGGCCATGTTGTTTACAGCTGTTATTTTGGTTGCTGGTCATGTGATCATTGGAGTTGTCATGACGTTGACATTATTTAAGATAACAGTATACAGCTTCTTGTAGCTTATCTTTGGATTCACTAATTAAAAACTAGTTTGGCATCGATTCTGTTTTGTTTCTTTGACATTGATGTTTGATTTTCATTTTGATTCTAATGTTCAGTATTTAAAGCCTATCAGTATGTCAAGTCTACTTGCCTGTTATACTACTTTGTCTCCCACTCACTAATAAATAAATTCAATCAGTGTTTCATGGTTGTACTGGATCATTAAAAATGATGATGGCAATCAATGTAGTTATTGCTCTGTCTGGCTGATTACATTTTCCTACTGGTGATAAATGAAATACTGTAGATGTTACCCATGTCACTGTGGTCTTTTATTATATTGCTTGATTGCTTTCTGACCAAAGATGTAAAATAACTGAGGAAGAGAGACAATTCCCTTTTCTGCTGTCCAAGCAGCACAACGTAGTTTATGTTCTGATTGCAGGTCAAGCCAGACTGTTAGAGGGAAAGTGAAGATGGTTTCAATGACATTCCTATAAACCTAGACCAGTAGTTATAGGGACAGGTTCAATTTAGTGGTGAAAAACATATCCTGTTGAGAATTTTTATTACATGAAATTATGTTTTCATCCCAGCTCACTGTGTGAATAAGAGTAGCGCAAAGAAATGCAAATACCTCAATTCTATTGTCGATGACACCATTTACAACCAGGAGCTTAAGAACAAGGAACATGCCTTTTTTAGGTCAATTGTTGATGACACACCAATTGGCCAGTCAATCCACTTTCCTTATGATGCAACACCTCAATACGTTCTCATCTGTGATAAAGCTAATCAAGTGTAATATCACAGGCAATATTGAGCAGTTTTACAGGTGAGAAGCGAGAGAAAGTGAACAGACAGAACACACCTCTGAGGCGACCTTATTTTCTAAATCAGGGTCCATAATTCATATCTTCCCGGCTGATGTCTGTTTAGTCAGAGATCTAGAAATTTAGCATGACTGCATTAAATTAACTCAAATCTAAGATAATATCCTGGCACAAGAACCTAGAGAGTGTAAGTGATGCAAGAAAGCTATGTTAACTGCATCCGTAAGTGATCATTTGGTCTTGCAAACAAATTGAAGGAGTTTAAAAGAAAAGATCTGAGACTGAAGAATTAGGCATGCAAATCCTTTCATTATTGCTGTGGTCAGTACCTCCAGTCAGCAATTATTAACACTGTATCACTGGAATATTTGTGAATGTTTGAAATAGTCAGGAACTTAGCCAAAGACTGGTTAAATATCATTAATCACAGATGCTAACCCATCAGGATAGTATCTTAATCTGTTGGCAGAGACATTTTCTGAGCCAGCTGGGAAGAACAAGCATTCTTCATGCTCCATTATACAGATGAGCAGATTGAATAACAATGTAAGAATAATAAGTCACGTAGAGCAGGGCCATGATCAGCGTCATCTATCATGAAAAAGAGTCTCTAACTTGCAGTAAAGCCTGTAAGCTGAGTAGGCAGAGAGGGATCAGTCAGAGCTATTTGTAGGCATCAATCAGTTCTAGTTCTTTCCAAAGAGATGAATTCATTGGAAAATACTGTTCAAACTTGTGCGTATTATCTTCATTCAGCATCGTTAAAAGCATTGTCTAGCTGATGTTATTTTTTTTAGAAAGTCTTACCTCCACTTTTGTAAGCTTCCTGTTTACTTGTGGGGAACTTTTTCAGTTGTTTAGAAAATCAAGATTGTCTCTATAGCATTTAATAACTATTTCCATTGGAATGCAGCTTTCCTGGCAGAAACTGATATAAGGCTGTATACTTGCCTAATCCAGCATTGGCTTCTCTGGACACATCTCTGAGTTCCAGGCCATCCTGCAGTTTCTCCACAGCCACACGAGTCCACTTACAAGCTATTTTTATTTCTTGGTTTGCTGAATTTAATTAGTGTGTAAAAGAAGGGACAAGAAATATCATGATATCATCTAAGTTTCCTCTGGGGATGAATGGTATAGCTTTATAGAGTCAGTATTGTTATAGTTATAGTTTGGTCCAGAGTGTTCCCCTCTACTAAAACATCTCACTAACTACTGATATCTGGACAGTTTTATCATTGTCAAAAAAAAGGAAATATTGAATTGGCTTCATATTCAAAAAGACTTGAGGCTGTAATTGCTGCCAAAGGTGCATTGAGCAAAGGCTGTGAATACTTATGTACATGTGATTTCTCAATTTTTTTATTTTTAATAAAATTTCCAAAAATCTCAAGTAAACTTTTTTCACATTGTCATTATGGGGTGTTGTGTGTAGAATTCAGAGGAAAAAAATGAATTTAATCCATTTTGGAATAAGGCTGTAACATAACAAAATGTGGAAAAAGTGATGCGCTGTGAATACTTTCCGGATGAACTGTATATCATGCATGTCGTATCACTTGAAGACATTCTCAGATGATTCTGAACTTATGGGGTGTATTGATAAAGAGGAAGAGACAGAGTATAGGAATTAGGTGGAAAACTTTGTTTCTTGGTGCAAAGAGAATTGTCTGCATCTTAACATCAGCAACACCAAGGGATTGGTTATTGACTTTAGCTGCGCCAAACAGCCTTTATGTCCATTCACTATTCCTGGAGGTGGTGCACTCCTACAAGTACTTGGTGATGTTCGCATCAATGAC
Organism: Polypterus senegalus; assembly: GCF_016835505.1. NCBI lineage: Eukaryota > Metazoa > Chordata > Cladistia > Polypteriformes > Polypteridae > Polypterus > Polypterus senegalus. The sequence continues at coordinate 152,124,872 of NC_053155.1, forward strand.
AGGTTGGATTGGTCTCATAGCATAGAGGAACAGTATAAGTAAGGGAAGAGTAGGATCTTTTCACTTAGGAGACTGCATTCATTTAATATAGGTAGTGACATCCTTCACATCTTCTAAAATTTATGAAGGCCCTTGTGAGTTTCTATGCTGAAGTGTGATGGGCTGGTACCAACATTTCAAGAGAGGTCCACCGAATCAATAAGATAATTAAAACGTCAGGCTCAGTTATTGGACGCACTTTGGATCCCTGGAAGTAGTAGTGAAGAAGATAATGCAAAAAAAAAACTGAGTGTCATTATGAACAATGCAGCACATCTTCTCTCTGACACTCTAATCCTGAGGACTTTCAAACAACAAATTATTCAGCAGAAGTGTGTAAAGAAATGTTATTGGGGCTCCTTTATACCAACAGCAAATATGCCTGCATAATGCTTCACTGTGACTGACAGCCAAATCTGATGCTTTCTTTCTTCATAATGTTCTTCCTTTTTAGTCATGAGGGTGTGTGTTCAGACCATAGTGTATGTAAATATCTATCTATCTACGAGAGACGTTCAAAAAGTTTGCCGAATTTTTTTTTTTTAGCTCTGTCTATTAAGAATTTCAAAAAACAAATTACATCAATTTTCTACATAGTCACCTTCGTTTGTGATGCAATTTTCCCAGCATTGTACCAACTTTTAAATGCCCAATTACTACTCCTTCCACCTTCACCGTTTCCAACAAAAATATAAAAGTGTGGAAACTTTTTGAATGTCCCTCTTATTTACAAAGCTTACTTAAAAAAAGTCAAATTTCCCTCTGGGGACAAATTAAATTCTATCTAAATTAAAAAAAAAATAAATAAAAAAGCAAGGATACATTAGAGTTTGGGAGCCAGCTGGGAATTTCCATTGAATTGCCATAGACAAGAAATGGAAGAAAACGAAGGGCAGCTGAAAAAGCTGAAAACACTGAATTCACAAGAAAATAAACTGTTTCACTTCCAGTGAAATGTGTGCTTTTCACATAAGAAGAATGGCATGCAGTTCCAGTCTGTGTGTTTTTATGCATTAATTCTGCATGCTTCTGCTAGTCATTTGGTATTTAATTAAAGATCTCTAATAGAAAAAAAGTATTGGAACTGTGCATATCCTGAACTAGGATAAATGCATTTCTAGGTAAAGGTGTTAAGGAGCTTTGGCAACTGCGACTTTCCAACTTTTCCTGTGGAGAAAATACAGTAATGTTCATAATGGTATGTTTTAGCGTGTCTTTCTGTTGAAAATTTGCAGAAAGTTACATTTTTAATTAAAGAACCTACCACACTCCTAAACAGTGATATGAATGGCAGGCATAAACAGAATTGATTTTACCACTGTAGTATGAATTACATGGTTTACACAGTTGCTGAAAAGGTAAACAGATAAGCATGAATGAGGTTTTAGGGGGCAGTGCTCCTTGTTTTCCACCACAAAAACATTTAAAATCTCCAAAAAGTGTTGTGAGGTTCAATTTTCTCAATTGTAAAATCACCTGCAAAATGAATTTTGCTGTCAGTTTCATGAAAAAGCATCAAGCAACCAAAACCAAAGGGCAAAATGAAAGACAGCAGATGAGGACAAAAATAGGTTAAGAAATGAAAAGCACTGTAGAAACTTGCATTAGGCAAAGTGTATCCACTGAGCAATAAAGAATAAAGGAAATACTGTTATAGTTATACTGTAGGAACCCTCAAAGGAACCATACAGAACACCAGGTAAACTTTAGGTGGATGCTGAAGCAACCGGTTTTATTAATTCAATGCCGTACCTACCGCAGTTTTCCTCTCATCAGCACAATGTTAAGGCTCTGGGCACACCAGAAAAACAAGAAAATCATAAGTGCCAATGGCTAGCACTGTTGTCCTTTCTATCTCCTGCTGTTCTGTCGCTGCTATCCACCTGAACATCCCATTCTACTCAACTGCTCGTTCTTTTTGTACTCAGGACTGCACCTGTTTGCGTCAGTGGGAAATTATATCAAATGTAACACCTCAAATATAGGGGCAATGAACTTGAAGTTGAAATATCTAGCTAGTATTGTATTGGAGAATTAGCAAATTTGGCTCAGGTGTCCTTTAGAGAGGCAGTGTGTTCCACCAAAGTGGAATCGGAGGAGACTCCAGACCAGTGAAGCAGAGACAGGAGAATTATGATTGTAATGTAAGAGCAAGGGTTCAGGTCCAAGGGCATCAACCCCAGAGTTGAAGGTGTCAACTTTACAGAACTGAAGAACAACTCTAAGAATTCTGGATTGGAAGGCATAGATAAGAAGCTCTAACAGGCTACCTCAAAACCCATCCCCAGAATGGTGATTGAGGCTTAGGTTTTCTCCAGGGACAGAGAGTCTCATACAGATGGAGGGTGAGAATTCTTATTATATTTTAGTGTCAGGGAAACAAAAATTCTCTGTGATGCATCAACAGTACTGTTTCATGTACTACACTGCTGCAAACAGTACAATAGATAGCGGGCGACATCACTCAATTCAGAATTCTCACTTGGACTTAATTAGTTAATTTTTACCACACAATTACTCATCACAGACATGTTTAAGAAACACTGCTATAAACAAAAAAGGCTGATGATATTGTGTATACATTTTATCACTCCTGTGGCTTTCTACTAAATTGATTCATTTGTGTTTGAGGATTGATGTGACTATAAAGTGTAACACATCACCATGGAGAAATGTAGTGGAGTAAAAAGTTGAGATATTTGCTGTAAAATGTAGTGGAGTAAAAATCAAAATTGTCCACAGCTGAAATTACTTTAATACAGATACTTATTTTTTAAAAAAAAATATATATTTAAGTATAGAAATAAAGTAATTGTACTTCATTGCTTTCCACCACTCAATAGATTGTGTTGCGGTGGAAGACCTTTCTGGCTTCTGTTGGGGTGCGCCTTTTGATTGGGTAGTCTTCTCTAAAATTCTGGGTGTGCCATGCCCCAGTCCAGGTATGACCGTGGAATTTGAAAACACGCTTCAAATTTTCTAGTAGGGTAAAGGAGTATAGATTAATGGAATGTTGAGGATACAGTGAAAAGATTGTTATGGTGTAAGTCATTCTTAACAAATACAGTGTGGAAACAGATATTAACTGTAATTAAGTTAGCAATAACTGTACATAACATATTATTAATTTAAAATTATTTAAACAAACTACAGCAGGTGCCCATTTAAACTATAACATTTTTAATTGCATTTGAATGCATTCTCCACATAATTAGGTGGATAACCATAAAGTGCCATGGTATATCACCGAAATGGATTTGTTTGACAAATGGCTATTACTGCTTACAATTTCAATTTTATAACTTTTCCACTTTTTGAGCCCGTATTCCATTGGCTTTTTTTTACTATTATTCTCATGAAAATAGTGAAATAAATAAGGACCAGTACTTTCACTAGGTTATCTTCAATAAAGCCTATATTTTGAAATCATTAGATGTACTTCATTAGAAATACTTAAAACACCATACATGCACACTATGAACCCCATTTACTCCACTTTAACAAGTGTCTTGCATCAGTAACAACATTCAGAACTATGTGCACAAGTCATTGGATTTCCAGATTATATGTATTGCACATGGGCAGGCAGGAGAAATACCAGGCAGACAAGATCATCCATCCAGATGGAGTGATCAATCACCTGCATGTAATTATCAAAAATTTGTTCCAATTTTGTTGTTTTATCTTAGTCCTTAGCTGAAGTGATTTGTGACCATATTGCATTTTGTCAGTCCATAAAGAATTAAATGTTACCAGTAAGTAGTCATGCAGCTTTTCTTCTCAAGCCCAGTCATAATCGGTATTTCCCTTCACTTTTGCTGCCAGTTGTCAAGCACTTTTTAAAATAATGATTATTGAATTCCTAGGAGTTAATACTAAGTGTTGTTAACTAACAGGGGGAAGACACGTAGCTTCTTCATGAGCCAAAGTGCTATAATTTATTGCACTGTCTTTGGTTTTACAATGCTGGAAACTGGAATGAAGGTTTCTGTAAATGAAATAGTCGTTTCTTTACCAGAGACATATAAAACATCATAAAAGTATATTCTGTTCCTCCTGAAATGATTTATTATTTTGCCTTGTTAAATTTGGACTTTGCTACCACTGTTAGAACTGTGGTACTCCATTTAATAGGTTTTCTGTATGCATTACAGTGCAACAATAAAACACAGTGAACAAGTATTAATTTAAAAAAGCCACATGAAAGACCACAGACTTTAGCGCTTGCCACAGATGAACAGAAAACAAAAATTAACCGGTGGGGAATAAGTGAAAAAAGCAAAGGGTTATTTTTTAATTTTGTAAACCATGCTATTCGCTTTATTTTGCTGTGAGTCTTGCTTGATTGGTACCCAGTCCTACATTATTGAATTTGATTAGCAAAATACTCTCATTTAGTTCTTTTCTTATAGTAACATGTCACTCAAGGTGGAGATTACTTCATGCATTAAATGACATTGAATAAACAATTACATTTATTGGATAAAAGCAACATGTGATGCCGAAATCCACAGAGACTGGAACTGAGCTGGACTTTGGAGTTTTGAAGCAGCATTGCTTTTCAGTACGTTACCATGCTTTCCAAAAAGGAAACTGAGGAAACACCTACGTTATCACCTTTGAAGCACATAAATTGTTTGATTAATGTACAGATGGAGGAATATTTTATAAATCAGTCAATTTTAAACTAGACTATAATTTGTATTAAATTAATATGTTACTCAATCATTGGCATAGACTTTCATAAACAGATCTTGAATCAGCACTACTCGTAATGGAACGAAATTTTAGAACAAAATACTGTACATTCTTATTCACCAAGGTTTAGAACCAATACTGTTTTTCACAGATAAACAATCAAAAAAGGCAGAAACATGCCTGTTAACTGTTATTGTGTCATGTTTATATTGCAGTTTAGTTGCATCTTTTGCAGCATCCTTTGACAAGATGCCAAATAACAAAGAATTTTAGTTGATGCATAGAAGAAAGAATATGTTGTTATCAAATATTTGTAAAACTTACTTTTGTTGGTTGATTCTTCTGTCATCCTTAGTAACAAACTAGTTGGCTGCACTTGGTAAAACTAACAAGCCATTAAATCATTAAGGACTGTGTGGTCATGGAAGGCAAGAAGCTATTCTGGTAGCATTTGGTGCAAGGAAGGAACAAACTGTGGATAAAGCAGCAATATATAATCTAAATACATAAAACTGTAATCCGTTTGTTTGTTTGCCTATCAAGTAATAATGGCTGAAGATGTTAACAGAATTTTTTGTGCGCCTTGCTATATTCCCAACTTAAAATACAGGCTATATATTAGGGAGGGAAGTTGTCATGGAAGGGGCATCCTAAAAGCCAGCGGCAGGGGTGCCAGGTTCCTAAAAAATTATAGCCCAAGGACAGCTTAAAAATAGCACATTGTCCCCAAAAAAATACTCAAATGCCTGTGGTAGACAAAATGGCACAAAATAAAGTGTATGTGTGTGTGGGGGGGGTTAATATCAGAGCAAGAGGGTTAGTCACATACCATTAAAACCTGAGGTGGGGGGGTATGTCCCCTTTGTTATATTTCAGTGACAGAATGGTAACGGTAAAGAACACATACAAGTGTGAATAGCAGGGGAAGGGGAGCCAGATAGATGAAAAACTTGGTAAAATTGTTAGATGGGTGTTGAAAACTTGCCCAAAATATTGTGTCATATTTCAAAAAAGCAGCCCAAAAAATGGAACCCAATAAAACCCTTTTTTTTTCAACAGACACCAATCAAAAATAGCAAATTGGGTGAGAAAACAATGGACCTGACAATACTGGCCAGCAGTGACATGGGGACTAAAGTGTTCATCAGGCAGCAGTAGTGCATCGGGGCTGATTGGAAGATGCCTTTTTCAGTGTTCACAAAGGTTTGTACCGACCAAAGCAGTATCTAAACTAACAGCACAGGTACAGCTTTTTCTTTGTTAATTTCATTGTCTTGCTGGAGTAGAGCTTTTATATTTTATTGTGGGCTGTGTGGATTCATTTATTCGGCAAGTCATTATTAATGTGGGATCAAACATCTATTTGTAATACAATGCTAAACCAGAAATGCACAGTTCTAACTCTTCAAGCAGTTACTCAATTATGGAATTCAATTGTGCACCAAATGAACAAATTCTTGTCTCATAAGAGCAGAGGAATTGATAGTGATCAGAAAGGTAGTATCGGTAGTGGATGGTACATTTGCATTTCAGTCAGAAATAACAAAAGATTTAACATTTAACATCAGCAAAGTTAGTTGTCTATAAATGTAAGCCTTACTGTTCCAGAGAATTTTTGAAATTATTGTTTAAAGGTGTTACGGTATATTTAAGCTATTAGGCACAAACAGAAGCCAAACCTCAGAGACTGTAATGTGAGCTAGTCTCTAACCACAGAGAAGTGTGCCAAACCAGAAATGACGACAGCATGGAAGGAAAGTATTACTGAAGGATATGAGGAGATGTAAGCATCACCTTCTGTCAATAGTGAAACTTGCCTTTAAAGTTGTAAGTAGCATGTTTGACTTCATTGTCTTTCCTACTGAATCTAGAGAATTTTAAAATGTCTTTTTTGGCAAGAAAAGTAAATACTGGTGAGAGAAGGCAAATGAACTTAACGTAAGCAGATAGTACAATGGACACCTTTTCTCTACTTAAACCCAAGTTATATTTTCTTTTATTTAGATCTTCAAATTGTTGTAGCCTAACAAACTCTTATTTGAAGGTTCTGGTCTATTTTATGTCTGGATTGTTATTTACTGTAACTATTACAGCCAATGAGAAATTCTTTCATTTTACAGAGTTTATACTGTATTGGTTACATTTTTCTTCATGCTGAGGCTTAATATGCTGAAACTTAGGACAAGCAGTGATTGATTGAAGTTTTATAACAGAGCAAAATGTGTAGCATATTTATGAGAGCTTAATTTTGGAATCTAAAAAAAAAACAAAAACTTTATTTTTTGTGTGACAGGATCCTCTATTTTTTAAGTAAACAAGCAAATATTGTAAACCCAACTAATAAATATATGGGAATCAGTGTGATCATAGCACTGAATTAGATCAGCAAAGATGCAATGCAGTTGAATAAAATAAACTAATGTAAAGAAGAAAACTGCCATAAACACTCCAAAATATGATTAAATCACAAATAATCCCAGAATTAATTTCACTGATATGAAAATTACTAATCATAGAACCTTAGGGAAGCTTACAGTATGTAGGAAATGGTATTGTAAGTATAGATTTTGTTTATTAGTATTGTTAAGTTCCTTGTTTCCTTCTGTATCACACATAGAAGAGGCCATCAGGCTCGGTGGAGACAGCACCCTACTATGCTGAAAATGGCAGCCATTCATGTGACATCAGAGGCACACTATTAAGAACATGACAAGAGAGTCCCAAGTCTGAACATTATTAACTGAAAGCAGGAGAAAACCTCACCAGTCTGTGGAGACGTTTAGGGCTAAAAGAGAAAGGTGCAGGCTTTCAGTGGATGGAAAGTCATTAATAGGGGATATGAAAACTTTAGTGTTCAGGTAGGTACTAGTTCAAATTATAAAAACTACTTAATATTTAGGAACAGCTTTAAAACAAACTAAGGAGAAATGTGTCATGCTTGCTATGGAAGGAAAAAAAAAATAATCAGGATCAGTGCTCAAATAAAAAAGAACATTTTAGAGTTTGATTTGGAAAAAAGGCTGTGGGAAGATCATGTGTGTTGTGTGAAAAAAGTAAATATCCATTAACTTAGCAATAAAAATGCAACTAGAAAAGACAGGCAATTTCATTGCTTCATAGAGGAAATAAACACGGTGATCCAGTGGGATGATAGCTGGGTGTGTAGAATATAAAATAAACGGTCTTTTGAAAATTGAACAATCTACTATTTAGAAATAGAAAATGTTAGTGTTTACACAGAAAAAACAGAGTACCATGTCTAATGAGATGAAAGTCAAGAGAAATTTGATGTAGGTGAAGAGGAAGGGAATTTGATTTTACAGTTTGTGAAAATTCTGTAAAGCTAAATAAAAAAATGTGTTTAGATATTGAAAAAATCTAGTTTTACCTTGGCTTGCTCCTCATAAAAAGCTTTGGTTTTCCCCTCTCAGGAGACACATAGATTAGGAAAGATTTACAGGTCCTGACCTTGGTATTACCCTGTCTGTAAATTTTAGTTTCCCATACTTAGTCATTAAAAAAATAGTATTTTCCGATAAAGCACTTAGAATTAGACTTTTGGATTGTGTTTTAGTTAGGATTACATTAGCTTTGACAGTCAACATATACAAATAAACAGTCTAGCAGCATAGAAAGACAAATATTTTTGTTTTTACACTGATTAAAGTGTAGCAATTATCTACATATAATAGAATATGTTAAATTCACTTACATTTCAAAGCCATTTTTCTGAATCTGTTGAGTCTGGAGCAACGTTATAATACTGAAATTGCTTTTTTTACAGTTTCAAATGTATTCATCCTCAGTACTGATGCTAGATTTTCCTTCTGCACTGGTTCTGCTAAACCTTACTTTTTTGACACCATAGGCCACAACATTCACCCTTGGTACCAGATGAACTAGGGCAATGATCTTTTATCTGTCTTTTTTTCTCTAGCCGTCTGGAGTTTTTTTTTTTTTGTTTGTTTTTCCTGTCCTCCCTGGCCATCAGACCTTACTTTTACTCTGTGTTAATCAGTGTTCTCTTTTTTCTCTTTCTTCATCATGTAAGCAACTTTGAGCTACATTATTTGTATGAAAATGTGCTATATAAATAAATGTTGTTGTTGTTTATAACTGTTCTAGAGGGCAAATGGGATATAAAATGTGGACCAGAAGAAGAAACATGAGCCAGTAACTAAGCCAAGTCAAGTTCATAATCAGAGAATAAAGCTGATCTTTAACCAAACCAAAAACGAAACCCTAAATTGTAGTCATGGTCCAAAGCCAATGACTCTTTAAAGCAGGAAAGCAAAAACAAAAACATTCACAGTTCTCAAAGTCTTTCTCCAAATTACAAATATTCCTGTTTAGTTAAAGAGCTAACATTTGGCAGGATAGTACATCTAGGCCAGTAAGCTTCCAAAAAGAAAGGCCATTTTGATATGGGGGTATCTCCAAAATATATAAAAAAAAAACTAAATACCCTAAAATTTTAAAAAGGCTTTTACAGATTTGATTGTAATTTAGTGATATCAAAGAGAAAAGAAAATTAACTGACCTATGTTTTAATTTGTCCATTTTTGACCATAATAATACTGTATCGAGTACACTATTCTAATGTGCCACGAAGTGCTGACAGATGCCCAAAGAAAAAGAGTCGCAGCCACTTAGGGGCCTGAGTGAAGTTCTCCAGCAGATGAGAGGTGTAGATGAACAGCACCACTGAGCAATTGAAAAAAGAGAAGAAGAGGTGGTGTCTTAGACAGGGAAAAAGATAGCAATGACATGTGCCATACAGAGAGAGCTGTGAAATGGAAGAAAGTAGGAAAGTTCTGCTAAAAAACTGTTGTTTCCATATACAATGCCTCTTTCAAGTCTATTGGTTTTGATGAATTAAAATGGAATCTCTTTTGATTGATAAAACTAATGTTAATCTGTTAAATTCACCAAAGCATTTTTCTCAGTGAATATGCTGTGTCCTCCACTGAGCTTGTTCACCAAATATTTTCCTGAAAACTCGCTGATTGGCTGGTTTAGACAAACATTTTTTTCCTGTGCCCCATGATGCAATATAAGACTAGTTGTAGCAGACTTTCACACATGGATACTACAAGATTACTGTCCAATCTGCTCCTGCATGTTATGACCCAATTCAGCAAGATTTGTATCCTGCCTGTGTTAAAAAAATATTTTCATTTGAGGGGTACATTAGCTGATCATAATGAGAATATTATGAGTACTCCCACCAGATATATAACACTAATTCTTGTGTGTTTCCTTAGCCTTTTGTGCAGCTCCACATGTCTGATTTGCATGTATAATTAGCCATGTGTTACACCTAGAACTCTAAAAAAGCCTTAAAAGAGTCCTTCACTCAATGGAATGAGCCAATCTCAAGCTGCTGCCTCCTGGCATGCCAAAGGGTGCCTCAAGACTGGAACACAGTGAGTGCAATGATATATATTTATTTTTATTTACACCAAGTTTGTGACCATTTGTTTTATTTTGTTTGTGGTTATCGTTCCATCAAAATATTTTATTGCTTTATGCTCAGTGGTGCAGTGATTAGCACTGTTGCCTCACAGATCAGGTTTTATTTTTGGCTGCAATTTCTAGTAAAGCATAGTTGGCAAACACTCCTGTAGCATTCTGCGACTCTGAAAATGCACTAATATAATCCACTCAGGGTTCATTCATCACTATTGATAACGTACCAGTTCCACACTGTATAAAAATGTGTAAAGGTGGATGAAAACTGTTTATCTTATTGACTATAATTGTGTGAAAATGGTCCTGATGCATTAAGTTTGGAAATGTGTCATCAATTTTTAGTGAGACAGAGAGAGCGATACAAAATTTAGCCACATAACAAAAATTATGACAATTACAATGATATTGTAATATATATGAATGATATATAAAATCCCTCAACACAGCTGCATTAATTTTTACAGGTCTGTTTGACATTTATAGATATGGTGTATTATTTGCTAAATTTGGGATAATCGGTTGTCTAGTTAAAAAAATAGCTTTTTTGTGTAGTTCATTTTGATGTTTATAAACCTATTACAACTATCGATCTTGCTCAAAAGTACATTACCCTGCTTATCTGATGTGACTGACTATTAAGTCAAAACTATATTAATAAAACTGGAAAAAAGTGGTGTACTATATATAGACAATATCAGGTCACGGACTAAATCAATTCAAAAATCTGTGGTTACATTGGCACAACAAATTCTGATAGAGACAGAGCTGCACTGCTACATATACAAAGAAAAAAGAAAAAAAAGACTTACCTTCGATCAAAAATTGCAACGATGGATTTAATTATAATTCCCACATTGATTCTGATCTAAAGAAATATTTATAGTGTACATGAATATTAAATGTCTCCTGGAATGTATTGTAACAGTAGTAAAATCAAGTTATATCACCTTTTAAAGTTTAATATTTGGTTTACACTGGGAGCTACAACATTTTCTCAGATCAATAAGAAAACTCAATAGCACATTTCAAATTATATCATTTGGTGCAAAGTTTTTAATGTACATGGAGAAGTGTGTCACCATTGTTTTAGGAAATTTCCTGGGTGATGCTGTGTAACACAACTATTTACAAAATAGTATTTTATTACTTCAATGTTATATTATGCCATGATATTGCCTTTGATATTATATTGTGCCAAGGCAGAAAGTATTTTTGTTTTGACGGCAAAAAACACATTCTGTATTATATTATCCATTTTGGTACTTGTACTGAATTAACTACTTATATTTCTGTAAACTGAGAAAAGAATTGTGTAAATCTAATTGAAATATTCAGAATACTTCAAGCAATTGTGATCTTTCAGCTTTATATACAGCCTTTGCTTAACTGGCTTTTAAAATGCAATATACAGGACTCAATGAACATGAGACAAAAAATTCTACTTTGATTTTTTTTTTTTTAAGTTTAGGTTAAAGTTTAGGACAGCACAGAGCAATTTTTGCTAGTCATTTAATTCACCATGTCTGTTGTGCCTGAAAGTAAGATAGACTCACCTATAAAACTGTTGATTGCATGTCTGTTATCCGTTCTAACAAACACTAAATACACACCAATACTGTATTTCCTCTGTTTCCAGAGTGTTTGCAGTTATGTCAGTGGCCAAGTATATAATATCTACTGTTTAACTTAAGGAATCAGTTCAACTTCACTTTCTTTCAAGGTTTGATCCAGGCAGAGAATTGACTATAGTTAAAATAACGAAGTGTCATTTCTGGGTGTAGTTTCTACCTGATCAGGTATATAGCTGTTAGAGTTTTATCTGATCTCTTATTGTGCCCCACCTTTCATTTATGTCTGCTGTGTCATGCTCTCAACCACTATTGCTATGGAGCTTACTTAATTATTGATTAAAAGTAGGATCTACAGTTAGGCAGAACAAACCCTCAGATTTCTAATGAATTACAGTAAGTGTGTGTCTCTACTGTAGTCAGTTGTAAGCCCTTGGTGTTGCACACCTTTGCCACTCCTCCCTGATTTGTCTGGATTTTACTTGTCTTTTTGCAGCTATGTTTATATTTTTGTCTATACCAAAATTACATTGTTGGACCTGTTGTGCGTTTTCTCAAAAACTATTATGCTTTATGAACAGTAAACTAATATACCAAGTTAATTTGTCTTTCTTGGCCCTAACTTCTGCTATAGACCATAGCTTTCATCTGACCTGCTGCCAGAATACTTTCACTCAATCTACCCTTAACATGCATAATGTGTAGCCAGAGTGACCTTCACTGTTCAACCACACTGTAGACTTTCTGCTTGGTCAGATGGTACACTGGCACATCATGATGACCCTACAGCCTGCCTAGAAGGAGCATCTGGTAACCACAAAGGTGACAATGATGAGACAGTTATATACATTTTCAAACAAGTCTGCCAACAGCTTTAGCTTAATACAAATATGTCATCATTTTTCTTTGCTAAAATATTTACAAAGAGAGTATTCATGCTAGGATCATAAATTAGTATTAGAATGCAAAAGTAAAAACAGATATTCATCCCATCACATTTTAGTTCATATTTCCTTATAGTCCTATCTTGATCACCTCTATATACTCTACATTTAAATCTCATTCTAAACTTTACTGCAGTCTTAAACCTAAAGCCTTTTTTTACTAGTCTTGGATGTGTTATTTAAATAAATGATGAGAGCTGAAAAAAATTAACTACATTTCTTAAATTTTGCTATTTTTCTTTCAGAATCTTTCTAAATAAGCTGTTCTTATATGTTCCTCTTTTGAAGATTGGTTATAATCAGCTGAGGAAATACTTAGGTAATCATAAAACCTTGTTATTATGAAATATAATATTCCTTTTTTTGTTTCACTTTTATAGCAATAATAAAACAAAGTCTGGAGAGAAAGTGGCCATAAAACACCAAGCTTTAGTCTCCACGAGATTACTCTTGTCAGAATGAAAAATATTTTTCTAACTTTTTCATGCAGCAGCTAGTTTCTAAATTAGTGTATTTTTTCTGTGGCTTAACAGCTTCCAGCCATTAGCAACTTTTTTCATAATAAATTTGTTAGACATAATATGACTGAACATTGCACCTCCAAGAACTGTTGACAAGCCACTGTTGACGAGATCTGGAAGTGATCCAACTTTCCAGTACTGACACAATAAAAATATAAAATGCTCAGAAACATTGATTTTAACTGCTTGAGACTATCATTCTGAATTTTTGAATTTAAAAGGGATTGTATATGGTCTTTTAGTGAAATAGTATATTTTGGAGTAGGTAAAAGCTGAATTTCAAAGTGCAATTTTTTTATCATTCATTTTTGTCACCATTTTCATCCTGGTTTTCCTGATGAGGGTCAAAGCACCAACATGTTGTAATGTAAATGGACCAGGCCACCCTATCTTCAGAAACCCTTCCAAACATTCCTAGTGAATCCTAGAAATTCCTGGGCAAGCCATATGTCTTCTATTGGGTCTTCTGTTAGTAAGCCAAGGCCATGAGAGATACCTAGGAGACTTATAAATAGCTGAGGAGGCCCATCTGCCTTGAATGACTTCCTCTCAGGTCTCTGAGGTCTTGTTGTATTGCTGAGGTCTTCACCTCATCAAAGAGAGTTAGAATCATTAAGCAGGAAACTTATTCTGGTTGATTATACTCACACTCTTATTCTTATAGTCACAACTCAGAGCTTGTGATCGTACGTAAATGTGTGGATGTAGACTGACAGATAAATCAAAAGCTTCACCAACACAGTCTAATGCAATGTCCCCAGACCTCTGCTGCTTCATTTGCTGCTAAATCTTCTGATCACCTTCCATTACTCGTGAACAACCCCAAGGTATTTGAGCTCCTCCACTTAGTGCCACGGCTCATCCCTTACCAGAAAGCAACAAGGCAATCTTTTCTGGGATTGAATCATGACATCACATTTGTATATTCTGCTTTTCATCTTAGTTACATCATGTTCAGCTGGAAATTGTTTCACTGAGCACCAGAAATCAAAGTCTGATGAAGCCAAGATGACATTGTCTATGAATAGTAGAGGTATTCTATACAATCTACAGGTCCCCAAATTGGATTATTCCTAGTCCTCAGATGCATCTTGATATGCTAGTCATGAAAATCATGAAGGGGGGAGCAAACAAAATGAACCCTTGATGGATTGAACTGATGTGACATAACACCAAATATTCAAATGCAACTCTAACTCCACAAATAAAGGGACTGAATGGCATGCAGCAATGGCTCAGGAACCTCATACTCTTGGCCTTACCACACAATGCCATAGGATACATGGGCTTTTTCCATATCCACAGCACAGTATTGCTGAATTGTTCAGCCACTGGAATACTTTCTGCATTTTTGGTGTGCCTTACGTGTCAATATAATCTGAAGACAACCCTGCTCACATTACATGGAAGGCTCTTTATTCAGCTTGACAACTTCCCTTACCATCGTTCTATATCAATGGATTCTAAAGTTGCCACACTGACAGGCACCAATAACATTTAATGGTTGTTGACAAAAAGTGTTTTAAATTTTCTCCATCTCATAAGTACTAGAAGTCCACCTCTCTTTTCTTACTTTTTGGGTTTTGGAGCATTTAATTCTACTGTAGACGAACAGTGCTGGCCACACACCTGGGATTTCCTCCACAAGTGTAATGTCTAAAATAAGCAAGTTAGACAATGTATGCAAGACTTCACATTCAAGTGCATTCAGTGAGTAAGTTAACTGATATGAAAGTTGGAGCATTTCACAGTTTTCGTTTTCTTAATTCAAGTTTCAGTTATTATATTTTTGTTTATTGAGTAGTTCTGTAACAATGAGACATATCCAAAAGTAATGATGAAAACAGAATGCAATTACATATGTTAGTAGACTCCATTAAATACAAGCTTTTTAATACCACTTTACATTGGAGCTAAAAAAAAAGAGTAAAAACAGGCTTGTGGTGGCTTAATAGCAAACATACATAGCAGATTGCAATTCGAGTGATGTGAAAATGTCATCGATTGATGTGTGGTGGTATGCTATGTGACTAATTGTTGTTCAATTTTCTTAAACATAACATTTTTGAATGTACACCCGATAGAGTAGTATTCAATAATTAGAAACTGAAAAACATCTATTAATACAAAATGGCCAATAGTAGCATAAATGTAGTATCAATATTAACAGAGAGAATGAACTGAAATAAATTCTCCATCTAGTTGTTAATACTAGCTAAAACACAATAATTTGTTAAAATTATAAAAGTAAGAACTTGGAAAGGAAATAATTTACTGTATAACGGGCAGCTGAACCTTTCTCTTGTTATTAATTAGTTTAAACACCAGTTAGCTATAACTTGATAGCATCTGGTCTTTACAATAATCTGCAGCAAATATTGTTAAATCAATGGAGTCTGATATATGCTTACATAATTGCTTTCGCTTTCCATTTATTTCGAGAGAATTGACTTTTTTGTATCACTGTATATTAGTTAAGTTAAATAAAGCAGCAGGAGAACAGCTCTGTTGTGTGAGCTATTTGCATGCTTGTGCTCTGCCTGGCGTTTGATTCATATGCATTGGGCATCCTAGCGGCAGTCAAATGAGAAAAAGAGAAAATTATGCAAAAGTATACAGTAAAGTAATTCCTAGCTGAAATCACACAGAACATTTCTATGATTTATGATGTACAAGTTTGCAAATTCACCAATGCTTTTCATCAATGAGAAATTCTGAATTTTGAAAACTTTGTACAGTGTGATCTGTCTGAGATATCCGAATGAAAATTCAACTGTCTCAACAAATTTCTTTGAAGAAAAAATGTGCCAAATCCCAAAAAAACTTGTCTGCAGTGAGCGGAATTGTTTCCTAATGCAGACAGACACGAATTTCAAAATAGGTGCTTTGCACATTATATGCAAATACAAATAAATAAATATAAAAGGAAAGGTCTGAAAAATTAAAGCATCAGGAGGTTTTTACATTTGAAATTGTAGTTAATTTGACTAATTCATTAAATATTGCTCTTCTTTTAGTGTTATTAACCAGTTAATGTCTCTTCCACAACTGGAGATGTCACAAACTTGTCAAACAGATTTTACTGACAAACCCGATTAAAAAGATTGTGGTGTTACAAAAGTGGATTTAAGGAATTTGTGTAATGTAAAATGTCCATAGTTATCAAGAGGTCAAGAGTCAAGAGTCTGGGTGTCATCCTTGATAGTACTCTCTCTTTCCAATCTCACATTAATAACATCACCCGGTCTGCTTACTTCCACCTACATAATATTAATCACATCCTCCCCTCCCTCACTCCCCATACCACTGCCATTCTTGTTCACAGTCTTGTTACTTCTAGTCTGGACTATTGCAATTCGCTCCTCTTTGGTCTCCCTAATAAATCTCTCCATAAGCTTCAGCTAGTCCAGAATTCTGCTGCTCGCATTATTACTCGAACCCCCCATCTATTCACCATATTACTCCGGTCTTGCAGCAATTTCATTGGATCCCGATGAAGTTTCGATTGGATTTAAAAATTCTCCTGTTAAAATTTAAGGCCATTCATAACCTCGCCCCTCCATATCTGTCCGACCTTCTTTATGTTGCCATTCCCTCCTGTAACCTGAGATCCTCTTCCTCCATCCGTCTAATCATGGGGAGCAGAGCATTCAGCCGTTCTGCTCCCAAGCTCTGGAACTCACTATTTACTGAGCTTAGAAATATCGAATCATTTCCAACTTTCAAATGTAAACTTAAAACCCATCTGTTTAAAATACCTTTTTCTTTATGAATACAGTAGTTTTTTTTTTTTTTTTAAATATCTTCTGTATTTTCTGATGTGTTAAGTTTTGTTTATAATGTGTTTTTTTATTTATTATTTGGTGCCCTTGAGTGCTTAGAAAGGCGCCTTTAGTATAAATAAAATGTATTATTATTATATTATTATTATTTTGGTATTCACTAATTTATGTGTCAATGCCATAATAATGTTTTGAAGTGTTTAGTGTTGATTTTCAGCAGTTTGTATGTTTGAGTTTGTAGACAGAAAAATGTAAGCGAAAAAATGTAGCGTGTGCACATAGATAAATCGGGTAGTCCAAGGATGATCATATTATTGTTTATAAACCCCCCAAAACCAATACCCCCCATTGTTGTCACCCAGGTGTGTGTGTGGAATCCCCTCTTTCTTCCCCACTTGAAATTAATACTGTGAACTGTGTATTTTTTTTAAAAATGTCTAATTTTTATTCCATATTAAATCACACTATTGCTCATACATAAAAAAAAAAATAAATATTAGGTGTTCATAGGAACAATGAAAAAACACCCATACAAATTATCTGTAATACCTTGTTAAATGGCAACTCCTAAGAAAATGGTAATACTTTAAAACGTCTAAATCTTGGGAGTGGTATATCAAGAAAAACGTTTTAGAATCCTCGGATGTAGAATATGTTCATCATTGCCAGGACATTCCAAAATACAGTGAGTAAACAATTACTTCCACAAATAATTTAGGAAAAATGGAAAGAAAGATGGGTTAAAAATGTGTAAATGTACAAAAGTCCTTTGATGTCCTCACCCAGACAGTTGCATAAAGAATGTAGTAGTCCTTTATTATATAGGTTTGATGATTCTGAAGTTGGTGGGTGTGAAGGGATCAAATATCTAGGATTGATCTTTTGCTTGTCACAGAAGATTCTTCTTCCATTTGTGCTCTTTATGTTGATTGATTTAAAGCTAAAATATATGAGTTTCTCAGATAGCCTCATCGCCCTTTTAGGGACCTCAGTGGAGTTTTCATGTTCATCAGTTAGAAACACTTCCTTGGATTATTGTGAGTCAATCACATCCTACCACAGAAAAACAAACTGATTACTAAAATAACCTACAGCAAGCATGCAATGTAAGACAAGATGCCCCCAAAGAGAAAACAGTTTGGAAAATGAATTAAATTGATTTCAAATGATGTGTTATGTTAAACTACTTTAGGCAAATATTTGTATAGCATTAAGTAAAAGAAACAAAGTAAAGGATGTTTTAAAATTGAATTTACCTGCCATTCCCACCAAAAGAAGTCAAAAACCTGGAACATGAACAGCTATTCATCCTTGTTTTCTTTTGTAAAGAAAAATCAATTAGCAGTGACCTGTATATTTCCTACCATCAGAAAATGAAAAACAGGAATTTGCCTTAGGAGACAAAGATGTAAAAACAATATGTGCATAAATGAGCCACAGAGGAGTTTGACATCTGTTCTCTTATACATCTGTCAGCTATTAAATAGAATATCGATTTTTCTAGTTTGGGATTTTCCTGCATTTTTCATGAGCTCTTTTTGTTTGTGTTCTTCAACCTTTAAAAATACTTCTGCTCTTAATTAGCTCTGTTTTTCACTGATTAACTGAAGCGGTGGGATGGAACAATGGTATAAGAATCTAATGCCAGACTTGTTTAAAATAAAGACTATGGCAAGCAGCCAAGGATATTTTCTTGACTAGTTTGCTGATGAAACGTGTGTGTTTAGTTACTTCTTCCTTTACAGGCTGGTTTTCACTTTTGGCACACATCCACCCTTTTCTATACTTGTAAGTGTCCTACAAGATTATATAACACAATCATAATCTTTTATCTTTTCAGATCACTTTTCATAGCGAGTTACAGAAATATAGAGATGCTTGTTCCCTCTAAACTCCCAACCTGTGGAAAGAGCCTTTTCATGATCATCTGAACTGCTTTCTTGACATCTACCAGCTAACAGTGTTTTTACCATGTTGTTGGTTTGCTATAGGGGCAGCATGGTGGTGCAGTGGTAGCGCTGCTGCCTCGCAGTTAGGAGACCCAGGTTTGCTTCCCAGGTCCTCCCTGCGTGGAGTTTGCATGTTCTCCCCATGTCTGTGTGGGTTTCCTCCAGGCTCTCTGGTTTCCACCCACAGTCCAAAGACATGCAGGTTAGGTGGATTGGCAATTCTAAATTGGCCCTAGTGTGTGTTTGTGTGTGTCCTGTTCTGGGATTGGTTCCTGCCTTGTGCCCTTTGTTGGCTGGGATTGGCTCCAGCAGACCCCTTTGACCCTGTGTTCGGATTCAGCAGGTTGGAAAATGGATGGATGGATGGATGGTTTGCTATAGCACAAGCCTACTTATGGCTTATCTGAAACTTATTTGTTTGATGTTAGTCCACTTCCTTGCCAAACACCCAAATGTTTTAAACATAGTTCTTTTGTAAGTTACTTTGAGTGACATTGTCTGTTAAATAAACAATAATAATAAATACAAGAATAATGATCACTGAAATGCTACATTGAGAATAGAACCACACATGTGAAACCAATTTTAGAAAAACTTGATATCTCCTTAAGCAGAACTAGATGATTTATGAGGAAGAACAATGAGGTTATCACACATCCTTAGATAGTGGGTGGATGAAAAGGCAAAAGATGGGAGTGTTTTGAATCCCCTGAAATATATTTATGACAATTTCAAATGATTGATTATAAACAGAATTATGATTCATGTAATTTTTCCCACCCATGCCTCTGCACGAATGGATACTCCTATCTTCTGGACTCACTGGAAACAGAAAGTTGCCTCTGACTCACTTTACCCTACCTATTATAGTAGCCATCAAAACAGTGAATGTTCTGTTTTCTGATCAATAGTCTTGCTCCCTCTTTTGCTTATTTATCTCCCAATGATCAAAACATTTTGCCAAAGCCTATCAGGAATCAGCTGTTAGACTATTACTCTTTCTAATTGCTAGAACTGATAAAAATTTTTTATATAGTTCAAACATGGCAAAGTCACAGTTTCTAACAAAACCAAAATGACATCACAGATTGAGGAGGCAGCAAAAACAATGCAAAAATGCATGGACAAGTTTTAGGACTGGATGAAAACTTGAAGAATGCACTTTAAAATAGTCAAGTTCAAAGTGTCACAATTATAATAAATACTAGGGGGCTTTGCCCCCAGCTCGCTTCGTTTGCCCCCTGGGCTCACTATGCTCCAGCCACTTTGCTCGCGTTGTCAAGGGCTGAATGCACACTGAGGAGATGAGGTCTGATCAGCTGCTGCCAAGCTGCGTGTTCTGCTTGTCGCACTGCATGTCGATCATTTAAAAGCCTGTACAGCAGCTGTCCTTTTGTCTCACTGCCTAGACTCACGTGACGTTAAAGAGTCTCTCGTGGGATGTCAAATTGTCTTCCAAGAAGATCACGTATCATCTCCTTCCAAGCCTTCCAAAATTTTTTTTTTTATAATAGAGAGACAAGACTGGTGATGCTGTCCTACAGGAAGCCATGTCCAAAAATATATTCACATATTTATATTGGCATAGCAGTCTTATCATCTTGGGAAAACGGCGGAAGTAAGTAAAATGACAAAGTAAATGTTAACTTACGTACAAAAACTCTATTGTTGTTATAAAACCTGTTTTAAGTTGTAAAAAGCTAAATTTATAAATCAGCTCTAAGCGTATCTATATAAATTGTAGAAATTTAAGGACTAGAGGTATATGTTTGTACCTTCTTGATCTACTTAGGATTCTTTGATGTGTTTCAAATTAACTGAAAAGCATTAAGTCAAGTATGAACAGTCTGATGTTAAAATCATTATTAAAGTCAATTGTTTTTGAGATCAATGAATGAATTAGCCTTTTCATGCCAGGAACATTATGCTGCTCCTTAAATTCTGCAATATAAGCATGTCTTAGACAGTGTGGAAATACAGTTGTGCTTGAAAGTTTGTGAACCCTTTAGAATTTTATATATTTCTGCATAAATATGACCTAAAACATCATCAGATTTTCACTCAAGTCCTAAAAGTAGATAAAAAACCAGTTAAACAAATGAGAGAAAAATATTATACTTGGTCATTTAGTTATTAAGGAAAATGATAGAATATTACATATTTGTAAGTGGCAAATGTATGTGAACCTTTGCTGTCAGTATCTGGTGTGACCCCCCCGCCCCGACCCCCTTTGCAGCAATAACTGCAACTAAAGGTTTCCGGTAACTTTTGATCATTCCAACACACCGGCTTGGAGGAATTTTAGCCCATTCCTACGTACAGAACAGCTTCAACTCTGGGATGTTGGTGGGTTTCCTCACATTAACTGCTCACTTCAGGTCCTTCCACAACATTTCAATTGGATTAAGGTCAGGACTTTGACTTGGCCATTCCAAAACATTAACTTAATTCTTCTTTAACCATTCTTTGGTAGAATGATTTGTGTGCTTAGGGCCGTTGTCTTGCTGCATGACTCACCTTCTCTTGAGATTCACTTCATGGACAGATGTCCTGACATTTTTCTTTAGAATTCTCTGATATAATTCAGAATTCATTGCTCCATCAATGAAGGCAAGCCGTCCTAGCCCAGATGCAGCAAAATAGGCCCAAACCATGATACTACCACCACCATGTTTCACAGATGGGATAAGGTTCTTATGCTGGATTGCAGTGTTTTCCTTTCTCCAAACATATCGCTTTTAATTTAAACCAAAAAGTTCTATTTGGTCTCATTTGTCCATCAATTATTCCAATTGTCTTCTGGTTTGTCCATGTGATCTTTAGCAAACTGCAGATGAGCAGCAATGTTTTCCTGATGGTGGACTCATAAACATGAGCATTAGCCAATGTGAGAGAGGTCTTCACTTGCTTAGAAGTTACCCTGGGGTCCTTTGTGACCTTGCCGACTATTAAAGTGTTTTAAATTTTCTCCATCTCATAAGTACTAGAAACCCACCTCTCTTTTCTCGCTTTCTGGGTTTTATAGCATTTAATTCTACTGTAGATGAACAGTGCTGGCCACACACCTTGCTCTTGGAGTGATCCTGGGGAGGGTAACAATGGTCTTGAATTTCCTCCATTTGTACACAATCTGTCTGACCTAGTGGATTGGTGGAGTCCAAACTCTTTAGAGATGGTTTTGTAACCTTTTCCAGCCTGATGAGCATCAACAACTCTTTTTCTGAGGTCCTCAGAAATCTCCTTTGTTCGTGCCATGATACACTTCCACAAACGTGTTGTGAAGAGCAGACTTTGTTTAAATAACACAGTGTGCCCACACCTCACACCTGATTGTCATTCCATTGATTGAAAACACCTGATTCTAATTTCACCTTCAAACTAACTACTAATCCTAGAGGTTCACATAATTTTGCCACTCACAAATATGTAATATTCGATCATTTTCCTCAATAAAGAAATGACCAAGTATAATATTTTTGTTTAACTGGTTTCTCTTTATCTACTTTTAGGACTTGAGTGAAAACCTGATGATGTTTTAGGTCTTATTTTTTCAGAAATATAGAAATTCTAAAGGGTTCATAAACTTTCAAGCACAACTGTATAACAACTTAAGTCAATTTCAACATAACCCCTAAATTCAGAAAAAATTCAGCCTGCTTTCTGCCCAAGTTGCGAGTTTTACCTCACTGTCCCACTGACATACCATCCTGTTTTTCCAAAGTTCACTTATTCACTCTTTCACCTCACTTTAGTAGTAATGATAATTTCATTAAAGAAATACTGTATAACTAGTACTCTTTTTAATAATATATTTGTATCCTTTTTATTGATAAATACAGCTAATATGAATAGTTCCAAATTACAACTCCTAATGTCAACATGTAGAGCATAAAAAAAAAAAAAAAAGAAAACCTGGCTCCAGCAGCAAGCTCTAAAATCACCATATCAAAGTGCAGACAGCAATGAGGGAGTACCTGTCATCAGACAACTATCCATATTGAAAATTATTTAGTAAGTATGGTAGAAACTAACGAAGTACATTGTCTGCACAGTTCATTTACTTCCCTGGGCAAGTAGTAGTAATAGTAGGAAAACCTACTATTAAATCTAAACTTCCTAGAGTGGAGAAAGTAGAATTATTATTTACATAACATAAACAGTCTGCATAATGCCTCACTGTGACTGCTTCTTTCTTTTTAAATTTTTTCCTTTTTAGTCATTCTGGTGTATGTTCAGACCATAGTGTATATTTATTTATCTATCGCTCTCTCTATTTATTTATTTAAACAGCTTCTGGAAAGTCTAAATTTCTCTCTGGGGATAGACAGATAGAACCTTATGTAGTTGTCTATCCATCCATTTTTCATGCTGTGAACAAAGTACAGCACTTTTTCATAAGGTTTAAGTGTTGAAAAAAAGTTAAGTTACAGTATTATATTGTTCTGTACAAATTTAGAAACAAATGGTAAGTAATCACCTTGAAAACTTTTTGAACACTACTATTTACAAAATCTTTAATAATGTTATTTACAGTACATTTAGTAGTTATTCAGACACCTTCATTTTTTTAACAGTTTGCTATATTGCAGTCTTGTGATTTAAATTAATTTTTCCCCACATCAAAAAACACTCAATACCCTAACCTAAAATGACAAAGGAGAAACTGGATTTTAGTAATGTTTGCCAATTTATTAAAAATAAAAAACTAAAATTTCACATTCTCACAGGTATTCAGGCCCTTTACTCATAACGCCATTGAAGCACCCTTGAGAGTGAATACAGCTTGGGGTCTGCTTGAGTCTGACATGACAAACTTCACACACCTGGATTTGGAGATTTTGCACCATTCTATTTTGCAGATTCTCTCAAGCTCTGTCAGATTAGATGGACACCATTAATGGTTAGCGCTTTCTGGTCTCTCGCAGTGTTGTCCTTATGCCATTCCTGTGTTGTCTTCGCTTTATACTTAGTATCATTGTGCGTTTGAGGATAAACCTTCAGTCCAGCCTGAGGCCCAGAGTGCCCTAGAACAAGTTTTCGTTACATACATGTCTGTATTTTGCTCTATTCAGCTTTCTCTCAATCCCCACCAGTCTCTGAGTTCCTGTCACTGAAAAATAACCCCCCTTTTGGTGGGGTATTGCACAAGTGATGAGCGGTGCCTGGTTTCTTCCAGACAGGATACTTATAATTAAGGCCATACAGGTCAATGTTGGTTTCATCAGACCAGAGAATCTTGTTTCGCACAGTGTGAAAGTCCTTTAGATGCCTTTATGCAAACACCAGGAGGAGAAGCTTCCATCTGGCCACTCTACAAATAAGCTCAAAATGGTGGAGTGTTACAGTGATGGTTGTCCTTCTTGATGTTTCTCTCTCCATGACAAATGTTCTCTGGATCTTAGCCAGAGTGACCATCAGGATCAGTTTGGCCAGACAGCCAGGTCTAGGAAGTTGTTTCAAACTACTTACATTTAAGAATTATGGAGGTCACTGTGCTTTTTTGGGAAACTTCAATGCTGCATACAAATATTTGTAGCCTTCCACAAATCTGTGCCTCAAAACAAAATTGTCTGTAAGGCAGGCAATTCCTTCATCCTCATGGCCTGGATTTTGCTCTGATACACATTGACAGCCATGGCACCTTCTATAGACAGGTGTGCCTTTTCTAATCATGTGTAATGAGGTGAATTCACCACAGGTGGACTCCAAACAATTATGATCAATGAACCTGAGCCAAATATCAAATCATAGCAAAGGGTATGAATATTTATGCCAATGTGATAAATGAGTTTTGCTTTTTTCTAATAAATTGCAGAAATGTCTAAAATTCTGTTTTTGTATGGTCATTCTGGGTTGTTGAGCATGGAAAACACAAAATACCAAAGAAAACAGTACAGAAGGAAAATTCCACTGCCCCTGGAGATCTTGACCCTTTCATATTCCATTTCATTGTTTACCTAGTGGTTTGGTTCACACACTTGTTCACATGAAAACTACCAGTAAGCATTAACTTTATCATAACTGTTGTTCCACACCACCCAAATGACCCTGGGCTCTTCCTCCTCCCTCCAATTGACCCTTCATCCTATCTCTCCTCTCAGCTCTATATCCTAATATGCCTATGATTGTGATACATCTTTAATCCTCTTGCTGTAACCTTGAGTCAGACATCACGGTGAACAATCCTCATAGCTGGAATCTTTTCTCAGCTCCCTTAAAAGGCTGATTTTGTAAGGTGCTTTGCAACTAATGCTACATGAAACTGGCAACTAGGGCAGATGATAAATAAAAGACAGAAAAACAATTCATCATGAAATAAAAGGCTTTCATTGATGACAATCAGAAAGCACAGTCAGTAAGTGCAAGTAATTGCTAGTCAATGACCACAATTACTTGAAAGAATTGACCATCAAAATCATAAACGAGACCAAATCGCTCTCAAAGGAAGAAATAAAGAGAGTTGCAGACCTAGTCTAAACTCTTTTGTCTAACTTATTCAGTCATCTCTTACTTAGTAGCAGCAAGGTTTTGCAAAACAATTGCCAGTTCATCTCCACATCAACATCCCTGTTTCTCCAGCATTGTCCTTCCACCACTCTAAGTCTCCCTTTTGTTTGGGTCACCTTACATCTTGACTCTCAAGCTACCCTGAGCAGTCTATTCACAAGTATTCAATTTACATGTCCAAACAGTCAAAGCTATGCCATCTCTATTATCTTATGTACAGAGACGTCTAGGTTTAGCCTAACAGTCCGGTTCCTAATCCTGCTCCATTTAACCTTTTGTTTCACTCGCTTGAGACTGTGCATCTTCACTGACTGAATTCTGCTTCTATGCTAATTGTTCAAGGCCTATGATTTACAACTATAGGTGAGTGACCAATTGGGACTTCCTAAAATCCTGTGTCCTGAAATGTGGGTGATGCATCTGTCAAGGGTTATTTGTCTTCCTGCAATGCAACAGGAGATTTGCTGTGCCATCAAGGCAACACAAGTTTGCAGCCTTGCCACATAACACGTTCATCAGCTGAGTGTTGATGTGGGTAGTATGTTAATCGTTTTTTCTTTTCTGTCTCCTCCCATCCAGGATGAACCAATCTCAGGCACTGGACAGACCTGACAAGGAGGACTATCTGATCCTGAACCGAAGAAGTGAGCCAAAGCAGGATGACCGATAACGTCACTACTTGATTGCCGTATCTGTGTGAATTGAAATGGTAGCTACTGTTTTAATAAATACCTTGGCTGTTCCTGTTTTTTGTTGAATAAAGGTGGTTTTCCTGAAGCCCTTGGACTCAGACTCGTCTTTCAGGTGCAAGACAGTAATTCACACATCACAGCACAAACAAAGTCTGACCAATAAACAGCCAGCTTGGTCTACTTACTAATTCCTTTCTTCTATAAAAATAACTTATTCTAGGTATATTAAAATCTTGATCTTGCAGCTCTTCTAGTCCTTACTTCTTCATCTATTCTCTCATCCTGGTTGAAAGTAGCTCCTAATACATAAACTTCATCAACTGCTCTAGCTTAATTTCTGTAAGTATTATCTCTTGCGGTTATCATGGTATTAGTCTTCTTCTCTCCTATGGACATAGTTCTCTTTTGGAGGTCTTTTACACGTATACCAAGAGTTCCCTGTAGATGCTGAGCTGATAATCTGGCTTGCAAAAAACATCATCAATAAAGGTCAGTTGTGTAATATAGACTAGCCTCACTTGGTAATTATCCAGTTTAAATGGTCTAACTCTGGTCACACAGCTTTGGAAGTTGACATCCATTAGCACTATAAACAAATGTGGCAACAGATCATCTCCTTGTCTTACGCCATTGATTATACTAAACTCTGTAGACTGGGTTTATGAGGTATTCACATAGTTTTTGCACTGTCTATAAAGCTGTGGATATCTGTGATTAGACCACCACTGTTTTTGAGGTACTTAATCGAAGGACTTCACTAGATCCAAAATGCCTATATATGGCTTCTTGTTATAATCTCTTCTTTGAAATGTGTTGTAGAGTAAAAAATGAGATCTGGTGTACCTCAATTGTGTCTGAATTCATATGTGTCCTCTCTTGATTGTTATTTCATTTTTCGTTTAAGTCTAGCTTCTAGTACTGATGAATAGGTTTTGCCAGGGACACTGAAGAGAAAGATGTTGGTATGGTTTTAACATTCTTTGTTATCTCCTCTTTTAAAAATGGAGATTGTAACAGAAATGCCCCAGTGTTTGGAGACTTGCTGTGTTGCTCACTCCACCTGTAACAATAATTCTTCTGCTAGCTTCATAATATATTTCAACATGTCTGGAGTAATCTCATGGTAACCTGCTGTCTTCCCAAGTTAAATTTTTTTGTCTCCTCTTTTTAAAAATTCTATAAATCCTTATTCTAGGATTTCCCCAACCTTCTGCATTAACACTTGCTTTGCAGCTTTTATTATTTCCTTAGTGGCATCTTGCTTTTTTATGCTCTTCTTACATTTGTTCATTTTCTATCTCAGGAATTTTTTCCACATTTTTTTCTTCATTACAGTTTTGCTGATGCAGATTACCCTCCTTCCTCTTTCCACAACATTTTGCTTTAACTTCTGTAACAATAATCTTGAACCTGGTCCAGCAATATTTAATTTCTTCTTCATTTAAACCACTGTCTTCCTACACACTCTTTTCTCTAAATTGCTTCTGCACGTATGGATCCTTGAGTTTAAAAACATGGGCTGTATATCAAGTGCTGTTTTTTTGCAGGTTTGATTTTCCTTTCTTACTGGAATGCTTTTTCTAAAAGTACAAGGTGAACTTGAGTATCTACCTTAACTCTTTCAGGGCTGATGTCGACTTTTGTCAAAAGGAGGAGTTGATGATGGTAACCGACCTTAAACTTTGAGAAAACCAACCGTTCTGTTTCAGTTGGACTTTCGTTGCTAGAAGGAAAGTTAGATTTATTGGTTTGACTGAGATTTCCTGTGCTTGTGAGAGTAGCAAGGTGCAAACAATGGCAAAAATGGCACTGACATTTGGCAAGAGATCAAAGTGAATGCGTAAAACAAAACACTCCGTGGATAATGTTTTGCCTGTTATCTCTGAACTGGACTATAGCTTGTCGAACTCAGACTTTGATACAAGTGACTGAAAACGAATGTGAGGTTCCAGCTTCAGCTGACTGGTCCCCAGCTAATTGTTGTACTGACAATGTTCGCCAGGCAGGGCTGCCACTTAACAATGATAAAAGGTTGAAACCAGATTGCAATGCACTGTGACTTTGACCCAGCCACGCAAAGACAGCCAGGCAGCAAGTATACACCAAGTATATAAATAAATGATACTGATAAGATTTCAAATAAATAGCTTGTCCAGTTTACAGAGGATACTAAACTAGTATAAAGGCAACATTGTACTTGCAACACACATTTGAATAATATATTCTCCATTGTTGTTGACAAACATCTCTCTGTACCTGCCAACCACCTTATCACATTTGTCTGGATCATTTCCTTTTTGGCCATTTAAATGCCATAATATCTTCACCTGTTGTTTAATCTTCTCTTCTTTAGTAGCACTTGAAATTCATCCTTGCGCTCTGGACACACAAATTCTTATTTGGCCCATATACCATGATAACAAAAGAAGTGCTTTCACCTTTGAGAATATCCACCAACATGATTCTTTTGCTCAGAAACATCCAGGCTTTCATTTTTTCTGTGATCTTTTTTGTCACATGACACAGACCTCCAACTGTGGCTATTTCCTTATTTAGGATTCCAGAATACAAATGGATGTCATCTTCAATTTTTTTACTCTTAGTCTGTTTAACTTGATTTCAGTTTTGTCTTTGAGGGGTTCAATTTCCTTGCAACTTTGGTCACTAACATACCTTGTTCTGTAAACCTGTGTTATCAAACCTCACCACTTCATTTTCTACATCATATTTCTGGCTAATGTATTACTCCTATCAGCTCTGTACTAACCAGTTTTTCTTTGAGGTTATCTCTGCTTGGAGGGTTGCTTTCACAACACCTACAGATCCCCACCTTGTTTATTTTTTGATTCCTACCCTTTAAAATGTCTGGCTTGGGTTGCAATACTAGGAGCAGCCATCTTGGATGTTTTTACAGTTATTCCAATATTTGCATCAATGGCATTGAATGCTGCCATCTTAAATAGCATTGAAGTGATGCCATCACATTCCATGCCCACATGACTGACAACAGGTTTCACTACTATAAACAACATGGTGATGGCCATGCCTAAAAATTGCAAATTGGCATTGGTCATGAAAGTGAAATGATGACGTGAAAAATAATTAGTAAATTAAATATAATAATTACATTTCAAAATATTCTTAAATAAGCAAATAATGACCAAAGTTTACTTGTAAACCCAGGCATGCAATCCTGACAATAACAATAACAGGCTCACTTTGCCTGTGTCTCTTAGAGAGGCCGAGTAGTCTAACACTGCATTTATTCTCTCTGGGCATCCCAACCTTTGTTAAAGCCACTTCTACTAATGTAAGCTGGAAGTTACAGCTCTCTCACAGGACAGAAGTCATAAGAATACTGTAACTCTTTTAAAATTTATGCTTAAAAATAAACTACAGAGTATCAGAAATTTCTTAATCTCCAGGTTCCCACAATGTAATAAATTCTTTAAGCGATCATCCTCATCTATAAGGTTGTGCCAAAGAAAATTACTTGTGTCTGTACATTACTCTCTTTTAGTTTCCATCAGATTTGAGTGGGAGGCCAATTGTCAGAGAACCTTGAAACTGATTTCGAAGATGAGTCCTCCTAAGAGAGTGGTGTTTCTGTGAAGTATCAATGATGAGTTCTGCTGTTTTACTCTATGACACCTGCTTCCTGTGCCTTTAAGTTTCCGTGCCTTTTCCAACCCTGTCTTAAGTCTGAAATAAAGAGTGAGAGTTCAAGCATTTCCAAATCTTCTGAAAGCTCACAAAATTCATGATATGTGTTGAACCCAACACTTTAGTTTATGTTTTTATGTCCAGGGTTTCTAAGCATTAAATTAGCTTAAAAGGATTTTTTCAGATTTCCATTTATAACCTAGTTTAACTCAGACTTTAGATATGTTCAAGTAATTGATTATGAAAGTTACATTTAGCCAGGAGTAAAATTATGCATTGTGAGTGTATTACTTTTTTTTAATTGAGTTAAAATGTGAATGCGTTAGGTGTCAATGTTTTGTGTGTTACCATGGCAACAATTGAGAAACCACAGTTACTGTATTTATATTACAGAACTGAAATAGCTAATAGAAAAAGACAGCATCTGCAAAGACCAAAACATACTGAAAAAATAAAGTCTAGATTCTATGAACTTTCTCAAAATAGTGCCATGTAGAAACCTTTCTGTACTTTTTTTCACAACAGATGCAATTTTTCCATCTGGTTTTGTTCAAAAAATGTAAACCTGATATACTAAGATATTAAAGTAAAGGCAATCAGAGAATAAAAAAATCCAAGTCGCCCTTCCAGATCATTTTTTAAAAGTTGATCTCTAAATGTAACATGGGGTACACTGAAGTAGTGAAATGAAAAGAAAAGCAAACTTAAGACAAACATTGGAGATCTTACAATTAATCATTCACACCACACTCATTTGAGCAATTTCGCTTTATGAGTATTAATGAAATGTTGTTTTGATACACCCAAGGCACTCTATTCAATAATAAATCCTCATCAGATTCATTTTCTGGCATTTTTCAACTTTGTTTTTATTATTGCTTTTGAAATCAGCAATAGTTCTGCCACTACATAACTTCCCCTACAGATATTGAAAAATCAAACCTGTTGACTGAGGCATTAACAAAAAACAGAACCCTACAGGTAATGGCGTTTGAGTAGAAGGTATATATTATAAACACATGGCAGATACTCCATTGTTTAATGGGGAGTATACCTTACTGATAGAGGAATCAAAACCAGCACATTTGATCTCTAAAGCAAACATTAAAAACAAATTAATGTTGTCACCACTAACACACACCATTTTGGATGACCTAAGAAGTGAGCAGGAAGTCTGTTATCTCAGTCATATGACCCCCACTGGGACAGACAAACACATTCATCACTGGACAAAACATTCATAAACAATTTCTCAGTTGATTGAAAATGTTAAGCTTGAAGACTTTTTTTTTTTAAGAGAAACAACTGACAAGAAGTAGTGGAAAGTATGCAAAAGGTCTACCAAGTCCATCACAAAGCACAACTGCACAAACTCCCACATTCCTTTTGAGAGTTCAAAATCTTATAGACATGAATCCAAAATTCCAGCATTATAAAATTGAGCTGATGAAATAAACAGATATACCACAAGGGAATTTTAAAAGATACCGTAGTGGTGCTGCTTGTTGCATCAGCTGGGGATGACTTTAGTACTGAGTCAACAGCAGTATGAGTTGACATTCCATATTTAAATGAGTAGCTTCAGCTCAAGACACAGGAGAACATATGCTGGTCACATGATCACTAACTTAGTGTAGCTTAAATGAGTTGTCCTTCTGAGGATAGTGAGCTACCTATCAGAGTAATGAAATAAGTAATAATCCTGTTAGTCAATGATTGTAAGCACTGTACAGTGCTACATTGGTGTCAGAGTGGGATGAGTAGAAGGCTTATGGCACAACTCAGCATCGCCCCAAGCACTATAGAGACCCAAAAATGAACTTGGTTTGAGCTGTTGGAGAATTCTGAAGTGGAGATTGAGAACGTGTAGCATACTTTTCCACTAAATTTCTGCCAGGGTTCCCCTACTGGCTGGAGTTCAAGTCACTGTTTCATGTCTTTTATGTTTATTTTTACTTTTGTTAGTTATTTGCATTGTTTCTTGTTTTTGATTTTACTATAATACTTTGGCCTTTACATGCCTTTTGTTTTGTGAGTGGTCCCCCCAAGAGGCAGAGCCACCTCCCAATCACAGCCAGGAACTACCCTCCGTTCTTTACATCTGTAGGGCCTCCAACATTTCCTAGCAGTTCATTGTCAATGTGCTCTGGTGTTGATGAGTTATTGTGCCCTTTTCTATGCCATTTTGTGATTTTTTTTTTCTTTTTTGGATAGATAAATAGAGACTTTCAACCTTTTTGCTTTGTTTTGACCATGCTAATGGAATCTATATTGGGACTTGTTTGATTTGGACTCCTTTCTTGTTACAGGCAATTTCATTTTGCCTTTGTGCTTTATGGAGCACAATTGTGATTGGAAAACTTTTTTGTGAAGAATGTATCTCTTATTTTATAAAGATTCTGTGGTTGCTGTTATTACTAGCTGGGGTTTGGCAGTGATATCCCTCTCTAGTGGTCATTATTGGAAGTGCTTGGGACTACGTGCTTTGAAACACTTTATTCCTTGAGATTCCTAGTTCATGACAGTTCCAGCCAAGAGACCTCTATCTTTGAAGCTTCAGAAAAGGAGGTTCACTTGTTCACATTTATTGGTTAGATCACCACCCAGAGGTGAGGTGTTAAACATCTGTGGTGTATCCCAAAACAGTACACTATGTAACATCTCTGCTATGCCACTTGACAGCATAGTGCTCAAAACTGCTACTCCTGAAAACTCGTCACTGGTAGAATGAAAAGCCCACCCCACCTTTTTCTAAGTGTTTGTGTGCAGTTACAAGGAGTTGTAAGTGGTCATTGGAACAGCTGACGTTTCAAAGGGAGGGCTATGGAACTGCAATGACTCAAGCATCACACATTCATAAAACACTAAATATTTCAGTTAGTGTTAGGAGTTTTCTTTGGTAAGTGAGAGAAAAAGACGCAATGAGTAGAAGACCAATAAGACTCACCTGTTTCACTGCAATTCAGGTAGAGCTTCCTGCTGTGCTGCTAATAGTAGAAATGAAAGCAGTGTTTCAAGAAATAACTAAAAGGACCAGGAGCTGCATGAAAAATGTGGTCTGAAAATCAGAGAGGGTCAAAACCAAAAACAAATATCATGATGTCAGACAGATAGATACTCAGGGTGAAATTTGGCTTTTTAAAGAAAGTGAGGCATACTATTGCCAATTTGTACTTAATGTCAAACAAATGTGCCAAATATATACCCCTACACACCATCTTTGGCAATGCATTGAATGTATTTTCTGTCAGTGTATATTGATAAGACATTTTTTCTGTCTTCTTCAAAGCTGAGGAGAGTAGAAACAGAGAGAGAGAGATAGGTTGGGAGCATGTACTGATACAGTGTGCAGCACCCTCA
The DNA here is from genome assembly GCF_016835505.1 of Polypterus senegalus. Taxonomy (NCBI): domain Eukaryota; kingdom Metazoa; phylum Chordata; class Cladistia; order Polypteriformes; family Polypteridae; genus Polypterus; species Polypterus senegalus. The sequence continues at coordinate 152,158,067 of NC_053155.1, forward strand.
ACACAACGAACATCCCAGATTGGGACCCAAGTTCAGTCATGCAATGAGTGACACCTCACCACCACACTGGAACAGTATGAAGTTTTTTTTAAATTATTTATTAATTTATGTATTTTTTTTAAATGGTGGCTAGAGTGGCACCAAACCCCAAGTTTTCTGGGCAAGTTCAGGGAACTGCTTGCAGGGCTGGATGCAGATTAACATCATGTTCAGGACACAACAATTGCAGGTTAAGGGCCATCCTCAAGGGCCCAACTGAGTAGAGTCAGGATTTGAGCCAGCAACCTTCCAATTGCCAGCACAGAGCCGTAGCTTCAGAGCCACCACTCTACCCTTCAAAGATGGCACTTGATATTTTCTTTAGTCAGTCCTTACAAAGAATCACATGAAATATCTAAGTGTTTAGGTCATAATAGTCATATGCATTAACAGTGTTGCTAGCTAACTGAGAAAGTAGTTTAATTACTGCAAAAGTGTATCAATAAGTTTGTTATATTAAAATGAAATACTGAATCACACTCTGAGCTCTTCTTCTACGTGATTTCATGAGCTATGCTCTCCGCAGTTAGCGTGCATCCTCCTCATTGCTGGAGGCATTTCTGATGGCTCTGTGTTGGGCTCCCCTGCACTGCGTACTACAGCTCACACTTCATCACACCTCTGTGACCTTTGGTATGGCTGTGTTTCAAGTTATTTAAGGATATCCTGGCACATTACTTTGAACATATTGAATTAATTTGTAGCCAAGTACCCATAAGCTGGATGTCATTACATACCTTTCTGCATCATGCTTAACTCAAAGTATTTTTTAAATAAATATATGATCTTTAAGTATTTTGCCAGTTTTATTTTTAATTAACCAGTTGGAATGACTCTTGCTTGCTGATTCGCTCTTAATATCCTAATGTTTTAACTCTCCCTAACATTACTGTTTTTAGTCATCATGATTTCTTTAGAAGTCATATATCCACAAATAGTCTGAATGATTAAGCTATTACACATTATCACATGGGTGATTTTTAATGATGTTTAAGGTTCAGCCATTCATTTTTGAAGTCCCCTTAGTTTACTTCTGGATCCGAGGAAGCCAAAGCCTAACCAGTATGAGATGTGGCCGGTTTGTCATCCCAGCCAATACCCCCAGGCCGCCAGATGGAGCCCTCCCTGCAGTATGGAGGTGCCCCGAAGACCAGCAGGGAGTCATGAATTATGTAGTTTTTATCCTCAGCCCTGCTGGATGCCACAGGGGCCGCAAGAGGGAGCTGCAGGGAGGACCAAAGACTTATTTGTGCCCTATGACCCGGAAGTTCATCAAGGGAAGAGCGACGGGCTACCAGGGTAAAAAAAAAGAACTTTTACCTGACCCAGGGAATATAAAAGGACGGTGAGAGCTCCCAGATGGCGAGTGAGTATTTATGAGTATAGTGGTGGAGAGTGTGCTTTGTGCACTGTGGCAATCTAATAAAGTCAACATTTGGACTTTTATCTGGTGTTGAAAACATTTTTGTGGATATCTTTTGACATATTTTTGTAATCGTTTTGTTTTGGCCTAATATCTTTGATGGGTATTTTATTAGCATTTACAGCAGGGATAGGCAATGGCAGAGCTGGAGGGCCACAGTGGCTGCAGGTTTTTGTTCCAGCCCAGTTTCTTAATGATATGTCACTTATTACTGATAAAGCACTTACAGTATTGCTCAAGTGACGCTTTGATGCTTAATTTTAGTGGTCTCAGTTATTAAAGTTGCTCACCCTTAATTGTTTATTTTTAGTCTTAAACAGCTTCATTAATTGTTTTTAATGGCTCCTTACTGACAATAAGATGCAAATGAGGCAGCAGTTCTCCATCTAACTTGTTTCCATTTACACCTGTGTGGATTCATTATGCACTATATAGTTTAATAAAATACATAAGAGAAAAATGAGACAGACTGAAAATATCCATGTTAGGCTTCAAATCATTTAGATGATAACCTTGGAAAAGAAAAAAATCTATGATATAAGAACCTAACATTGCAGACTAACAAGCAATAAAATTAAATAAGGTCTGAGATTAATTAGAAACTAATCCCTACCAATCAATTGAGTTGGAGTGAAAACCTGCAGCAGCTGTGGCCCTCCAGGACCAGCGTTGCCTACCCCTGATTTAATGTAAATTCAGTAATAATTTAACAAATATATTGACAAAGCATTCATAGTTTTCTCAAACCATTTCAAATAACTTAAAATAAAATACACTTTTTGAAATAAAGGAGTATATACTGTTAACATAAATTACCAAATTCATGTAATTCACATGACATTAAATTAATTTCTGTATAAGTGCTCAGGTTATGTTCCATATAATAAATGTTAAATGGTTCTGCCTCATTCATATAATTAATATTTTCTTTGATGCTTTACCTGACACATTGATGCAGTTATTATTATTATTTTTTTTTTACTTTTACATCCATGACATTACAATTCAAATGCAAGGTAAATGGACACATGAAATAAGAGTGTCTTCTGTTTTGCATTTCTAAATACATACTTGATAAAAATATCAAACATCTGTGCTATGAAGTGTTTTTCTGGTATAAGATCATAAGAAGTTGGAGTCTGTCTTGAGAACAGCCTGACTGTGGGCACTCCTGCCTGGCATAGTACACTAAGTCCACGCAGTGCCATTTCAGAGTCACCTGTCACCTTGTCTTTCAACTATGTGAAAAAACAAAACTCTTAAGAAAACTGTTGCAAATAACATACAAATCGCATGAAAGGTACTGCAGTAAAAAAATTACTTGAGGCCCAAATATATTAAGGTTACAACCCATAAAGCTATTCTACTATTCTGTTTTAATGCTAAAAATTGTCAGTTCACTGATGTACTGTACACATTTTTCTAATGTAATAAATGCATAACCAGACTCCTGTCATGCAGGAACCAGCTTTGGAGTTTGGACAGAATGTCAGTCCAATGTACAAACATATATTCTTATTTATTCTGGCACAACTTTGAGACTTAATCGCACTGCACAACACATGTAATTTAAATGTGATGAGAACACCATAAATAATCATAAACCTCTTTACCTTAGTGTTACAGCTACGCTATAAACAGCACAATAAAATATGAATTGCTAGTTTGTAGCCACAGCATGTATGATCCCCCCTGACAAGCTATGTACAATATCTAGCCCAAAAGGCTTATTTCTTTCCAGAATTACCTGAATTAGAGTAAGTTATAGCAACACACTGTATATTTCTAACAACACTTTGTAAGGAACAAAGCAGCTTTTAACAGGGAGGCCCACATGTAATGTTCAGATTTCCAGCTGCTTGAAATTTCTGGTTTCACATAATAATACGTAAAGGTTTCAATTGACACTGTCACACATGTAAGCCGCGGGGGTGGCTTCCTGGCTTTGAGCAGGGAAAAACAGGGAAGGATAAGAGCAAAGCATAGTCATTAACTACATGTGTATGGTTTCCCTTAGAGTTTAGGAGGACTACTCGTGTGAGCTCTGACCTCACTTCCACCCAGGTCCCCATATAACCAGTAAAGCAACCAGAAGTCCGTGTTCATTCTGTACCCTGGTTCTATGAAGGACAGAATGTCACAATCAAGGTCATTATAAGAGACCTGCCAATCAAGTGTTCTTCTGCACGGCTTTTTCTTTTGCTACCTTTCTTATTATCAGGGCTTGCTCTTTTGGCACCCCTACACCCTTAGACTCTGCCTGGCTTTCTTTTTATAATGCCTAATTAACTATATACTTCGGCAGATGACTTTATCTTTGGTGATTTACAAAAAAAGAAGAAACTTTATGATTATTTATTTAAGATTAAGAAACATGCTTGAAGTCACACAAGGAGAGATGCAAGACTGAACCAAAAATCTTGTTAAAAAAATATCCCACGCCACTATCCCACAGTGCCTGCCAGAAAACATCATACCCTTTGTTTAGTAACAAGGCTGGAACAAAAACTCAAGCACATTTCTGGATTATAATACGTAGTCTTGCGATTACTTTTATTTCAAAAGGTAACTACAAAAGAACATAGTTTTGAGGGAAAGACTTTGCAAAACTATAACTGACTCTAATAACTGAGAGCTTTAAGTCTTTTCAGATCCAATTTCTTTAAATGCTATTATTACTACCAGGAAAAAATTAACCAAAGTATCATTTGCTTAAACTGAAATTTAAATAGAAAGCAATTCATAATGGGTGGCATGATGGCGCAGTGGTAGCGCTGCTGCCTCGCAGTAAGGAGACCTGGCTTCGCTTCCCGGGTCCTTGCAGTGTGGAGTTTCCATGTTCTCCCCGTGTCTGCGTGGGTTTCCTCCCACAGTCCAAAGACATGCAGGTTAGGTGCATTGTTGATCCTAAATTGTACCTAGTGTGTGGTGCCCTGTGTTGGCTGGCAGACCCCCGTGCCCCTGTAGTTAGGATATAGCAGGTTGGATAATGGATGGATGGATGGATGGATGGAACAATTCATAACAGTTCATTTTAATCAAAAATTAATTAATACTTAATTATGTGCATTGATTATATTAATATCCACTGACATTTTTGCCATGAAAATTCTGGTGGGGCCATACCACAATTTTCCTATATGCGTTGTAGACTTCTTTCACATTAAAATGAATTCACCAAACTGTTAACGTCTGTATCTTTTTCCTAATGAGTAGCAGGATGTGCAAGTTCATACCCCTTTCACATCACAAAAAAAAAAAAAATAAAGCATGTTCATACCTCATCTGCATCGACTGGCATCAGATCATTATGATACCCTCTGACATTGTCATCATTGAACAAAATCATGTTTTTTTATTATTGAATTTGTATTGGTCAAAATATGCCAAGAAAATGTAATATTTAGTGGATTCAAAAAGTGTTCAGACTGCTTCACTTTATTATGTGGGAGATTTAATTTTAAATGAATAAATTAAACATTTTTGCCCATCAATCTACACTTACTAACCCATAATGATAAAGTGAAAACATTTATTAAAAATCAAAAATTGATAACTCTCATTTACAGCAAGCATTCATACCCTTAATTTAGTACTCCATTGAAGCCCCCTTGGAACAATTACAGTTTCACGTTTCCTTGGACAGGTTTCTAGATGTTTTGCACACCTGGATTTGGGCAGTTTATCCCATTCTTCCTGGCCTAACCTTTCAAACTCTTTTAGATTGGATGGGAAGTGCCTGTAAACTGCCATCTTCATATTTTTGCACAAATGTTCTGCTCGTTAAGCAGAAGTTTGGCTGGGACACTCAAGTACATTCAGGTACTTGACTGTATACTCCAGGTCATTGTCGAGCAGAAAGGTAAACAGTCAGCTCAATCTGATGTTGTGTGATCTCTGGATCTGGTTTTCTTCAAGGACCTCAGTGTATTTGACTGCATTTAACCTTCCCTCAGTTCTGACCAGTCTCCCTGTCCTTACCACTGAAAAGCGGCCCCATAGCATTAATCTGTCACCACCATGCTTCACCATAGGGGTGATGGTTTTAGGTAGGATTTAAAAAAAATAAAACAGGTTTCGGAATACTTACATGAATGAGAATGCAGTTTTTGATTTTTCAGTTGCAAACTTTTCTGAAAACATGTTTTAACTTTGTTATTATGAGTTATTGAGTATAGATTGATGGGAGAAAATGGTAAATATCCAGTAAACATTCTCCAACACAGTAAGTGTACAGAAATTGAAGGGATCTGAACACTTTCTGAATCCACTGTACATTTAGATGTACAGTACTTAAAGTGCACAGCCAAGAATGTAAACAGGAATTTTATAATATAATAAGCAGAAACAATAGTAATACAAAAATCCGCAGAGAAAGAAAACAGTTTCACAGACCACGGGCCTCATGTATAACGCCGTGCGTAGAACTCGCACTATAACATGGCGTAAGCACAAAAGCCGAAATGTGCTTACGCAGAGAAAATCCAGATGCAGGAATCTGTGCGTACTCCAACTTCCACGTTCTTCTGCTACATAAATCCCGATCAGCGTGAAAAGTAACGCTCGTGCACGCGCTTTATGTAACGCCCCAACTCCTCCCAGAATTACGCCTCTTTGAATGTGCAAATGAATATAAATCGCCCTTAAGCTCAGCCTTCTGTGAAAAGGCAATGGGAAAAGCACAGGGGAAAATATAAGAATTTCAGCGAATACCAAGTGGAGGCAAAGAAAAAACATACTATTTGTTCAAATAAACCGTGGTATAATCAACAGAATGAAGTTGATCGAGTGACATAGCGTGTTGGAGAAACTTGAAAGCTCACATTCACAAAATCGCACAGTGCCAGAAATAAAAAAGAAGTCACATATCAAAGTCGCCGTGAAAAGGCGAGTTGTAGCCCACTGTCTGAGTGTCATATGAAAGCTTATTAGGGTACAGAGAAAAAAAGGCACACAATTGGGAAAAAGCACGAAATGTCAACTTCAGTCTCGACATTTCCACTTTAATTAACCAGTTTCTCAAATCATATTGTAATTAAAGTAGCACGTTAAATGCTTTGTTTTGTATTTGATCTTCTACTCGTATGTGATCTATGTGTGTGAATCACTACTTGCTTCTTAAACCGGCTCTCTTCCTCCAACTGGACACAGAATCCATTACATTTGTGATATTACAGTTCTCTGAATAACTAAAATACTGAAATGTATACGTGATATCATTTTTATGATAATAGGAGTTAAAGCACGTTATTAAAAATGAGTTTCACGTCGCAGTGATTATGTGCGACCTTCGATGAAATAATTTATTGCAGCAGTACTCATTGGCGGCTCCAGGCTTGTGGTGGCACTGGGCAGAGGAAGAATCGGTGGGTCCTTCGCCCACCAATGTCAGTAAGGTAGCTTATGCACGGTGGATGGCCACGTCCGTTGCAGACACTGCATAGCCAGCTCGTAGTCATGACACAAGCATTTAACTTTTGCCGAAATTTGTCGCTGCGTTTTTAGCTGTGTTGTTATTTTCTCTTTCTGTTTTATATTCAATATATATTGGCGTAGCCACCACTGCAGTCCTTGCTTTTCTTTCTCCAAATACCCAATCACCACACAATCAGCTCTGAAATAGAAGTTAAGCCATCTGTAAGCTTAGAGTGCCGATTCTTCAAACCGTTTAAGGAACACTGAAATATCTTTGTATGTTTAATTATTCTATCCTTCACAAAACTCCCAGTGAAGAATATAGATTATTTAAATGAAGTTAAAGTTTTATCTGTATACAGAAATATAATAAACATATTTTGCTGCATTTCACCTTAAAAATGATATAGTCATCATATGTAAATACGCGCTTTATAAAGTGGCTCAGGTTGTGCGATATTATAACTGTAGTGCAAGTTTACAGTGGGGTGATTGTACTTATAAGTACAAACAGTTCTACACGGTGCAATTGATTGAGTGCATTTAAAGTTCTTGGGATAAAACTGTTTCTGAACCACAAGGTCCGTACAGGAAAGGCTTTGAAACGTTTTGCTTTGGCTGAGACAGCGTGTCCTTGAAGCTGTATACAGATAATTCTCTTTCCGATCAGCTGCTGCTGTGATTCACACTCAGATACAGTGATATAAATACTCCGAGTGGTGCAGTAAGAGTAATATGGAAAAAGATGATCCACTGTGGCAACTCCTAACGGGAGGAGCTGAAAGAAAAAGAAGAAGGTGCAGTGAGAGTAACAACACTAAAGCAGTTATGGTATTTGGAATGCTATGGCTGTTCCCTGGACCATTATATTGTTACGAGTTAATTACAATCAGATGCGTTACACTAATAAACAAAATGCGGTTAGTTTCAGTGTATTTATAAAGCCGCATCAGGAAAATAAGGAGTAACCACACAGGAACAGTAGCACTGCTTTGACGCTGGGTGCCGCCAGTCTGCAAAACCGAGCGGAGAACTTGCGTACGACAAGGTATGAGGTACCGTGGAAAAGTGCGTGGCTTTACGGCAAGTGTAGGTTTTATACATCGCGATTTGAACGTGGAAAAGTTCTTACACAACATTTCTGTGCGTACGCACTGTTTATACATGAGGCCCCAGACATTTTCCAATTCTTAACTACCTGCACTGGTTCAAGTGGGGAGAGTGGGACAGGACAAGTGGTTGATTCAGGTGGCTGAAAGTTCTTTTTTGTTTTTTTAAAAAAGAATTTTATTAAAGGGTAAGTAAGCAAATATACAAAGGACAGTTTCATTGTAACATTACATAATCACAACAGTACATATAGTAATAATTGAAAACACATTATTAAAATAGTACTGTTAAGTTATAGCAATTTATTGATGTTACCCAAAGGAAAGTTCAAATCATGTAAGTTACTTAGATAAATAATACAGTAAACTAAAGAGAGGAAACTCCTCATCAGTAATAAAATATGCAGTTATAGTACCAAAATAAAAAAACTAAGAACAGCCATAACTTCCCAAATCCACTGAGTAAATGTAAAAGAGTATAATAACAGAGTCTAGCTTAAAGATAACTTGAGCAGGTAATTAAAATAACATCCTTATTTAATGTATGGGCCTTTATACCAATATAACCAAGCCTTTTCATATTGAGGAAAGGAGTAATTTTTCTTTGAGATAATTTTTTCCAGTAGAAGCACAGAGGGTTCTTCTGAGAGCTCTGAAAAAGAGGCGATCTTCAAAGCCATGCTATAACCAGCCTAGCTATTAATAAAGCTTGCAAAATAAAAATGTGACATTTCAGAAAATAATCCCAATCCCAAACAAAGCCAACTGAAAACTTAATTTAATCTTCAATTTTAAAGAGAATGAGAGAAATTTTTGAATCGTCAACCAGTAATGATAAAGTGACTTACAGGACCACTGCATATATAAAAGAGTACAATTTTTGCCACATTGCATCCAGCACAGAGGAAAACAATTTACATAAGCTTTAGTTATTTTTACAGGAGCGAGGTACCCTCTATAAATCAGCCCATCTTAAGATATCTGTGAATTTATAAAATTACTTCTATTACCCAATAGATTAGATAAAAGATAGATGGAACATTTCATTGGCCCACATGGGGAAATTTGGCTTTTACAAAAGCTGTTTAAATCAATTTTATATATATATATATATATATATATATATATATATATATATATATATATATATATATATATATATATATATATATATATATATATATACTAGCAAAATACAAGGCCGCAGCAGAGAAGTAGTGTGTTAAAGAAGTAATGAAAAATTAAAGGAAACATTTTGAAAATAACGTAACATGATTGTCAATGTAATTGTTTTGTCACTGTTATGAGTGTTACTGTCATATATATATATATATACTATATATATATATATATACACATACATACTGTACATACATACACAAAGACACATTATATATATATATATCTATCTATCTGTATATCTATATATATATATATATATATATATATATATATATATATACACACACATACACATTATATCTATATCTATATATATATATATATATAGCAAAATACCACAAAGAAGTAATACTGGCTTAAAAGTTTTATTAAGAAGAAAATTAAACCTTTTTAAACTGAGGGAAAATATACCAATTATTTGTTAAGGATCTCTTTGTATACCACATTGTGAGTTTGGCCCTCCGGTTGTAATATGACCAAGCTGTGCGCTGAGCTTACTCTTAAGCATGCAACGTACAGTTGGCCATGTGAACAGTAATCTTGTTTCAAATCTCACAGCTTGGATTGCTGCTGTCATAATCGGTTTGAGTTTCATGGTTTGTTTCAATTATGACAGTATTTGTAGGACTTGTGTTGAAGTGACATTCGGCATCTGTCAAGCGTTGTAAGTATACAACCAGTTTCATCGATAACTTCACATCCAGCTTTTGAGAGTTTAAACATTCATAAACATCAAAGTGTCCAATACTGAAATCGTCACCTGTGAATCTAAGATGTTTAAGAGGCATTGGCGGTTGTCCAAAGGTGTAAAATATTTGGCCATTTCGGTACACTTGAAAGCGATAACCGAACAATTCAGCGGCAGCCATCAACTCACATGCAGAAGGAATGAGCCTTCCAAATTTCAGCCTTCTACCTACATGAGAAGTTTGAGAATTAGTGACGTTGGAAAGTTCAATATGGCGGCTGACAGTGGCGTCATACCACCGAAATAAGCATGTACATTGGTTTGGGTTAGCGCAGGGAAGCCACCTACCAAATTTCGTGAAGATGGGGCTATGAATAAGAAAGTTCAACATGGCGGATGTTGTTGACCGTTATGCGTACAATTTCGAAATTAAACCTATATATATATATATATATATATATATATATATACAGTATATACACACACACATACATATACACAGTATATATTGTGGCGGACAGCCGGGTCCCATGCCTGGCAGGGACGCCCCTGCTGCATCTGTACCGGAGGAGCAACCATGGGCAGCTCAGTACCTCCCCCGGGACGCTTGGTGGCAGCCTCCCTGGCGGACGATGATCCCCCAGCCTGTCGCATGGCTCCATGGGAGATGGAGTCCTCCACAGCCTAGTTGGGGGCTCGGATGGCCGCTAGGGGGAGCTGCATGAAGTCATCAGCCCTGCTGGACGATTCTTCAGCCCCACCCAGAGGTGCAATCAGGACCAGGTGGTCAAACAACTGGAACACTTCCAGGTGGGTTATAAAAAGGGCCAGCCACCACCACTCAGAGAGCCAGAGTTGGGAGGAGGAGGATATATACATATACACATATATACATATATATGTATATATATATACATATATATGTATATATATATATACACATATATATACAGTATATATATATATATATATATATATATATACAGTATATATATATATATATATAGTATATATATATATATATAAATACAGTATATATATATATATATACAGTATATATATATATATATATACATATATATATATATATATATATATGCTAGGGGGCTTAGCCCTCTGCTCGTTTTGCTTGCCTACCCCCTCTCCCCACCGGGTTGCGCTACATGCCAGCCACTTCACATCTCTGCTGCTCTCAATGTGAAGGGGGGGCTGAACGCACGGCAAGGAGAATCAGTCAGATAATCTGCTGTTGCTGCTGGCGAACTGCGTGTTCTGTGTTGCTTGTCGTTGTTTTAAGAGCTGGGAGCACATGATGTATGTCTGCCAAAAGCATTCTAACAACTGCTTGGTTAGATGTCTGTGAACTTGTTTTAAATGTTGTCTCACTGCCTTGTCTACCGTGACGTCAAATTGTCTTTGAGAAGATCACGTCTCGTCTCCCTAGTCTCCCTACCAAGATTTTTTTTTTATAATAGAGAGGTTAAAAAAAAAAATTATAATATATATATATATATATATATATATATATATATACATACAGTGTATATATATATATATATATATATATATATATATATACATATAGTATATATATATATATATATATATATATATATATATATACAGTGGAACCTCAGTTCACGACCATAACTCGTTCCAAAACTCTGGTTGTAAACCGAGTTGGTCCTGAACCGAAGTAATTTCCCCCATAGGATTGTATGTAAATACAATTAAACCGTTCCAGACCGTACGAACTGTATGTAAATATATATGTAAATATATATAAAGATTAAGCACAAATATAGTTAATTACACCATAGAATGCACAGTGTAATAGTAAACTAATGTAAAAACATTGAATAACACTGACACAAAACACCCAGACTCCCTCTCTCTGTCAGCAGCACACGCTCCCTCGCGCTCTCTCTCTCTCTCTCTCTGAACAGAGGGGAACATTAGAACAAATCCGAACTTTAATTTAAAAACCAACCATAAGCAACCAAAAAAGTAACAGTGCAGCAGTTCATGCTAATAGCCTTACAGCCCGATCGCTGTAAACACTTTTTTTAAAATGAGTTTTAAGCACAGGGAAAAAAAATGAACATTTGAAAAAAGAGAAAAGTAACATTGCAACAATTCACGCTACAAACTGAAAAGTTAACTTTTGAAAAATCCGTAATACAAAAACCACCAAGAAAACAAACCTTGCATTAGTCGAGTTCTGGCATGAAGTGAGGAGGAACTGGGTGCAGAGAAGGAAGAATCTGGCTCTGCAATGGAGGAATGTTTTCCTTCAGGTGTTTTCTCTCTTGTGATTTCTTGGGTTTCTGGTGTTTTTAGCTGTTTAGCTGGTGGGAGCTAAAGCCTCATGCAGCCATTCCAAAAACAAAGTTCTTGTGACCCAACCCTTCATGTTTGCCCTCGACATTACATTGTGCTGCTTGAAAGCACGAGGGTTCTCAAATTGGTAAATGAGTAAACTGGTAAACAGTTTTTCCACCTCTTCAGGCACTTGAAGCCTCTGCCTGGTTAACACTGTAACTCCTTTTGCAATATCAGCTGCTTTAATAGATTCTTTCTGCTTTAGAATAGTCGAAATCGTAGATTTTGACTTCTTGTACTTGGCGGCAAGATCAGTAAAAAGAACGCCACGCTCAAACTTTTCAATAATTTCTTTCTTTACTTCGATTTCAATTTTCTTCAAAACTTTCTTCTCACCACTCTTCACTTGTTTAGAAGCCATAGTTAACTGCAAAAGCAAACGAAATACTGTAGAGCACAAAGAGAGCGCAGGTAAAGCATGCACGTCTGACTGAGAACAATGAACAGGGAGCGGCTCTGCTTAAATACAGTAATCGGCGCATATGAACCAGCCAGGCAAACAGGCAGGCAGGCAGGCAGGCACGTGCAGGCTCGCTCCCCCTCTCTCTCAGCATCAGTCAGGCACGCACGCACATGCACGCACCCTCCCCCTCTCTCAGCAGCAGGCAGGCACGTCTGACCGAGAACAATGCAACACGTGAGGAAATCATCGGCGCACACAAACCAAAAGGGAAACTGGCTTGTTCGTATAGCAAGTGTGTGGTCGTGAACCGAGGCAAAAGTTTGGCGAACTTTTTTGGTCGTGAACCGAGTTGTGCGTGTACCGAGACGTTCGTGAACCGAGGTTCCACTGTATATATACTGTATATTATGCAGGGCAGTTCAGGAAAAAAAGATGGGTTCGTAAATATATAAATTGGTTCAGATATATACATTGGTTGAGATACATTGATTTGGATATATACATTGGTTTGAATACATCCATTCAGATATATATATTAGTTGAGATATATCCATTTGGAAATATAGGTCGGTTCAAATACATACATTGGTTTGAATAGATCGGTTGGAATTTACGGGCAGGCACAGCATGGACACCTAAGTTTAGCATCTCCCCTTCACTTCATTATTGCTTGAATATTGTTGTCATTATTGTATGTATTTTATATAAGTAGCATATGCCTGTCTGCCACGTATTGTTTCGTACACCATCTTGGTTGGGGGACCTCGATTTCAAAGCACTTCTTTTCCTTTCATTATTTAAAACACTTGCACAGATACCCGCCTCCGCGCCTCGCTCAGTTCCGCCCCGGCTCAATGCACCCACCTCACTCCCTCATGTCCCTCCCATGACAAATTCTTCTCAAAAGCTGAGTTACCAGGAAGCATTGATAGCAACCACAGTACCTCCCATTTTTTCACCTCAACAGACACTGTTTTATTATTGACCGAAAACCACCTGGTGATTTCTGTTATCCGTATTGGCAGCATTTCATTAAAGGGCGGTCTGTTTCAGCAGGGACATTAGTCATGTTTACTGAAATGGAGGAAAACACTGGAATAGTGCGGTTTATTCTGAATGTTTATCAGTGATCAGGGATCAGAATGATCAGAATATCCCAGCTTCCCAAATAACGGGTGTTTAACTGTTTTTATAGTAAAACTGACAAAACCACACACATGCAGATGTACACACGCACGTGCGTACATACACACACACACACACATACACTCAAACTCACAAATCGTGGGTCGCATACACTACTGATTAAGTGTATCATGTGTTTAAGTGTATAAATACAAAGAGGACTGTTTCATTTATGTTAGGTAGAATGCCCAGAGGGTACTGGGCAGTCTAATGGTCTGGAATCCCTACAGATTTTATTTTTTTCTCCAGCTGTTTGGAGTTTTTTTTTTGTTTTTTCTATCCACCCTGGCCATTGGACCTTACTCTTATTCGATGTTAATTAATGTTGACGTATTTTATTTTCTTACTGTGTCTTTTATTTTTCTATTCTTCATTATGTAAAGCACTTTGAGCTACTTTTTGTATGAAAATGTGCTATATAAATAAATGTTGTTGTTGTTATCTGTTATCTTATTTTGACAGGACAATCCTTTTTTTAGGCGTAAGCACTATAAATCCGTTCAGATAGGCCAGTTTAAATATTCTCTTCTTGTGTCAGCGTGTGCATGTGCGAGTGCCTGTATGTCCCCTTCACATTCTCCATTTGGTAAGTTATAAGCCCAGGGTTGTATTTGAGGAGTGGAGCCTGTACTGAGACCTTCTTGACCCCCAAACGCACTTCCCGCCAGAAACTCGGCCCCGGTACTTTCCTTCCTTCCCAGAGAGGTTGTGGGCACGAGAGAGAGGATCAGCACTGGCATGGAGAGAACCCTTATGATGAATCAGCAAAAACTTGTAAGGTTGAAGGTCAAGAAACCACCTAGTGACCCATGGATTCGACTCCTTGTGAAGGGCCATCCACTGTAAAGGAGCATGATCCATCACTAGAGTGAACTCCCGGCCCAAGAGGTAGTACCTCAACTGTGTAATCACCCATTTGATTGCAAGGGCTTCCCTTTCCACTGCTGCATACCTAGTCTCCTGATCCAACAGTTTCTGGCTCAGGTACATGACGGGGTGTTCAACAACATCAACGCTTTGACTCCGCACGGCACCCAGGCCTGTGTCTGAAGTGTCCGTCTGTCAAATAAAAGGGAGAGAGAAATTAGGAGCTTTTAATATTGGTGCTGAAGTAACAGCCTGTTTTAAGACACTAAATGCAGCGTCTGCCTTGTCAGTCCATGCCACATGATTAGGAGCCCTCTTCTTTGTAAGATCAGTCAAGGGCACTGACCTCTCTGAAAACCAAGGTACAAACCGGCGGTATTACCTGGCCAACCCGAGAAAGGCTTGGACTTGCCTCTTGGTTCGGGGACGGGACCATTTTTTAATGGCATCTATTTTTGAACACTGTGGTTTCACGGTACCCCGACCCACAAGGTAGCCTAAATATTTAGCCTCTTTCAATTCAAAGAAACATTTCTTGGGATTAATACCAAACCTGGCTTCTCCTAGTGTCTGCAATACTGCAGTGACCTGCTGTACGTGTTCCTTCCATGTGCTGGAATAGATGACGACATCATCCAGATAGGCAGCACTATACGCATTATGGGGTTGGAGCACTTTGTCCACCAGACGCTGTAAAGTTGCAGGAGCCCCGTGTAACCCAAATGGAAGAACACGATACTGCCAGAGTCTGCTAGGAGTGCTTAACGCGGTCTTGACCTTCCTGGAGTGTGTTAAAGGAATCTGCCAGTACCCCTTTGTCATGTCGAGCGTGGTCAGAAATTCTGCTTGTCCAAGTGTCTCGAGGAGGTCATCCACACGAGGCATGGGATAAGCATCAAAAAGGGAGACTTGGTTAAGCCGACGGAAGTCATTGTAAAACCTCCAACTCCCGTCAGGATTACTAGCCAAGACAATTGGGCTGGACCAGGGACTATAACTTTTACTCAATCACTCCTAGTTCCAGCATCCACTTGATTCCAGCTCCACTTCTGCTTTCTTTGCCTCAGGAAGTCTATAAGGGTGCTCCCAGACTATAACCCCCGGTTCAGTCACTATGTCGTGCTCAATCAGAGGGGTCATTCCGGGTTTTTCACTCACCACTTCTGAGACTGACAGGATAGCTGATTCCAGCTCCCCTCTTTGTTTATAAGTTAACTAGCAGAATACCTGCGCTTCGCAGCGGAGAAGTAGTGTGTTAAAGAAGGTACGAAAAAGAAAAGGAAAAATTTTAAAAATAACGTAACATGATTGTTAATGTAATTGTTTTGTCATTGATATGAGTGTTGTTCTCATATCTATCTATATATATATCTCTATATATATATATATATATATATATATATATATATATATATATATATATATATATATATATATATATATATATATATATATATATATATATATATACCGCTTGGCAGCGGAAAAGTAGTGTGTTAAAGAAGTTATGAAAAGAAAAGGAAACATTTTAAAAATAATATAACATGATTGTCAAAGTAATTGTTTTGTGTATTTGGGCAGCGTCACAAAGTTGTTTTCGTAGCTGCATCAGAAAATGTACCACAACGTCTGACACGCCTCCTTTTACTGTTTTCTCACAGCTTGGATTGCTGCTGTCATATATATATATACACACACACACACACACACATACATACACACATACATACATATATATACACATATATACACATACATATCTTCATATCTACATATCTATATACATATCTACATATACACACATATATATATATATATACATACCTATCTACATCATATATACACACATACATACATACACACACACAAATTATATATATGTGTGTATGTATGTATGTATATATATGTATATGTGTGTGTGTGTGTATATATATATATATATATATATATATATATATATATATATATATAATGTAGATAGGGGTGTGTGTATATATATATATATATATATATATATATATATATATATATACACATACATACATATATATACACATACATATACTTGTGTGTATAGCTTTTATATATGTGTGTGTATAGCTTTGGTCACTGAGTGCAAGGGAGAAATAATAAAATATAGTCTATAAGTTATTAAACAGTAAAACATTAACGTTTTAAGAAGTACAGGTACATTGAGCACTACTGGAGTGGTTGGGTAAACTACATTTTAAAGACTGTGTAACACAACAGGTAAGTAACTAACAGCAGCTAAAATATATATGGATCATCTCTCGGTAGTAGATCCCTTTTGAAAGGCGCTACACGACGGCTGTGGTATAGAAATGACATTTTCTATGTGAACGTTCAAATTTGTGCCTCTGGTAATGTGCCTTACCGGCATTTAAAGAAAATTAGTTTTGTGTCCTCTGCAGTGTTAAGCGAGAAAGGCTTTAGTTTGGGACAAAAGGAAAAAGTTGTAAAGAAAGGAAAGTTGCCTTTTTCTTTTATATAGTATAGAGAGATGTGTTCGCTGACGTTATGATCGCCTTTTGACGACAGTCGCGGTGGGTCTTGTGTAGACTGGTGAGACGTCCTCGCCATTAATCGGCTGTGATGGCACTGTCAGTCCTCCACTCGTATGCGTGTCTTCATAATCCGAGTGAGGACCTCATAATCGTATACGTGCAAAAGAAAGTGTGAATCGCCTTAATATTATTTTGCCGTGGTGTAGAAAAGGGGTCCCGTGTTTGCACTTGTCTGGGCTATAGCGCAGGGGGAGGATGAAAAAAATTAAAAGTGCTCACTTTGACTTAAGGCAGAAGCGCAGTCAGCGTCTCAAAGGCCGGCACAGCTATGCGCGCGCGCTGGCTGCTCGACTTTTGCTGGGCAGGAGACCCAGTTTTGCAGACACGTTCATGATATCAAAAGTCTCAGCGCTCTTTGGAGGTCATTCATATATTATATGATATATATATATATATATATATATATATATATATATATATATATATATATATATATATATATATATATATATATATATATATATATATATATATATATATATATATCAAAATACCCCTCGCAGCGGAGAAGTAGTGTGTTAAAGAAGTAATGAAAAGAAAAGGAAACATTTTAATAATAACGTAACATGATTGACATTGTCATGAGTGTTGCTGTCATATATATGCCTGCCTAAATAAGTCACCCTCGCTTTGCTCTTACTTTATTTACCGTTCATTTAATCACGGCTAGTGGCGGAAAAATTATAAAATGGAAGGAGGATGGCTTTACCAAAACAATTATTGATGGCGAATCGATTATTCATAAAGCTTGAATTGGTGATGTTTTTCTGTGTTAACCTCATATTTTTTCATACTTCTTCTCAAACTAAGGTGGTGCGAGGGTAAAATGAATCGGGATGCGCTGATCAAAGTAATCGGTGTACCAGGAAATCATGCATTGACAAAAGCTCCCTTGCTTGTAATGCAAAGTGTGATTAAATGCATTATTTTTTAACGCGTTATGGAGCACATGCATCGAAGCTTCTCAGCTGTGCTTGTGCTAAGAAAAGGAAAGATTTTAAAAATAACGTAACACGATTGTCAATGTAACCTTTTGTAAGTAGTGCCTGGAGGATTCAGTGTGGAGAAACTCTATAGAGACAGCGTGTGTATTAACTTGTGGATTTTTCTGTGAGTATTTGGTGGCAGTCTGACCAAGTTGCTTTGGAAGACGGCGTTAGCTGCAGAGCTCAGCTCAGAGCCAAATGAGATGAATGGGAGGGGAGATGATGACGTGACTCCCCCACCCGCCTTAACTGTCAATCCCCACAAACACAGTCTCTCGAATTTGCATAAGCACACCCCTTCACCTACAATTTTAACTTAGTTATAAAGTGATCAAAACTCTCGTTTATATCCCGCGTCCTCTCATTAAACTTGTATCCCGCATTACCTGTGGGCATGTGAAACGCCAGCGGTAGCCTGTCTATGAACTTAATTTAAAGTTTAGGTTTACACCTTGCTTTCTTTCCGAGGTAGCAGCAGTCATGAATATGGTAGTATATGTCACTCGCTCGCTTCTTATTGTTTCGCTGCCTTCTCAATTATATAATGCATGTTTTCTTAAGGGCTTTTGGTGGTCTTCCTGGTTTTCTACGCACTGCGTTGACAGTCAGTTCACGTGATTACGTGAGAGGCGTGATGATGTCACACGAAACTCCGCCCCACGTCATTGCCAGCTCAACTCCATTACAGTTAATGGAGAAAAATACCTTCCAGTTATGACCATTAGGCGTAGAATTTCGAAATGAAACCTGCCCAACTTTTGTAAGTAAGCTGTAAGGAATGAGCCTGCCAAATTTCAGCCTTCTACCTACACGGGAAGTTGGAGAATTAGTGATGAGTGAGTGAGTGAGTGAGTGAGTGAGTGAGTGAGTGAGTGAGTGAATGAGTGAATGAGTGAATGAGTGAGTGAGTGAGTGAGGGCTTTGCCTTTTATTAGTATAGATTCCTCGCCAAAATTAAGGGTGTCTATGTGAGCAAAGAATGAGCAGGGCTGAGTGGAAGAGGGATCTGGTTCTCTCTCCTTCCACGGCTTCAGCAAGTTCACATGATAAATCCGCTCAGTTGGTCTATGATTGGGTTGTTTCACCAAATAGCTGACCACTCTTTTTCTCTCCTTAATTTCATAAGGGACTTGCCAATGGGCGAGCAATTTAGAATGGGAGGTGGGAACTAATATCATGACATGATCCCCCGGATGGAATTCTCGGAGTGTCGTGCCACGGTCATAATAATGGGCCTGTTCTGCTTGTGCCTCTTCCATATGACTTTTTAAAATAGGTTGAATTTTACCAAATCTATCACATAACTGTGCGATATATTCCCAAAAATTTGTAGAGGGAAGAGCCTCTCCTTCCCAACCTTCTTTCAAACTATCCAATATACCTTGGGGTTGTCGTCCGTATAAAAATTCAAAAGGTGAGAACCACGTAGAGGCATGTGGGACTTCCCGATAGGCAAAGAAAACGAGGGTGAGGAGTTGATCCCAATTCCTCCCATCCCCGCTGACCACCTTGCGAAGCATCTGCTTGAGAGTCTGATTAAATCTCTCCACTAGACTGTCGGTTTGAGGATGGTACACTGTGGTCTTTAAGTGCATTATTTTCAGTAACTTGGCCATTTCCCTGAATGTCTCCAAGGTAAAAGGAGTTCCTTGGTCTATTAGGACTTCATTAGGAATTCCGACCCGCGCAAATACTCCTACTAGTTCCCGTGCGATTGTTTTAGATGTAGCTGAGCGCAAGGGAACAACTTCCGGATATCGGGTTGCATAATCCACAAGGACTAATATATATTTAAGTCCTCAGGCTGAGGGCTCCAAGGGTCCTACAATATCGATCCCGATTCGTTCAAAGGGACATCAATTAAGGGAAGGGGAACGCGAGGAGCACGGTCCCTCCTATGAATTTGCCGTAATTGACATTCTGGACAACAAATACAAAAATGGCGAACCTCCTCGTAAATTCCTGGCCAATAAAATCTGACCTTAATCTGCTATAAAGTTTTTTTGGAGCCTAAATGGCCTCCAAGGAGGTGGGCGTGAGCTAACTCACAACCTGCCGCCGGTAGGTTTGTGGATTTAACAACAGTTTCCGAACCTCCGTCCCATGTTCTGCGACCCGATATAATAGATCATTTTCTATTACAAAGTGAGGTCCTTGTGGCATGGGCTGCTGTGTGCATTGGCCGTTGACAAGGACTACTGCATTTTTTGCGAATTTTGGGTAGTCATCATTCCACTGCTCCCTTTTAACAGAAGCCAGTGTTTGTTTAAACTGAAAGCGAATGTCGGAGAGAGGGTCTGGTCTGACCTCAAGTGGAGGGGATTCCTCCCGACTTGTCGAATCGCAGGTGGATGACGTATTTGCCTGTGACGGTCCAGGAATCTCCCTGTCCTCCTCATGGGCTTCCCTATCTCTCTCCGTCAGCTGTGTACACAGTGTGGAGACAGCTTGAGATGAGTTGTCCCCATCTATAACGAGGCCTAAGTTTTTATCAGGAGTAGTCAATAGTTCACCGCATTTATTTTCTGACCAGTCCCGCCCTAGAATCGCTGGAAAGGGAGGATAAGGGTGGACCGCCATGGGAAATTTTTTTAGCGATCCTCCCTGACTCACTGAACACACGGCAGTGTTGTACATCTAGGTGTCTCAGTGAATACATTTAATACTGGTCTTTTTTTTAATTCTTTGTCACAGTAAAACCATTAATGACTACTGATCCTGTATTTGAACACGTCAGGGGGTTGGCAAGAGCGCACAAACCATCTTCCCCCCTCCTCCTACATCCCGCCTTGCTTCCGTGTAGGTCGCACTCCTGGTGGCTCGGGAACTCAGAAACAGGCTCCGATGTATGTGTAAGAGTCTTATTCACTAGGACGTGATCTCTAGGAAATCTACTAGAGGGCCGTTCTGCTCTCCTAGATTTTGAGACTGTCTCAGGTGATTTTATGAGCTTTGTAAGCTCTTCCATAGAGTGAAAGTCACCCCAGTCCAGCTGGGCAAAGTTTTTAGGGAGGCCTTTTAAGCAGATAAAGCAGGTTACCTGTTATACTATCTGGCAGGTAGTTAATTCAAATGGCCTTAGCCATACAGCCACCTGCTCCCAGAGGGTCATAGCCTGCTCCTGGACTGATCTCTCTGGATCAAGTATCCAGTTTTTTATTATTTTTGCCTGCTGGACTGGTGATAGCCCATATTTATCTGGGACCTCAGTCCCAATGGGCGGCTCAGCTCTCCCCTCCGAGAGAGCATAAGCCCTTTTTGTTTCATACCCAGAAACCAGCCTACGCCTGTATGTCCCCTTCACATTCTCCATTTGGTAAGTTATAAGCCCGGGGTTGTATTTGAGGAGCGGAGCCTGTACTGAGTCCTTCCTGACCCCCAAATGCACTGCCCCCGCAGAAACTCAGCCCCGGTACTTTCCTACATGGTTATTTACATGTCTAAGACCACGTTTCTTCTGGGACTTATTCCTGCTGACTACACCACTGCCATAATTAAGAGTCCAAGACATTAGAAAGGTTTGGGGAAGCCATCCATATATTGTTTTTCCCAGCTGCAAAAGGGTTTTTGAATCACAAGCAAGATGTGCATATCACAGAGCCCAAAACAGAACTGACTATAGTAGCCTAAGATGGAGGCTTTAAAAGTCTGGAGATGAAATGATGTCATCAGAATGGCCCGAACCAGAAGTGACGTCAGCAAAGGGGCCGGCTTCGGAAGTGATGTCTTCCGAGGCACCGGAACCTTGCAGGATTTCCGGGGAAAGGGCTGTAGGGAACTGAGAAAGACAGTCAGCGCACTCTGCTGCCCTCGGGTCAGATGTTTTATTACACTTACTCAGACCCTTTAGCTGCCTCCTACTTGCATGTGTGTGACAAAATATAAATAAATAAATAAATATACATATATATATATATACATATATATATATATATATACACATATATATATATATATATATATATATATATATATATATATACACATACACACACAAAACATTATAAATACCCACGAAAGACTAGAATGAAAGAAAACTGAAAAGGAAAGAAAAAAAAACTTCTGACTTGGCAGTCTGTTGGTATAAAGGAGTACCAGTGGTGTTTCTTGACACACTTCTGCTGAATAATTCGTTGGCAGGAAGACCTCAGTGTCAATGTGTCAGAGAGAGGATTTGCAGAATTGTTCATAATGCATTCATTTTTGTTTTAATTCTTCATTTTGCTACTATATCCTGGAGGTCCAGAGTGAGTTCCATAACTTAGCCTGCCCTTTAATTAACTTGTTGATTTGGTGGACCTCTCTTGAAGTCCCACAGTCCAAAGACATGCAGGTTAGATGCATTGGCGATCCTAAATTGTCCCTAGTGTGTGTGTGCATGTGGCCTGCGGTGGGCTGGCGCCCTGCCCAGGATGACGCCTGTCTGGATTTAGTATTTTGTAATAATCAGAATAAAATTAGGGGTGTTGAGGTGATTGGACTACTAGGGTCAAGTGACCATAATGTAATACAATTCTCAGTATTTTGTAAGTGCAGAGTGCAGATGCAAAAACTAAAATTGTTAAGTTGAACTTTGGTAGGGCTAATTTTGAGCAGATGCAACAATTTTTAAGTAGGATACACTGGGATAAGCTTTTAAGTGTGGAGACAGTCGAGGAGCAGTGGAACAGGTTTAAAAATGCTTTACATGTAGTGCAGGACAGATACATACCTAAATTTGGAATTAATAGGAAACTAAAAAAAAACTCCATGGATTAATAAAGATTTAAAAAAGAAGTTGCAAAGGAAAAAACTGCTTTATAAGGCATATAAAGACTAATGACTGCAAAGTGAATCGTACAGCGTATGAGAGCATGAGGGCAACCATTAAGAAGGATATCAGGGAGGCTAAAAGACAGTTGGGGAGTAATATAGCAGATAAGGTGAAAGACCCTAAGAGATTCTTTCTATTTTAGTAGTAAAAGAACAGTGAGGGGGAGGTCAAGTGCATCAGGAATAGTAAAGGGGAATTAAAAGATACAGACAATAAAATAGCAGATGCCTTAAACTTACATTTTTCTGAGGTGTTTACAAGTGAGCAAGTGGATAACCTCCTAGAGGTAACAGGGACTACTAAGGAGGTACTGAGGGATTTGGAAATTGTAGAGGGAGAACTGCTGCTCAGATTAAATAAAATGAAATCAAACAAATCACCAGGCCCAGATAATATTTATCCTTGTGTTCTTAAGGAGACTAGTGAGTACATATATAAACCCTTGACATATATTTTTAGGAAGTCACTGCGCACTAGAGAGATTCTGAAGGACTGGAAAATGGCAATTATCATCCCATTATATAAAAAGGGTAACAGGGCAGATCCAAGCAACTATAGGCAAGTAAGTTTAACATGCATCATAGGAAAATTAATGGAAGGAATTATTAAGGATAAGATTGAGAAACACATGGCAAGGACAGGAGTTATTCTGAACAGTCAGCATGGGTTCAGAAGAGGGAGGTTGTGCTTTACTAACATGCTGGAATTCTATGAGGAGGCAACAAAAGGATACGATCAAAGTGGAGCATATGATATTATTTCAGAGAGCATTTGATAAGGTGCCACATGAGAGGTTGGGAATCAAATTAAAAGAAGTGTGACCTCAGGGTGATGTTTGTAGATGTTTGTAGATGAGTGCAGAATTGGCTCAGACACAGGAAGCAGAGGATGATGGTGCAAGGAATCTCATCAGAACTGGCCGATGTTAAGAGTGGTGTTCCACAGGGGTCAGTGCTAGGGCCGCTGCTTTTTTTAATATATATAAATGATTTAGATAAGACCTGCGGTGGGTTGGCACCCTGCCCGAGATTGGATTCCTGCCTTGTGCCCTGTGTTGGCTGGGATTGGCTCCAGCAGACCCCTGTGACCCTGTGTTTGGATTCAGCGGGTTGGAAAATGGATGGATGGATGGATTTAGATAGGAATACAGTGGAACCTTGTTTGCAAGCATAATTCGTTCCGGAAACGTGCTCGCAATCCAAAGCACTCGTATATCAAAGCGAATTTCCCCATAAGAAATAATGGAAACTCAGATGATTCGTTCACAACCCAAAACTATTCATATAAAAATGATTAATACAAAATATAAAGTAAAATACATAATACAAATTAACCTGCACTTTACCTTTATAAAGAATCATGGCTGGTGTGAGTTTCTAAACTCATGTGGGAATACACCCAATGGGACAACACGCGGAAGAGCGTCCCAAAGCAATCGCAGTCTCCCAGCGCTGTAGCAGCTCGCGGTATAAGCGCATCCAAAAAGATCGCAGACATGCTATAAGCGCCTGTCGTCAATGGGTCATACAAAGAACATTATAAAGATCCCGGTACAATAAATAACAGTGCTGTTGCGGTCTCAAGCTGAATAAAGCTGGTGTTAAAGTACTGAGACTCAGCTTCGTGTTTTGGGGAGCAAGACGGGGACTCGCACTTCACAGCGCACGCACACACACAGTCACAATACTGTAGTAAACAGATGTGACTATATGAGTGAGGCACACAGACTCAGATGGAGAATAGGAGACGATTGCCAGAGAGAGAGAGATGCGCTGGGTGGGTGAGCAAGATAGATAAGGAGAGAGAGAGAGAGAGACGCACCGGGCGAGCGAGATAAGGAGAGAGAGAGTGAGACGTGCTGGGCGAGCGAGCAAACGAGATAAGGAAGAGAGAGAGAGAGAGAGACGTGCTGGGCGAGCAAGGGAGATAAGGAGAGAGAGAGACAGAGACACGCTGGGCGAGCGAGATGAGAGAGAGAGAGAAAGAGATGCGCTGGGCAAGCGAGCGAGTTAAGAAGAAAGAGAAGAACCATCAGCTCAGTTGTGATTACATAACGCTCAGCAGACAAAGTGTATACATACTGCTCGTATTGCAAGACATCGCTCGTTTATCAAGTCAAAATTTATTAAAAATTTTTGCTCGTCTTGCAAAACATTCGTAAACCAAGTTAATCGTAAACCGAGGTTCCACTGTATAAGTAACAAGCTGGTTAAGTTTGCAGATGATACCAAGATAGGTGGATTATCAGATAATTTGGAATCCGTTATTATCATTACAGAAGGACTTGGATAGCATACAGAATTGGGCAGATTTGTGACAGATGAAATTTAATGTCAGTAAATGTAAAGTATTACACATAAGAAGTAAAAATGTTAGGTTTGAATACACAATGGGTGGTCAGAAAATCGAGAGTACACCTTACGAGAAGGATTTAGAAGTCCTAGTGGACTCTAAGCTATCGACTTCCTGACAGTGTTCAGAAGCCATTAAGAAGGCTAACAGAATGTTAGGTTATATAGCACGATCTGTGGAGTACAAGTCCAAGGAGGTTATGCTCAACCTTTATAATGCACTGGTGAGGCCTCATCTTGAGTACTGTGTGCAGTTTTGGTCTCCAGGCTACAAAAAGGATATAGCAGCACTAGAAAAGGTCCACAGAAGAGCGACTAGGCTGATTCCAGGACTACAGGGGTTGAATCATGAGGAAAGATTAAAAGAGCTGAGCCTTTACAGTTTAAGCAAAAGAAGATTAATAGGTGACATGATTGAAGTGTTTAAAATTATGAAGGGAGTAAGTACAGTGGATCGAGACTTGTATTTTAAAATGAGTTCATCAAGAACACGGGGACACAGTTGGAAACTTTTTAAGGGTAAATTTCGTACAAACATTAGGAAGTTTTTCTTTACACAAAGAACGATAGACACTTGGACTAAGCTACCAAGTAGTGTGGTAGACAGTAAGACATTAGGGACTTTCAAAACTCGACTTGATGTTTTCTTGGAGGAAACAAGTGGATAGGACTGGCGAGCTTTGAATGGCCTGTTCTTGTCTAGAGTGTTCTAATGTTGTAATGTTTGTTTCCTGCCTTGCACCCTGTGTTGGCTGGGACTGGCTCCAGCAGACCTCCGTGACCCTGTGTTAGGATATAGCGGGCTGGACAATGACTGACTGACTGACAAAGATAAGGGATAAGCTTTATCCCTTATGGTACAGATACCCACAATGCATGTTGGGAACTATAGGCCCATGGGGCAGTCTGTAATGACAGTTGTCAGGAATGCCAGGGGCAACGACCCGGCCGGGACACCTAGAGAGACCAGAAGAGGGTCTATGCCCGCCCTGGATCACGTGGGGGCCGCCATCCTGGTTGCTTTGGGGGCCACAGGTAGAGGGCATGGAAGCCAGGGGGCGCCCCTATGCCTTGCGGACCCTGGACCTCAGCACTTCCGCCACATCAGGAAGTGCTGGGGGGGAAGAGGAGCAGGAACACCCTGAGAGCTTCCGGGAGAACAGCCGGCACTTCCGCCACACTGGGGCGTGTCCAGGGAGGAGTGCCGGGAAACACCTGGAGCCCATCCGGGGTGAAATAAAAGGGGCCGTCTTCCTTCATTCGAGGCTGGAGTTGGGTGGAGGCAGGACAAGGCGAGAGAGAGAGAGAGTGGAGGTGGCCTGAAGAGAAGGCATTGAGTGGCCAGGACTTTGTGGGGGTTTGTGTGTGCACTTGAAACTTGTATATAGTATTTGTAAATAAACGTGTGGTGGTGTTCAACAACATGTCTGCCTGTCTATGCCCGGAGCGCGTCCACACAGTTGATTAGTAAGGTCTATTAAGGAATACTTACAATATGATTAGTAATGCATGTGAATGCGGATGCAAGTGAGAGAATGGGCATGGACTAAAGAACATGTAGTAAAAGTAAATGTCTCTAAAGTCTGTCTATTAAAAAGTTATTACATCTTTCAATTCTGTGTAATGATTAAACTACAAACCTAACAAGATCACCACATGGTGTCAGAAGTGGCGGATTGGAAGAGGAATGTGAAGAAGAGGTTCAGCTTTTGAACGAGTCTCGTGTCCATGAGTAACCTGCAAACGTGTTCAGAAAGCGCTAAGACGTTCTAGCAAAAAAGCATAAAAAAAAAGGAAGGATTACAGTCCCCACCAAAACTCAAGCTAATGGCAAATGTAGCTGAAAATTGGAAAAGATTTAAACAGAGATTTGAGTTGTATCTTGCTGCGATTAAAGCAGATAGGAAAAGTGAAAAAGTGAAAGCATCTATGCTTCTACATGTAATTGGCGAAGAGGCGCTAGAGGTGTATAACAATTTTCAGTTTGAAGAAGATAAAGACAATATGAAATTGAACAAAATAGTTGAAAAATTCGAAGCGTATTGCAACCCAAAGCGCAATGTGACATTTGAGCGGCACAAGTTTTTTACATGTTTCCAGAAAAGCGGCAAAACAATAGACCAGTATGTGACGGAATTGCATAATAGGAGCAAGACTTGTGAAATCACAGGGCTAACAGACTCGCTGATAAAAGATCAGATTGTGTGTGGGATCCCAAATAATGCTCTCAGAGAGAGACTGCTACGAGAGCAAGATCTTGACCTGGATAAAGCCATAGCGTTGTGTAGAGCAGCAGAGATGGTTAAAACACAAGCTAAAGAACTTGTTAGTGATGGTACCTGCTCTGTGGATGCATTACAAAAGCGAGACACACATGAATCAAAGAAAAAGAGCACACATGTGAAAAAAGACAAAGAGGCAATTAAAAATAAAAATGAGTCAGGAAGTGATCAGAAGCAATCATGCAGATGATGTGGTATGCAGCATCTGCCAAGAAAATGCCCAGCATATGGAAAGACTTGCAACAAATGCAACAAAAACAATCATTTTGTGCGGTGCTGTAAGAGTCAAAGCAATCCACACAGAAAAGTTAATACAGTCCAAGAAAACAAGGAGGCAGAATTTTATGTTGATGCACTATCAAGGAAAACAGAACAGAAAAGTGAATGAACACTCCCATTGAAAGTGAATGAAAAATATATTAAATTTAAACTAGATACAGCTGCACAAATAAATATTATTTCTGAGTCAGATTTCAAAAGCTTGCACCCCAAACCGAAGCTGTTTCTAACAAAAGTGAAAGTGACAGCATATGGAGGTGTAGACATAACAGTGAAAGGAAAGTGCAGTGCTAAAGTGACATACAAAAATAGAGAGTACACTCTATCCTTTATGGTGGTGCAAAAAGATTTCAAGGCAATTTTGGGCTTGTCAGCATGTAAAAGACTGAACCTAGTAAAACATGTTCTGGCTATTGGAGACCGAGAAGAAACAGACTATAAAGATCCGTGATGGAAGAATATAGTGACTTGTTCCAAGGACTAGGTTGTTTGCCAGGAGAACACACAATACAGATTGATAAAAGCATGTCACCAGTTGTTCATCCATGTAGAAAAGTGCCATTTGCTCTCCAGGATCAACTGAAAGTAGAGTTGGACAGAATGGAAAAACTGAATGTAATAAAGAAGATTGATGAACCAACTGAGTGGATGAATTCTTTAGTTATTGTGGAGAAAAAGTATGGAAACCTGAGGATATGCCTAGACCCAAGAGACTTGAATTGAGCAATAAAAAAAAGGAGCACTTCAAGTTACCAACACAAGAAGAAATAATGTCACAGTTCGCAAATGCTAAATACTTCAGCAAGTTGGATGCATCCTCTGGATTCTGGCAGTTGAAATTGGATGAACCAAGTTCAAAATTGTGTACATTTAACACCCCCTATGGCAGATACAGATTCCTCAGATTACCATTTGGCATTGCCTCAGCGCCTGAAGTGTACCATTAAACAGTACACATGATTTATGAGCACCTGGATGGTGTAGACACATCTATGGATGACATAATTATATAGGGAAACTCAAAGAAAGAACATGATTGCAGACTGAGAAAGGTTTTAGAAGCAACAAGAAAAGCACATTTGAAATTGAACAAAGTTGAAGTGCCAAATTAGAGTAAGTGAATTAACATTTGTTGGAGACATCATTAGCAGTGAAGGCATTAAGCCTGACCCAAAAACGATTTCAGCTATAGTAAATATGCCCAGGCCACAGTGTAAAAAAGATGTTTAGAGGTTTAATGGAATGGTAAATTATGTGGGCAAGTTCATACCTAACCTTTCAGATAAGATAGCTCTATTCTGAAGATTAATAGAAACACAGAATGGGAATGGAATCATGAACAAGAGACTAGAAGAGCAACTAACAGAAGAACCAGTACTTAAGTTTTATGATCCCTTAAGGCAAATTAAGATCTCATCAGATGCATCACAGAGTGGACTTGGGGCAGTTCTTTTGCAAAAATATGATCATAATTGGCAACCAGTGGCATATGTACCTAGATCCATGACAGACCCTGAAACACATTATGCACAAATTGAAAAAGAGTTGCTCAGCATATCCTATGCTTGTGACAGATTTCATCAGTTTGTGTCAGGACAGGAAATTGTTGTAGAGACAGATCATAAACCATTACTTTCATTATTCCAAAAGCTGCTCCAAGACTGTCCTCTGAGAATTCAAAGAATGATAATTAAGCTGCAACGCTATACTCTGAAGGTGACATATATACCAGGGAAAATGATGTACACAGCCGACACTCTTTCCCAAGCAGTTGACCCAAAGGTATCTTTGAGCTCTAAAACAGAAGTAGATGTTAAAGCATATATTGATATGATCACAGAATCAGTACCAGTTTCAGATGCAAAGATGGACGTCATACGAACTGAGACAAATAAAGATGTAACCTTAAACAAATTGAAACAGATCATACTGAATGGATGGCCATATGATAAACGGAACTGTTCATCAGACATAACAGAGTATTGGAGCTATAGAGCTGAATTAACAGTAGTTGATGATATAATATTTAAAGGAAGTAAAATAGTTATACCAAAGAGCTTGAGAAAAGAAATGTTGAAAAAGATTCATGAAGGACATCTGGGTATTGAGAAATGTCAAAAGAGAGCACGCAAAGTGATGCATTGGCCCAGAATTAATTATGATGTGACAGTATCCACTTGTGACACGTGTCAGAAGTATCAAGTAAGTAACCCAGCAGAACAACTGAAACCACATGGTACACCAGCAAGATCATATCAGAAGGTAGGCGTTGATCTTTTTACATGTAATGGAGCAGTTTATCTAATTGTGTCAGACTATTATTCTGTTTACCCTGAAGTATGCAAACTGAGCAGTACCACTGCAGATACTGTGATAACATACATGAAGTCCATATTCTCAAGACATGGCATGCCAAATGAGGCATTTAGTGATAATGGATCACAGTTTGCTAATGAGAAGTTTAAAATATTCTGCAAACATTGGGATATTGTTCATAATACTTCAAGCCCACATTTCCCTCAGTCAAATGGACTGGTTGAGAAGTCAGTGCAAATAGTGAAGCGGCTGATGCAATAGGCCAAAGATAGTGGATGTGATTTCCACAAGAGTCTTCTTGCATATCATGCAACACCCCTAGATTGTGGTTATTCTCCAGCACAGCATTGATGAGAACCTGTTAAAAACAAAAGAAGGGGAGAAAGTGAAAAAGTACAAGGAACAACATAATGAAAAACAAAATTTCTACTTTGACAGAGATACTTGTGAATTACCTGAACTCCAACCTGTTGATATTGTAAAGTGCAAGGATAAATACAGCACATGGACACAAACAGGAACTGTATTAGAACAGACACAGCCTAGATCATACAATATACAGACAGATGAAGGAGCTGTTCTAAGAAGAAACGGTCGAGACAAGGACCAATAACTTCTAATCAGAACACTAACAGCAGTAAAACAAATATTAACAAGACGACAAATATAAAATCAGGAAAGAATACCTCAACTGCAAGCACAATTAACCAGAAGATCAACACATAAAGTAAAACCACCAGAACGACTCATTGAGTCATGTTGAGGATTAAAGGAACATTATCAATTAAGAAATGCTGAATTCCTTTAACAGTTGTGCTTTTTATACATAGTTTGAATGTTGGGTGTATGCCTGAAATGTTCCGGAATAGTTCAGTTGTTTGAAGTGATTAGGTTTACCGAAGTAGCATTTGAAATGTATAACCTTACTAAGCTTAAAAGTAATGTCATACTTCTCTTTAAGAGAGGAAGATGTAATAATAGTTGATTAGTAAGGTCTATTAAGGAATACTTACAATACGATTAGTAATGCATGTGAATGCGGATGCAAGTGAGAGAATGGGTGTGGACTAAAGAACCAGTAGTAAAAGTAAATGTCTCTAAAGTCTGTCTATTGAAAAGTTATTATATCTTTTAATCCTGTGTAATGATTAAACTACGAACCTAACAAGATCATAGATGCTCCCAGGGTGTGCTGAAAGGATGAATGGTCCCTACGTTTTGGGATTTTTGCCTAACCTGGAAGTTTTTCAGATGTACAGTGTCATGACACAGGAAATACTCCAAGGTCCTGGATAAAGGTATTAGCTCTGTTGCAGTACAGGCAAGTTGGAGTAGGGATAGGAACTGGACATCACTCACCTGGAGGAAGGAAGGAAGGAAGGAAAAGGAACAATTGTATCTGTGCTTTTGAACATGAAATCATTTGTTTGAACCTGGGACTTGTGTTTATGACATTGTGCTTGTGTTTAGGGTGTTGCAACACACGTTAGTGGTCACACAGTGTAGAAATTATTATCAACTTATAAAACCAAAATGATGAAAAGACCCACAGAATCAAATACTGTTGTCTGAATTTGTACAGCAAGCTCTTAAATGCTACCAATACCCATCCTTTACTATGCTTATTTAGAAAATACAAAATATTAATAAGTTTTTTTATTAATTGGTCTAACATAACTAAATCTAATAAAAATGAGCTTTTTGTATACAGAAAATGTCACAATCACTTAATAAGCTCCCCCACTCACATAAGTGATCTTTTGAAAGGGGAATTATGATTTCTAACATTAAAAGAATGTACTTATAGAACCATAATGATCAAAAGTTTTACAGTAAACAATCATATTATAAAACTCAAACTAAAACTTAATTAATATCTACAATTGTAAACAGGAGCAGCTGGAAGTTCAAAACATAAGAAGTCGTAGAAAGAAGATTGCCAAGTGACCTGAGCGGACAGTTCAGGATGTTTCCAATATGAAGCAAACAGGCAAATTTGATGTCAATGAAGCCAACATTATAAGCTTTCGCTGGAGAGAAGAGAAAGATCATCTGCACAAATCCAGCAGTTGTGTCATGTGAAGAATTCGGGATACAGGTCTTATCATCCATACCCAAGCTGCTGGCTTCCTTCACAAATTCTGTTCCTACACAGAACATGCCTAAGGCATTTCCTCTTATTGTTCAGACATAGTTTCATATTATATGTATACTTTTATTTATAATACACAGAGAAGCATATACATTCATTTAAGATGGTTAATATGATAGTTTGCTTATTATACTGGTCACCTCCTTTAATTTTTTTGCTTTAATCTGTACAAGGGATAACGGCACCATAAGGTAGTCCTCAAGGGTGGGTAAAGATCAAAGCTACTCAGCCATATTCTGATCAACTTAATGTCTTGTGTCATGCATTTCCAATATCAATCTGCTCTCCTCTTCACCACCAAATTTACTGTGGCTACATTTAAGTGGGCAAATGGTACTGGACTTTTCATACCGCTTTGCTGGCTTGTGCTGGATAGCCTTGACTGGAAAAAAGTTAGAACAGGAAGCACTAACACGCAAAAAAAAATCAAAAATTGTAAGGCACTTTCTAGCCTTGAAGCCCTATGGCTAAACTGAAAACATCAGGTTGCACATGCACACAAACTCAAGTTCAAACCCAGAGCACTACATGGCCAGTTGAACTAGCCCCATTAGCACCCAGCACATTGTTGCTCCTAAGAAATTACAATGAGCATATGATACAAAATGTGTGGCAGAGTGGTAGCGCTGCTTCCTTGCAACAAGGAGACTGGAGTTCTCCAAGTTGATCCCTGCACAGAGTTTGGATGTTTGCCCTTTGTACACATACTCTGGATTCTGTCCACAGTCCAAAGACATGTAGGTCAGTTGGAGTGGCAATGCTAAATTGGCTCCTAATGTGCTGGTGCTGATGTGTCACCCTGTCCATCAGGTCTGATGCTTCCCCAAGATCCTGCTCTGAATATGCAAATTTAGAAGATGGATGGATGTATGAATGATAGAAAATAGGAAAAGCTTGCTTAAGCAGACAAAGCTGACAGTTGTCATAAACATTTAGATTATAAGGTAAATTACTAGGGGGTACTTATTACTTGATTTGCATATCTTGGTAGAGTTATGGTCCACTGGCCGTTAATACAGAAACACCATTGAGAACATCCATTTAAATACATTTTTTAAAATAAATCAAATTAAAAAAAATAGGCAGTTTATTTTAGATATGGGTACAATGTCTAGTGAACCATTGTTTGGAATGTGCAGCTGTTCCCAATGCTGATAGAAGTTTTCTTTGGGTATTTCAGTTTCCACCTGCATTCTAAACATGTGCATGTTAGTGACTCTATATTGTGTCAGTGTGCTCAGTGTTTATTTTAGTATGGGCTGATTATGTAATGGATCCATACTTTTGACATCCCTGGCCCAAATAGTTTCATTGACTGGAGTTCAATTTGTTTAGTAATCGTATTGTTATTCTGGTGACTCCAACTTTGCTTTGCCCTGGCCAAGATGTTTACAGTCTCTACACTCATTTCCATGATGGCAAAGGAATGTGGTATCATGGGTCAAAATCAAATCAAAAATCATAATCTTGTTTCACCCATAAAGCTTCAGAAGCCCATTTAACAATCAAAATAAATACAGAAAAGTGATTGTTATGTTCTAAATGGAGGTCAGCTATTCAAAACTGAAGAAATAGTATCTAAGGTATTGAACACCATAAATCCTAATAATAAATTCCCCAACTGAAATAGCAAGTTTAGTTTTTGAATATATAAAGCTTGGACTCGTAAAAAAAGTTAATCATACTATTGTGACACTGTACATGCAGTGTCCCCAGTGAAATATATGACCAACAATGGATATCATTGCTAATATCAAGATGGTCACATTCATGAAAATTAAGTCTAAAAGGTCAGTATCCATGAGAGAATCAGTGGTGATGCCATCATCATAACAATATAAATGAGTAACATTAAGAAAAACTATATTAACTGTGAAAAAATAGCAATTTAAAATAAATCTAGTGGTTCTCATGCGCATAACTCAAGAGGATTGGGTACCTCTCTTGCATAGTTTATCAAGGATAGACTTTTGGTGTCATATAACCTTAGATTGGATTAAATAAGTCTGAGGTTATGTTGCTTTTACTTGTGCACCAGAGAATATCCCCGATTTTACTTCTGCCTTACTTCTTTCTGTAAGCTTTAAGTGTATGCACTACTCTTCTAGATCTTTAAGAGATAGTGTTATAAGCTGTATTCATCTTGCGATTTGTTTATCAGTTTCCCATCCAGAGCAAATGCCTTTTGAATCACTGAAATAAAAGCACTAAACTCTTGTTCTCTTAACAAAATGGACCTTCCACAACCTCATGGGATGCTAAAATGCACTGAAGAAAAAAAAAAAACGCTATATGTATTTAAATGTGTGTATTTCATGTACAATCATAAAACAAAAGTTTTCAGATTTTTAAAATGAAGGGTATTTTTTTCAGACCTGCTGTTTGAGAAAATATGGCTTGACCATTGTTTTAAACATCGGTAAGTTCAACATTTAAAGTAAAAGACTAAGTGCCAAAAGACATTTATTATGAACGTCTTTCTGCTTTACTCCAGTCCATTTAGATGTCAGTTTGATGAAGTAGATGCAAATTTTCACATTAGATTAAAAGTTTCAGGACAGTGTTGAATGAGAAGTGAACCAATGAAGACTTCATTTGAATTTTATTAATCAAGCATAACAGGATCTTTGGAGCCATTTTCATATCCGCATGTTTTTTTTAAGTGTATTCATGCCTTTTCCCCTTTAATGTTTCTAAAAGTGGTTTAGGCCACATGTTCTTAGTTATTTATTATTTATTTTCTGTAAGACTAAAAATTACTTTCCATTGCGTTATGCATATTTGATAATTAGACCTTAAAATGGAATGACTACAACAATTCAATTGGATGATTTCTACAAGCTAGCACACATTTTATGTTCTGTGTGCTATATGTGACAAATTAATTTGTTGTCTTTAATCGTTAACTTTATGTTTTAAACTTATATGCTCGTCAAAGTTTTGAGCCCATAACAAAAACTTTAAATTATGGAAATAATTTTATTCAGTCATCTAGCTCACCACTTGCAGCAGTCATTATTTTTGAAGTAACCGAAAAGACTGTTGTCCCAATTTAAAATCCTTGCATATTTTGCTATATCCAAACTAACATACAGCACCACAGTGTACAGCCCTGCACTGAATTATAGCTCCATTTGGGATTAGCCTCTAGGCTATATATCAGTCACTGGCCTGGAGTGGAAAATCTTATTTTTGAACTTCAGACTGCTTACATTAAAGAATTTCTCTCTCATATATTATTCCTTTATTGTACTATTAAGTGATAACTTTAGTGCATCTGTTTCGGTTAGTTTAAGAATAGATGCCACAAAACTAGAACCTGTTTTAATTAGTTTATAATCTGGGAAAGACCTGGGAAAGGAAAGAAGTACGAGGTACACAAAAAGATCAACGGCTTTCAGTCAAGTCATTTATTACAAAGACGGCCGACCAATCAAATGAGTATAATGTGCTGAAAGTGCATTTTAAAAAATATGGCTCAAATAAATTAATCGAAAAAAAGATGACAAAAAGGCAATGACAGAGGAGGTGACGTAAGAGATAGACACATGTGACCATTTTATCTTGAAGTCAGGGAATGCAACCTATGAATAACTGCTAAACCAAAAGCCACCCAGAACATCATCCACTTGAAATTTCTGAGTTTCATTAAGCTTTTCTAAGAATGTTTATAGCCAAACCTTCCTGTTCGTTTTATTTTCTATTATATTTTCTTCCATTTAGTATTGTTATATATATATATATATATATATATATTTTAATATTGTATTAATAAATACATTTTAGTTAAAGGGCATTTAGTGTGGACAAGAATTTTTTTCTCAGTCACACAGGGTGTATCAAGGCTATTGAGGTTTCTTCTCAATAAATAGAACTGCAGTAAAATTAAGTTGTGGTTGTTTGGTAAGTGGCATATAACTAAAAGAGTTGCATTATTATGTGTGTCGCGAGGATATCCACATTTGTTAGTACTAGTGATAGTGAGACCCTGTGTAGTGAATCATATGTGGAATATTGCGGAGTGACTGGCATTTAACACCACTTTAGATTTTTTCTGTGTGTGTGTGTTAATCTTCAAGGGTGGGAGTAGATTAACCTAGTAAATGTACCTGGTAAGTGTATTCAATTTCATGATAATACAGTCACAAAGTGTACCAGTCATTACAATTTAGAGTCTGTGGGTCTAGTGTTGTTTCACCAGTATGCATACTTAACCGACGATATTGTGTAGCACAAACCGATCTTTGAATCATGGCTTCCACATGCTGAGTCCATTTAAGGCAGTGTTTCCAAGCTGCCAAATGCTTGTGGGTTGCTGTTATTGGTTCACTAGTAAACTCTGGTGGGTCACTTTAGCCAACCACTGGGTTGTGACAATTGGTTGATGCCAGTGGGTTGCAGGTTACCACCACTGGTTTTTGAGTACGTTGTGGTGGGTTGCCTAAATGATAGGCAGAGTTGCGCAATATGTTTCCCTATTTCTAAGTGAGATATTTTCATGAATGGGTACCCCAATCATGCTCTTTCCATCAAGGGAGCAGTTTACAATTGCTGTTAGTGGGTCATTATTCCTTTTAAAAAAGCAAAAGTGACATACTGGACCATAATGATTTAGAAACACCGGTGTAAGAAAGGTGGTGTGGGAAGAATGCATAAGAATTTTACATGTGGAGCAGCACTGATAAAAACAAATCTTAAAGGGCCTCTCAAGAGTCAAAAAACATGAGAAGTGGTGAAATAATAGAACTAATATAAAGAAAGATTTATTACTGCAGCTTGTTGTGGCGATGTCTAGAACATTACTACTGTATTGTTTTCCTATGGCTCTTGGCCTTAAGTATGAATCGCCTCAGCTCTGTCAGCCCTAAATTGCTGCATGACTGTATTTCCATTTTTTTCTTGTTTTGCAATGTTCTTTTCAAAGCACTTTACATTTGGTGGGCTGTTAAGATCTGCATTGTTAATTTTCTTTTATGTTTGGAATTTTTTCACCAACACTTCTGCACTTTTCTTTTTTTTACGATTTGTTTGATCTTTTGTTTCTTCCTGATCACTTCCCATTTTTTTGTATCTGGAAACATTTATTAGAGTAATACCCTCAAGTGCTGTTTTCATTTGAGCATAAGTTACCTGAGGACAATTTTAAGACATCTGTCACCATGGATTCTTAGTTCTTGTGATTGCGTCTTTGGCTCTCCTTTGTTTAAGTGAGTTTACCTTTTGGCATTAACTTGAGTTTGGAAATTTTAATTTTTGCATTTCAGGTTTTGGTTTCAGAGCAAACTTTATTTTTTGTTAATTTAGATTAATTAATTTGCCATTTGTTCCATTTAAAGAGTTTTTCTGTTAGTTTTAATTGTTTAACCATTTCCTAAATAAGTCATTTAGATTTAGACTGTGTTTTTGAATTTTCTTATTATTTGAAGAAATAATTAAACATTTTTGGGTCAGTTTTGGATGAATCATACCAAATGTATTGGCAGCAAACTGATGGTTCTTAATAGTATTCTAGAGGTTTTTTTTTTTTAAACACAAATAAATGCTTTTATTGTATCTTATTCCCTTGTCATGCACGCGTGCATAGGGAGCTGCATAAAGACCCGAGGTGCAGCACGAAAACTCTTGCCAAAGGGGAAAAGCGGTACTAACCTCTCTCTCTCTTTTCTCCTACAGAAAGAAAGAAGGCGAGGCGCCATGAATGTGCCCAGACTACATAACCCCGTACTGACACTTCCGTATTCTTTCCCTTCCTTACGTCTACCTCAGGTGACGTCATGGCTCCCATCCACCACCTCGGTTCCTTCCCAGCATTCCGTCTGTGTCATTTCTGGTCCCACTTCATAAATGTTCCCCAATTCATCATTGCACTGTCTGTTGTATTACTGAAAAATCACTGTATTTGAGATCAAACTGTACAGTATATGGGACCAGACAACCCCAAACCTTTATGCTGTGTTTGTTGTTTATTTACACCCTCCATTAAAAAAAAAAATTGCATTATTTACAAAGTATTATATTATATTCATGATAATTATTGCATTGTTTATCAAAAATATTTCATTACTCTGCAATAATTAACAATTATTTTTCAAACAAATTGCTAGCCAGTAACATTGTGCACATACATGCTTCAGTTGGATAGTGTCAAATACTGAAAAAGAGATGAAGCCTGAACAAAAAGTTATAAGCATACATTTAATTTTATTCACACTGAAGTTTATTGAATTTAGCACAGATGTTTTAACATAGACAGACTAAAAGCAAAGTGTTGTCATTCCAGCGTCAAAATGCCATGGTCTGCCTGGCATTTAAATGTTCCCCTATGTGTTTTGAATTGACTAGAATACGGAGCTTGCTTAACTGCATGTTTTAACACTAAATATTGTGGGCGCATCAATAATACTTTTGATAATGCCACCAGATCACACACCTTCAAATTATCTTTAGCAAATATCTGGATTAAAACCAAACAGATACTTTCACAATCTTTCTGCCTGGATGTGTGATGGCATCCTGCAAAGGATCAGCGTACCGTCCACCATGTCTGCTTCTTGCCTTTCACCTTGCCTGAGTGCTGCTGCAATAATTACTATGTTTCTGTGACTCAGCACATGTAGAATTAAATGTATGCCTTTAATGTCTGTTTAATTCTTTTTACTTGAACCTTTTCCAAACTGGCTGTCACTAGATGACCAAAACATGCATGTGTACAACTTTACCAACTGCAGCTGATAATATGTTTGCAAAATAACACAATAACTTTGCAAAATAAAGCAAAAATTATTATGAAGTAACACAATATATATGGAACAGTTGTATGGTGTGCTGTAAACACTGCTGCATCACTGATTCAGTGTAGTAAACTTGAGCCTAATGCCCCATCAAAATTGTGATAGTCCTGTTAAAGTTTTGAACCTGATGCTTATGGGTCGGCAGTTATTCTCAATGAAAAGCTTCATGATCCCTGGGTGTTTTTATAAATATGCCGTCGTTTGTACAAAGGAATCCTACTTTACTAACAAGCAATCGTAGGTAAATGCATTAACTGAGTAATAGTGTAGCCAAGCGCATTTATTTTCCTTCTGATATATTGAAATTTACAATATGGTCTGCATAGTTTATGACAAAGAACAGTTCACTTCAGCAGTTCACATACTTTTTATTCCATGTTTCAGGTCACTAAGTCTATTTACAAAAAAGAAAAAGAAACTCAAATCAGTTTTAACATTCTAATCACTAAAATTTTCAACAGACAAATCACAAATTATTTTAGTTCATGAATAAGGATCATACTAACAATTTGAATAACTTCAAAAAAATGTAGAGTATTTTATTGGAGAAAATCATAAATGAAAGAATGATAGTCTGTGTTTTTAATGCTATGTTTTATCAAACCATCCAAGTGATGTACATAGTGCACAACCCTCATGAGTAAATTGTATTACGAGGGGGAGTCAAGCTAAAGTTAGAAAATGGGATTTATTACAACAACAACAACATTTATTTATATAGCAAATTTTCATACAAACAGTAGCTCAAAGTGCTTTACATAAGAATAGAAAAATAAAAGACACAATAAGAAAATAAAATAAATCAACATTAATTAACATCGAATAAGAGTAAGGTCCAATGGCCAGGGGGGGACAGAAAAAACAAACAAACAAAAAAACTCCAGATGGCTGGAGAAAAAAATAAAATCTGTAGGGATTCCAGACCATGAGACCACCCAGTCCCCTCTGGGCATTCTACCTAACATAAATGAAACAGTCCACTTTGGATTTAGGGTTTTATTAGAAAATAGAACGAACCTTAACAAAACTGATAATGTCATTTCTCAACGTATTTTCCACCCTTTTCAATGCACTTGCGCCACCTGCCTTAAAGTACCTCGCAACAACTTGTACACCCAAGTTATTGCCGAACACTACATGCTGAGGGGTCACTAGTGAAAGTTACTTTGGCTTGCTTAAGCCTGCTATTCGACTTTCAAAGACATGAAATAAATTATATACTTGCTCCTGTATGGCTGAACAAGGCCAAGTGCACCTCAGATATTTCCCTTCAAATATGTTTTCAAAATTACATACTTTTAGAAGAGGTCACCCTCTGTGTTTCATGTTGGAGCCTTGTTCTGGTTTACATAGATGATCTTCACAAAAATATAAGTAACACATAGAGTAAATGTGCACTAAGCTAGGGGGAATGTCAGATACATAGAGGGGGGCACAAAGGGGTTCTGGAATGTAAAAGTACAGTATAGGGAAGGATTTAACAATAGTCTCTTACTGTAATGGTGTATAATGTGGATAGTCTACAGAAGTGATTAAGATGTTGAACAGAATGCTGGGTTGCATAGCTTGCTGCACAAAATACAAGTTTAAGGAGAATATTGTTAAGCCGTAAAATACCAGCAAGCTTCATACTGTATCTACATCATTGTGTGCAATTTTGTTCCCAGTAAACAGATATAGCAGCACATGAGAAAGTCCATTGAGAACTAACTCTGACACTGAATTCGCATTAGTAAATAAGTAAATCAATGGAAAGATTTTAAAATTAGGACAAGTCATGACAAGAAGGTAAAACATAAGATATCTAACTCACTTTGGAAAATTGCTGACAATGCACGCTACTATGAAGAACACAAGATCAGGTTTGTTGCTGGCTGAAATAAAAACGTTACCACGTTCTGTTTTTAGGATTATGTAATTAAACTGGAGTATAAAGTGAATGACTTTCACATAATCTCAGAATACAACAGTTTGCAGATGAATAAAAGAGTAAATACACATGGAACCTATTTTTGTAATGAGTGGGGAAACTTTAAAAGGTTTTACATTTTTATGGTGCTGTGCAAAGACTTTCAGAATGGCTAGCTCGGAGACAACATAATTGCGGGCTGAATCCTAAGCAAATGTCTTCTGTATAAAAGAGATTTGGAATTAGATTACTTATTTATTTTTTTTTTTAAATACATGTGCCAAGAGATGATGAACTTAAAAATGATAAACATGTGAACTGTACATCTCTTTCTGAAAACATACAGTATACATTAGGCACCTATTAGTATCACAAATAGAGAAACACACTGACAGGCAACATGTGTTAAAGGTTTTCATAAAATTAAACATTAAACTTGTAGTAAACATTCAGTTAATTTCTGGTGTCTTTCCCCTTTCTGTGAACATGGGGCAATCAGGGGGTATGTATTTGACACAGTTCAGTCCCCTGACTAGAAAGGCAGTGAAAAAATAACACAGAATTACCCTAAACTTTGTTTGTCGGATTTTCAAATGTGGCAGGGTCTAACCTGTGACATGACATAAACAGGAAGGTTTGTTCACCATGCTTAGCCAAAATCACAAACTGACACTGGATGGCAATATAGAAAACTAAAATGTCAACTTGGAAAACACTCACAGAACACAACCTGTGTTCGAATGACAGCTTGAAAGGCTTAGTGTAGCATCCAATTCAGTCTCTCCATTAAAGGAATGGGATTGATAATAAAGAGATATTATGTGCGTGGTGTATCTTTTCTAATATGGCAGAAGAACAGTCAAGTGTAGTAGGATACTTTACCATTTTACCTATTTTTTGATTAACAATAATGATACAAATAAAATTATAATGATTTAGACTAAAGCCCTGACAAGCCAGTACCCAATGAGTAAGTGGATTCTTAGCCCAAAAAACATAATAACAATGTATTAAAACAACATTTCCAAATCTAGGCATCAATACCAAAATTAATAAATGCAAAATTTAAAATATAATTTTAAAATGAAAAAAGAATGAAAAACAAAATCTAAAGTGCAGAGCACACAGAAGCAGATTCAATGCCTCTTCAAAACCCTTCCTGAGGCCAAAATATATATGTCTAGCCCATAGCTGGATTAAAAGTTCCTAGTTCACTGCTATTAGATGTTGTGGTACATGAGAGTCCAAGAATAGTCCTGTTTAATGGCACAATAAAACAAACATTCATGAAACACAAATTTTAAGATATACAAAGCTCAGATTCATAACAAGACAATTCAATACAGCCTGACACCAGTACATCAAAACTACTGACTATTAAAGAATCACTCAGGCTCAGTTTTTACATATTAACTCCTAGCAGGTTTTTGGAAAATTTACCTCTTGTAGGATAGAGTGGCATTGCCTAATTTGCTTTGACATGGCAAGCAAGTATTTTGCTAACCTACAGCTACAAGCACCCGTCAGCCAAAACACCATACAGACCCCTCTTTGCACAAGCACATTACATCAGAAGATATTTCAGGATGTTTACCCCATTGGTCAGTGAACAAAGAGTCATAACTCAACCAGTCTCAGCCTTCTAGACAAAAATGTTTGTGTCCATAATCAGGCAAAAGGCTGAAACTGATGTCCATTTCTTCTTTTATAACTCACTGCAAGCACTCTGCTCACTGCCCACTGTCTCTCTGACCTTAACCTTTCTTTTGTCACAGGATCCCTGTTGCTTAGAGAGTGGATTTAACAAAGACTGAGTGACTCTTCTTCTCCAGAGGCTAACCTAGTGTCTTACATGTAGAGCAGAACACCAATCCTAACAGAGGAAATGTGTGGGTCACATGTGGGTTAGCAAGGTGCACAAACAAGGTACTCATCTTTCTCAACAAGGTAATCAACTGATCACTGACTGCCCAGCAGACAAAACTTATATAAGCAAAAGATAACCACTC
Organism: Polypterus senegalus; assembly: GCF_016835505.1. NCBI lineage: Eukaryota > Metazoa > Chordata > Cladistia > Polypteriformes > Polypteridae > Polypterus > Polypterus senegalus. The sequence continues at coordinate 152,201,233 of NC_053155.1, forward strand.
TGTGTAGAGCCCCAAGGACTGAACACTGCAGTGTAGCCTGTAACTGCAGCTTATGAGAAGCAAAAATAAATTCACTGAAGAAATCAGACAAAATATCACCTAAACCTGGAGACAACAGGAATGAAACAAGGAAGTAAAATGTATGCTTTGATTCTGAGACTATGGTTTGGATTTTGCAGTGAGAGTAAAGCCAGAGAATGTACATATTCTATATATATTTCTGGTTATTGGCATTGCCTTGGCTGAAACTATACATTACAGATAAGTCTTGAGCTATTATAAGTTTCTCATTCTGAACTTAGTAGGAAAACTAAAGTAATCTTCCTTTAACTCAGAACAGAATCCATCACAAAGCACTTTGTGACACATACATAAACACATAAATCCTTGCATGTGAGGATGAGTGAGTGCAGCTGAAATGCAAAGAAAGTGTGGGCACTCAAGAAACTTAAAATAATAAAGACTGATCCACCTAACTTTCTGAATGACCAGAATTTTTACAAGAACATTTAAATGCTAGCCCTAACAAATGTTTCTTGTAGCAATTCTTTAGAAGAGGATTAAGGAAGTATAATGCATAAGTATTGTGCCTTTTTCTATAGGAGTGAAAAATATCAAACTAAGTGAATGCATATTTATGTTTTGTGGTGTTCACTATTTTCTACATTCTCCTTATGTTATGAATAAACTGTGTAATTTGTTTATTGCAAAAAATGTGTTTGGGGTATTTGTTGAAAAATACCCTATTGCTGCATCTCAACCACAAATGGAGAAAGTGAAATTTTTGAACGTCTGTTCATAGTTCTAGTGTCTTTGCTGCAGTGTAAAACAGAGATTTCCCAAATTATTGGAAAATTGAATTAATATCTTCAGAGCGCCCACTGTCTAAACAAATAATTAAAAATCAAAATAAATAATCTTCGTTTATTGCAACAAAGCATGCAGAAAAACTGAAGACAAAAAGGAGAAGCATCATTAGGTTTTACATTTAACTAAATAGTGAGGGTCAACAGCATACAACTAGAAAATCAATATTATGTCTATAGAGGAAACAGGCACAGGAAGAATAACATCTGACTTCGACTAGAATCTTATGGTTGGAACCTTGTATCTCTGTAATATAAAAAATTTGCAATGAGACGTAATCTTCTGAAGAGAGACAGAGAGGCACTTCAGAGAGGCAGAGACACTTTCACTTCCCGTGACACGGACAAGTCACGGTCAAGTCATGTCACACATGCATTGGAAGCATGTTCCCGTGAGATGGTGAGCTAGGCAAGTCATGCCCTAATTACAAACATTGTCAAACAAGATCACGGTGATCTAACCTCACGGGTCCAATCGGTCACAGAAACAAAACACAAAGTAAAAGGCAAAGTACAACTTCATAAAGACATTTAAACACGTTGACATGAAACACATGCAGATCAGGTTAGAGATTATGGAAGCACTGGAATTCGAAAGGATTGTGACGATGCGGGTTCGCTCCACGCTCCCATTCAGCTTCTGGGAGCTCTTGAACCCGACACCGTCAGTAATGTCATTGATGAGCTAGGCAGTGAGGCACAACAAATGGAGCAAAGGGATGGTGCCAAAGTGCCAAGTGCTTTTATTGAAAACCAACAAACAACATGTCCAAATAAATAATGCAGTGCTTTAAATACATGTCATTAAGTAAATAATCCCTAAAAACAAGTGAAAGGGTGGAGGTTAAAATCCAACAGAAAAAAAATGTTTTAACCTTGTTGTTTTTAAAAGAACGACTGGAAACAGTCTCTTTAAAAACAAAGCCTGGTGCCTTTATCATCTGGCGGCTCCCCTGCTTCTCCCATCTGGCTTCACAACAGGGGAGTCACCCTACCTGCAGCTGACCTTCGCAGATCTGGTCTGGTGGCCTTCCGATCCCTGGCTCCGGTTCTGCTTAGGCAGACTGAGACTGGGGCTCCCCAGCAACCAGGACGCTCACACTGGGGCTTCTATTCTAAATCTCTAACTCCCACTGCAGCGAGCCAACCTTCTCCTGGTCAATCCTGCCGCCAGCAAGTGCTCAGCAGGAGCGACCACTACCATCGGCCCTTAGGTGCCGGCCAAATACCCCACTTGGGTTCACCTTTCCCAGCTGCTCGTTATCGGTGCGAGCCTGCGCTTGCTTGCTTGTTCGTTCGTTCGCTCTCCTTCTCTTCTGCACCTGCTTTCTCCCTCCTGCCATCTTCTCCATCTTTTCTTTTTTTATTCCCCCACCCCCCCTAACTAGCCGCCTCGCGCTTCTATAGATCACAGGGACATGGATCAACTGTGGGAATCGGCAGCTTCCGGGACCAATTACGTATGCAGACATCTCCTCACCTGTGCACTTATGTGAGAATCGCCCGCATCACGAATCACCACGGGAACCGATCTGCCATAATTACCACGCCCCCCTCACTAAGCCATGAGTGCGGTGATTATTTAAAATGTGGCCTTTTTGACATGAGCTGTGGATCCACTATACCACAAGGATCCAAAAAAAAATGTTGGCATGCAGAGCAAGTTCAAAAATATGGAAGTAGAATAATTCGCAAGTATCAAATACAAGAGAGTAAAGATCGCAATAGCGCTAACAAATGGAAATTATTACTTGGTGAAATAACAGAACAGCAAATAGAGATATATAGACATAAGTGATGTGCCAGAAGTATGTAGATATTTGTAAGGCTTTAACATTTAAGTCAGGGACTTGTAGATTGTCGAATTCGTGTTGCCATCAGGGAAAAGTACTGTTGCTTCCCAATGAAGAAGTGTATCCGCAAGAATTAAAAGATTTGTTGTTTGGTGAAAGTAAAATCCACAAACACTACAGGCAAAACATACGTGTCTACAATAACCTTTTTCCGTTCGCATTATTCAATGCACAACACATAGATTTACACAATAATGGACCATATGCTCCGAGAATCTGTGGTCCTGCAACAATTACAGCTATGACAGGTTTAATTTCGAAGAAACCACAATTCAGTCAGGTGTATAGATACGATCACGGAGGAGCCATGCAACGTAGAATCAAAAGAGTTAAATGATTGGACGCAATAAAAATTATACAGCCAATACTGGATACAAATCCCTACGTTCAACAATACTGCACTTTACACAACATCCATCCATCCATCTTCCAACCCGCTGAATCCGAACACAGGGTCACGGGGGTCTGCTGGAGCCAATCCCAGCCAACACAGGGCACAAGGCAGGAACCAATCCCGGGCAGGGTGCCAACCCACCGCAGACTTTACACAACATTTATCTGCAAAACACGGACAAAGAAATATTCTTGGACTTTTATATGAATCCGAAAGATCACAGTTGCATTTATAAGAAACCAACATGTGACGAATTGTCAGCGATAATAACTTGGAAAGACGGAGACATCAAAGACAGAGTACATAGTTGTGTATATCCAAAGGCAAAACATGATTCATCATTTCTGTCAAATGCATCACCACATTCAGATCCTTTACTCTTTCCTTTGCTTTTCCCAGATGGCAAAACAGGATGGATGTACAATATGAAACAAACGCATTCTGCTAAACGAATTTCACCCACACTATTTTGGGTCAAAATTAGCGATACAATGTATTTAACCCACTTGTCATCTCAACGTCTATCACAACATTACGTTACTAATGTGTATCTAAAAGTCGAAGATAATCGTCTCTTTATTAAATCAAAGCAAAACTTATAATGGAACATATGTAAGAGCTCATTGTTCATGTTCAAAATTCAGATAAATAGTTCAGACATTTTCAAATTAGGTAAAGCTGTAATATTACCATCATCACATCAAGGTAGTCCACGAGCATTGCAACAGTTATATCTTCATGCAATGGCAATATCCCAAACTACCGGTAGGCCAGATTTATTTATTTCAATGGCATGCAATCCACAATGGTCAGAAATACGCAGATTCTTGAGAACAATGTCACTGCCTACATTGACTATGGATATTCCCACTTTGGTAATGAGATTGTTTTATCAAAAAATCATATTTTTATTGAATGAACTAGAAATGGTGTTTGGTCACATCAAAGCATACATTTACATGATCGAATTTCAAAAATGGGGTTTCCCTCACATGCATTTATGATTACTCTGCAAAAAAAAAATATTAACCATTAATGATGTAGATTGGTTTGTCTGTGCATTATCTACCAGTAGTCAAGAAAGGAAGCCGACAACAGATTTACAATGCATGTCTAAAGAGTGGGCCTTTATGGTCCTTGTTCAACAATTCAATAAGAGAAGACTTGTTAGAGAATGAAACAATATTCACTCACGGCCAGTTGCGTTATGTCCATGTGAGACCAAACAAGAAATCAAAATTCAATGCGATCTTGAAGAAAAGTTAATTCCACCTACTGTTTTTACTGAAGTTTTAAAGTAAAAGTGAAAATAATGCATATGTAACAATTGCAAGGAAAAAAAAAATGTATCTTCACAAACACAAACATGGGGGTTGGCGAGTGAAGCAAAGCAGAGCCTCCGAGTTTATCAAATAAAGAACATTGCTGGTAAACATTTTTCATTACATGAAGTGTAGAAACAGTCAGGTTTACTGTATAATACATTTTTTAATTTGTTTAATAAAACTGTGTGGTCAGTTATAGCATATGCAGTACTTAAATATACTGTAGAAATGTTAGCTATTGCATTACCTGCTACCAAGCATATGATTACATAATGAGTGACTCCAGTTACTGTAATTTCTTTTTTTGTTTTTTTGTAATTTGTTTATTTTAAAGAAGATTTGATTTGTAAGAGAAAGACAAGTTTTGAGATTAAAATTCTTTATAACATTTGGGAATACTTTTTTTTCATAGGATTTAAACTAATATCCCTTTCATCAAGTAAGGGGCATTGTCTGCTAGGAACTATCCAATCATCTAGCTGTGTTTCAGGCCTGCTTATTCATTTTTGGATCACTGAACTGAAAATGGGTACAAACACTGGAAGTTCAAACTTGTTCACAAATGTGCTACTAGAAGTATAAAGTTCAAAATCCACACAAAAAGTAATTTAAACAGCCTTCAAATGTAGTATTCTGGTGATGCAATTCATCAGCACTAACTGCTGTGCCACCATTCTACTTGTTGATAAACATTTTTATATATAAATAAACTGTAAATTTATCACAAGGGAGCTTTACATAGAATTTTTTTTGGATTATGATACAACACAAAAGTAGTGGGTTTTATCTTGGATAACGTTCTGCTCATTAACTAAGTGAAAGTTACTAAGACTTTTTCACAGGCATTAGGGTACAGAGTTTTATTAACATCAGATCTAGAAGCTGAATACTGTTATCTGCACTGTTCTGTTATTCAGTTACTGAAACACTAAAGTTGCTAGTTCTAAGCTGAATGAATAACAAAATGGGTAACAAATTTGTAATTACTTGCTGTTATTCTTGTTTTTTCATGCTAAAAGTTCCAGCCAGCCTTTTTCCAATAAAGGATATTTCAGACATTTCTAACATATGTTTCAATGTATTTTATAAAGAACAATTTTGGTTGTATTACAAACAATTCAGTTAATAGCTTAATGAAATAAGTCACTTTACAAGAAAATGTTTTAGGGTCTAAGCAGGATTGCAGCCTGCAAGGCACATTATGCTTACAATGAATGTGTATAGAGTTACATGTTGTTTATAATTTTTCGGGTAAGCAATATGAGAAGGGATTTTCTCACTTTCTTAAATTTCAAAAGCTTCCAAGAGGAAAATAACGTGCATTTCTAAATATCATCCGGTGTGCTGTGTTATGTTAATACAAATCACACAGCCAGTAACACTGAGCTCTGCAATGACATTAACTTAGTTTGTCACTTGTTCCTTAGCACTGATTAGCCTGTACTTATAAAAAACATTCCTTGATTGTCAGCTTGGGAGAACTCACACATAGAAAATTAACATATTGTTTAGATGAAGGAAAGACAGAGCCAGCTTTCTTTTATACTTTCATTGTGTGCTATGATTGAAGCACAGAAAACATGAGGCAATGATCTAATAATGCTGTAAAAAAATAAAACATACATGGATTTTTTTCCTTTATTTTTCTTTAATTTTCAAAATGCACTTGGGATTGGCATCATAAAAAACATGCCATCACTAATTAGTAAATTTAGGACATGGTGATAAGACCATTAGGATCTGTTGATCACAATATAATGTATTTTATAATGAATATTTAGATAAATAAAACTGTTAAAGTTTATAGTGTGCAAAATTGTTCATGAAAGGTACTTTAACCTGTAAGGTTCTTTTATATCAGTGAACAAGTTCTATGAAACATGGAAATGCTTAAATTATTAGCCTTGGTTTACTGTATGCATACACCCTGCAATACTTTCCTCCTTGACATTCACATCAAAGACAACAAGGGCTAAGGCAACTACGCCAGATTCTTCAATATCTCAATGGCCAAGGCTGACTTCCTCACCTTCAGTATTTTACCATGGGGCAGAATCCACTCCGTTCATGAGCTGCACTTCTGTTGAGATGCACAAATCACTACCCCTGAAAGGGCTACATTTTCAAACTACTTTAACAAAAGCCAGAAGCAACTTCAAGGTTTGCACTCCTGTGGGGATTTCCCAGACAGCTAACTTTAACAGGACTGCACAAATCTAACAGAACAAGCATAGCTTACACCTGAGCAAACATGCAAGTCATACGCAAATAAGGCCAGGAGAACTTCCTGCCAGGTTACTTCATCCTTTGTTGCCCAGATTTCCACCTTTGAAAGAACAACAAATCACTTACAAAGCATAGGACTCCACTGAGCAAGAAGAGCTGAGCAAATAATATTAGTCTTCTTCTACTTCTTTTGGCTGCTCCCGTTACGGGTTGCCACAGCAGATCATCTTCTTCCATATCTTTCTGTAAACAAGGCAATTTCAGTGGGATGACATTCAAACTTTGGTTTAATCATGACTTATATTTATTTGCTTATCAAACACTAGAGGTTAAAATAGAAGAAAATACACCATCTGAATAATTAAAATCAATGCCCATAAAGCAAGTTTCACTTCAGTATAACTAAGAGGGAGACATGTCCATGTAATTTAAAATGTCCATTCTTCTTAATCCAATGGAGGCATTTTATAAAAGTATGGACCACTTTTATAGTTAGGTACTTGTTCTCTTCTTCTCCTTTGTCCTTAGACAGCATGATGTTCTTCTGAACAGCCTATGCTCTCTGTTTCTCATACCAAATACTGCGTTTCACACTTCTCATATTAAAAGCTGCATATTATCCCACCATTTAAAAAGCCATACATCATTTGCCTCTCTCAAAAGCTGTATAGCATCTGCATCGAACCAAAAGAAGTGATTTCTTTGGGTTGATTGCTATTTTTAGTAAGCGACACACGTCAAAAATTAGGTAACTGAGAATTAACTTTCATCTTGCTCTTCTGCTCACCTGAAGTTATTCTAATCTAATTATGATATACAATTGAAACTATTTCACAACTTCTTAAACACTGGTTAGTTTACATGAGCTTAAGCATATACATTCTAATTGAAAATAACACTTGATTTTATCAGTTTCATATCTTTCCCAGAATTCTTGCCTTATTTGTATCACAGAGTTCAACACTCTGTTCAAACACATTGTTATTCCTGTCAGTTCGCTGAGCTGATGGTTCAAAATAAGAACAGATCTAACAGGAATGGCTAATAGCATAGTATCATCTGAATCATTATAGATGGACCTGAATGGAATTCACACTCAGCATGCCCATAGCAGACAAAGCATGATACAATAAATGTAAAGTATTACACATGGCAATTAAAAATGATAGGTCTGAAAGTTGAAAGTGCACCTTATGAGAAGGACTTGGGAATCATTGTAGCTTTGTCACTGCCTATATTAAGACAGTGTACAGAAGGCCAATAAGATGTTAGTTTATATAACAATGTTCAGAGTACAAGTCAAACAAAGTTATACCTAAGCTACTGTATATAATGCACTAGTGAGTCCTCGTCTTCATTACTGTGTACAATTTTGGTCACTTTGATATATTACAAAAAAAAAAAAGACATATCGGTGCTGGAGAAAGTCCAGAGAAGAGCAGCTAGGGTGATTCCAGGACTGTGTGGTTTGAGCTATGAGGAAAGATTAGAGGAGTTGGAACTTTTTAGTTTAAGCAAACTATAATTAATAGGTGACATGACTGAAGAATTGAAAAGTATCAAGGAAAGTAGTACAGTGGGTTCCATATGTTACTTTAAAATTTCTTATTTAAAAAGGGTATGATACACAGTGACACAGTTGGAAACTGGCTAAGGCCAAATTTCACACACATGTTAGACAGTTTTAACAGCAGATGCAAGAAATGTTATTAAGATGTATGGTAGATAATAGAACATTGGGGAAACTTAAAACTCAACGCAGTTTTATTTTACAAGAGGTAGGTGAATAGAACTAACAAGTTGTAAAATGGCTTGTTCTTATTGTAGTATTTCTAATGTTCTAAATAACCAAATTAATGTTCCATGGAATTACTAAACCAGCATGCAGAAAAATACTTAGAAAAAACATTTCAGCTGTTGAGCCTTTACCTGTTGTATGTGAAAATATACTGAGGGAACAATCAATTTAGAATCATTTATTTTCTTAATGCACATGTCTTTGGGATGGAGATGGCAACCAAATTAGCTAAAGGAAACCCAAGTAATTTTGGATAAACACCTCTAGGTCTTTTTTCAAATAAACACAGACCTCGAGGTGAATGAGAAATTCAGTTTGGCATGTACAATACATGTTAAATAACAAAAATATTAGGTAAAAGAAAATGCACAGTAATATATACAAGAAAAACACTCATACAGAATTTGTTTCATTTGTTGATGATCAGCTCTATTTCATTAGAAATACAGTTTGCTGAAGGCTCATTACTTTGTGTTGTATTGCGTGAGATTGTATTGCTTGCTGAACTTTCATATGGAATTATGACGCAGAAGATAAACAGGGCCATGAAAAATTACATAAAAGATTTTAGTACAAACTTTACAAGTTTAACAAACACTGATCACACTGCTTGTTAATTTAGCACACATTACCGTGAAAAGCACAAAAGAAACCAAAATATAAAATACTCCGCAAAACAAAATTATGAAACAGTTTAAGAAAATGAATGAGGTTGAAACTTAAGTCATTCATTTTAAATAAGAAAAACAGATTTTGCTAACATTTCCAAACTATAGCCAGGACAAAAAAAAAAAAATAATAAAATAAAAACTCACTGGACATCATCCTGGGCTTCAAAAAATCCTTTGGATTGAAACTCTGACAGGCAGCAACACAAATCACAGTGCCAATAATATCAGTGTTTCAGAGTCTGAAAAGGACCAGAAATGGACACACTTATTCAAGGTTTCTTATTTAACTAAGCTTTTGAAGAAATTCTGCACAGGGGTTAGAAAGCAATGCATTTGTGATGATCTGGTAGGGCCAAAAAAAAATTATTATATTATATTAAAACAACAGAACCCTAATTATACCTTCTTTTGATAAAGCTTCCCCTAGGAGTGCAAGTTTTGCAGCTATAATTCCATATGAAAACTGAGAAAGTAAAATATAAGCCTTGATGGCATGCAAGGGAGAAGGCTGCCCAAATAGCCAGACAGATATTTCTACAGATTATACATTGTAGCAGGCCCAACACATATACATAAAATGCATATACAAATCATGTCAATACCAAATTGATAAGGCTGCAATATCTATTTCTGTGCAAACTGACAGATTATCCTGATTTTGGCAATAAAATGCCTTAGTTTGATAAGAAATGATCAGACAGGGAATGTAAAAGCCAAACCTATAAAGTTAATGTTAATTCGCCTAAGTGTCTGCTTAATTTCAAATGACTATCAGTTACTTATAGTTATTTAGCTTATGGTGTAATTTTTTTACCCACTGTAAGCTAACATGAAATAGAACTTTCTTAGCTATCGCAGTCTGGAAATGATCTCACTTCTAGAAGTGTGGACTGTTACATTAGTTTACAAACAGAACATTGACATACAGTTTTATGACCTTTTTACACACATTATGACTATATTACCAAACTTGAAACAAGATAAGTAATCCTTAAAAAGTTTAAACAATAATTTTTCTTTTCTTTGTAGTCGCTATTTTGTGTGAACCGTTTTGCTTTGAATTTTACTAAAACTTTTAAAATGAAGATATCTGGATTGTGGAATTGTTGGAATACGTGTCACACTATTGCCTTAACTGTTCCATGAGGCAAGCTAAAAGCTACAGAACTTTGGAAATTTTGGAGAAACACAGCTACAGATATATTAAAGACATATATTGCATGCAAAATCAATTTTAGCACAATATAACTCACTAGTAAGCAAGCTATTGCCTATTGATTTTAATACATGGGACTGCAAGACAGGACCAAGTTGAAGGAATAAAGTCATTTTGGAAAGAGTTAAACCCAAAATGTAATAGAAATAAAAGAAGTAAAAGAAATATGCCTCCAGTGAGACACTGTTGCAATGTACTATACATGGAAGAAATGCAAGTTATGAACAGAGGAAATGGCAAAAGCAGTGACTAGGAAGGACTGAAATAGGTGGCAATCTGGAAGGGCAAAACCTTCTCAAAGATATTTAAAGGATAAGTTATGTGTGCACAAAAGGCAAGAAGGAGTTGCCTGAAACACTAAGACAATCCAAAGGAAGCAAGTCCCAATACAGATATTTAAAGAATTGTCAAGGAATGGAGCAAAAAAGGCCAAAAAATCCAAAGAATCACAAAAAGCACCAGAAAATGCACTTAACTCACCAAAACTCCCCAGGGCATTCGAATGAACCACAAGGTACTGTGGAAATGCTGTCCGCCTTTATAGGGCTGAGGGCAACACCATGCAGTAATGGGCAGGTGGCCTCACCTCTTTGGGGAACCACCTACAAAACACATGGCACATAAGAACAGCTTGCTTACATCAAAAACAGTTATAACTAAAATAATTAACAAAAGTAACACTTACATAAATAAAGGACATAAAAATGAACAAAAAAAGACATAAAAGAATTTGAACCCCAGCCTTTTTTAACACTGGCTGAACCATAACACTGTGCTTTTTAAGTTGAATTTATTTGTTATTTTCTACAATGCTCACAATCGTGGTCTATATTAATTTACCACATGTAGTGTGCTCTAAATTGAAGCATTTTTCACATAATTTAAAAAAATATGTCCATTCTTGCAGGTTCAAAGAGATTTCAATGGGCATAAGTCCAAATATACCCTAAAACTTACCATACATGTCCATTTTGCAAGCCAGAAGTGTTGTTGGATATTAATCCACAACTTGAGATCTGTAACTAAAGCATGATATAATTGTGAATATATGGATATTGTTGTGAACTGGAGACACAAGCTTGATGAATAAGGGGCGTTAGACCTCCAAAAGGCTTCACTGGCATGGTCTGACCAGGTTTCCTTTACCTGGAAGAGGCCTTACCCACACAGGCTTAATACAGCTCTACTGGCCTGCCTCAGGCTTTGCAGGCCCAAAAAGGATTTAAGCCTACAAAAGAAACTTATATGTTCCAAAAACATATCAACAAAGTAGGAGGTTTACAGCTTGTGCACAGAAGTCATGGAGTTATTCATTAAATAGAAAAATACAAACAAAACGTTCAAATGAATAAAAAAGCAAAAGGATTTGACTAAAAATGCAATCCACAGCAAACAAAGTTCCAATTCATAGTCCTGAATCAAAAACCTTAATACAAAAGCAAGAGATAAAACATAACCAGAAATCCAATAAAAAACAGATATACAAAACTTCAACCATTAACAAATGTTCAACTACTGGGTTCTGCCTCTGCCTCTGGTTCTGCCTCTAAAGAAAGAAAGAAAACAAGAGGAAGACCTAGGAGCTGTGACATCAGTGTGGCCCTGCCTCTTTGGGCTCCACCCACAAGGAAGAAGAAATGGAGGGATTTTTAAAAAGACAGTACATAATAACAGTTTAAATGGAAAATAAATGACAATAAATCATATAACAACTCAAATACAACAATAATAAATGTAGCCAAGTTTATCTGAAATGACAAAAGTTCTGCAGCTTTCAGTTTACTTCATAGTATGATTCTAGCAACAGTGTGTTCAGACCAAGTATCTTCATTTTAAATGTTTTATTAAAATTTTAAAGCAAAACAGTTCACACAAAAATAGAGAAAAAAATGTATATTCAAGAAAAGTAAAGTTCCCTTTAAGGCTTATATATCTTGTTTCATTCTTTAAGCTTGGCTATACAGCCCTATCTGAGGCAAATTAAGCATGCTAAGCATGTTCAGAAAACTGCATGCCATCTTCTGTTCTATCTGCAAACATATCTAACAGTCCTTGCTAGCAGTAGGACTATTTCCCCACTGGCTTTATTAACACTCTGTTCTACAGATATAGCTAAGAAAGTTCTAACTCATGTTACTTTACAGGGGTTAAAGACTATACCATATTCTAGGCAGCTGTAAGAAACTGATATTCTATAGAAATTAAGCAAACATATGAATTTTAACATCAAACATTAACTTTCTAAGATTGGCTCTAACATCTATCAATCCATTATTGAACCTGCTACATCCTAACAACAAGGTCATGGGGGTCTTCTGGAGCCAATCCCAGCCAACACAGGGCACAAGGCAGGAAACAAACCCTGGGCAGGGCACACAAACCCACACACCAGGGACAATTTAGGATCTCCAGTGCACCTAACCTGCATGTCTTTGGACTGTGGGAGGAAACCAAAGTACCTGGAGGAAACCCACGCAGACATGGGGAGAACATGCAAACTCCACGCTGGGAGGACCTGGGAAGCGAACCCGGGTCTCCTATCTGCGAGGCAGCAGTGCTAGCACTGCACCACCATGTCACCCTTTGCTCTAACAATAACAATAAAATACATAAACACATATTAATTCATAACAGATTCTGCTGCCTGCGGGCAAAACAATATCTAACTGTGGTTCAATTGTAAATTACCCCCAGGAACAGGAAACAAATCCTCACTTCAAGAAAAGAGTCTAAGATAACATGTATTACATCTATTTTACTTTGGTTGTCACAAGTATATCCTCTGAAATATAGAAGGCAGTTTTCTTGAATTAATTTTTTTTCCTAAACCTTTCTGAAATCTTGAAAAGTGGACATTGTTAAGATTTAAGGTTTCAGTTGTCACATTTGGACCTCTGCTCCTTTAGATGTATTTTAACATGCAAGAACATTCTAAGGTATCTTATAGAAGTTATAAAAACACTTTACTATAGAACACCATTTTAAGTGGCAAAGAAATACAGTATTTACCATGACTGAAAAAAAAAACCTTAAATTGAAAAATATCATACTTTACTTTAAACAGTGTGATAGGCCTATTTAACTAAGGATTATAAAAGTCTTTTGAAAGACAACTGCCATATTTGCAATGGGACAGTCACAACAGGCAATCCAGGTATAATGTGGGAGTTCAACAAGTTGAAGATTCAAACTGAACATTCTACCACACAGCAACAGAAGATGGATGGCCATTATAATGGCTGGGGGACTTTAATTGTGTTTTAAATCCACTTTTAGATAAGATTTCCTCCACAGGGGGAACGGCAACTAACACCGCAAAGATAATTACAAAGTTTATATCTGATCACAACTTATCAGATCCCTGGAGGTTTTTAAACCCAAACTCAAGAACATATTCTTTCTACTCACCAGTACATCACTGCTACTCAAGGATTGATTACTTCTTTATAGATAATAACTTCTTGCCTAAGATTAAATCTTGTAAATACGATGCTATTGTTATTTCAGACCATGCTCCCATGATCTTGGAGCTGAAATTACTAAGCCCCATACACTCACCCGCAGATGGTGCCTCAACCCGCTTCTATTAGCTGACGAGAATTGTACTGAATTTATATCCAAACAAATCGAATTCTTTCTAGAGACAAATACATCCCCTGAGATCTCTGCAGGAATACTCTGGGAAACTCTTAAGGCCTTCTTAAGAGGACAGATTATCTCATATCTTTCCCACAGAAATAAATCCGAAGCGAAGAAAGTAGCAGAGATAAAAAGAAATTACTAAAATAGATGAAGAACATGCCAGACTACCAAGCGAGACTCTACATAAGAGGAGGCAGGCTCTACATTCAGAATTAAACCTCTTGACAACTAAAGAAACTGAACAACTAATTTACAAATCCAGACATCATTATTATGAACATGGAGAAAGCTAATAAGCTTTTAGCGCAACAAATTCACAAGCAAGATATGCATAGCGCAATCTCGGTAATCACTAACACGAACGGAGATAAAATCATCGAACACAAAAATATAATGTACACTTTTAGAGACTACTATAAATCCCTATATACTACTGAGTTTAAAGAAGACAATATACAATCTAATGCATTTCTGGATACATTACAGATACCACAAATTGACGCTTTTAGTGTGGAGGAACTCGATAAACCTCTGTCATTATCAGAATTACTGGATGCTATAAAGTCACTCCAAGGTGGAAAAGCAGCAGGCCCTGACGGCTACCCTGCAGAGTTTTACAAGAAATTCTCCGCTCAGCTAGCTCCCTCCTATTAGCAACATTTACAGAAGCCAGAGATAACCAATCTCTTCCACAAACCTTTGCCAAGCACTAATCACTGTCTTTCCAAAACAAAATAAGGACTTATTACAATGTGCATCATACAGACCAATTTCACTTCTGAATAACACGTTAAAATACTCTCTAAAATCATAGCTAGAAGGATGGAGAAAGTGCTCCCCTCGTAATATCACAAGACCAAACTGGATTTATTAGGGGCCGACACTTATCTTCAAATCTTGACGCCTGTTTAATGTAATATACTCACCAACTAAATCAAACACCCCAGAAATATTATTATCATTGGATGCAGAAAAAGCATTCGACATGATTGAATGGAAATACCTTTTACTATTTTGGAGAAGTTTGGGTTTGGCCCAACATTTGTGCATGGATTAAATTACTGTATACTAACCCAGAAGCTTCAGTTTGCATCAATAACATTTGCTCAGACTAATTTAAACTAGAGCGTGGCACAAGACAAGGATGCCCTTTGTCACCACTGCTGTTTGCAATTGCCATTGAACCACTGGCAATACATTGTCGAAATACTGATCAGATAAAGGGGATTAGCAGAGAAGGACTGGAACAGAAAATCTCATTATATGCAGATGACATGGTACTGTATATATCGGACCCAGAAAATTCTGTGCCTGCAGTCTTAGCAGCACTCACAGAATTTCAAAAGCTCTCTGGTCTCAGAATTAATCTGAATAAAAGTGTACTCTTTCAGTGAATTCTCAAGCATATAATATTAGATTAGACACCCTACCTTTTATCATTGCAGAACAGTTTAAATACCTCGGGGTAAACATCACAAGTAAACATAAAGCTCTTTATCAACAAAATTTCGTCGTCTGCATGGAAAAAATTAAACAAGACTTGCATAGATGGTCAACCCTTCATCTCACACTAGCTGGAAGAATTAACACTGTTAAGATGAATATTCTTCCTAAGCTCCTTTTTATTTCAAAACATACCAATATACATTAATAAATCGTTCTTTAAGCAATTAGATTCAACAATAACCTCATTTATTTGGAATTCAAAACATCCACGCATCAAAAGAGCGACCCTACAAAGACAAAAGGCAGAAGGCGGCATGGCTCTACCTAACTTCCAGTTTTATTACTGGGCGGCAAATATACAGGCGATAAGAACCTGGACACAAATAGAAGAACATACACAGGCATGGACCGCAATAGAAGTAAAATCCTGCAGTACTTCTTTGTATTCCTTGCTCTGTGCTCCAATAAACACACGTTATCGGCAATACACTAATAACCCAATTGTGCTCCACTCACTTAGAATCTGGAACCAATGTAGAAAGCATTTTAAGACGGAGAAGCTTCTTTCTGTGGCACCCCTGCAAAGAACCACCTCTTTCAACCTTCACAAACATATGCAGTTTTTAATATCTGGAAAAAATTTGGAATTAACTTGCTTAGAGATCTTTATATAGACAACGTCTTTGCATCCTATGAACAATTACATTCCAAATTTAACATTCCAGCTACAAATTTCTTTCACTATCTTCAAATCAGGAACTTTGTTAAACAGAACCTTCCAGATTTTCCTCATCTTGCACCCTCATCCACGCTGGAAAAATATTGCTCAATTTCAAGGATTAGACTCCATCTCTACAATATATAAAATCATTTTACAATCCCTTCCTTTCAAAGATCCAAGAGGACACTGGGAAAATGACCTCTCAATTAATATATCAGAAAAGGAGTGGAAAGTAGCAATGCAGAGAATTCACGTGAGCTCCATATGCAAAGCATACAATTATACAACTCAAAATTATATATCGAGCACATCTGTCTCGACTAAAACTCTCCAAAATGTTTCCAGGGCATGATCCAACCTGCGAGCGTTGCAACCAAGCCCCAGCCTCACTGGGTCACATGTTCTGGGCCTGCACCAAATTAACATTATTCTGGACAAAAATTTTTAATTACCTCTCAGACAGCCTTGGACTCACAATCCCTCCTAACCCATTAACAGCTGTGTTTGGGGTTCTTCCAGAGGGGCTTAAAGTGGAGAAAGACAAACAAATTGTGATTGCATTCACTACACTGTTGGCACGCAGACTTATTCTGATAAACTGGAAGAACCCAAACTCTCCTCTTTTAAGTCAGTGGGAAACTGATGTGTTATATTATTTGAAATTGGAAACTCAGTTAGAGGATCTGTACAGACTTTTTTCAAAACATGGCAGGATCTAATCAGTAATATTTTAAAATAAGTTTATAAAGCACAGAGAATTTATTAATTTAGGTATTTTTACAAGCCTTAAATTTTACACCGTTTGGCTTGATCTCTCTCTCAGGGGTGGGGATCGATCTGTTCTTAACATAATTCTTTTTTTTGTAAAAACTTGATTGCTATGTATTGATTGTAATAAAATTAATAAATAAAAAAAAATGGATGGATGGCCAGTATATAGTCTGGAACTACTTGGTAGGAACTGAGAACTGAAAGAGATAGTAAGTCAAGGTAAGAGATTTCAGATGTCACAATGTAGTTAGCTGGAAAAAACACTGAAAATAAGTAGCTGAAAAATTAATTGTTTTGTTTTAAGAGGGAAACACTATATAACCTCTACACTGTAATCCTGAATCAAATTAAAATTCATAACCAGTAGATCCAGTTACAATGGAAATAAATTTATTGTGGGACAAGGCTGACTTCATAACCACACCGTGCCAAGGACAAAATTAATCATTTAAGATCCTTAATTAGGCACTGGACAAAAATCAGGAGCAGACTGAGATCCAAATTAAATAATCAAATGCCAAAGCAAAGAGTGTCATGGTGTAATATTTTGGTACACTTAATTTAACTTTTTTGAAAATTGGAGCATTTTTAATTTTTTTAGTTACATTAAAGTCAATTATCACATAGGTTACTTACTAAAATTATAAGCAGCAAGGGAAGTTAAATTGTTTGACAGTGGTTTACACAAGCCATTTTCATATGTAGCATAAGGCACAAGCCGCTGCCATGTGTGTGAATGACACGACAGGCAGTTCACTGCTCTGTCATTACATACTGTAAACCAGGCCTAATTTGTAAGGATTTTCATTAACACATAACAGATTGAAATGCTCAGTGAACAACAGCAGAATGGTGTGCATAGTGTGTTATAAGAACACCAAGCATAGGGTTGCCAGATACCTGAGTAGCCAAAGGAGGACATGTGACAAAAGCAGGACAGACATGTGGAATTAATTTCCAAGTAGTATGTTGAAGAGCAGGGCTTTCAGGACCTTCAAATCTTCACTTGGTGAACACAATAGACAAGCTTATTGGTCTGATTGCCTGTTTTGGCCACAGGCATTCTAATGTTCTAATTGAGCACAAATGGAGCAAAGTTTTCAGTTGATAGTTCTATGCATATAAATGTAACTGCTCCCCCTAGGAGTTTTGAGCCCGCTAATATTCCTACACTGTAACATGGTAGCGGGTGATAGTTGCTCTTCGGAGTTTCAATTGAACTGATATTCTTACATTGTATTGAAGATTGGGCACTTGAAGCTCTGACACATAATGTAAACTTGAATAAGCTGGACATTTTGCAGATTCTCAGCTCGGCCTGCCAAAATGGAAGACATGCGGCTAAAATGGAGGATAATAGCCAAACATTTGGCAAATGTAACGTAGTACAAAAATTTAGATGCGAATAGGACATTCAACTTAATACAGCTCCTAGTTTCCTATATGCATTTATGAAAATTATTGATATTTGCTGTGCTTGATCCATATACAGTCATATGAAAAAGTTTGGGAACCCCTTTTAATTATTTGGATTTTTGTTTATCATTGGCTTAGCTTTCAAAGTAGCAACTTCATTTTAATATATGACATGCCTTATGGAAACAGTAGTATGTCAGCAGTGACATTAAGTTTATTGGATTAACCGAAAATATGCATCATAACAAAATTAGACAGGTGCGTAAATTTGGGCACCCCAACAGAGATATTATATCAATACTTAGTTGAGCCTCCTTTTGCAAATATAACAGCCTCTTCAGTTCAGTCTCACCAGTTTAGTTAAATTTGATGGCTGCCAAGCATGTACAGCCTGCTTCAAGTCATCCCATAGATTTTCGATGATATTCAAGTCAGGGGACTGCGACGGCCATTCCAGAACATTTGTACTTCTCTCTCTGTATGAATGCCTTTGTAGATTTCGAACTGTGTTTTGGGTCATTGTCTTGTTGGAATATCCAACCCCTGCATAACTTCAGCTTTGTGACTGATGCTTGAACATTGTCTTGAAGAATATTTGTTGATATTGGGTTGAATTCATCCGACTTTAACAAGGGCCCCAGTCCCTGAACTAGCCACACAGCCCCACAGCATGATGGAACCTCCACCAAATTTGACAGTAGGTAGCAAGTGTTTTACTTGGAATGCGATGTTCTTCTTCTGCCATGCAAAGCGCTTTTTGTTATGACCAAAAAATTCAATTTTTGTCTCATCAGTCCAAAGCACTTTGTTCCAAAATTAATCTGGCTTGTCCAAATGAGCATTTGCATACAACAAGCGACTCTGTTTGTAGTATGAGTACAGAAAGGGCTTCTTTCTCATCATCCTGCCATACAGATGTTCTTTGTGCAAATTGCGCTGAATTGTAGAACGATGTATAGATACACCATCTGCAGCAAGATGTTCTTGCAGGTCTTTGGAGGTGATCTGTGGCGTTGTCCGTTACCATTCTCACAATCCTGCGCATATGCCGCTCCTGTATTTTTCTTGGCCTGCCAGCCTGGGTTTAACAGCAACTGTGCCTGTAGCCTTCCATTTCCTGATTGCATTCCTTACAGTTGAAACTGACAGTTTAAACCTCTGAGATAGCTTTTTGTAGCCTTCCCCTAAACTATGATACTGAACAATCTTTGTTTTCAGATCTTTTGAGAGTTGCTTTGAGGATCCCATGCTGTCACTCTTCAGAGAAGAGTCGAAGGGAAGCACAACTTGCAATTGACCACCTTAAATACCTTTTCTCATGATTGGACACATCTGTCTGTGAAGTTCACGGCTTAATGAGCTAATCCAACCAATTTGGTGTTGCAAGTAATCAGTATTGAGCAGTTACATGCATTCAAATCAGCAAAATTACAAGGGGACCCACATTTTTGCACAGCCAGTTTTTCACATTTGATTTAATTTCATACAACTAAATACTGCTTCAGTAAACATCTTTGTTCGGAAAACACCCCAGTACTCAGATGTTCCTAGGAAATGAAATACATACCACTGTTATCTTTTTTGTTGAAAGTAGAGTCAATTATTATGCAAGCTGAGAGGGGTTCCCAAACTTTTTCATATGACTGTATCTTTAGACCTCTATATGAATCAATATTTGTAACACACTGCTTGTTGAAAAAGTACTGCATATACATATATAACAGCTGTCCTCAGTCTTACTAATTCCTTTTTTAACATTATAATTTGTAACAATTCTGCCATGTTACCTTTTAATTTTTGTTTGTTTAAACAGCAAAAATGGAATTCCTTCAATAATTCCAAGACTGTGTGGTATGTAGTTGCAGCCTAGAGTACAGTATATCTAGCATTATAATGTCCTACTTGCAATATGGCTATCAAAACGAAACATTCACCTTGTATGGCATCATACTATTGTTATTAGTCTATAGGAGATGTGTAGATAGAATCTGAGACGCTTGACCAAGATATGCTGATTTAAAAGGTTAATGTTAACCTCTAATGGTTTATTTTACAAAGCATGCATTATAACCAAACATCCTCATTTTTTAATGCTTCTAGCAGGACTTACCCCCAAGTCTTTCTTAAATCACATGCTCTCTGAGCTTTAGGGTTCAACTCCTGAAATATTTTTTGCTTTGTATGTGTAAAATTTTATACGTAGATCATTTACATGAAACTTTATTTCACTCATATCCACTTAAATGTAAATACTGCAATGCTGACTGCAGGAGTCAAAAAATTGCATCTGGAACTTCAGCCTGTCAGAGACTGGACAAAATAAGCATCAGAGGAGAGGGAGCAGAGCCCTGGGAACTAAAAAGAACAAGTAGCTGAGGAGTGCGGGAGATTCAGGAGGATAGGAGAGGCAGAAAAGTGAGACAAAGAGAGGAAAACAGCAATAGCCAGAGCATGAGCAAGGCCGTGGACACTTGTGATTTTCTTGTCTTTATGATGTGCTCGGGAACTTTACATCGGGCTGATGAGACAGAAACCATGGTAGAGACTATGTTGCATTAATAAAATGTAAGGTGCTCCAGCATCCATCAAAAGCTTACCTGTGTTCCTTTAAGGGTAACTACAATATTATTCAGCACCAGAGTATCTGCTAATTCACCTAGTTTGGTGCTACCGCAAATGGAAACTTGTCAATTACATTTTATCTATATTGTTTCATATCACCCTATTAATGTACTTAATGTAGTTACACATATACCTGGCTATGACACCCAACAGTCTGATTATTAACCTCTCGTGGAGCATTGCATTATAGTAAAATCAACATCATTCAAGATAATCCATACTAACATAAACACTGGTACTGTATATTTCTTTACAGTTTTATTCAATAACAACTGCTCTAAGTATACAGCCCACTAAATCATACTTTATTATTTATTGGAGTATACTATGTGTATCTAATTATTAACACTGTTAGACCATTTGTTACCATTTTGGCCTTCAGTCTTCACTTCATAATTCCTAGATCATTTTACCCTGACAGAACTGGCTTTATTCAGTCTCACTAAGCCTCTGATAATGTTAAACAAATGCTCTTTATTATTAATGTGGCTCCTTGTATTACAGCCTTATCTGCAGTTATCTTGTAATGGTGTAAACATTTTTGATAAATTGAACTGTGAATATTTTTGGATGCATTTTTTTTTATAAATCATTACTATGAACTTGTTATTTTCTGCATTGCATATCTCTTACTACTTAAACTTAAAAACATGGGTGTTATCCTTTTTATTTTCTTGTTTTTTTCAAGTAATGCAAGGTTTTGCTGATCCTTTGTCTAGCCTTTAAGATGTTGTCAATGCCACATGGGTTAGATGGGCATCCCGACCAAAAAGGGGATGGTACCTGCTGGACAAAAGGCTCTGAGCAGGCGGATGGGCATCCCGCCAGGAGAAAGGAAAGAGCCAATCCCAGAAGAGATAGCCAGAAAGAATGGACAGACAGCCCATCAATTGTAAAAGGGGAAACATTTGTCCCCAAGGACATGAGATGGCAATAACCCTCCGCATCTGTGCCCACTTAGGAACCAGCAGGGAATGCTGGGAGATGTAGTTCGGCAGCACAGCCATGCTGGAGATCATGGGTGCCACAACAGGGCACTGTCAGGAGATGGGCTCCCCTATTTATGGGACTTCCATATGACCTGGAAGTGCTTCTATCGGGCAGTGGCCCTGGCACCAGAAGTACTACCAGGTCTTTAATAAAAGGGACCACACTCCCTTATCCAGGCCAGTCAGAGCTGAGAGGAAGGAAGGCAACACTTGACTGGAGGCAGGCAGTGCGGTGGTGAGAGAAACTGTGAGGAGAATTAAATTGGGGAAAGAGAAAGGAAACCTCAGTGGCGGTTTTAGGCATAGCCGAACAGGGCAGCCGCCGGGGCATTTTCATGACACGTGGGCGGCACACGAACTTGGAGGAAAAAAAAATCATCTGTGCCGCTAAGCGGTTTCTATTATCTATGATACCTCGCCGCCCTACTGCTGAAGGAGCCGCAGAAGCTGAAGCGAGCGGAGAGGAGAGAGGATGAGGGGTGGTGGGGGGTTGGGGGGGAGGGCGCAGACTACAGTTCATCTCTCCCAAATGAAGCGGACAAGGAGGGGGGCTAAACTATGTCAGTGACACCTGACTTTCTTACAAATAACGCACATTTCATTCAAAATATTTTAAACACAGACCAATAATTGGCACATTTTTATTTATTTATTTAATTGTGTGAAATGGCTAATAAAAATAGGTAATGAAAAACGATTATGATGTGGAGGTGAATTGGTTTAGTCTTGACTTCTGGTCGTGAGTGACAGCATTGGGGGATGATGGGAAATCTGTTGATTGCCGATTACTTAGTAAACACAGCGATGGAGAGAAAAAGGCCAAAGCTGTCAGGTGCCCAATTTAGGAAAAAAAGAAAAGATGATGAGGAGAAACGGGCAAAAGATAAAGGTATGCAACAATATTCTCTCTGTATGATTAAGGTATTCATGTCATTGTGTTAATTAGTGGTATAACGTTAACTCTTACTTTGTTAGCCTTCTTGCTTATGATACATGCTATGCTTACCTTGCTAAAAAAAAAAAAAAAACACAGTAAAAGCCTAATATACAAACCATCACAGAAATTCTAATGGTTTCTATTAAATACCATTGTGAACCATTAACTTTTTTCCAGTGAAACTATTACATAATTCTGGACTGCACTCCAGATATAAGCCACATAGAACAGTTGTCAGTGGTCATTAGAGTGGTGTCACTGATGGAGAAGCCCCATATCAGGGAACTTTTTATGGGATTTTTGAAGGCAGAGGAGTCCACAGGGCAGCACTTGGCATCCATGATCCTGACAAGACTTGAGGAGTTGGGAATTCCTTTTGACGACTGCAGAGGACAATCATATGACAACGGGGCAAACATGAAGGGCAAAAATAAGGGAGTTCAAGCCAGGCTCTTAGAAAAGAATCCCAGAGCTCTGTTTGTACCATGTGGGACGCATACATTAAATTTAGTTGTGTGTGATGCTGCTAAGGGAGCTATTTTGGTGTACTGCAAAAGCTTTACACATTATTTTCAGCCTCCTCCCAAAGATGGTCCATTCTGAAGAACCATGTGAGCATCACCTTAAAGATGTGGGCAGAAACAAGGTGGGAGAGCAAGGTCAAGAGCGTTGAGCCCACGAGGTACCACGGAGCTGCCGTGAGAGAGGCTTTAATTGAGGTGAGAGACAACACCAAAGACCCTGCTATAAAGGCTGAGGTCAAGTCTTTGTCTGAGAAGGTGGGGTCGTACTGCTTCAGCATCTGCACGGTTGTTTGGTATGACATGCTATCTGCAATACAGCATGTCAGCAAACTCATGCAGTCTCCAAATATGCATGTCGACCTAGCTGTGAATCTTTTGAAGAAGACTGAGCAAGGTCTCCAGAGCTACAGGGCAAGTGGCTTTGTGACTGCATAGATGGAGGCCAAAGACATTTGTGAAGAAATGAATGTGGAAGCTGTTTTGAAACAAAAAAGGCTGAGGTCCACAAAGCGCCACTTCTCATATGAATCACATGATGAGCCTTTCAGTGATGCCCTTAGGAAGTTGGAGATTGGATTCTTCAATGTTGTTCTTGATGCAGCCCTGTCAGCCATCGCGGAGAGATTTAGCACATTGGAAAATGTGGAAAACAAATTTGGGGTTTTGACAAATTTCCCTAGTCTTGCAGATGAGGAGCTGGCAGAGCAGTGCAATGCACTAGGTACCACACTGCACTTCGAAGGGCATTCTGATTTGGACAGTAGAGAGCTTTTGCAGGAAATCAAGAACTTCCCTCACCTGCCATCAAAAACCATGAGCCTCCTTGAGCTTATCACTTTCATGCACGATAAGGATCTATCTGAGATCTACCCCAACTTTTGGACTGCTCTCAGGATTGCACTTACCCTGCCAGTGACTGTGGCTCAAGCAGAGAGGAGCTTTTCCAAACTGAAGTTAATCAAGATATACCTGAGGTCAACCATGTCTCAGGAACGGCTCACTGGCCTTGCTGTCATAAGCATTAATCATTCAGTAGGGGAGCATATCTCATATGATGCCATTATTGATGACTTTGCATCTAGAAAGGCCAGAAATGTCAGATTTTAGTTTCAGCTTGTGTTTTCTGTTCTGCAGTGAAATAATTTAATTTTCTTTAGTGTGATTTATTCTATATTTTATTTGTATATTATTCTTAATAATTTAAAATATTTTTTCTTAAATAATATTGGTTTGTACAGAGTATAATTAAGTTATGAGCAGTTTATTTATTTATTTATTTATTTATTTGCAAAAATTGGTCTGTTACGGAATGACGGAATTACTACAATAAAACGTGTGGTGTGTACAAAATGTGTAGTTTTGTCATATTTTTTGGGGGCGGGAGGAGTCTGCCGGGGAGCAATTTAATGTAGAACCGCCACTGGGAAACCTGTACTTGTTGTTTTTGTTACTTTTGGAGGTGTTTGTCATAAAAAAATCCATTATTTGAATCTGGGACTCAGAGTATGTTCGTGGTTTGAGGTTCCTTAATGGTTTGGTTACATCACAACGTTGAGAAAGAATTGCAGCTTTAGAACACCCTGGACTAGATTATCTATTAACTTCAGACAGAATACAGAAGAGAGGAACACTGATGGAAACTTGTTAATAGTAGGTTTGCCACAAATATTGCAAAGTTTTACATCACATAGAGAGCATTAAACATTTGAAATTAATTACGAAAAACAGTGGAACTTCAGGAACTTTCAAAACTCGAATTAATATTTTAGAAACATTAGGTGATAGGAGTGATGAGTTTTTTTGTTCTAAATGGCCAGTTTTAATCAAAATTGTTCTAAAGTCCCAACTTTCATTTAAGGCTGGGTTTAAACTTCATGCGATGTGATGCATGTGCCTGCGGATGCTACTGCTACACAAGCATTGTACTTAACATAAATGTGGAAGATTCCACCAGGTGGCAATACAAGATATCATCACGGTGAGAAAATATTCAGCTTCGCTGGGTTGTGAATTGCCTGAAACGGCCATTAAACTCCCAGGACACCTTGCCACAATATCAATATAATATATAAGGATGCCCCCATTCTAGCATGCACTGGGCACGAGCAGAAACAATCCCTGAATGGGGCATCAGCTCATCATAAGCACACACATACACTAGCATTATTTTAGCATCACCAAATCCCCAAACCTGCATGTCTTTGGAAGGAAACCAGAGCACACTGTGGAAACCCACCAGGAAAACATGTAAACTCCAGGAATTTCCAATGTCATGAAACCTCTGTAACAAAATGGCACTCACCTCCACCTTAGATGCGCTCAAATGATAGACACCCATCAGGATGTCACAAGATTGGTGCTGATATAAACAGCTCTTTGAGCCCTTTAAATGCCTCTTGGACCTCAGGTGTGAATAAAATCTTTGGTGCTGGTTAATAAGGTGATGAGTGTATTACAGAGCTGAAGTTATTAATGAACCAAAGGCAGTAGCTTAAAGGCTAAAAACCATTCCACTTGTTTTTCTGAGGTGGCAAGGGTTTTGATTCTGAATGGTTATACTTTCAATTGATCTATGCTAACATAATTTTGTGCGATAAAGTATTAAAGAAACAGAACTGATGACTTATGGAACCTGCACTTTTCTGATTTTTCCTTAGATGTTTATTAAGAGAGGATTAAACCTCTCAAACAATATTGATGTAGGTGACCAAAACTTTGCAAAAATTAAAATATAAATCTACTGTTTACCAAATAATATTTCCTAAGTTGCTTGAAATATATCATTGATGATAACTGAAGAACAGCCAGTTCATAGGGCATAACCTGTTACTGTGTGCTCTGAGGTGTTAAACTCTGTTTTCTATTCTTCTCTTTCCTGAATACAGATACAATTATTTGCACTTTTTGGAACTAGGTTTTTGAATACCTTTGATGAAGTCATAGTGAGGGAACAGGTATTCTTGATGACGATTTTATTGAGTTTGCGATAGTGATAAACATTCTATTGAGTTTGTGATACATGTTTAGCAAACCATCTCTCATTTCAGAGTCAGAAAAACTCCACTTCAATCAGACTATAGGAAAGTTTGATTAATTCACAGTCTGGTTTTCCTTTTTGTATTAATTAATTGTTTTCAGCTTGGGTTCTGACAGCTCATACTGTCTCCCCTTAGTCACCTCCTGGAGATTTAGTACACAATTGTTGATTGATTTGGAGGCAATTCCATTTTTTTCCGAAGATAGCAGAATCATCTTACTTTCAAGGTAAAGGAAACCAAACAGCAGTACACAGGAGAAGAGGGTATAATTTAGTGAAACAACAAACTTCAGTTTCCAAGTGATTCTGAGTTAAGTAGCTGGAGGCATGGGAAACCCAGAATTATTTTTTAAAATTCAGTATCAAAACCATTATTATTTCAGGGTTAATACACCTGTTACCCTTGATAATGGGGAATTGATAAGTTGTAATAAACCATTTGCAATGGTGCTGCCATTGATGGTCTGGATCCTAAATTTAACCTTAACAGGCATGCTGATTATTTGTAATTGCTGAAGAAGACTGGTACTAATGAAATTATCACCAGTGCCTGTGTCAGTTAGGACTCGATTTCATTGGCCACCCAAACTGAAGCATCATAACTATTTTGAGCACAGGTTTGACTTCTGCCACCCACTCCATCTATTCCAATTTAAGGGTGTGCAATCTAATCCCTGCAGGTTCCTATAATAAAAAAAACACATTTTGAGCCTTACTTTTTCTTTCTGTTAGATTTAGTACAAATTTGCCAGCTGTTGTTGACATGGCTGTGTCATTAGTTTCAGAATTAACCTTTACTGTAACCGATTGAATTGTTCATTTTTAGAGTTTTCTTTCACCTACAGTACATAGGCACTGATTTTCAGCAAAAAGCTCTTAATTGTTCCAAACATTCCCAAATGGTACGGCAAATCAAAATAAACTGCTCAAAATAATTAAAGGAACACTTTTGAGTATAGCATCCAGTAAATGAAACCTCTGAGATATTAATCTGGTCACTTAAGTAGCAGAGGGGGTTGTTAATCAGTTTCAGCTGCTTTGGTTTCAATGAAATTAACAACAGGTGCACTAGAGGGGCAACAATGAGACAACCACCAAAACAGGAATGGTTTAACAGGTGGAGGCCTCTGACATTTTTCCCTCCTCATCTTTTCTGATTTTTCGCTAGTTTTGTATTTGACTATGGTTAGTGGCACTACTGGTGGCATGAGGTGATACCTGGACCCTAGAGAGGTTGTACAGGTAGTCCAATTTCTTCAGGATGGCACATTCCATTGCCAGAAGGTTTGCTCCGTCTCCCAGCACAGTCTCAAGAGCATGGAGGAGATTCCAGGAGAAAGGCTCTCTAGGAGAGTTGGGCAGGGCCATAGAAGGTCCTTAACCCATCAGCAGAACCGGTGGCCGCTAGTGGGCCCTGTGCTCTCTGCCCGGCACCGTGGAGCTCGATTGACATTTGCCATAGAATACCAGAATTGGCAGATCCACCACTGGCACCCTGTGCTTTTCACAGATGACAACAGGTTCACTTTGAGCACATATGATGGACATGTAAGGGTCTGGAGAACATTATGCTGGCTGTAACATTGTTCGGCATAACCAGTTTGGTGGTGGGTCAGTGATGGTCTGGGGAGGCATATCCATGGTGGGATGCACAAACCTCTACAGGCTAGACAATGGCACCTTGACTGCCATTAGGTTTCGGGATGAAGTCCTTGGACCCATTGTCAGACCCTATGCTGGTGCAGTGGGTCTTGGGTTCCTCCTGGTGCACAATAATGACCGGCCACATGTGACGAGAGTATGCAGGTAGTTCCTGGAGGATGAAGGAATTGATACCACTGACTGGCCCCCATGCTCGCATGACCGAAATCCAATAGAATACCTCTGGGACATTATGTTTCGGTCCATCTGACGCCACCAGGTTGCACCTCAGACTGTCCAGGAGCTCATCATCCATCATCTCATTAGGAGCATGCCCCAAAGTTGTCAGGCATGCATACAAGCACGTTGGTGCCATACAAACTACTGAATATGATTTTGAGTTGCTACAATGAAATTTTGGCAAAATGAACTAGCCTGCCGCATCATTTTTTCACTTTGATTTTCGGGGTGTCTTTGAATTCAGTCCTCTGTAGTTTGATAATTTTCATTCCATCAAACGATGTGGTATCCTTTTGTTCCTAACACATTACCCAGTCCATATCAATATAGATATCTAGCATGATTTTTTTCCCATTGAGATCTGATGTGTTTTCAAAGTGTTCCTTTAATGTTTAGAGTAGTTTAAGTTAATGGGAAACCAACTGTAAAGCTAGATACAGAATTTAATGTGATCTCATCTCACCTTGCATTGGCAGCAAGAATTGTAAAATTCATAGTGGAATTGTTATTAGCTTTAGTCCTTATTCCATAATTAATAGCTGGCTAATGCTCATTGCTGTCAAATCTATGGTGTTGTCTTATAGCCAGGGTTTTTTTCCCTGGCTTACATTTATTTTCTGATTTATTAGTGTTTTAGTTATCTCTGAACTGTTCTTTTTTAAGTTATTTCTGTTAGTTTTGTTTTGATATTTGTCAATGATGTACTTTTACTTTAAATGTGCTGTCATTCCATGTTCATTGTGAGTAAAACCATAAGAGGCTAGTCCACACATTACTGCTGTTGGTTACTCCTCCTGGCTAGAAAGAAAACCTAGCCGTGGAACACTGAGTTTGTGAAGGAGTTTCTAAGTTTTGCTGTTTAGATTTGGATCTGTTGTTATTTTGTGTCATATTGTCCTGTTTTCTGTATCTCAAATATTAGATAGTAATCATGTATTCGTATATGCTTGATCTGGATTGCCTTTTAGACAAATTCTTTTTGCCATTGTTTTCTTTTTTGTTAAATACATTTTTCATTTATGAAGTTTAACATTACCTTTTGTTCATAAACCAGAGTTATATGGGGGAATTTTTGCTAAAGTTGGTGACTGTAGATGTATTTTGAACTTTTTTAAGACTTCAAAGACACTTTGCAAAATTTGTCTTAATCCTACACTTTCTTACACTTATTTTATTTTCTTTATTGTATGTATAGCTCGTGAATGCAGCTGACATGAATTGTATAGCTCCAAAAAATTTACAGATTTCATGGACTTTACTTTGACTGGGAACAACTGAATCTGTGGATCACGGGACGGGACCTATGAACATTTCTTTGTACCCTGCGATCTAGTAGCCTGGGATGATCTGTCTCCTTGATTATATTTGCTGTGCTAGTCTGCTCCCGATCCATTTTACTGTGCTCTATGACTAAGAACTGATCTGATGTTCATTCACACCTGGCTTGTGGCTCTGGGGTGATCACGCCTGTAATACCCAGCGTTACTGTTTATGGCTGTATGTTGGAACCTCCAAATCCTGCTACCTCCTCCTGCTATGCTTTATGCTGCTTTGCTATCGCCGCTCATCTATCACCAAAGAGCCTACAGAGAAGCACTAACTGCTGCCAAGAACACCCATTTTGGCAGAATAATAGCTCTGCTACAGGTAACCAATGATTTGCTTATGGCAGCAGACTCTGGACAAACCAGCATATTAATTCTGTTAGACCTCAATGTAGCATTTGACACTGTCAGACATGACATTCTACTGTTCAGAATGGAGAACATGCTGGGTATCTCTGGCACTGCCCTCCAGTGCTTCAAGTCCTATCTGACTGATAGGCAAGAGTTTGTCAGTCTTGGCAACAGCAGATCCAGCTCAGCGCCAGTCACACAAGGAGTTCCTCAGGGATCTGTCCTCGGCCCTCTTCTCTTCTGTATTTATATGCTTCCCCTTGGCATATTATTCATAGCTTTGGACTGGGTTATCATTTTTATGCAGATGATACTCAACTCTATTTCAATGTTAAAAGTGGAACTTCATCAGAGCTTTCTCAGCTTACAACCTGCCTCAGTAAAATTAATACCTGGATGGATCAGAACTCTTTAAAATTAAATTGCAACAAAACTGAACTACTGCAAATTGGGACTAAAGTGCAACTTAATAAAATCAGCTCCTTTCCAGTCCATCCTGGCAGTATCTCATCAGACCTGCCTCATCAGCGAGCGGAAGCAGAGAGCGGATCAGCGAGCGGAAGCAGAGAGCGGATCAGCGAGCGGAAGCAGAGAGCGGATCAGCGAGCGGAAGCAGAGAGCGGCGGCGTCTCCCACAGGCACGTAGCCCTTTGAAAGCACACGAGCAAGTTCACCTGAGATAAAGCCGGCAGCTGACCAGTAGAAATAACCGGCAGTGAGAAATTAAAGTCGATCGCTTAGCGGGTGGTGGAAACTTAAAAGCGACGGTGATTCAGCTCAACACGGAAAGCGCAGAAGCACCTATAAAAACGGCAAAGATGACATTTAATGTAAGTTCTATCTGCTCTCTGCCCATCGAGGGCACGTTTATATGTTGTGTGTCCTGCAGTATGTACAGCTCAGGTTTTCCGACCGACAGTGCAGATAGCTTCACCTGCCAAAAATGTTTAGTTAATTTAGAGTTGGTCGGGAAAATACGCGAATTGGAGGACCGCGTTAGGAATCTGATAGCGATTAGGCAAACCGAAAATTGGATCGACTCGGTTTGTTTAGACAATTCGGCTACATCTGATTCGCTTCAGTCTCTCCAGGTCCCACTGTAGTCAGTGCGAGGCCGAAATCAGCAGCACCAATTCAGCCACAGGGCGAGTGGGTAACAGTAAGACGGGGGTCTAAGAATCCAAAATTTAGTCCCCCAGCACCCAGGTCACCAATTCGGACCCAGAACAGGTTCTCAGCTCTCGCAGCGCCTGTGGAAACTGAGAATAATAAAGTGCTCATAATTGGCGATTCCATAGTGCGGAATGTTAGAATTCCAAACTATGTTAAACCAGCAGTTAATGTTAAGTGCCTTGCAGGGGCCAAGATTTCTGGCATAAAGGCCGCATTGGACCGTGTTGCCGCGATGAAGTATCTACCTTATTGCTGCATGTCGGCACTAATGATATTTATTTACAGCAATCTGAGGTATTAAAGCGAACTTCATCTCTCTATGCACCAAAGCTAAAACAAAATGTCGGAATTTAATTGTATCTGGTCCCTTACCAAGATTGTATAGAGGGATGTGATTTATAGCAGATTGCATTCCTTTCACTGCTGGCTAGAAACCTGGTGTGCAAATAAAAGCATAGCATTTGTGAACAATTGGGATGATTTTTGGGAAAGGCCTGGATTTTTCAGAAGAGATGGTCTTCATCCTAACTGGAGGGATCTTATGTATTATCCCAAAATATGGCAGAAAAACTGCCTGGTTGACTGATTAGAGCACCATCCAGGCCGCAGTCATGTGATCTTAAATCACAGGCTGTTCTTTATCCCACCTGTTATTTTCCTGAAGCTGTTACCCATAATCCCTGTTGTGGGGCATCCAGTAAATTTAGTCTTGAAACAAACCATAAATTAATTGATAACCAAAAATAAGGTGTATAATTAGACCAAGGGATAAAACCAGACACTCCACCAGGGGCATCTGTAATAGAAATTTAATTCAAATTAAAACAAAAAATATATCAGCAGTTCAGAAAGAACCATGCAGTTTTAAATGCTGTTTATTGAACATTCGCTCTCTTGGCACTAAAGCTGTTTTGGTAAATGATATAATATTAAGTACAAAATCTGATCTGTGTCTTCTTACTGAAACCTGGCTTAGTAAATGTGACACTGTTCCCTAGCTGAGGCGTCACCAGATGGATACTCGTTCCTTCATAAGTCTAGAGATTCTGGTCGAGGAGGAGGCCTTGGAATAATTCATTGTAACAAAATGCAAATCACTCCTAAAAATTTAGGCAACTTTACATCCTTTGAGGCATTCATTTTAAATATTAAAACAGATTCCAACACAATTATAGTGCTAGTCTACAGACCACCAGGGCCATATTCATTGTTCATGACTGAATTTAGCAACCTTCTGTCTGATTTGGCTATAAATTATGATCACGTAGTTCTGATGGGGATTTTAATGTACACATTGATGTGGAAACTGACACTTTTAGCAAATGTTTTACTTATTTGTTAAATTCAGTAGGATTTTGTCAGATTGTCAAAGGTCCAACTCATAATCATAACCATACATTAGATTTAATTATAACTTACAAAGTTGAAATTCAAAATTTAAATATTACTCCATTAAATGTAGTTATTTCCGATCACTTCTTAATTACGTTTGATTTAGTTCTGCCCATGCCAGCGCACTCGCAGATTAAAACAAAGACAGTGCGACATCTAGATTGTAATTCTGCTTCAAAATTTATAGATACCTTGAGTAAGTCGAGTGTAATTGTGGAAAACCATTTAGATCAGTTAACATCAAATGTAAACGTGGAAAACAATTTAGATCAGCTAATATCACATTATAATGTGACCTTGAGAGATGCTCTGGACACAGTGGCTCCCCTTAAAACAAAAGTGATCAAAGCACATAGAAACTCTCCCTGGTTTAATGAAAACACTCGAGCTCTTAAATTAGAGTGTCGAAAACTGGAGCAGATGGAGAACAACAAAGCTACATGTCTTTCAAATTGCATGGACAGAGAGTGTTAATAAATATAAAAAGGCCCTCTTTAAAGCTCGCTCAGAATACTATTCTACATTAATAGATAGCAATAATAAAAATCCTAGGGTACTTTTTAGAGCAGTGGCTAAATTAACAAATGGGAATTCAGATCAACAGTGCAAAATACCAACAGATATTAGCAGTACAGACTTTATGAACTTCTTCAATGAGAAAATTAAAAATATAAGATCCCAGATCTCAGCATCACAGTACAAACCAAATACTAGCTTAGCAGACCCTGCTCACATTGCATTCAGCACTTTAATAATTTTAATCCTGTAACTGAGCAGGAAGTCTTAACTTTAATTACTAAAATGAAGCCCACTACTTGTTCCCTAGATCCAGTGCCAACAAAACTAGTAAAAAGTGCAATGGATGTTCTTGCAGCACCATTCTAAACATTATCAATAGTTCATTATTGCATGGCACAGTACCTGATGCACTAAAAGTGTCAGTCATTAAACCTTTACTTAAAAAGTCAGACCTAGACCCACACATACTAAATAACTATAGGCCTATTTCAAATTTACCATTTCTCTCTAAAATACTAGAAAAGTAGTCGCCAGTCAGCTTCAGTCACACCTTACGCATTACAATTTATTTGAGAAATTCCAGTCTGGCTTTCGACTGGTCATAGTACAGAAACGGCACTAACACGGGTTGTAAATGACATTCTGATATCCTCTGATGAAGGAAATTCCACTGTAATTATGTTGTTGGACTTAAGTGCAGCATTTGACACCATTGACCATTCTATTTTACTGCACAGGCTAGAAAACGATGTTGGGCTTACAGGCCCGTGCTCGCTTGGTTCAGTTCTTATTTATCAAATCGATTCCAGTATGTACAGAAATGTGCTGACAGTACTCCATCATTATACACAGAAGTTCAATATGGTGTCCAGGGGCTCAGTACTGGGACCTTTACTGTTTTCACTTTACATGCTTCCACTGGGATCTCTCATTAGGAAACATAATGTTAATTTTCACTGTATGCAGATGACACCCAGTTATACCTTTCATTTAAATCAAATGAAGTTTCTCCGATGTTGTCTTTAATTAGTTGTGTTAGTGAATTAAAGGAATGGATGAATGAGAACTACTTGTCTTTAAATACAGATAAAACAGAGATGTTAATTGTTGGAGGGAATGACGCTGATCACAGCAATATTTTGTCGTCATTTAACTCAGTTGGAATCCCAATTAATTTTACTGAATCAGCCCGCAATCTAGGAGTTATCTTTGACTCTAGCATGTCATTTAAAGCATATTACAAAGTCGTCCAAAACATGTTTTTCCATCTTAAAAATATTAGGAAATTAAGGCGCTTTCTAAATAAACAGGATTGTGAGAAATTAATTCATGCATTTATCTCTAGTAGGATTGACTACTGCAATGCGGTGTTCACTGGCTGTTCAAACTGTTCTCTATACAGCCTCCAGTTAATCCAAAATGCGCTGCAAGAATTATTACAAGAACAAGAAAATATGAACACATAACCCCAGTTCTTAAATCTTTACACTGGCTCCCAGTTAAATTTAGGGCAGATTTCAAAATCCTCCTTTTAACATATAAAGCATTAAATGGCCAAGGTCCGCTTACTTGTCTGAACTTATCATGACTTACAAACCTGAGCACATTAAGATCTCAAGATGCCGGTCTGCTTAGGATTCCAAGGATTAATAAAATAACAGTGGGAGGTCGAGCTTTTAGTTACAGGGCCCCTAAACTGTGGAATGGTCTTCCTGCTTCCATAAGAGATGCCCCCTCGGTCTCAGCCTTTAAATCCCGGCTGAAGACTCACTACTTCAGTTTAGCATATCCTGACTAGAGCTGCTGATTAACTGTACATACTGCATCTCTGTTGTTAGTCATTAGCACTATAACATAAGTAACATGATAATTATATTTGAATACTAACCCTCACCTATTCTGTTTCTTTTCTCGGTACCCAAATGTGGCCATTGGTGCCACGGCCCACCTGCCAAGTTGTTTGCCTGCCTATGGTAAAGTCATCCCTGATGGAGGATCACAGGAATCATGGGAAAGAGGGGTCCTTTCATCGGAGCAATGTTTCAGCCGTGGCATGGCCAAATGGAGATGCAGCTAGATGGATGAGGTCTCCAGGACTCTAAAAATATCCAAACCTAATTATGTCATATCATCTACTGTTAAACCGTAATTCTAAAATTTTTATTATGCTGTCTTAAGGAATTGTTCTGTTGTGTATATTGTATTGTATTGACCCCCTACTTTTGACACCTACTGCACGCCCAACCTACCTGGAAAGGGGTCTCTCTTTGAACTGCCTTTCCCGAGGTTTCTTCCATTTTTCCCTACAAGGTTTTTATTGGGAGTTTTTCCTTGTCTTCTCAGAGAGTCAAGGCTGGGGGGCTGTCAAAAGGCAGGGCCTGTTAAAGCCCATTGCGGCACTTCCCGTGTGATTTTGGGCTATACAAAAATAAACTGTATTGTATTGTATTGTATTGTATTGCAAAGAATCTTAGTGTCATTTTTGATTCCTCCATTTCTTATTCTGCCCACATAAGTCACATTAAAAAACTTTCTTACATTCACCTCCGTAACATATCACATGTTCACTCCTTCCTCTCCTTTTCTAATGCTGAGAAACTTGTCCATGCTTTTATCACATCTCACATCGATTATTGTAATTCCCTACTGGCAGGTCACCTTCTAATCTTATATCACAGCTCCAGCTTATTCAAAACTCGGCTGCAAGTCCTTACTTGAACCAGCAGCAGCGAGCACATCACACCCATCCTGCTTCATCTTCACTGGCTCCCTGTGTCTTACAGAATCGAATATAAAATCCTACAAATAACCTACACAGCCTTAAACGACCTTGTGCCAAACTACATCAGTGACCTCCTCCATCACTATGTGCCTGCCCGCCCACTAAGGTCCTCTGATTCTGGCAATCTTGTTGTGCCCCACACTAATCTACACTCCATGGGTGACAGGGCCTTCAGCTGTATAGCGCCCAGACTCTGGAATGACCTACCAAAATTAATCAGGTCAGCTGACTCCATGAATTCTTTTAAAAAACAACTCAAAACTCATCTGATCAGGAAGGCTTTTAGCTCTACTTGACTTTATTACCCTTCTTTCAGTTTACCTCTCTGTCAAGATGCTCATGCAGCCTGTGTGTGTGTGTGCTAGACCATCAATTGTGTTGTCTGTTAGGCTTTTTCTCTAAATTTACTATCTTACTCTTCTTTATTTATTTATCTGGTTTAGTACAATGCTATATACTGTATACCCTGCCGTTCTTTCTTAAACTCTGTGAAGTGCCTTGAGCATGGGCGCTATACAAATAAAATGTATTATTGTTATTATTTATTATTAAAACTGCTTCTTCATTTTAGACATCCCTGGGCCACAGTTGCAGTTGGGATACTGGCTGGCTAGTGGTGAGCCTCTTCTGAGCTGGCCAGCAAAGGTCCTGGCCTACATCATGATCATTTTGCAGGCCTCACACCTTTTCACCATGTTTGATGCTCCTTTTACAACATGGGACTTCAACAATGATGTTGGACACATTTAA